>NC_031977.2:26594867-27794867 GCF_001858045.2 Oreochromis niloticus
TCCCAGACACTGTTCAGAGAGGTGTATTGTTTCCCTCCTTGTAAATCTCACATTGATGATGGCCCACAGGTTCCAATGGGGTTCAGATCAGTGAACAAGGAGGCCATGTCATTAGTTTTTCTTCTTTTATACCCTTCTTGCAGCCACGCTGTGGAGTACTTGGACGCGTGTGATGGAGCATTGTCCTGCATGAATCATGTTTTTCTTGAAGGATGCAGACTTCTTCCTGTACCACTGCTTGAAGAAGGTGTCTTCCAGAAACTGGCAGTAGGACTGGGAGTTGAGCTTGACTCCATCCTCAACCCGAAAAGCCCACAAGCTCATCTTGATGATACCAGCCCAAAACCAGTACTCCACCTCCACCTTGCTGGCGTCTGAGTCGGACTGGAGCTCTCTGCCCTTTACCAATCCAGCCACGGGCCCATCCATCTGGCCATCAAGACTCACTCTCATTTCATCAGTCCATAAAACCTTAGAAAAATCAGTCTTGAGATATTTCTTGGCCCAGTCTTGACGTTTCAGCTTGTGTCTTGTTCAGTGGTGGTGGTCTTTCAGCCTTTCTTACCTTGGCCATGTCTCTGAGTATTGCACACCTTGTGCTTTTGGCACTCCAGTGATGTTGCAGCTCTGAAATATGGCCAAACTGGTGGCAAGTGGCATCTTGGCAGCTGCACGCTTGACTTTTCTCAGTTCATGGGCAGTTATTTGCGCCTTGGTTTTCCACACGCTTCTTGCGACCCTGTTGACTATTTGAATGAAACGCTTGATTGTTCGATGATCACGCTTCAGAAGCTTTGCAATTTTAAGACTGCTGCATCCCTCTGCAAGATATCTCACTATTTTTGACTTTTCTGAGCCTGTCAAGTCCTTCTTTTGACCCATTTTGCCAAAGGAAAGGAAGTTGCCTAATAATTATACACACCTGATATAGGGTGTTGATGTCATTAGACCACACCCCTTCTCATTACAGAGATGCACATCACCTAATATGCTTAATTGGTAGTAGGCTTTCGAGCCTATACAGCTTGGAGTAAGACAACATGCATGAAGAGGATGATGTGGAAAAATACTCATTGCCTAATAATTCTGCACTCCCTGTAAACACCAAGCTCCTTTTTTTGTGTAGCTGACAGCTGGTAACTGTGCAGGGGCGGATCTAGCAAAGCTTTTGCCAGGGGGCCAGGTGAGGGCATTAACAGAGAAAGGTGGACATAAAGATATACTTTTCTTTCTTACTCTCATATAAAATATTTAGCTTTTATTAAATACTTATCTGAATCTTACAACCAAAGTTTGTATAATAATACACAAGATTGGCTGTAGACCATTGTTCATAATTCAGAACACTGTGAGAAATAACAAAAACAAAAAGTGAATGCATGTGTGAAAAGTGGTCTATATATGTAATGCTTCAAAGCGTTTCATGCAAACATTGTCGGGTCTGCCGTGATACAATGGGACTTCTGCTCATGAACCTGTGTGCACAGCGTCTGCAAATCGGCCTGTACAAAGTCACTTCATCTTTACACAAACTGTAAGCTGTCATCTGTGAGGCGCGAGCGGTGTTTGTTTTATCATAGTTCATGGTGGAGAATGGCTGCTCTTCTGAGTTTTGCTCTCTGTAGCTGTATGAATGGCAAACTACACTGATTACCAGCGGCATAGGCACACATAAATTTCTTCTGAAATTTTCCCTTTTAGTTATGTGTGCCTATGCCAAGAGGCACACATATACTATTCGTCGGATTTATTATTCTTTTATTTATGTGTGCCTATGCCAAGAGGCACACATATTACTATTCGTCGGATTTATTATTATTATTATTATTATATTATTCTCCAGTTTCCGCCTGAAATTTTGCAGCGAATCTCGCCCCGCAGTTTTGGAGACAAGCTTCATATATGTTACCTCATTTTGTGCGCTGGATCAGGAATGGTGTGCTATGACTTTTGGTGTTTAAACTATTATAGTTTTTTAAATATTAATATTTTAGTGAAAATTTTCCCGCGCCTCTCTGCCTAACAGTTTGACAATAGGGTTACATATGTTAGATCATTTTGTGCGGCTGGAAGCTGGACTAGTATGGTATACACTTTGGTGTTCATGACTTTTATAGTTTTTGAAATATTTAGATTTTTAGTGCAAATTTAGGCCAATTTCCATAGAAACAGACTTTATTTGTGGTGGGTTGGCTCTCTCTAGTGGTATACCGGGAGTAGTACGGCCGAATCTGTATGCTTGTTTTTAAACTCAATATCCATATGCATAGCACGCCTCTGCCGAGTTCAACAATGGCGGACACCTCTTCGTTTTAAACATCTTTATTCGTGTTCTAGGTCACAAAATGAACTTTTAAGATATTTCAGGCGAGAATGTAGGTGTGTAAACTTCAAATATCTGCTCGTTTTGTCAAAACATCCCATATATATCTGACGATGTTGCCGGCTAACTAGCTAGCGTGGCTAGCGCCGCTAGCTAGCGCGCTCGATGTGGAAATAATAACTGAGTTGTTTGGTCTTGGCTAACGCGCAGCTACAACAGAGAGCAGCTATCTACCGGTGTGTGTCAGAAAAACATGCGGGAACGAGACATAGGAGGCGGCGAGGGGACCGCCGATCGACCGTGGTAGATCGTGGATCAGGCAAACCTAAGGCAGGAGCATGAGGTGAACTGAATTTCAGGTAGAAGTATGAATTGCACAGAGTTTCTATAGAGCTGTGTGCGCGCTAAGTTACTGACGTTGAACTTTATTTTATTCATAACGGTTAGTCCGTAGAGTTGCCGTACAAACGGAATCGTCCCACATTCAGAGAAAATATTACGATTTATTCTGTCGTTATGAAGCCTCCCCTGTCATTCTCTGGCCTGTTGCAACTTCAATCGTGAAACTGATCAACGATCGGCTTTTCGCTCTTGTTTATCGCGCTAAACAACAGCAGCACGTTTAAGCTTGATCAGCTGTTGTTAGAATTCATTTGATTTTAATTTTTGCGGCTGGTCCAAACCAGGAGATGTCCTTACTGAATCATCAGAGCTGAACTGGTGATGGAGAAACAGGTTTACCCTTTACAGGCTCGCAAAATCGCTAGCCCGACGTCCCGGGGCTAGCGATTTTTCCAATCGGGCTACCAAAATCCATCTCAGCCCTGCCCGTCGGGCTATCATGGGAGGGAAAGATATGTCAATGCTTTTGCATTCTTCGCAAATGTAGCTGAGTAATTATGTCATCGGCATCGATGAGCCACTGTCAATATGTGACACATTGAAATCGCGTTTGAATTTGCGCTTGTTTTTTGCTTTCACTTTCACTTTGCGCTAACTGTGTGTAGAGAGCGACAGCACTAATTGGTAAGTCACAGATTAATTGCACACCAATTCCTCTGACATCGTCTTATCAATCGTTAGCTTACTATCAAACATGACAAGTGAAATCTCCTGCAGCAAGCTTAAACGTGATAGAGGCTGATTACGCAGAGAATTGCTGATCGTTATGTAAGTATGCATGTAAGAGCAGATGGATTTAAGCAGTATTTTAGTTCTGCAGAGCCAAACAAGAGAGGTCAGGGTGAAGAAGGGGCAGCCAAAGAAAAGCCAACCACAAAACGGAAAAGTTATGACAAATCAGACTATGAGGGAAAAAGAAAGCGCAGCTTTATGGTTTC
This sequence comes from Oreochromis niloticus, assembly GCF_001858045.2. NCBI lineage: Eukaryota > Metazoa > Chordata > Actinopteri > Cichliformes > Cichlidae > Oreochromis > Oreochromis niloticus. Next base: position 26,598,531 of record NC_031977.2, read on the forward strand.
ATGACTAAAGAATTTATGTGGCTGGAATACGACGAGCTAAATAACCTCATGTTCTGCCGGGTGTGTTGTGAGTTTCCCTCGATTTCTGAGTCGACAAGCGCCTTTGTTACTGGGACCAGTCATTTTAAGAAAGACCCATCAGAACCATGACAATGCAAGAAATGCATTATTGCCCAGTCTGCAATATCTTCCCAGAACAAACACCAATTGCAAAAAGCATACTAAAAATAAACCAAGCATAACAAGAAGTCCTGAAAAATCTGTTTAGAACAGCCTACTATGTTGCAAAGAGTGAACTACCACTGGCAAATTTAGCAGTCTTGCAAACTTCAAAAAGCAAATGGCCTAGATCTTGGTTGCACTTGCCTCTTACCTGTGATTTCAGTGGAAATGTCAAAAATAAGGATCTGACACAGACTGATTCCTGTTGTACAGTTCTTACAAGTTCATAGAAATTTGTTCAATTAGAACCAAATATTTGAGTTGATGATTGAAATTGTTGTTGTAATTTGTGTTTAAATATTTTTAGATTGATGTTTGTTTCCTTTACAATATTATACTTTAATGTATAATATTGTAAAGGAAACAAAACATCAATCCAAAAATTGTCCTTTTTTTTTTTTTTATTCGGGCTACTTAAATTTATTACCAAAACTGAAGAGTGCCTCCCGAAGGGCTACCAGGGATTTGAAATTTTGCGAGCCCTGCTTTAGGTGACATAAATGAGTTGAAGGGAAGTTATGAACTGTTCTCAGAGACAATAAACACCCAGCTCCTGTTTTTGTGTAGCTGACAGCTGGTAACTGTGCAGGGGCGGATCTAGCAAAGCTTTTGCCAGGGGCCAGGTAGGGCATTAACAGGGAAAGGGGACACAAAGATATACTTTTCTTTCTTACTCTCGTATAAAATATTTAGCTTTTTATTAAATAGTTATCTGCATCTTACAACCAAAGTTTGTATAATAATACACAAGATTGGCTGTAGACCATTGTTAATCATTTACTGTGTAAAAATAACAAAAAACAAAAAGTAAATGCAAAAGTGCATAATATTTATTTACGTGTTTGATGTGTGTGGCGGGGCGTGGTCTGCAGTGCCGCTGCAGGGGAGGTGGACCCACGGGCGTAAAGTCTGTGCTCTTTCGGCTGTTTTTTGGGTGTGTGTCGGGCTGTCAGTTGAAAAGCTACAGCCGGCTGTGTGGGTACACCAAGCATGTGTGAAAAGTGGTCCATAACGTAATGCTTCAAAGAGTGTTCATGCAAACATTGTCGGGTCTGCCGTGGTACAATGGGACTTCTGCTCATGAACCTGTGTGCACAGCATCTGCAAATCGGGGCTGTGCAAAGTCACTTCATCTTTACCCAAAACTGTAAGCTGTCATCTGTGAGGCGCGAGCGGTGTTTGTTTTTACCATAGTTCACGGTGGAGAATGGCTGCTCTTCTGAGTTTTGCTCTCTGTAGCCGTATGAATGTCAAACTACACTGATTCGCAGCGGCATAGGCACACATAAAATTTCTTCTGAAATTTTCGCTTTCTAGTTATTATTATTATTCTCCATCTTCCGCCTAAATTTCGGCACGTATCACGCCCCGCAGTTTGAGAAAAGCTTCATATATGTTACCTCATTTTGTGCGGCTGGATCTGGAATGGTGTGCTATGACTTTTGGTGTTTAGGACTATTATAGTTTTTAAAATATTAATATTTTAGTGAAAATTTTCCCGCGCTCCTCTGCCAAACAGTTTTGACAATAGGGGTACATATGTTACATCATTTTGTGCGGCTGGAGCTGGGCTAGTATGGTGTGACTTTTGGTGTTCATAACTTTATAGTTTTGAAATATTTAGATTTTAGTGCAAATTTAGGCCAATTTCTAGGCTCCTGAGAAAGATTCTGCTTTTGGCACCATAGAAACAGACTTCATTTGTGGTGGGTTGGCTCTCTCTAGTGGTATACCGGGAGTAGTACGGCCTAAAGGGTGCCATGCTTGGTGAAAACTACATATCCCACAATTCATAGCATGCCTCTACCGAGTCAAACAATGGCGGACACCACTTCGTTTTATATGTCTTTTATTCGTGTTTCTAGGTCACAAAATACACTTTAAGATATTTTCAGGCGAGAATGTAGGTGTGTAAACTTCAAATATCTGCTCGTTTTATCAAGACATCCCATATTAGCGACAATTCTTTAAGTGTTGCTGATAGCCGGCTAGCTAGCTAGCGCCGCTAGCTTAGCTAGCTAGCGCCCCTTCGTGAAAAACCACCCAGGCTTGGCTGATAGTGAGGTGGCTAAAATTTGTTTAATCGCCCGATCGCTCGGCAAGGGTCTGTGTCTTAGCTGGACTTATTTTTCGTTTATGTGGGCGATGATGCTGGTCGATGTGGAAAAATAACTGAGTTGTTTGGTGGTGGAGCTACAACAGAGGGCAGCTATCCACCGGTGTGTGACAGAAAGGACATGCCGCCAACGAGACATACAAGGCGGTGAGGCTACCGCCGATCGTCCGGTGTTTGCTAACGCGGAGGTCAATCATGGATCAGGGAAAGCGAAGGCAGGAGCGTGAGGTGAACTGAATTTCAGGTAAGAAGTTATGACCTGCACTCTATTTGGGTCAGATATAAACCGAGTTTAGGTGTAGTTTATTTAGCAACAGTTCTCTTACGTGTTGCTGATAGCCGGCTGGCTAGCTAGCTAGCGCCGCTAGCTTAGCTAGCTAGCGCGGCTAGCGACCCTTCGTGAAAAACCACCCAGGCTTGGCTGATAGTGAGGTGGCTAAAATTTGTTTAATCGCCCGATCGCTCAGCAAGGGTCTGTGTCTTAGCTGGACTTATTTTCGTTTATATGGGCCGATGATGCTGGTCGATGTGGAAAAAATAACTGAGTTGTTTGGTGGTGGAGCTACAACAGAGGGCAGCTATCCACCGGTGTGTGACAGAAAGGACATGCCGCCAACGAGACATACGAGGCCGGGCAGGCGATTGCTAACGCGGTGGTCAATCATGGATCAGGGAAAGCGAAGGCAGGAGCGTGAGGTGAACTGAATTTCAGGTAAGTTGTTATGAACTGCACTCTATTTCGGTCAGATATAAACCGAGTTTAGGTGTAGTTTATTTCGTTGTGCTGACTTTTTCAATCACTTACAATAACTCGTACTGCGTTCTAGCTAGCACGACAGAGTTTCTATACAGCTGTGTGCGCATGGTGAACTTTATGACAGCCTCCCCTGTCATTCTCTCGCCTGTTGAAACTTCAGTCATGAAACTGATCAATGATCGGCGTTTCTCTCTTGTTTGTTTATCGCGCAAAACAACAGCAGCACCTTTAGCTTGATCAGCTGTTGTTAGAATTCATTTGCTTTTAATTTCTGGTATCAGCTGATGTTTGCTGGAGCTACAGCTGTAAAAACGGCAGATGTCCTTACTGAATCATCAGAGCTGAACTGGTGATGGAGAAACAGGTTTACCCTTTAGGTGACATGAATAAGTTGAAGGGAAGTTATGAACTATTTTTGAGAGACAAATACAGGGAGTGCAGAATTATTAGGCAAGTTGTATTTTTGAGGAATAATTTTATTATTGAACAACAACCATGTTCTCAATGAACCCAAAAAACTCATTAATACCAAAGCTGAATGTTTTTGGAAGTAGTTTTTAGTTTTAGCTATTTTAGGGGATATCTGTGTGTGCAGGTGACTATTACTGTGCATAATTATTAGGCAACTTAACAAAAAACAAATATACCCATTTCAATTATTTATTTTTACCAGTGAAACCAATATAACATCTCCACATTCACAATATACATTTCTGACATTCAAAAACAAAACCAAAACAAATCAGCGACCAATATAGCCACCTTTCTTTGCAAGGACGCTCAAAAGCCTGCCATCCATGGATTCTGTCAGTGTTTTGATCTGTTCACCATCAACATTGCGTGCAGCAGCAACCACAGCCTCCCAGACACTGTTCAGAGAGGTGTACTGTTTTCCCTCCTTGTAAATCTCACATTTGATGATGGACCACAGGTTCTCAATGGGTTCAGATCAGGTGAACAAGGAGGCCATGTCATTAGTTTTTCTTCTTTTATACCCTTTCTTGCCAGCCACGCTGTGGAGTACTTGGACGCGTGTGATGGAGCATTGTCCTGCATGAAATCATGTTTTCTTGAAGGATGCAGACTTCTTCCTGTACCACTGCTTGAAGAAGGTGTCTTCCAGAAACTGGCAGTAGGACTGGGAGTTGAGCTTGACTCCATCCTCAACCCGAAAAGGCCCACAAGCTCATCTTTGATGATACCAGCCCAAACCAGTACTCCACCTCCACCTTGCTGGCGTCTGAGTCGGACTGGAGCTCTCTGCCCTTTACCAATCCAGCCACGGGCCCATCCATCTGGCCCATCAAGACTCACTCTCATTTCATCAGTCCATAAAACCTTAGAAAAATCAGTCTTGAGATATTTCTTGGCCCAGTCTTGACGTTTCAGCTTGTGTGTCTTGTTCAGTGGTGGTCGTCTTTCAGCCTTTCTTACCTTGGCCGTGTCTCTGAGTATTGCACACCTTGTGCTTTTGGGCACTCCAGTGATGTTGCAGCTCTGAAATATGGCCAAACTGGTGGCAAGTGGCATCTTGGCAGCTGCACGCTTGACTTTTCTCAGTTCATGGGCAGTCATTTTGCGCCTTGGTTTTTCCACACGCTTCTTGCGACCCTGTTGACTATTTGAATGAAACGCTTGATTGTTCGATGGTCACGCTTCAGAAGCTTTGCAATTTTAAGACTGCTGCATCCCTCTGCAAGATATCTCACTATTTTTGACTTTTCTGAGCCTGTCAAGTCCTTCTTTTGACCCATTTTGCCAAAGGAAAGGAGGTTGCCTAATAATATGCACACCTGATATAGGGTGTTGATGTCATTAGACCACACCCTTCTCATTACAGAGATGCACATCACCTAATATGCTTAATTGGTAGTAGGCTTTCGAGCCTATACAGCTTGGAGTAAGACAACATGCATGAAGAGGATGATGTGGACAAAATACTCATTTGCCTAATAATTCTGCACTCCCTGTAAACACCAAGCTCCTTTTTTTGTGTAGCTGACAGCTGGTAACTGTGCAGGGGCGGATCTAGCAAAGCTTTTGCCAGGGGCCAGGTAGGGCATTAACAGAGAAAGGTGGACATAAAGATATACTTTTCTTTCTTACTCTCATATAAAATATTTAGCATTTATTAAATGCTTATCTGAATCTTACAACCAAAGTTTGTATAATAATACACAAGATTGGCTGTAGACCATTGTTCATCATTCAGAACACTGTGTAAAAATAACAAAAACAAAAGTGAATGCGAAAGTGCATACATATTTATTTATGTGTTTGATGTGTGTGTCGGGGCGTGGTCTGCAGTGCCGCTGCAGGGGAGGTGGACCCACGGGTGTAAAGTCTGTGCTCTCTTGGCTGTTTTTGGGTGTGTGTTGGGCTATGAGTTGAAAAGCTACGGCTGCCTGTGTGGGTACACCAACCATGTGTGAAAAGTGGTCCATAACGTAATACTTCAAAGCATGTTCATGCAAACATTGTCGGGGTCTGCCGTGATACAATGGACTTCTGCTCATGAACCTCTGTGCACAGCGTCTGCAAATCGGGCTGTACGAAGTCACCTCATCTTTACCCAAAACTGTAAGCTGTCATCTGTGAGGCGCGAGCGGTGTTGTTTTTATCATAATTCATGGTGGAGAATGGCTGCTCTGCTGAGTTTTGCTCTCTGTAGCCGTATGAATGGCAAACTACACTGATTAGCAGCGGCATAGGCACACATAAAATTTCTTCTGAAATTTTCGCTTTCTAGTTATTCTTATTATTATTATTATTATTATTCTCCATCTTCCGCCTAAATTTCGGCACGTATCACGCCCCGCAGTTTTGAGACAAGCTTCATATATGTTACCTCATTTTGTGCGGCCGGATCTGGAATGGTGTGCTATGACTTTTGGTGTTTATGAATTTTATAGTTTTTTAAATATTAATATTTTAGTGAAAATTTTCCCGCGCTCCTCTGCCAAACAGTTTTGACATTAGGATTACATATGTTAGATCATTTGTGCGGCTGGAGCTGGACTATTATGTTGTGACTTTTGGTGTTTATGACTTTTATAGTTTTTTAAATATTAATATTTTAGTACAAATTTAGGCCAATTCATCTTTTGGCGCCAAATAAACAGACTTCATTTGTGGTGTCTTGGCTCTCTCTAGTGGTATACCGGGAGTAGTACAGCCGAAAAGATTTATCCTTGTGTTGAAAACTCCATATCCCACAATTCATAGCACGCCTCTACAGAGTGAACAATGGCGGCCACCACTTCGTTTTATATGTCTTTTATTCGTGTTTCTAGGTCACAAAATAAACTTTTAAGATATTTTCAGGCGAGAATGTAGGTGTGTAAACTTCAAATATCTGCTTGTTTTATCAAGACATCCCATATTTAGCGACAGTGCTCTGACGACGTTGGTCCTGCCTGACAGCTAGCCGGCTACCTAGCTAGCTGCCGCACTTGGCTGCAAATGGATAGCGAGGGGACTCTCTCTGTCGTTTCACCTCCCCGGTCTCTCGCAAATGCTCGCACAGAATCGGAGTTACAGCTGGATGTGGAAAAAATAACTGAGTTGTTTGGTGGTGGAGCTACAACAGAGGGCAGCTACCCACCGGTGTGTGACAGAAAGGACATGCCGCCAACGAGACATATGAGGCCGGGCAGGCGATTGCTAACGCGGAGGTCAATCGTGGATCAGGGAAAGCGAAGGCAGGAGCGTGAGGTGAACTGAATTTCAGGTAAGAAGTTATGACCTGCACTCTATTTGGGTCAGATATAAACCGAGTTTAGGTGTAGTTTATTTAGCAGCAGTTCTCTTATGTGTTGCTGATAGCCGGCTAGCTAGCTAGTGCCGCTAGCATAGTTAGCTAGCACCGCTAGCGACCCTTCGTGAAAAGCACCCAGGCTTGGCTTATATTGAGGCGGGTGAAACTCGTGTCAGCACCCGGTCGCTCGCCGACAGTATGTGTTTTAGCTGGACTTATTTTCGTTTATATGGACCGATGATTTATTTATTTATTCATTTTAGTAACGGTATAAACAGTGAAAGGTGGTGGATTGGCCAGATGTAAACTTCAAATATCTGCTCGTGTTACCAAGACATCCCATATTAGCTCTGATGTTTCGGTGCCTGCAAAGAGCTAGACAGGTAGCTAGCTAACCCGAGCTGGCTGTCTTTTTGACTCAGGGTCATAGCTGGACTTATTTTTCGTTTTTATGAGCCGATGAGGGTTTTTTTTAGTAACGGTACAAACAGTGAAAGGCGGTGGATTGTCCAGATGCTGGTCGATGTGGAAAAAATAACTGAGTTGTTTGGTAGTCGCTGACGCGGAGCTACAACCGAGGGAAGCTATCCACCGGTGTGTGTCAGAAAGAACATGCGGGGAACGAGGCGGCGAGGCGACCGCCGATCGACCGGTGGTAGATCGTGGATCAGGGAAACCGAAGGCAGGAGAAGCAGGCGGCTGCCGGTCGGAGCGTGAGGTGAACTGAATTTCAGGTAAGAAGTTATGACCTGCACTCTATTTGGGTCAGATATAAACCGAGTTTAGGTGTAGTTTATTTTTGTTGTGCTGACTTTTTACAATCAGTTATAATAACTCGTACTGCGTGGTAGCTAGCACGATGGAGTTTATGACAGCCTCCCCTGTCATTCTCTCGCCTGTTCAAACTTCAGTCATGAAACTGATCAATGATCGGCTTTTCTCTCTTGTTTGTTTATCGCGCTAAACAACAGCAGCACGTTTAAGCTTGATCAGCTGTTGTTAGAATTCATTTGATTTTAATTTCTAGTATCAGCTGATGTTTGCTGGAGCCACAGCTGTAGAAGCGGCTGGTCGAAACCAGGAGATGACCTTACTGAATCATCAGAGCTGAACTGGTGATGGAGAAACAGGTTTACCTTTTTTTTAGGTGACATGAATGAGTTGAAGGGAAGTTATGAACTGTTTCTGAGAGAAATAAACACCAAGCTCCTTTTTTTATTTAGCTGACAGCTGGTAACTGTGCAGGGGCGGATCTAGCAAAGCTTTTGCCAGGGGGCCAGGTAGGGCATTAACAGAGAAAGGTGGACACAAAGATATACTTTTCTTTCTTACTCTCATACAGGGAGTGCAGAATTATTAGGCAAGTTGTATTTTTGAGGAATAATTTTATTATTGAACAACAACCATGTTCTCAATGAACCCAAAAAACACATTAATATCAAAGCTGAATGTTTTCGGAAGTAGTTTTTAGTTTGTGTTTAGTTTTAGCTATTTTAGGGGGATATCTGTGTGTGCAGGTGACTATTACTGTGCATAATTATTAGGCAACTTAACAAAAAACTAATATATACCCATTTCAATTATTTATTTTTACCAGTGAAACCAATATAACATCTCCACATTCACAAATATACATTTCTGACATTCAAAAACAAAACAAAAACAAATCAGCGACCAATATAGCCACCTTTCTTTGCAAGGACACTCAAAAGCCTGCCATCCATGGATTCTGTCAGTGTTTTGATCTGTTCACCATCAACATTGCGTGCAGCAGCAACCACAGCCTCCAGACACTGTTCAGAGAGGTGTACTGTTTCCCTCCTTGTAAATCTCACATTTGATGATGGACCACAGGTTCTCAATGGGGTTCAGATCAGGTGAACAAGGAGGCCATGTCATTAGTTTTTCTTCTTTTAAACCCTTTCTTGCCAGCCACGCTGTGGAGTACTTGGACGCGTGTGATGGAGCATTGTCCTGCATGAAAATCATGTTTTTCTTGAAGGATGCAGACTTTTTCCTGTACCACTGCTTGAAGAAGGTGTCTTCCAGAAACTTGCAGTAGGACTGGGAGTTGAGCTTGACGCCATCCTCAACCCGAAAAGGCCCCACAAGCTCACCTTTGATGATACCAGCCCAAACCAGTACTCCACCTCCACCTTGCTGGCGTCTGAGTGGGACTGGAGCTCTCTGCCCTTTACCAATCCAGCCACGGGCCCATCCATCTGGCCCATCAAGACTCACTCTCATTTCATCAGTCCATAAAACCTTAGAAAAATCAGTCTTGAGATATTTCTTGGCCCAGTCTTGACGTTTCAGCTTGTGTGTCTTGTTCAGTGGTGGTGGTCTTTCAGCCTTTCTTACCTTGGCCATGTCTCTGAGTATTGCACACCTTGTGCTTTTGGGCACTCCAGTGATGTTGCAGCTCTGAAATATGGCCAAACTGGTGGCAAGTGGCATCTTGGCAGCTGCACGCTTGACTTTTCTCAGTTCATGGGCAGTTATTTTGCGCCTTGGTTTTTCCACACGCTTCTTGCGACCCTGTTGACTATTTTGAATGAAACGCTTGATTGTTCGATGATCACGCTTCAGAAGCTTTGCAATTTTAAGACTGCTGCATCCCTCTGCAAGATATCTCACTATTTTTGACTTTTCTGAGCCTGTCAAGTCCTTCTTTTGACCCATTTTGCCAAAGGAAAGGAAGTTGCCTAATAATTATGCACACCTGATATAGGGTGTTGATGTCATTAGACCATACCCCTTCTCATTACAGAGATGCACATCACCTAATATGCTTAATTGGTAGTAGGCTTTCGAGCCTATACAGCTTGGAGTAAGACAACATGCATGAAGAGGATGATGTGGACAAAATACTCATTTGCCTAATAATTCTGCACTCCCTGTATAAAATATTTAGCTTTTATTAAATAGTTATCTGAATCTTACAACCAAAGTTTGTATAATAATACACAAGATTGGCTGTAGACCATTGTTCATCATTCAGAACACTATGTAAAAATAACAAAAAACAAAAAGTGAATGCGAAAGTGCATACATATTTATTTTATGTGTTTGATGTGTGTCGGGGCGTGGTCTGCAGTGCCGCTGCAGGGGAGGTGGACCCACGGGTGTAAAGTCTGTGCTCTCTTGGCTGTTTTTTGGGTGTGTGTTGGGCTATGAGTTGAAAAGCTACGGCTGCCTGTGTGGGTACACCAACCATGTGTGAAAAGTGGTCCATAACGTAATGCTTCAAAGCATGTTCATGCAAACATTGTCGGGGTCTGCCGTGATACAATGGGACTTCTGCTCATGAACCTCTGTGCACAGCGTCTGCAAATCGGGGCTGTACGAAGTCACCTCATCTTTACCCAAAACTGTAAGCTGTCATCTGTGAGGCGCGAGCGGTGTTTGTTTTTATCATAATTCATGGTGGAGAATGGCTGCTCTGCTGAGTTTTGCTCTCTGTAGCCGTATGAATGGCAAACTACACTGATTAGCAGCGGCATAGGCACACATAAAATTTCTTCTGAAATTTTCGCTTTCTAGTGTTTAATTAACACCTGTAATGTCCCCTGTGTTTGTGTGCTTCGGGTCAAGAAAACCAGTAATTGCTTTCTTCACATGATACCATCAGCCATGTGGACTGACTCGCAGCAGGGAAGCTTCAGCTAGAGAAAAAGACCCATTTGGTTTTGCAAATCACATTACATGGCAACCATGTTTGCAGCCACTCAGATTCACTGGCATTTGCTTTGAACATATTAGGTATTTGAACAGACATTCTTATGGAGGGGGACAAACACATCTTAGTGCAGATAACATCGCATGAACATTCATTAAAGTAATTGCAGGAAACTGTGAGAATTCATGATCACAACACATCTTTATCTAATGGTGTAATTCGTCTTTTTTGTAGCAAGCATAGTGCCACTAAGTGGAGGGTAACAGGCAGCAAGATAGTTTAAATTACAGTGATAGCGGAAACTGCCAAAAACCCATTTAGGAAGGAAAAAAATAAGTGATAATTTGGTTGCTAAACATTTTTTTACGAGGAGAAATAAACTAATAATTGACCAGAAAGACTGCACACGCATATGACACTGCTACTGCAGAAACTAAAATAAAAATAAGCTGTTTACAAACATTAGGTTTATTTAAAATATGGTATAAATAAATATGACACTTCTGTTACATAGCAAGTTACACAACTGAGTCGAGACTAGCATAAAATAAAAGGACAGTTCTCTTCAGTATAAAATAATTTCATGCTAATGGTGATTTTATCTGACCGCAGTCTCATCCCCCGGAGCCGTACCATTCACTTACAGCAGTTACATCATTACAGTGTACAGCAGATGTATTCAATAATTTGACCACATAAGTTAGAACTGGTTTATCAGTGATAAATAATAATTATATATCATACAAGGACTCATTTCAGTCACAGAAAATCTGCTCTTTGTCTAGGAAAGCCCTGTCAGCAGTTGTAGTACAGTGATGTTTTGTACACAAAAGTCACTCCTCAAAAAAAACAGGAAACATGCTGCACCTCAGGTGAGTTGTAGGTTAATGAGCCTATTAATAAATTATAGAATAATCCTTGTGTTTTATATTTACTAACTGAGGTAAAGATGAGAAGAATAAGTGTAGAGTTGTATAATTTAAAAGATCTCTACCTTGATTTTTTTGTATGCACTTCTTTACATATAAAAATACTGGGAAGAGTAAAATAAAATTACACGAAAAAAAATAGTTCAATCATTTAACCCAATGTGTTATCAATGATTTGATCGGGTCTATGAAGAGAGTGGTACAAAGTCATGCTGGGAAACATTTCTGCCAGATTTTCCTTTATGTCATGACCCATAATTTTAAATGGACCACAGTTATCAACAATACATGTAACCCTCAATAAAGGTAGATGACAAACTTCCTGAGTTTACAACATTTCTAAACTATAATATCTATACAAAATCTGCACAATCAATTGAAATGCCAGTGTCAGTCTTAGTAATTCACAGTTATTGGAATCATCTTCCACTCTGCTGTTCATAACTCTTAATGGGAGAAACTTCAACATGCATGAGGACATTGTTGGTTACATATACATGAGGCACAAACATTGTTTATAATTCTCTACAATTACAAATTGGTAAATGCTCTAGTGAACAGATTCTGTCCCACCAACTGAACGTGCAGCAGTGATTGTGGTGTTGGACAATGAGTTAATATGAGCTGTCCTGTTTCTGATAAATATATCACAAAGGTTTCATTTCACATCCAGCAGATGCAGAATATTGTTATCACCTTGTTGGGACAGCGTTTCAGGCCATAAAATCATCATCTTTTAACTCTTGTTTAGCTCTTTACAAAAACCCTTGAAATTTTCCTTGCTAAATTATTCTCTTTCTGCCAACCCAAGATGGTTGCTGACTGGTTTCTAGGCCTGTGTGACTGGGACTGTAGCTATTGGATTCACAGTAACAGCCAGCAACCATTCGACAACCAGCTAGGGTACAAATATTTTTCCTTTGCAGCCTGTGTGACTAGGGCCTTATTCAGTAAATCGTATTGCGTCATACATCCAAAATGGTGAACAAGTTATTGTCACAACGTCAGTGGTCATGTAACTCTAAAACCTGAATAGTGACAACTTCTGCTGTGAAAGATCATACCCAGTATTGATTCTTTTGCAAAGTGGGAGTGGCGGTTCTAATCATTTGGCATGATGTAGCAGGGGAGCCATTACTCCATGAACTTACAACCATGTTTGAATCAATTGTGTTAAAAGTTGTGCCCTGGTTTGGTGTCAATAACCGATCAAGCACTGGGCTGCCTGGGCAGTTATGATTTAGAGGGGTGACAGTCACAGTGGGAACTGCTGGGCTCCTCTGGGTTTGGCCTTGGTAAGATGAACTGTTTGGAAGACCGGTGGATGTTGGCCCCTGTGCTGTAGCAGTGCTCTGCTTTCTTTGCCTGTGGTGTCGAAGAAAGACAACCAGCACCACAAAGATGATTACAAGTAGCAACAGAGCAAGCAGTGGTAAGATAATCAGGAGTGGATTAGAAGTTTTTTGAGGGTAGGACTCAACACGAACTGGTGTGTTTTTGAAGAGAAACTCCTCTGTTTGAGATGGTTTGCCCAGAGTTGTACCAAAAATGCTAGTTCTGTTGGAGTTTCCCCAGCGGTTGCGTCCTCTGAACTTTTGCTGGTTTATGCTTGGTTGTTGGGTGGAGAGGAAAACTGTAGACAGGACTGGCAAAGCAGTCTTAAATGATGCCTGAGGCACAGATGATGTAGCTGAAACAGGACTCTTTGTGGGTGGAAAAAATGCTGGATCATACGGCACAACTGTAAAATGTAATTCCCCTTTAGCAGGTTGGACGCTATCAGCTTTCAGAACAAATACTACTGAATCGTTTAACTCTTCAACTCCAGTCATGTTAGCATTCAGCTCTAAGGCTACATTCCCCTGCATGATCTCTTGAAAGGTGAAGGACTCCAATGGGATAGCTTTTATGGTCATTTTTAATTTTGGTCGAACCACTTTCCCATACCTAGGATGGGATAATATTTCAAAGATGGGGTCACTGTCACTTATATTAGCCAGTTCAGATGCATTGAGAAAGTTTACATTGAATTTGACAGTAATCCCATTGGGAATCCTTAAACCTTTGCCAGTCTCGAGCAAAGGTTTCACAGTTATGTTAAGCACTTGGCCAGTCAGATTTGCCTCTGAAGTGAAAGCAGTGAACTCAAAGCTGTCTTCAACAGAAGAAACGGAGATCATATGGTAGGACAACCTTCCTGTCTGGAGATCTTCCTGGTCAAACAGTGTAACTTCTCGGTTGTCTCTCAAAAGTTTGCCAAATCTCGGAGGTCTTGTAATCTGGTAGTAAACTGTGAAATTTTTCCCATTGGTCTCAGCAGCAAGGTTGTCCTCTGTCAGAGATACTGAAGTCCTGCCTTGCTGGAATTCCAATCCAGTATTTTTGACGAGAGTGATGGTAATTTCTGTCACTTCTAGGTTAAAGAGTTTGTATATTGGTTTATGATAGCCATCTGTAACACTGAAGTAGAACGCTCCAGAGACAGAACTTCCATCATGCACGAAACAGACACTTCTGTTATTGATTTGAGCTTGGGTAAAGGCCACTATTGACTCATTCAAACTTCCTTTGAGAGCCAAGTAACCATTGCTTGGCTTGCTAATCACGGAGAATTTAATATCATCAGGAGGATTGTCTAAGTCTTCAATTTTGAGATTTTCTGGCCCAAGGGCAATTGTATCTCCTTGTACCACCTTCAGACTTGGAACTTTGGTTTTTAGCAAAGGTGGCTGGTCATTCACAGGGATGACTGTAATATTAAAACGCTCGACAACAACATCACTGTCGTCTTCAGGGCGTTGTGCAGTTTTCCCCTTAGGATTAAGCCAAGTGCTGAATATAAAAGAATCCTGAGTTGTCTCCGAGTTGTCGTGTTTGTAGGTGATACCATATTTTTTGACAATGAATTGTGAGAAATTAGGTTTCTCCTTGGTTAGGTTTCTCTCACCAACCACGATGACACCATGTTGAGGCAGAGATGTTACCTGAAACCACACCTCATAGGAGCTACGCTGAGGTGTAGGCAGCTTGGACATCAGGTTAGTGGCATCGAGCTTGGACTCGTCAATGATGACACTCTCCCCTTCTGTCACCTCAGCACCTGTCACCAAGCAAACTTCAATTAGTCAGGCACAACAACTGTATTAATGTTAGTGCCACCGTCTACAGTTTTAAATAAAATGTCCACTCTACAACTAAGTAAGCTGCTTTAAACTTTATTACATATTTATTTATTCCCTTTGAGTATCATGTGTAAGCCCTTTGATGACCCTTTTTCACTATTAACAGTCTTTGCAATTTCACTGATCAATACTGGACTGTCACATAAAGCTATAACAGAATATTTATGATATCATTGTCCAAAAACAACGTTTAAAAAGAATATAATGCAGAAAAAAAGGCTTTATCTTTTATAATACTTGCAGCACTGTCTGAAGAAACGGTTGCAGTGTAAGCTGTGAGCTGAGCTGAGTACACGGTGAAGAGAAATAAAGAAACAAAGCTATGTCACTAGAGTAAGATGCTAATTAGTTTGTTAAATACATTGCTGGAAAGTTAATAAACAACATGTGTGTGAAAAAAATCTGTACTGGCAACATCCCTAAAAAAAATTTTTTTATAATCTGTTGATGTCAGGTTGTGGTAAAAATCATACTTATTGTTATTACAGGATAACCCTTGTCCATGCCTGTGTTGTTGTCTCTTTCTGGCTTTGTTTTTGGAGGTGGGTAGGGCATGACAGGTGGGCCCTAAGGTGGGCCCTGCACCTTGACTAATTGTTTTTAAAAAGGAGGGCTTGGTAGCTAATATTCTCTTGCTTCTCCCCAGCAAGCAAGCATGTGGTTTGTCTGGGTGTTTTTCTGGTTTAATTTTCTTTCCTTTAAACACTTAGTCACTGACTTTCTCTCCCCCCACTTTCATTTAATTAAACAAATGTTGTTTCTCTTAAACTATGTTATCTGTGCCGTCTCCCAATTTTATCTGAATTTTACACCGGTGCTCACATTGAGATAAAAAAATTAACATCATAAAGCAGCAATGTGTCTGACCAGAGCTGCTAACACAGCTGTAGAATTATATTCATACCTGTGTTTGCAAGCAGGATTGTGTTGTGTTCGGGTCCAGTATTCTCATATGAGATGTCAAATCTGAAGGTCTGACTGTCCATTGAAGCAGGTGGTGATGCTACAGAGAATGTCATCGAGTCCATGGCTTCCCAGCCAACTGACTCAACAGGAGTTTGAATGTAAAAAACCTCTTTCCTGTCCACCTGTGGTACACAAACACTCCAAAGAGTCAGCCCAGCCAAGTTACAAAGCTATGAATTTACTGAAATCAGCCATCCTCAAAATGAACATAATCAACTGTGTAATCTGTGCAGCGGCCTCATTCTTAAAGATGTTTCTGCAGTCTGCATAATATTTAATCATTACTTTAAATCTGCTCCGCTCAGCGGTAAATATAGCACAACCATCACAGCTGTGTCTGTGTCACATAATAATCCACCAGTAATAATTGATTACATAAAAGCATTACATGTTTTATTCAGATAAAAGATGCACAATGTCAATTTCCTAAATGAGAATGTACAACATGTATTATTCATACAGAGGAAATCTGGCAGCATTCCACATCAGCGGAGAAAGTCTATTGTTTAGTCTTTCCCTGTTTCACATTACATAGCACATAAGGGTGATAAGTATGGGCATGACCTCTGGCTCCTCACACTTACCATATCTTGTGTGAAAGTGGAGATGTCTGCTGTTGAATTATTAGGCTGCCTCATCACCAGGCGCCCCAGTTTAGGATGCCGTATCACACTGAATGTTATTACACGGTTCGAGGTGTTGCTCATGTCATTGGTCACTGCTTGTAAATACTCATTTGTGATTGGTCTTGAAGAGCCTGTACAGAGATGAGAAATTAAATAAGAATAATAGCTTTACTGATAAAGTGGCCTGCTTAAGCATCCGTCAACAAAAAGATTGTTTTATTGAATTGAGTATCAAGTTAGCTTAGATCACGCTGTTAAACCTTTTTTCTACATTTCGTAAGTTTTCCCCTTTGAATGCGTTCCACATCTTTTTGACTCCAAATTATGCAAAACAAGGTCTGGAACAGACCGATGAGATTCCTTTGATGTGTCAAATTAAAGCAGCACTGCAGACATCAGAGACATTTTTACAGCACATCCAACTGCAGTGCGGGTGTTACATAAAATCCAAACAAGAAATTAAAAGTAGATCGGCTCCTTGCAGACGTAAATCTTCCACTCGGGGAAAATGTAAAAAGAAGCGTCCACTGAGAGTAATGGGTGACTTCTAAGGAATTCTTTCTTCTTAAGATGGATTACATAGATTTCCACAGTCCTGCTGTCACTGTGAATATTGTTGGGATCCTAAAAGTCTGGTGATGAATGATGGAAATCAAAGATAGAGAGACAGAGGGGTGAAAGCACAGTGTAACCCATTCATCACTTTTTTAAGCAGTGCTCCCACCATGCATATCTATCATGGGAAATATCCTGGCTGGAAGAAGAGAGAGCAACAAGTTTTTTATCTTTTAACGACAAAAACCATGCTTTTAATAATATCCAGTATTCCTACCATTAGGTAACCGTATCGGCTAATTAGATAATTAGCTTTGTGTACTAAAATAAAAGTGTAAATGTCCTTACTGGAATTACGACTATCCATAAGAATGCTTTCAGGTAAATGTGGTTTCTAAATTCAGCATATGCAACCATTTAGCAAGAAGTGTTTGCAGTTTCCCAGAAAGCACCAAGACATTTAAGGTGTCTGTGAGGAAAGAGGAAAAATAAATAAATCTATCTTCCCTCCACACTGCGAAAGTGTTTCATGTCACCCCAACCCCATCAAAACCCTTCATTGTCAGTTAAAGCTCCCATCCCGCCCTCTCTGTCTCTCACTCTCTCTCTCTCTAGCTTGCCTGGCACGAAGCACAAACAGGGCTGTCTCAGGCAGACAGTGGCACAGCTTTTCAAGTACCCACTCACCCCGTGGCTGGGAAGCTCAGCAGAGCGTGCCAGTTGGCTGTATTCTATCCTCACCATATCCGTGCTTTCTAATTCACACTGAAAATCTCCACCACTGACAGACTACTGAAAATCTCAGAAAACTAAACATGTTTGCAGACACAGTTAACACCCAGCTGACCTATTTTTATCTCCAAAATATTAACGGTAAAAAATATAAAAACATTAGGACACGGCAAAAGCTGATTCACTGGTCTGGTATTCGGGGATAAAAGTGCTTGCTGCAGCTGTTGTAGATGTGCTTAATTATTTAACTAAAGGAATTCAGTGGTGTTTGGTAGCGGTCAGGCTAAGCATACAAGCAAATTTTGATGCAAAATACAGTTAAGGAGAGACTGAAGGTGTCAGAAACAGTTAATGTTTCATAGAAAAAAAATTCCCCACCCCCCAAAAACCCTAAAATAAAAAGAGGAAACCAATACTGTGCTCATGGTTCTTACTAGTACCACAGAAAACTTGTATGAGTTGATGACTGAGGCGAATAAAAATATGCTGTTTCAGTTCTTTTCAGGAAGCAGCTGTACACTTTGATCATGACACAAATACTTTTTTAAAAAACTCATATTATTAGAAGGGAAAATAAAACAATGGGAAGCATAGTTAGTAGTTTAGACTCAAGTCTTTTTGTTTCTTGCTGTCAACAACTCATGTGAAAAAAACCCCTATTTGTTTATAACCACGGCCAGATGAAGCTCATTACTTCTGTCAAGGAGGTGATACAGCTGGTTTTGGTTTGTTTGTTAGGAGGATGACCCAGAAACTTATGGATGGATTTGATCTAAACCCAGATCCAAATCCAAGGATTTTTGGAAGAATTCCTTACTGATGCAGGGGTAAAATTCAACATATAGCATAAAATTTAATAGAATTGAATATTTTTGGAAAACACATCAAAGTTACATAAGACAAGTGCTCAGTTCAAGAAAATATCAAAATAACCTCTATCCAGATTTGCTCATCGATCAAGGGAGTCACTTTTTTCTGGCGTGGTGGAAGTATGCAGTCAGACCACATACTGGTTCACTGTTCCATTGAGCTCCATTACTGTCAGAAAGTGACACGTGTCTTCATTTCCATTTAGTTTATTTTGACACACAAAGTCAAAATAACACAGCACTGATGAACAAATCTGGGTCTGTTTCTCTTTCAGAATCGCACTGTTCATAAGTTCAAGGACATCTTAAAGTCAGATAACCCTTTGTCTGAGAGCTGAGCACCAAAGAAGAGGGAAGAGGACAAATATTAAAAAATAAACAAATAGTTGTTGTTTTTTTAACAGTATTAAAAATATATAGCCAGATTTAGACTTTAATAATCACAAGCTTCTCAAAGAACAGGTTTACCTGGAAAGACCTTTAGCGGTTGATTTCTCTCCAAACTGAGAACTAGGGCTTTAGCAGTAATACTGAAGATTTGTCTGGGAGTGAAGTTCACACCATCATTGGCCTGGAAGTTGAATCCTCCTGACATAGCACCTGGAAACATCATTAAACAAAACAATAATATTAACAGATCAAAGGATAAGTGGCATTTCCTTTACTCAAGAAAAGACAGCCTTGATTTAGTTTTGTATGTACAAGTTTTTACTTTATTCTTGGCACAAACACATAAAAGGGCTCAAGAAAATGTAACAATTCTGAACCTCTAAGTAACCTCTGAGTATTTAACATTTATTATAATTATTATAATGTACATGTGCGTACACGCATGTAAAAAGAACGCATTCTTTTAGTCTTGCACGCTGTTATGACAAACTTTCATGGTGGCACAAAACAAAGAAGAAGGTAGATAAAAATCAGAACAGTAAGCAGAACCCTGATCTGAGTCACCATTAAATGTTGACAAAAGTTATTCACTACGTCACATCAGTTCCAGACTATCAAGTTATCACCTCCAACCTGACTTTCAGCCCACTTGGCTGGTCTCATTTATGCAATCAAGCCAACGGATAAGAAAGAAGTTCTGTTCCTACAGATTACTCTAATTCACAGAGAAACTACTATACAACATATAGTAATTGCCAACAGCACCTTCTAGTGGGTACAAAGAGGAATGACAAAAATAAAAGATTTAAAAATATTTGGTATTATTTCATTTAAACCATGCAACAGAATGAAAAGAATTTAATATATCACAGTATATCTGCTGAATACCCTATAGCAACAGAAACTACTCCAGTTTCCATCACTGAACATTAGCTTTTGTTTGGCAATTTCCTGTTTAGAGTATCGTGAAAAACTCTGGGTAGAGTTATTTTGGGCCATTATTTCTAGAACAAGAAGGACCTGAAACTGTACTTGTTTTGACCTTGAGCTTGTATTGCCTATGAGCTAAATATGGTGTTCACTCATTCTTAGTGTATGACTTTTATATTTGTGTGTGAGTTTTTGTTTATAAACACAATTTTAATACAAAATGTTCCTTTTACCTGATTAAATAGAATCTGATTAAAGACTGTAAAAAATTAATTTGGACAGCAGACTATAACAAATCACATCCCGAATAATATTATGATGGTGATCTGGCTGAATAATTATTAATTACATTCCTGTTTGGTAGTTAGCATTTATCAAAATTATTTTAATATGAAATTGGCTGGACAAAATTTGCAATTTCTAGTTAAATATTTAAAGAATTAAATTAAAATATTAAATTCAGTAATCCTCTCTCTGTTATAGCATGGAAAATATGTTTACCTTTGTGAACAAACACCAGCTGCCCCTGGTCTATGTGGGCCTGGGTGAAATTGAGCACTGCCTTCATCGGGGCGCTCTTCAGGGCCAGGTGTCCATTGCTGGGTGGAGTCACCATGAAGTGGAGCTCCTCTGGTGGTGTGTCTTGGTCCTGCACACTCAGATCATCCAAAGTGATTTCTGTCACTGAGGACACCCACACCTGGGAAGGGGGCAGACAAGGACAGAGCAGAGACCATCTGACCTCAAGGAATCTGCAAGGTTTTGTTTGACAGGGCTCATAATGCAGAGGCTCACAGTGCATGACAGCTAAACCCAAGTTTGACATTTATTGTGGTATTTGGAATGAAAGACTGCCATATCTGATCATGAAACTGGGGCACAAAACTTGCTAAAATAAAGCTTATTTACATTTGTAAATGCCAATCTTTTCCCATTTAATCTAGGCAGTGCAGAAGAAGTATGCAGTACAAAGTCTGTAAGGTAGAGCATAATTATGTGCCACTTTATGAATTAAAAGCACCTGCACCACAGCTAAGCTACACCTACTTTCTGCAAAAATATAATAGCATACAAATGAAATAAAAGCCAGGCACATAAAAGACCACAGAAATAGCTCATGTGTTCCTGTCGTTCATTAGCTAATGCAACTGACCAAAGATGCTTTGAGTGTGAGTCCAGCTATAAGGCTATTTCACGGGCTTTCTTCTTCTTTCTTTTGTCTTGGTTCTGTGCAACATAACATCCACAGAAGAAGGACTGCTACAAAAAAATGTTCTAACTCAGGCAAATATAGGTGGTAATACAATAAAAACCTCAGAAAAACTGTCACTCAAACCAAGGACATTTCAGGACTAAACATAGCCATGCAGACTTTACACACAGTTAGATGTTCTGCAGAGTGTTGGTTTGGTACAGTGAAGTATTCCTTCCATGTAAATTCAAAAGCTCAAGGCTAACACGAAGAAACAGAGGATCTCATTCACACACAGAACACGAAACTACTGAACCGTGCAGACACTTGACAACAAAAGATGAGCTTCTACAGTCCAGTCCAGAGGAACGATTGCATAACAAGCAATTGTTGTTAGGACAGGTTGTCATTCCACAGTAATTAATGCAATGTTGTGATCAGAATGATGTGAATGTATGGCCTGTAAAATGCGATGAACTGCACAAACCTTTTCCTTGTAAGACATTTTGAGCTGTCAAAGCACAGGTGTCACATATGATATTAACAACACCTCTGCTTTTATAACATGTCAGGTCACCAGCAGGAGCAATAACAGATCCCTGAAACTGAAGCAGCTCAAAGGAATACAGCCATCGTTAATTCTATTAACATCTGTGCTTTTTATATTGGCACAAACCGTCTTCTGTGATGTCAAGATCAATGCCAGCAATAATAAAGTGAGATGATAGTGTTGTGTGTACTTCCTAGGACAAAAATTTATTTTATTTTTATTTAGTCTTGTATCAAATGATACAAAAAAATCATAAAATAATAATTTTATGAAATGAAGTGTTATCTTGTTATTCCCTAAACATTCAC
This sequence comes from Oreochromis niloticus, assembly GCF_001858045.2. Taxonomy (NCBI): domain Eukaryota; kingdom Metazoa; phylum Chordata; class Actinopteri; order Cichliformes; family Cichlidae; genus Oreochromis; species Oreochromis niloticus. The sequence goes on from NC_031977.2 coordinate 26,620,291, forward strand.
AACTTTAAAAGTCCCTATAGAATACCTATAAGTAAAAGGTTTAAACATTCCACTGATACAAACTAGGGTTGGGTTTCCCACTGGCCACCCTCAGTCTAATAACCAGCAGTGGCTGATATACCAAAAAAGGTTGGGGACTGCAGTTCTATAATATCTAGCATCAACCTTAAAATGCCAGATCTCCATAGCAGTGTCTGTGTCCAACCACCTACTTTAGCTCAACACACTGAAGGGCCATGGAGCTATTGGGCATTTGTGTTAAACTTGTTTGTTTATAGAGCTGAATCTTTAATGACAGAGCACAAAAATAGGCCAAACAACAGTTTCAAAAAGAAAACAGAAAAAAGAAAATAGCTAAGCAGGATATTAACAATAGAATCAGTAAATTCTTCTCCCTAACATAAATATTTAATCGACTGATCATACGGCAACAACTCTGCATTTAGGTTTATACATGGTCAAGAAAACCTGATTTAAGCAACTCTAAATGTGCATTTCAAAAACTGTTGAACACTGGGATTTTCTCAGAGAATGATCATTAAGAAATAAAATATTCAGTGAGCAACAGTTCTCTGGGTGGAAAGGCCATGTTGATGTCAGAAGATTGGAGTGATGAGTCTTGATTACTGCAGCGACGTTCAGATAACAGGGCCAGAATTTGGTGTCATTAAAGAATATGGTAGGTGATGATGCTGTAATGGTAATGGGGATATTTTCTTGGCACACTTTGGACTCTGTAGGTACAAATGAGCATCATTTAAACACCACAGGGTAGCTGAGTACTGCTGCTAACCATGTCCACCTCCTAATAGCTACAGTGTACCCATTTTCTCATGACTGCTTCCAGCAGGATAACACACCATGACACAAAGCTCCTATCGCATCAAATGTGAAAATTACTACTAGTACTAGAAAACTGTCGGTGAGTATCTACATAACTCTATACAGACCAAGATTCATACTTTCTGTCCAATTTTAGTTTTTGGTATGAATGCTGAGAACCAAACAACCAAAGTTGAGCCAGAAAGTAAAAACATTAATTTTAGGGGCAGTGGATAGTAGTGGATTCATTATTTACCACATAATTATTAATCAGTGAACAACTTATCGTGAAGACATCACTTCACCTTGCACTACTGTCTGTTCAGCTGAGATGCTAAAAATGCTAAACATGATGCAGACTCTTCCAAACTTGAGTTTCTATAAATTTTTTTTTTTTTTTAAATCACACAAACTACATGATCACAGCATTTCTAAATGAGCTTAAATACATTATACATAAATACAGTATAATAATGTATAAAAATGAAATAGAAGCCTCTGGAATGGGACAACACACACTCGACATCAGCCCTGCAGCAGAACATCTTAAGTGAGTGAGAGTTCTGGTGTGAAATGACTCCACCTCCAATAATCCCCTATTTAACAGGAAGTCACAGCAGGACTGATAAACAGCATGTGACTCATCATTTTTAAACACAACACACATGAGATCAGATAGACCTCATGCTGCTGCTTATCAGGCTACAGCTTTAGTAATGGAGATGACAAATTTATTTGAGTTATTAGTACAAAACCTAAACTGTTTGATGCTTCTTTTTAACATGTTTTTAATAAGATGTCTTCTTTTATTTAATCATGTGCCTGTCTTAGCCTTTTTTCTCTTGGCATAAGTTCAAAAAGTGGAATACTGCACTATGGGAAAGAGTCCTCACAACTCAGTGCAGCATCGCCATGAACATACAGTCCTGTCGGCTAAACAATACTGGTTTCAGTTACGCAAGACATTTTCAAGAAACAATTGTTGGTCTTTATTTCTGTAAATAAAGACATGAAATGTGGCAGAAAGAGGAGTAGGGGCGATGACCTGTAGCAAACAGCCAGCCAGCTAGCTGTCACATCGGGCACACATTTACCATGTGATATGTGCCCTAACCACTCAGCCATCATCTCTCTCTCTGGAAATACTGGAGTATTTCCAAGGGCAGGTAACGTGTATGATAATTCCAGCTTGCAAAAAGAAATATAGCAAGTCTTTTTAAAAAATTGAAACATAGAATTTAATATTTGTATAAAAAGTGATTTTTCTAAAAAAAATTCACATGTATATACATACATGATTGCAAGAAGAAGTTCACTCTCTTAAAATCATGTGCAGGGCATTTTTAAGACCAATGATTAGAGGTGAGACAGGGCCATCTTGTGGCCACTGAGGAATCAGCTCCCTTGACTTAAAAGCCTTGACCTCCAACCTAACACATATTAAAAAAATTGACAAAATGGCTCATTTGGTTTAAATTTAACAGAGCACACATGCAGATCGGTTTGGCAGTCAAGATCACCAAAATGTAAAACTTTTCTAACAGACTTGCCAGCTACTCTTTAGCACAGTAAATGTTAGAAGTTGCTCCTCTCTGTGTCTGCAGGATCCCAGAGGAATTTGAGGCATTTGGGGCACAGACTACAAAGACCTATACTTCAAACTCTCCTTACATCTGGACCTCCTCCAACTCCAGCCAGAGTTGTATTTGTATTACAGAGTAGCACAAGACAGCACTGTTCAGCAAATATACACAAAAGACAACTTGTTTAATTTATAAGTATAGATATGTATAACATATCTAAGTAGGGATTGCTTTTCACATACAGTATAGTAAACATATATTAAATAACCATTTTCCTTTGGCAAGAAAAGGACAAAAATAAAGGTGAAGTAGAGCAAGAGTGGACCAAAATGAGGCAGTGTGGTCACAATGTTTACCATTTTTAAACACTCAACACTTGAATGTTGTTGAACAGATTTTATTTATGGAAATTTATTTTCACCATTGGATATACTGTCTGTGTAATGCCTGGGAATAATCCTTGACTTAATTAAAAGTTTTTATAATAAGCCTAAGAAATAATTTCCAGCCAGTCCAGACCACAAAAAAATAGCAGCCCATTGTTCAAGTCATTGTGATAAATCTCAATACTGGTTAGAATTGTTTGAAAATTTAACTTCTGAACATCATACCAGACTTTCCTGCAAGTTCTTTTTATGCTTGATTTAAGTGCCTATTCTATGCTGCAAACCCCTCTGGACCCTCTTCCACATAGCAAACATAGTTTCCCCCATCCACCCTGCCAGCCAGCCATGGCAACTTGTAACACTGCCCACATGACAGTAAGCTCTAGTGCCAGACCTCCTAGTAAAAAAAAAAAGTGTCTGAAGTTTAAATATAGAGCAGACTCACCCTGAGGACCCTGTTGGTTATAATAACAGGAGGCTCATCGTTGACGGGTATAACCTGGATGTGCACCATCTGAGCTGCACTCTGCTTCCTCAAGCTCGTGTCATTGGCCACCAAAGTGAAATTGTCAGCTAAGGTTTCACTGCTGTCGTGGACGTAGTAAATGAACTCATGCTCCACCTGAATAATGATCACAGAAAGGACAGACTGGCATAGCAAAGGGTCTTCCAAAACACAGCAGTACATAAAACTACCTTATGATGCTTAGGTCACAATCTCTTCTCTTGCATATAATGTCCACATAATAATAATGTGAAACCTCTCAGAAAATACTTAAGGGCATAATGACAAGATTAAAAAAAATAAATAGGAAAATTATGATATTCCTGTTGGGATAGGGTGAGAAAGATTTTTCTTTAAAGCATTTAATGAGAACCAAATCGAAGGTTACAAAGGTTACTTAAAATAATTAGTCCAGGCAATTATTGAGTAATTGATGGATGCATCCTCTAAATTCTAAACACTTGATGCAAACAAAAAACACCCCAAACCAAACCAACGCCCCCCCCCCAAAAAATGTCACTGCCACACTAAATCAAAGCAGTTTTACACCCACCCAACTGCCAGTCTAATGCTATTTTCTGTGGTAACTGTAAGAGTGTTTGTCAGAATATCTCACCTGCCTCCTGGTGAAAGTGGTTATGGGCACACCAGGATGTCGTGAGTGCTCGATGTGACCATGCTGCGGGGGCCGAGTCAAGTTATAAAAGAAGTTGATTCCCGAAAAGTGTCGATTGGTGACTTTGAGCACATCCTGCGTCAGTGCTTTGGCTGCACCTTCGTTCAGTGTGATATTGGAGACTTGAAGGGGGATGAACAGGGGGATGATGTCAACAAACATTTTAATGTTAGTGACATCAGTGACCCCGTTGGTGGCCTCAAGGATGAAGGTGTCGTTGACTTTGTTTGGCTCCACCTGCACATACTGAATGTTCCCGCTGTTGATGTCATTTTGGGTAAATGTGTTGACAGGGGACTGTTTGGTTCCGATGTAGCGCTCTTCCGCTTCAACAAAATGCCTGAGAAAGCCATAAGATGGGGCTACCTTTACGGTGAACACAATCTCAGATGGCAGGTTGTCCTCGTGGGTGACCTGCAAGAATCAGAAAACATTTGGTCTTTAAATCTGAAATGTCTCTTGTGTCGCTGAGGTTTAGCTGTCGTGTGATTCTCAACATAAACTGGCAAAATAGTAAAACATAAAAACAAAAACTGGTCAAAAATGTGTTTTAAGCCTTTCAGCAGCATACAAGCAGTTGATGTAATATTTCCTTCAATTGAGATTACTTATTTCACTCATTTATCAAAAAAACTTTAACTTGAATGCTTCAAAGAAACTAAAGTTCTTTAAATGAAAATAAACCAGAAAACTGAATAACAGCGACAAACGTGGCATGATTATTGCTTTTAATCTCTATTAAAATACTCACCTCTAGTTTAGTTTCATCAATCTTTGCTGGTTTTCCTTCTTCCACCAATAAAGTATCATGATGCTGTACAATGGGAGGTCTCTGATGACTTTCCAGGTAAACCTTCACATTGATCCTGCTTGTGAGCTGAAGACTTTTAGCTTTCACTGTTATGTTGAAATAGTCTGTCAGATGTTGGCTGTCACTGTGCCGATAGCGGATCAGCCCTGCTTTTAAGTCAGCTTGTGTGAATGTCACAACGGTTGTTTCATTGTGATAAAGACTTCCATACTTTGGACCCTCATCCAACTTGAAGATAACCTCCTTGTCATCTCGGATGTCCAGATTTGACATTACACTATAATTGCTGGTGGACAAGACCACTGAATGACCTTTTTGGACCAACAGGCCGGTGTTATTGTCGACTTTCAAGAAAGGGTCATGTGCACTGATGTGTAAAAGGCCTGACACAAAATGTTTTCCATCTGAGACAAAAAGTACAAATCTGCCAGAGCTCACACCTTTGTGAATGAACAGCACTCGCTTTTCTTCCAAATCCTTCTGTCGAAACTGGAACAGCCGATAAGTGGTGTCATTTACCAGCACGAGGTCTCCCATTGGGATACCACGACGAGTGTAAACCAATTGACCATCATCAAAGTCAGAGTCAGCATCTTGATATTGCAGATCTTCTGTAGTGAGTAACTTCTGTCCATCCCTTACTACATGGAAAACTTTATCAATTACACGTACTGGTTTTTGGTCATTTTGTAGCTGAATAGATATGTTAAAAACACCTTCCTTGGAGCCAGGTTCATCTTTTGCAATAAAAGGTTTGAATCCTTGGGTGGTGGAGGCTATGAAAGTGAATTCATCTTGAGTCGTTTCACTGTCATCATGGACATACATTATACGTTCCTCTAAAATATCTTTATTACTAAAGGTTAAGATGTTGTCATAGCTAGCATTGGAATTTGACTGACTTATACGCACTAGTTTTCCATGTTTTGGGCTGTTTATAACTGTATAGAACATATCCTTTGTGCTCAAAGTCTCTGCAAAGAGCTCATCTTTGGTGATAAGCTTACTTTCTCCCTCCTGAAGTGAGAGTCCTGCGTTTCTAATAAACACGCTGTTAACGTCAGCCTTAATAGAAAACTGAAAATCATAGTTCTGTGACTGAGCATGTTTGGAAACCAGATGAAATTTGAACCTGTCAGTTGTATCTTGGTAAGGTCTGTCAACTAGCTCGTAATGCACTTTTAGATCTGTTACATCTCTTTGGCTAAAGGTGGAGTTCTTCTTTAAGACTGTGGTGTTGAGAAGTAATTTCCCTTTCTTTGGTGTAGTGAGAACCCGAAAATATAGGTCATCCTCTGAGAGAGTCACACCTTCAGTTGTGGCAAAAAGACACTCTGAGTTTAGTGTCACTTTCCTCACTTTATCCAAGTCTATCATAGTGTTTCTCACCAGGTGGTACTTTACCCACTTCACAGTGATTGGAAACAGGATTTCAGTGGTTTCCCTTGAAGCCACATTAACTTTACACTTGAAGTAATCAGTGGGATTAGATGTCTGGATGTCTTGGAAAGTACTAACATATCTCAAGCGCTCTTTTTCTAAAAGCCTTTGTGAAAATGAGTCAGTATGCCTCCATTCACCACTTGAGTGAAGTCTCTGGAGTTCTCCATACTGAGGTGGTTCAATGACATCGTATCGAATGTCTACAACCTGGTTCACAGCATTTGTTTGCACAGCCAGCTGCTTTGAGCCAATAATAGCAGTTTCTCCTTGAATGATATCAAGGCCTGTGTTGTTGGCAATCTTATACTCGAGTGCTACAGCCATAATTCTTAAAACTACAGTGTTGCTGACCTTTTCCCCATCACTAACTCTCAGAACTATCCGTGAGTTTCGAACCCCCGTGTGAACGTAGTACACCCTCAGTTGGTCTAAGTCTATATATGAAAATGAGGTCACTGCCTTGCCTGGGTTGCTTTCAACTTCCAAGTATCCTGCATCAGCATTCAAGTTCCCAAGTACAGAAAAGAAAAGGTCTGTGTAATTGCTGTCAATGTCTGTTGCCATCAAAACATCAGTGGTGAGGCGTTTCTTTGAGTTCTCCAACAGAACAAAGAGATTTCCTTGAGGTAGACTCAACTCAGGTGCATCATTAGTGGGTGTCACTGAAATATTGTAGCGGTATAGTTTGGTGCCCTTTAAATAATCAGGAACTTGCTTTCGACTACTAGAAAAAATGGAAAACATGAAGAAGTCATCAGGTTCCTCTGAGCCTCCGTGGATGTACATCACTCTCTCATGCCAAAGGTCCAACATGCTGAAAGTATTCTCCTCTTGGTCCTGATCGACATCAAGCCTTATCTGACCTCGAACTGGTTGCTCCTCTATCCGAAACATAATTTGAGACTGTCGAATGCCAAGTTTTCTAAAGTCCAAGAGAACCTTGATGTGTTTGGCTTCAAGAGATGCTCGACCACCCTCTTGGACTATAAGGTTTTTAAGCTGCACAAAATTGAAACCATACCTTCTGTCTAAGCCCCATGCAAGTGTGGACATATGAAGTGATGGTGTTGGTGTTATCAAGTGAAAAAGAGATCCTGGAGTATTTGTTGGATTCAAAGCAGTTGGTGGATCTGATTCTTTCTCTGGCTCACAACCAACTGATATATCTTTGGTGACTACAGCATTAGAGAGACCCATCTTAACTCTGTTAACTGCAATGTTCTTTAGACATCCTTTGAAGGAACCTCCCCTGGCACGCTTTCCAGATACAGAGACAAGCCCCACCTTTTTGACTTCGGATCTTGTGCCATCATCGATGCCTCCAACAAAAAGATAACCTTTAAGCTGGATCGCTTTTGCTTGAGTGATAATGCCAGTTTTCATCATCTCCCCATCAATAGTTAGTTCAAGGCTTTTGGAACTGAAATATAACTTGATGGAATGCCATTTTCTGTCATTGATGAGCGTGAGTGAACGAAGCTCTATTTTGGTTCCACCTGTTCCGACAACAGCCACAGGCAAACCGTCCTGAATCTCCAGAGCCACAAAATTCTCCTCTCTGGCTGCATTGTATAGAATAATTCCCTCTTTAGCTGAAGTGTGCACAACACACTCAAATACAGCCTCCTGCTCAGTATTCCAGGTTGGAAGAGAAATGTAAGCCCTTGAGCTGAAGAAACTGATAGGGTCCTCTTCAGTGGCAAAGAACTGGGGACTGCAGCCTAAAGAGACTTCATGAACATTCTTGTATCCGGTATATGGTCTCAGTGATGATAGCAAGTCACGTTCATTGAAAAGTACATCATCCATGCAGCCTCGGAAGCCAACTGGGTCTCTGGGCAGGTAAGGTCTATCCAAGCCCCCTGAGCCTCCAACATAGAGACCATCTGTGTTGAGACTGTAATGGGGACCTGGCACCTTTACACTGCTGTGGGAGTTTGAGTCAACAGTGAGAGTGATGTTGAGCTGCACATGATGGAGTACCACATGGTGCCAGGCCAGATCGTTGAGATGGGTTCCCCGGTCTGATTCTAACATCTGCTCCCCTGATCCAAGATCCAATTTCAGCTGGGAGAAAGAACAAAAACAACTGGATTACAAAATATGACATTTTACGAAATATTATGCAAATGCAAAGAGCAACTTAAGGAGGAAATCAGGTAAATTTAGGCTTATTATTACATTACAATAAAAGAGTATTTGCTTCCACCCTGATTTCTTTTTTTAATATTTGCTATACTTTAATGTTCCTGATCAAACAGTATTTTCTATTAGATAAGTAGAATGCAGTTTTTAAAAGAAGATTTTAATTATTTAAGGGGAAAAATATTCAAACTTACATGGACCTATGTTAAGAAATAATTGCATAATTTAGCAGGACAATGATTGGAAGGCATATCACCTCAGAAATAGCTAAAGAAAAGAAAAGAAAAACAAAAAAACCCTCTTCAATTTGGCTGAATTAACACAACTGGGCATAGAAAAGTGGGCAAAAATTCCCCCAGAGTGATGTGACTCGTTGCCAGTTACTGCAAATGCTTGATTGTAGTTTTTGCTGGCAAGGGTGGCACAACCAGTTATTAGGTTTAGGGGGCGATTACTTTATCACATATGACTTGGATAGCTTTTTAAATAAAACCATCAATTGAAGACAGCATTTTGCATTTACTCAGGCTATCTTTATCTAATAGTAGATGACATCAAACATCTAAGTGCGACAAATATGCAAAAAAAAAAGTTGGATGGGTATAAAATACTTTTTCTAACTTTTCACTTTTTCCAATACCCTTTTTAAAAAAAAAAAAAATCCCACATTAAATATGACTCATTGCCAGGAATGCTAGTAGTAGTACACAGGCCCAGCATGTGGGTCCAGACCGATTTATCTCAATGCTGAATGCACTGCCATGAAAATTTGGTTTATGGTCCCCAAAGGTTGACCCTACTGACTTCAGTGACTGTGAAGACCTATCAACTTTTCTCTAAGGAGTTTATTTTATGTGTGTTTAGTTAAACACAGTTTGACATTACTGTGACACACTTACAGCATATAAAGTCTTAATTTTAATGACCCAACAACAGTGCATATAGATGGTTGATTCTTAAAACAAGGATCTTGATATATTTAGTGATATCCAGAATACCTTGATAAATTGAACACCATAAGGAGTTTAACATAAATTAAACAGACATTCATGGATGATCTGTGATAACTTTACTGACTCCTTAAATTTTATCTTAAATTTTATTTAATGCCAATCTACTTTTGTGCCCAGGTACATGTTATTTTGTATGATCATACAGTCATTACTGAAAACTAAAACTAAAATTGTTTATACAGTGGTACACATGTAAAATAATAATTCTTAAAATATTTTCATTGTATAAGCAAAAGTAGAGAACCCTGAAGGAGAAGCAAAATTTAAATTGCTTATTTTCCATGATGTCACCTGTGATTATAACAGTGAGCTTTGTCTGTCGTTTAAAGCAGGAAGAGCACTATTATCTTTTTGCCTTCAGCTATGTCCTCAGAGAATCACATCACCTTCTCAAACTAATGCACCATTTAGATGATGTGCTTGTCAAGGCTTGCTGTTCAGTTGCCACTATTCATGCACTGGTTTCCGGGAAGCGACGCTCATGTCTGACTCACACGAAATGAGACCCCAAGCCAGAGGAAAACTTGTGTGACGGAAGAAATAAAACAAAACCCTAAAATGGTAACCAGTGCCAGTTTATGAACACGGAGTTCGCTCCTCGTGCTTACTAAGGTACAACTCTGCAACACAGTTGTCAGTGTGATTCATTCCCAGCAGCGAAAGTCTAACACAAATAGATGCTTAGTCACAGGGATTTCTCTAGTCTGAAGCACAAAAGCTCTAATGCATATCTGACGACTTCCTATGTTTCCTATGAATGTGTCTACTTACAAAAAAAGCTTCTGGCAGTATATCTGTGCATTCTGTATGCTGATTTAGCCTGGCAGGGCTGCTTCCAGGATGCTTTAGAAGCTATCTTCAATGGACATTTTGATTTACCTTTAAATTCTCCTTGCAAAGCTTCTGTTACAGGATTTTAATGCTTGTGGCACAAGCTTATCTTTAATTACTAAATTCCTGTGTAAACCTAATGTAAACCTACATTTTGATAAATACAAAATAAATCCCAAAAGGTGGTGAATGCTATATTAACCACATACAGCTTCCTTTTAATGTACAACTGTTGCTGAAACATGATATTTCATTGTTTTCTACTCCAGTAATTAAAGCTCATTCTAGTATGAAATTCTGAACCCAGAGAAACAGGAACCCATAAGCTTTGTGAAATATTCATTATTACAATAACAGATCAGTGAAAAAAAAAAATCTGTATGATACATGTTTGAATACATTTGACTTTCATTCACAGTTTTATAAATAAAAAATTTGTGTAAAGTGTTTGTTTTTGAACAGACTGAGCTTTGTAGGCTGAGTTTAAGAGGATAGCATGACTGAACAGAACAAAAGCCACTGGAGTATAGATATACAAGTTTAAGATTAGACTTATGACAATATTAGAACAACAATGTTAAGGTAATTTAACTGTGCATACCTTCTATATTACATTACATTAGTTATTATACTGTAGAACATTAGGTAAAGAACAATACACTAGTTAGAGATGGGGTGACTAATTCATTCAATAGTTGCAATGACAAACAATTTTGTGATATTTCATGTTTTATTCTTGGACTACTATAGGTCTGCATGATTGACGGTTTAAAATAATCCGTATTTATTACATATTGGGCTTTGGTGCCTTTGGTCCCTTGTTAGAAGGAAGCAGTTGGAAGTACATTTTTGGGGGTATATCATGAAGAGCTATAAGAAGAGGGAATAAAACTGTCTGAAATGGGGAATTTAAAGGAGTCTGAAGTCTGAGCTTTTGGCTCACAGAGATTACTTACACATATATTGGCCTCATTACTTTGGCCATGTTTAATATGAGCATCAACAATTGTAACAGACGTGTGTTTCACTGTCATCCAGCCTCTCAATCATGTGGTTTGAGTGACTAATCTGTCAATGATCTCAAAAATCTTTCATCATCTCGTTGTGTTCACTGTGACAAGAAGTGACTAGTATGGCATTAAGACTCAGCTCAGACCACACAGGCTTGTCAGCTTGTGTCAACGCGTTCAGAGACTGACACTGTCAACAGAGACAGAGCCAAAGCTAATGGGGACGAATGTTTGTTTGTCCATAATGCACATACATGTAGTCAGAAACAAAAAGTAAAAACTGGATGTTGTGCATATAGCATACTGTATGTGTGTGTGTGTATGTGCATGTGTGCGTGAACGTGTGAAATTATATGCCTGAACACATATGCTCCTGTGCTGGAGCCATGGATGTACCCACCTGCAGGCGACCGGCGTGGAGCTCTAGTAAAAAGTAGTGGGTCTGTCCAGCGGCGAGAAACAGCAGGCCATTTGTGCTCGAGGTTCTGAAGCGAATGCGGAGCACGTTACGGTCGGACGACTGTCTCGCCTTGAGCTGTACAAAGCCGTCACCATAGAAGGAAGCTGTGAGAGGAAAGGGGATTGGAAAAAAAACCTAGAGACTTAGAGGAAGAGTACATGTCCTCAATTTTGGTGTCTTTTTTCAGGCTAACTCACAATTATTTAAACTGAGCCGAGTACAAGAGAGAACTGGGACAGGAAGTAGAGTAGCAGTGACTACAACAAACACAGCAAGTCAAGTCAAGCATTGCGGTCTTAATACAGTCGACATGTGACATTTAGATATAAAAGCCAGCATAATTATCATCAAAGCTGTTCTTTACAAGTGAGCAGACTGTGTATAAGTGGGAAGGGCACACACAGAGCTTTACACCACACGCTGCGCACAAATTATACCTCACCTGATTTCAAAGACTTGTCAGATTCTCCTGATCTACTGAGTTTAGCCTTCGCGGTGGGCTAGTTGCACTTAAAAGGCTCCATGCATTCAATTACGACAAGAATACAATTATTGCAGCTTTAAAGCTTTACCTATAGAATAATAACCACCTTTAAGACGAAACTAAACTCAAGCCTGCAGAATTGCAGGTTTATCTCTCGTTAGTAGCTGTAGGAGAAAGTTGTTCATGGTTTCTCTTAAATGTATAGCAGTTACATAGGTTGACTTTAATGCTATAACAGCAGTGTACAAACTGAGGCAGTGGATGTGGAGAAGGCTTGCGGGGAGTCCGTCATGTTCGGGCATGCCCTGCCCTGACAGGAACCTTCAACCTGAACATGAAAGGCTCTGACGTCCCCACATTGTCTGTGGCCCCATGTTCCAGAAACAGCGTGGCGGACGGACCCAGCTGTTTCTTCTACATCACCTCCCTGCCATTTCACATCACCCTGTAATCTGGGCTAACGTGCTCTGAAGCGTTTTTGTCTGAGCCTCCATGCCCGGGCACCACCAGTTCAGTTTTTAATGAGCTCCAGAGTCCCCAGCATATTGAATGGTTAACAAACTGTTTCGGCTCTGTGAAGAAATGTGCCCATTCTACATTTGATTTTTCCCCCCCTGCTGCTAATGAGCTAAAGTGCTCAGTGGGGGAAGCTAGATAAAGTTAATGTGTGCTCATGCATTACTCCGCCTCCTAAAAGGGTTAATGCACTAATGTGCAGTTTGCTTAAACTGATCCACTCTGTGTGGACCGTGCAATATTTTTTTTAAGCAATTAGTTAAGCATGTTAATAAGCCCTTGAGGCACATTAAGATACAATAATCAATGAGAATGAATTTAAAATATAAACAACCAGAGAAAGGAAAACAAAATAAAACTTAGTTTGTATAACTGAGATGGAGTTTTAACACATCTAGGCCATTCATGCTGTTGCTTCATTTAGAAATTCTATACATAGATATATTTAAAATCATACACATTCTTATTTTGTTAACCTAAATTTATACAATTTTGGCTTGCTTCACATGTTAACGGCCAACTCTTATTTACTCCCCGCAAACAAAAGTCCAGACTTTAAGTGTCAACTAATGTTATTTTGTCAACCATGAGCTAAATTATCAGGTTAATATAATGTCTAGTAATTAAAAAAAACACTATGTTTCGTTTAACCAACACAAACAATTATGATATACTTACTTATTATTTAATAGCTCAAAGGAAACTAAAAATATATTGTGAAGGCAGAACCACTAAAATGTGTATTTTTTAACATATTAAGAGATATCCAACTCAATTCAAGTTTAATTATATACCGCAAAATCACAACAGACGCCTTACACTGCAAAGTAAAGACCCAACAGTACTAGAGAGAAACCCAAGACAATCAAACAACCCCGTATGTAAAAGCACTTTGTGACGGTAGAAAGGAAAAACTCCAGTTTAACAGGAAGAAACTGCCAACAGAACCAGACTCAGATGATGATATTTACAACCCAAACTCTTAATCAAAATGCACATAGGTGCAGGACAAAATGAAAAACACAAAGGGAAAAAAAGGAAAAATAAAACATGGTTCTCTTCTCATATGTACACACCATTTTGCACTCCTCAGGAAAAATTTTAAGGTTCTAAAACCCATCTGAAGTGTCACATGAAGACAGAAGTTCTTAATGTCTTTTAAATCATTTATCCTTTGGATTAAGGTATTTAAATTTAATGAATATATAATTCAGATCTCTTAATCTTGAATGCCATTCATCTTCATGGTTCTGTGTACATAACAAGGATTAAGCACTTCCCAAAACTGTTCAAGAGGAATGCACGAACATTTTTCCCTTAAATTCACAAGGATGGACATGCATGCTCAATTGTATTTTAGCGTCATCAAAATGACGTTTAAGTCATATGACTGAAAGTCGTGTTTGGTTAAAACAAAAGGGTCAGAACCTCCCCATCGCGCCATCTCCCAGTTTGCTTGTGAGGAAGTGAATTCTTGATCAGATGAAGAATGATGGTCCAAGAAAAAAAAAAAAAAGTAAACGAGCAACCAAAAGTTGGAATTTTTGAGGGAATGTTAATTAAAGAGCACTGCAGACTAACCAGAAAACAATACCCATGTGACTGTGCTCATGAAACAGGAGGTTTTGAATGTTGCTCTATAATCTAGATTTCAGCAGGTTAGTTTCTGTGCATCAAGGACATTTTGTAAGAGATTTCACAAACTGCTTTTTCAACAACAAAGCCAGAGAACACCTAACAGTTAATTTGAGGGGCGACAGCAGTGCTTGTCACTGCCTGTGTGCTCAGTTTATACAACAAATCAGAAATGCAACTTGACTGAAATGCCTGTTTGGGTTTTTTGTTGACTCTCTGTTGCCCTTGCTTGTTTCATAATGCAAAGACAGTAGAGATGGAAAAAAAATAGAAAACATCCGAAAATCCACTGAAGTAAAGCAAATATCTGTACAGCAGTCACATGCAAAGAAGGATATAGTATGTGAGAGTCACTCTGAAATAATTCCTGAGGCCAAAGCCTGGATGAACTCTGAATTTAGATGACACATGTCCGGGATCAAATTATTCAAATGAGCTAAGGAATGCTCACATGAATGCAAATAATGTACAGCTAAGCTGAAAATCACATCTCCCTCCCTTTAGGTCTCTTAAGGCAGCAACAACTGTCCATTTCTTTGAATTTAATTGAGTGTGCTACTGTCACAGTCTGATAGTTCTTCCACTGCAGTGGGCATCACAGTCCTATTTCTGCTGCTGTCTCTGATCATATCAGACTACTGTGGGCGTCCATACATGCACAGATTATCAGAATGGGTGGGGGGTACTTAAATGAGAGGTATACTGATGTTTTCAGCTCAGTTAATATTAAAAAAAATCACAGGGTTGTGCTGTTTAAAGACTAAAGCTGCTATTGTTGCTGGGAGGAATCGTGACACTGCATCCAAAAGACCCAGCAGCCTGCCCTCAATCTCATCGTGTTTAATCCTGTTAAACTCAGGTCAACATTTTAGGACCTGTGATTCAGAGCAAACCAATATTATGTACAGAAATCAGTCACCGGCTACTGTTAAGTGATAATAAGCATTAGTACTGTAGTTTATCACAGCCAACAAATATGGTGAACTGCACGCACAAGTACGAGGTATTTATAAACTGTCAATCACAGCCAGAGACTACAAACTACAAACAGCGAAACAACTCTTCAAATTTAACAAGTGAAAGATTAAAACACCCTGCCACTGAACGCATCATTAAATAAATGTATCTCTGTCGTTTTAATTGGATAAAGTCAGAGAAGTTGCAGTTGTTACCTCCTGACGCCAAATGGACAAGAAGCGACCACCAAAGCAGACCACAAAGCCACAACTTCTTCTTCTGGGTGTTTTTCCCAACAGAGTCCATCTTCCTCGTCTCGGTGGAAACGCTAATGTTTAGCCGGCTGTGGAGTCACATATTTACAGACTGGTTTTCACTTCTTCGCGCTTCGCTAACGTGATATAAAGCGTCTAAAAGCTGGTCGTCCAACCGGTCAGCGAACGTGCGCACTGCCCGGACAGTCAGCAGGAGACCCCGAACTGAAGCTCCTACCGACCCTCGCCAAACTCCGCCTCGTGCGCGTCCATGCACGGGGAATTTCAAAATAAAAGCCAGGGGCGAGGGAAAACGCTGCAGGGTTATTCAAGCAAACGGCGGCAAGTGGAAACAAAGATTGAAAATGTAAACAGAAATTTGGTGAGCACATAGTGAAGCTGAATTAGAGTCATTTGCCGTTATTAAAATGCAATCACATTTAATCCAATATCTGGGAATCTATTTTAACCAAAGCATAATTTAAAATAATTAATGGGGAAAATGCTGCTGATAAGAGAACTAAAGAATTAAATGACCATTGCCAAAAGGAGGAAAGCATTAGCAAAGTGCTTAGAATCAGTTTTTTTTTTTTTTAAACATTTGTGCCCAAGCCACCTTAAAGGGCTAAAAGTTTCAAGGCACAACTGTTGGCTTAATATGGCCAACTGTTTTCTGTTGACAGTTTTCAGGTGTTTTACTTGTGCTTGTGTGCGTGTTTACAGACAGGAGAAGGTGATCAGTTTTACCTCCTGGTTATATGTCAGGGAATCTGCTGTACTAATATAGTATGTTTAAATGCCAGTTATTACTTTTTTCCCCATGTATAATAATATTTGGTTGACAGAAGAATCCGAGAAAACACCTGGACTTGCCTTATGGCACAGTATTCGGGAACAGCTACTCTAAATAATTTCTTTGTTTGACTAGCCCATAAGGAGTCCAAGGCTCAGCTTAACATAACACTAGGCAGACACAAACATTATAATCTATTAAGGGCAATTATGGCTATTTGGTATTCCAAGCGTGAGTCCATTCCTTCTGCAGTCCAATCATAGAAAAAAAACAAATTTTGAATGTTGTAAAATGTGCAGTTTAGCACACTTCATCTCTGTGTTTTCTTTACCGGTTTTTACTCAGTGAAATTCAAATGTTTGTAAGGCTGTTAAGCATGAATGTAACAAGTGCTTGGTACTGTCTTTACATGTAAATACACAGATAATATATGAACATCTAGCATACAATCTTTGTAAATAAGATTTAGAACTTTTACATTTAAAGGCAATCAAGTTTGGGTTTTTTGCTCTGCATTGAAGATCTAAAACATTTATGATGTTTTTGGTTGCCTGTGAAGCAATAATAATAAGTAATGAAATGTTAACAAAAGATAACATTTGAATGAAATATTTAATTCAATAATAGGTATTTTGTATCTGGATTTTAATATTGTGTGTAGTGAGCTTCCTAATTATCCCTACTGCTCTATAATTGATTTCACTTTGTGATTACTTGTTTAACAGCACTATAAAGAGCATCTCTCCAGTATAATCAAAGTACTGTTAAAAATATCATATTATTTTTATAAAATCAGAGCTTCAAAGAATCAAGTCAAACTCATAATTAAATGGTTAATTTTAATTTACAGTACAGTACAATTCAGCACATATTGGAGCTGTGCGAATACTTTTCTAATCACGGCCAGTCAGCAGATACCCAGAAGTTTTCTGAACTCTTCTTTGATGTATCTGTAGATCGGATGGTAGAGGCGTCTGTTTGATATCATGAGGTCAACGGCAGTCTCAGTGTGGGCGACTCCAGGAAGCAGATTCAGTGACATCTTAACAGAGCGCAAAGTGAGAAGCTCAGAGAATCTTATGGTAGATTCAGCAGGAACCATAATGTCATTGGTCCCATGAAGCAAAGCGAATGGAGGCAATCTGTCAGAATAAAAAGGACTGTAGTAAATAAATGTCTATAGTGTGTTTGTGTTTCCAATAAAGAATTGATGTATTAGATTTTAGAATTGGTGTTAAAGCCATTTTTTTTTTTATCCTTTTCCGCTCACCTGTTGACTTTATCCTGGCTGAGCTTCTTTAGTAAGTGTGTTGGTGAGTAGTATGGAAAGTTTTTCACACCATTCATCGCTTTGTGCATGGGGGACACTCGTTCGACTCCTCGTTTCTGTTCATGCTCATAATGGTCCATGATGTTGTAGACGCCGCTCAGACCTGTCCGGTGAATATAAAACAATTAGTCTACCTTATTAAGAATAACAGGAAAGAAAGAGGTCATTTTTTGATTAAGTTGTTAATTTTCATTTTTTTTAAATGTGAAAATATGAAGTACTTATAATAAAATAGTAATATAAGTAAAGGTGTCTGTAGCTTAGGAGACAGAACAGGTCATCTGCTAATCAGATGGTTGGTGGTTTGATCCCTGGTTGGTTCAGTCTGCATGCCAAATATCTGCGATGTGTTCATCACAGTGTGAATGTTAGATAAAAAGCACTTAGACATAGAAAAATAATGTTTGTGGGAGTGCTTGAATGAGGCAAGTTACATAAAGCCCTTTGAGTGCTCAGGTAGAGTATAATACAATCTGGTAATACAAGGGTGAAACAAACATCACAATATTGAAAATTTGTATATATTTAATCACTGTAGAAGAAGACCATTATGGAAAAATGTTGGAAGATGGGTACGTTAAGACAAATACTAATATTAAATGATGAACTTAATTTCTTACCAATAATTCCTCTTATCGAGAGCAAGACTTCCTGCTGCTTGCCTGGCTCTATGGAAAGCTCCTCTCTTGTATCAACAAGAAACAGTGTGGTGAGTGTACACAAATGTGCACCTGCTGAATGCCCAATTAATACAATGTTGTCCTATAAAAAAAACAAAAAAACCCCCACACACAACACAGAACAGCATGCTGTATGTGATTATACATTTTTACTTACTGAAGATTAAGTTAATGCACAGATACACAATGATTTTATTTTTAAAAAGGCTCTGACAAAGATAAATTACAAGCATGATTAGTCTGCATATAGGGGCTCAAAACTTAGCACTGCTTTAATTCTAGACCGACACAGCCGAGCAGCAGTCTTTTGGAGTTTTCCCCGGGCAGTGAGAAAGTTGGTAAATATCAGAATATCAGGAGTCCTTGCATGCCTAGCTCTGTGCCTAGCACAGAGGTAACCGGTTCATTATTAATTTTATAAAGAATACTTAAATAATACTAAACTGTCTTACTTTGTCAAAGTTGAATTTCTCTCCATTCTGGTGGGCCCAAATCAAGCAGTCAGCGATATCTTGGACCATCCCTAAAACATTCCCCTGCCAATCACAGTCAACCAAGAGTCAGTTTAGAAACAAGTTTAATATTTAACATTGAAGTTCTTCTTTGTCCTGTAAATTTACCTTTTTTGTTTACCTAATTTAAATTCAATATGTATTTTATCAACTCACATACATATGCGATAAAATATTATCATTCATAAGTTATGATTCAAGGATGTTATGACTCATAACATCCTTGTGATTACTGTGTGTTGTTTTAAAGCTCTTACCTTTGGATATGTGCAGTAATCAGGACAAATTACAGTTGCTTTCAGTTCTTCAGCCATCCGACTCCCCAGTAAACAGTAAGTGGACCTTTCTCCTGTGCCCCATGCACCTCCGTAGACAAATACTACCACCTGTGATGGTAGCTTCCCTACATTTGGAGGGTGGTACAAGTCCAGCTTGTTGCCTCTGCGGCCAAACGTGATGCCCTGTTAAGCGTTCACACAAACAAACTGATTACTGACACATTTTTCAGCACTGATTCAACTGAAAACAGGCAGATTTCAAGAAAAATCAAAAAAACAGGACAACTCAGCGAGTTATGCTTAACACACCTTTTCATAATACTTTAGATTCCTCTCATCGTTATACCATGACTTCAGCTGAAAGTAAACTTTCCAATACTGCAGGTATTTGAGAAGATCCACTATAGCGAGGGTCAGACGATATATTCGCCTGATGAAGAGGCCAAAAGCGTAAATGAAAATTACAAACAGACTGCTCAATGAGTGGGCCAATAAAACAAAACAAAAAATCAAACAAAACAAAAAGCAAAAATTTTAAAAGTTACCTTGGATTAAGAGCTTCTATGTACTTCCTATACCCAGGCTTGTCAGGCCAACCATAAATCCACTGACAGGCTAAACAGATGGAGTACAGCAGGCCCACCAACATGACACCCACAGTCACAGACAGTGACATGTAATATTTTATATCAGACCTTTAAAAGCAACATATATTATGTTAAGATTCATTAAAAGTACACTTAGTTTGTGATCTTCGAGAAGGTTATACTTGAGAGGATCTTACATTCTTTATGGCTTTATCTTTCTTATCTGCAAACATAAAAAATATAAATTATAAGTAACAAAACATAAGCAACAGAAAACAGTATAAATTGTTTTCAGAGAAATGGTGGCACAAAGTTATGATTGCAGTTTTCAGAAGTTCGTCATATTAAGGCTCATTTTGTAAAGGCTTTTAGTTGTAACTACTTAATTTATAAGTTTAATAATGTTTTACTTAAGCTGTAATTATTAACAATGTTAGGTCTTTTTCTGTTAACCCAGGCTTTCTGCTTTAGTCTCATTTCACATGCACATAAAAATGAGTTATTTGATGCTTCATTCACCCTCCTTCTGTGCACAAAGGATCAAACTAAGCATCAGAGGCATTATCAGAGAAACAGGAGGTAGAGATTGTAAACTGATTTCATGCCAAAGGTCTGAACATGATCTAGTCTGGATCAAGCTGTGTATTCAACATTACATACTTATAACATTACTTATGGTTATGTAGCCAGGTAAAAAGAAAGATATATTTTACACCAAATTCTCTGATGACTTAAAGGTAATAAATCCAATAAACTTCACTTTGCAGAACTCCCTGCTGGTATTGGAGGCTGCAGCTGTTGGGGGGTGCTGTGGACAGGGGGAGACGTGTTTGTTTTTAAAAAAGGCTTGAGTGCATGATGAGTGGAGTGGACATTCAAAGAAAAATCCACATAAATGACAGAACCAAAATTTTGACACCAGAAAACTGTATCGTGAAGTGATGATGTTGACATTTTTCACTACATCTTTCACAGGGTTTTAATGTTGTGGCTCATGAAGTAATCAAGTAATATTTATTATATGTAGCAAGGCAATCCTTAACCAAGTATTAAATTAATAACTAAGTGCCTTATTGAAGGCAAATTAGAAACTGTTAAGACATTAATGGGCAAGACTTAGTATTTGGAAAGAAAGATTTTTAATCTGGATATGCATAAACCCATTGGCCATTTAAATATGAAGGACACCTGTTCAACTGCACTTCAATACAAATATCTAATCAGCCAATTACATGGCAGACACTCAGTGCATGTAGGTATGTAGACATGTGAAGGTAGCCTGCTGATGTTCAAACTGGGCATCAGAATGAAGAAGAAAGGTGATTTAAGACTTTGAATGCGGCGTGGTTATTGGTGCCAGAAGGACTGATCTGAGAAGTTCAGAAACTCAGGGGACTCACTGGGATTTACTGGGATTTTTCCACACAACAATCTCTCGGGTTTCTCTGGAGTTTGCAGAGAATAGTTTTCCATCTGTTCGTCCATCCATCCTCTTCCGCTTAGTCAGGGTCAGGTTGTGGGCACAGTAGCCTAAGCAGAGAGCACAAACTTCCCCCTCCCCAGCCACCTTCTTCAGCTTATCCGGAGAAACGCTGAGTTGTTCCCAGGCCAGCCAAGAGATGTGTCTCAACCATGTTCTGGGTATACTATACACCCTTGGATCGCTTCAAGGCAGACTGACAGTCTTGAGTTTCTCTGGATGAAAATGTCTTCTTGATGTCAGAGGTCAAAGAAGAATGGACAGACTGCTTTGAGTTGATAGGAAGACAACAGTAATTCAAATAGCCACTCATTATAGCCAAGGTATGCAGAAGGGCATCTCAGAAAGCACAACACGTTGAAACTTGAAGCAGATGAGCTACAGCAGCAGCAGACCACAGTGAGTTAAGAACAGGAAACTGAAGCTACATTTCACACAGGCCCACCGAAATACCCCAAAACAAAATAAAAACAAACAAACAAACATTCTCTGGTCTGATAGGTTTTGATTTCTGCTGCAAATTATAGTATGGTCAAAATATTGTATAAGTATTGATCCTCGAATCATCAGGGTGCTGCTGGTGGTGTTTCTTGACATACTTTGAGCCCTTTAGTACCAACTGAGCATCACTACACTTACTGAGTGTAGCCATCCATCCCTATATGACCATAGTGAACTCATCTTCTTCCAGCACATTGTTGAATCTATGCCATTTTGATGTTTGTTGTTTGTTGCCCACAACCAAACAACTGAAATACGTTGTTTTTTTGTTTTTGTTTTTTTTTTTACCTGGCTGCTCCTCCAGTCCTTCTGGGTTTCACTTTTCAGTAAAACAGGAGACTGGTTTAAGTCCAGAAGCCCAAAAAATTGACTTAACCATCTGTTACGGCCACACAGGAGCTTTTCTTCTTGTATTATGTTTAGTTATTGTTTTTGTGTTTTTTCCCCTCTGATGTTTAAAATGGTTTTTTCAGTTACTATATAGGTCAACCTATATAGGTCAGTTTGTTGAGTTATGATATTTTTTGAGTAGAAGTCTGTTTAGTTTACCTCTTTTATAGGCCCACCTAGTTCTTAAAATAGCTTATTTCTATTATTGTGTATTTTTGAAATAACCTCTTATCTTTTCTGGGATATAATAAAAAACATATTTTGAAGATTACACCTTTGCTTGTACGTTCTTGGCTGCTTGGTCCCTTTGAAGGCAAACGGGGGTTGGCACTTATTAAAGTTGGCTGATGTGTGTATTTGTATTTAATGGCTTAGGACTTTCAGAACATTAGTACATGGTTTTTCACATAATTCACAAACACAAAACCATTTACGCTTGAATAGCTTTCATAAAGAATTGGAATAGCTTAGTGACGGTTGTCCTTAAAATGATACCACAGCACTCTCTAGTGGGGTTTTATAGGACGTACCAGCATTCAGAAAGGCGCTTTCACTCAAGAATAATTCTAAAAATCACATGAGCACTTAATAACTGTTGATAATAAACTGATAAAGGCGAACTGTATATCAAACAGTTCTGGTATGGAATTTAAAATAAGTTTTCTGTCACGTATTTTCGCAGTTCTCCTACCGTTGGACGTTCTGTTGCCAGAGTACGTTTGTCTTCTCTGTCACAACCTCATTAGGCGAATGAGCAGAGGTGGAGGACAAATGCAAACAAAAACTAAATATATATCTATATATAAAAAAAGAAGAAGAGCAGCGAAGAGAACCCACCTGCACTTAATAATGTCACTGCGGATGACTGAAGCACACGTCAACTTTCATACTGTGTTGTTTCATGCAGGTCAAGTAAACGGGAACCACAGGAGAAAAACAAACAACTTCAATGCAAAAGTTGAAATTCCATCTCTTGTCCCAGCTTACCCGAAGTGTAAATCAGTTCACGACAATTCAAGCACGGCAACAGATATTAGAAAGGGTAATGTAAGCGAACCTTAAACGCACTTCGACCCATTACACCTGACATGAGCTTATCTTTGGTCTTCATGCAAGACAACTTGATAACAAGCCAATTTTAGTACAGCACCATAACGTTCATAGTTCACCTGTAGGTTTAACAGCCCAATCATATCATATCAGCAGATTATGGACATGGGAAATGCATTTACGATTCATATTTACATTTACAGACCTACCCCACGTTTGTGCCCCGTTTTCACGCAGGGTGTTCCAGGTTTACTGGTTTTTAG
Organism: Oreochromis niloticus; assembly: GCF_001858045.2. Taxonomy (NCBI): domain Eukaryota; kingdom Metazoa; phylum Chordata; class Actinopteri; order Cichliformes; family Cichlidae; genus Oreochromis; species Oreochromis niloticus. Next base: position 26,643,686 of record NC_031977.2, read on the forward strand.
GTGGTTAGATTTATTTACAGGTTCCACTCTCCGTGCTCCAGATGTTGCATCCGCAGATTCGTCATTTTCACCGAGCGGTCAGCTCTGTCTGTCTGACAGTGTGTCAGATCAATATTATCTTCAGACAACAATTAAATTATTTTAATATTAAAAAACAAAAGGCATGATAGTTTTTGCATGTCCCTACCATTATTTTAATTTTATTTTGACTTTTTGTTTCTTTACTTAGTTTTAGTCTTTATTACTTATTATTTTATTTATAATACACACCAGAGGCAAGATATGGAAAATCAGCATAGATATTAGAGTATAAGCAGAATTTTTGAAAGCAGTTGGCTCATAGGCTTTTAGACACCCAAAGCCTCACTAGAAATATCAATCAAACCCTAATCTTGCAGTTTGTGATAACAATTTTTTTCCAAATTAACAAATATCAAAACTGAGGATACGTCATCTTTACTTTAGTTTATTTTATTTTAGTTAATTTCCCAAGTTCACAAAATTATTTCAGTTATTTTTTTCCGAAGGTCTATTTTTTTTAATTTTTTACTTTAGTTCACTAAAATGTTGGTTTTTTCACATCACACATTATAACATTGAAATGTACTCATTTTCAGTGCTGTTTGGGGTGTGAGGACAGCCACTTTTAAATGGTTGGTTCCTCCCTAAAAGGCTTTTGGAAATTCATTACGGGTGTTTTATTTCAAATTTAAATGAATTTGCTTCCATCTGCAGCTCCAACCATTCCAAACTGCTGGAGCTGGCTTTGGTTTGGTAACGTTTGGCTAATTTCTCCAGATTTTTATTTTTTCATCAATTTTCATTCTTCATTTCAGTGTGAATCAATGCTGATTCACGTAAACGACTGGTAAATGTTTACTATGGAGAGTATGTATACTTTATAAATAAAATTAAATTTAAATTAAATTGAATGAATATATTTGACAATTAGAAAAAAAAATCCGTGGTCATTCTTCAAAACTGATACAGCCTTTAATGATCCTAAATGTGTCCTTTGTTTGTTGGACAAAATACTAAATCCCAAAATAAAGGAGTGAGAGCACAAGTATAATTATCTTGCAGGTACCATTTAATAATCATACAATAACTTATAATAAAGATTAGAGGTATTTGTGGTAACTTTCCTACATTAATCGGCCACTGTCCATGAGTAATTTATCAGTACATAAAATATGAGCACTGCCAGTGTATGGCCACCAGGGGGAGGTAGAATTATGTCACTTGCAACAAAATTTTTTCAGTCAAATCTGTTCAGGGAGACTGAAGCTAGAAGACAATAGTAAGTTAAAATGGAAAGATAAAATGCTTTGATTATCATTATTAGTGGTTTGAAGCTTTAAGGACTACACAAATCGGGGATATTCTAGCCAAAGTAGTGGGCAAAACACTGAACCCTGCCTTACTCGCTGATCCGTTAGAGAGAAAGTAATTAGACATAGGGGTGGAAAGTACTTGTATAAAACGGTGTGAATGGGTGAATGAGACATGTTGTCTCAACGTGCTTTGAGTTCTCCAGTAGAAAAATACAATATATAAATCATTCCATTTCAGTTTATCAAATCCTTATAAAAACAAACTGAATCCCCAAAGGCATCTAAATGATGATGCTTTGCTTTGTCAGAAATGTTCGGTGCTAATGTAATGTGTTTGTAGTAAATTGATTGAAAACAAGCAATCCACCACCATAATTATCCCTACAAATGCAACTAATTATTACACCTCTGTGTTGTATTAATGTCCATCTAGCATATCAGAGACATTCTCAATAAATTCAGGGGTTTTGCTGGCCCTAACTATGGAAAACCTTCACTTCAGCACTGCTAATTCAAGGAAAGCAGAGCTACTGTCCAGCGCGAGGGTTATTGTTATAGTTGGCCACATAGAGCGGAGCCTCAAGCCTTGAGTTGGCGTGGTTCTTCCTCGTCTGCCACGATGTAGGGAGTCCCAGGTGCTTTTTGTAAAGCCACAGTGGAAAGGAAGCCACTTAGTGAATGTGAGCCATTCAGCTGCACTGAGAGCACAGTCAGCCCATTCTGAATGCTGTGGTAAGAATTCACAGCATTTGTCACTTACAGTTTAACACTATCATCAATGTCATGTCATGATAGTAGAACTATATGTAGTCCATTACCACAACTGATTTAGAATTCAGGCCCCTCTTCTATGGAACCAGCTTCCAGTTTGGATTCAGGAGACAGACACTATCGCTACTTTTAAGATTAGGCTTAAAACTCTCCTTTTTGCTAAAGCATATAGTTAGGGCTGGATCAGGTGACCCCGAATCCTCCCTTAGTTATGCTGCAATAGGTGTAGACTGCTGGGGGATTCCCATGTTGCACTATTTCCTTTTCAGTCACCTTTCTCACTCAACATTAATAGACCTCTCTGCATTAAATCACACTTGTTGTTAATTTCTGGCTCTCGTCCACAGCATGTCTTTTATCCTGTCTTCCTTCTCTGGGGCGATCGTGGCTCAAGAGTTGGGAGTTCGCCTTGTAATCGGAAGGTTACCGGTTCGAGCCCCGGCTCGGACAGTCTCGGTCGTTGTGTCCTTGGGCAAGACACTTCACCCGTTGCCTACTGGTGGTGGTCAGAGGGCCCGGTGGCGCCAGTGTCCGGCAGCCTCGCCTCTGTCAGTGCGCCCCAGGGTGGCTGTGGCTACAACGTAGCTTGCCATCACCAGTGTATGAATGTGTGTGTGAATGGGTGAATGACTGGATATGTAAAGCGCTTTGGGGTCCTTAGGGACCATAAAAGTGCTATATAAATACAGGCCATTTACCATTACCCTAACTGGTCGCAGCAGATGGCCCCTCCTCGCTGAGTCTGGTTCTGCTGGAGGTTTCTTCCTGTTAAAAGGGAGTTTTTCCTTCCCACTGTCGCCAAAGTGCTTGGGGGTCATACGATTGTTGGGTTTTTCCCTGTATGTTTTATTGTAGAGACTACCTTACAATATAAAGCGCCTTGAGGCAAAAAATTGATATGGTACAGTTTTATTCATATCTACCAGGAATATACTATGTCACCTGGAAAGTTTTTAATGTTTTTTTTCAGATTGCACTTCAGATGAAGCCATCTTTGTGATGGCATCTCCACTAGCCCAAAACTTATCCCCATTCACACAATCTGAAAACAGTCTTGCTGCCTCTGGTGGTTCAGATCCAGCAATTATTATTATTATTATTTTAAAGAAGGCAACGCCTTTCTCAGAAGGTGCTTTTGTTTTTTTATTGCCCTTTTAGCTTGCTTGGCACAGTACTGGCATTACTTAACTCCCTCCAACAAGGGATTAATCAAGCCAGCTGCTGAGGTCAACTGATATTGCCAAACCAGCTGAAACTATGACATGGAGATTTGGCAGGAGTTTCTCACAACAGCTTTTATTTCTTTAGGTGTTTTTTTTTTTTTTTGCAAACACAAGAACGTGATCAGTTTATCTTGTCAAAGGTCAGACAGTGAATATGATGTGTAAAGGTTTCATACCTCAGGTGAATCAAGTCCCACACCTCCACCCCCACCGACACACCCAGTCGGCTTTAGGCATAATAATTCCAAATTAAGAAGGTGTAAAAAATGATGACTGTACTTCATTTGTCAATAAAACTTGGGTTATTAATGAGCTGTTACAATATATTATACACATACTTTTAGAGTATCAAATAAAACACTTGAAAAAACTAAAATTTGATAATTAACTAACAGGTACAGATTTGTTAACTGTATTCGACTTTTAATACTGTGTATCAGTGCAATTCTTAAAAGCGCACATTTGTCCACAACTTATTTTACTTTGTGATTATTTATTTGAAAGCAGCGTAGAGAACAACTCTCCCACACAATCACAGTATTGTTAAAATATCATGACAGTGTTATTAACTCAGAAAGAGTCAAATCAAACTCAAAGTTAAATGGTTCATTTGAGGTATAAGAACAAGTCTCTAAAACGTAAACGTATAGATCATTCAGTATGTATTACAGATTTCTGAATCTTTTTCTAATGAAGTCCAAGTACCCAGAAGTTTTCTGAACTCTTCTTTGATGTATCTGTAGATCGGATGGTAGAGGCGTCTGTTTGACACCATGAGGTCAACGGGGATATCAGTGTGGCTCGCTCTGGGAAGCAGATTCAATGACAACTTAACAGAGCGTGAAGTGAGAAGCTCAGAGAATCTTATGGTAGATTCAGCAGGAACCACAATGTCATTGGTCCCATGGAGCAAAGCGAATGGAGGCAATCTGTCAGAATAAAAAGGACCGTAGTAAATAAATGTCTGTAGTGTGTTAGCATTTCAAATAAATAACTGATGCACTAGATTTTAGAATTATAATTGGTGTTAAAGCCATTTTTTTATCCTTTTCCGTTCACCTGCTGACTTTGTCCTGGCTGAGCCTCTTCAGCAAGTGTGTTGGCGAGTAGAATGCAAGGTTTTCCACACCATTCATTGCTCTGTGCATGTCAGACAGGTATTCGATTCCTCGTTTCTGTTCATGTTCATAATGCTCCACAGTGTTGTAGACGCCACTCAGACCTGTCCAGGGTTAATACAACAATCAACCTAACTTATTAAGTATAAATAAAGGAAGAGGAACCACAGATTAGCTAAAAATGCTCAAAATGTGTTTTATAATCTCCATCAATAATTTAGCTATGTATGTGGCAAATATCACATCCTGAAAGTTGAGTATAAAATTAAAAAACATTTCTTTAGATGATGAACTTCATTTCTTACCAATAATTCCTCTTATTAACAGCAAGACTTCCTGCTGCTTGTCTGGCTCTATGGAAAGCTCCTCTCTTGTATCAACAAGAAACAGTGTGGTGAGTGTACACAAATGTGCACCTGCTGAATGCCCAATTAATACAATGTTGTCCTATAAAAAAAAAAAACAGAACAGCATGCTGTATGTGATTAGATATATGTATTTTTTAACGTTTGTAACAAACAATTTGTGACTGAGTATAAAAGTATTCATATATGCACTTAGCCCCAGGACATCCTAGGTCGCAATGCGATTTATTTTTTAATTGTATCATCAGATCTGTGGCAGCATGCCACAGCATACCATATAGGTGAGGAGGGAAACTGAGCTATCAGCTGATCACCTGGTGATGACTAGGATCAGGTGATGTAGGAGCATGCTGCACAGGCTTTGTGTAGTGAAGGTGCGTTGGGGGAAATCTGACAGAGGCCCTGGCCAACGAGATCTTCAGAACTTCGACAACATTCTGAGATGCTAAGGACGTTGAGTCCAAGTGAACCATGCTCTGCAAAACCATTGCCGAAGCTGCTGTACAGGGTTTCAGCTGTAAGGTGGCTGATAACTGTCACAGGAATAACCCTTAATCCAGTCAAGCTGAAGAAGCAGTCCGAAGCTTGGTTGACTTGTGGGACCTCCTCAATCCCACTGACTGCTTCTGTGCTGAAAGCAGAGTCTGGGAATGAAGACGAGGACTCAGACATTAATGAGGGCAAGGTCACTGATGTAGTTAAAAAAAACTCCTTGGTGGTAGAGATTCACCCACGATTCCTTAAGGCTCTGCAGGTTGTGCAATTGTCTTGCTGGAACACACTCCTCGTTAGGTGGGCCTTGGTTACAGGAACAATGTGGTTTTGGTCCTGATTGTGAAGACTAGAAGAGCTCTTTATTCTTTTGAGGACTCAAAGTGATGTGGGAGTTTGCCCAACTAGCCTAGAAGTGTTTTATGAACTTTGAGATTTCACCATGTTCAACCACATTCCTCATGGTGTCTTTCTTGGGTTTGTTTTCGGAGTATGGTGTATCTGGCCCAGGTTATCCAAACCCTTTACAACCATATCGAGAGTTTGCTTTGCTTTGCTGGCAATAAATCATTACCAGTAGGTATTGGACACAGCCAAGGGGTGGACGGTGTCAGGTTAATTTGGTTCTGTTAACTTTATCAAGCCACAATCTACAGCTTGTACTGGGGCCTTTTGCATGGAGAGAAAGGTCTGAGTGTCCCTCCTGAGATTTTGCTGGATCCTCCTTACACTGCTCAGTTTCAAGGGTGGGGAAATCATTCAAACTACTTCTGTATGATGATGTGGTTTTTAATCCACGTGTGGAAACGACACCACAAAGAAGATGTGTCGAGTTTTACTGCTGAGAGGGTTAAACAAGACCTAAAAATCTGTTTCCAGTTTATGTTAAATAAATACTGATAAATAATTTACATTACTTCATGTGTTAGCAACCACCAGTCACAATCCAAAACAGTGTCAAAAATTAAAGACTAGGAAAAGACATGATGCAGAAGCTGTCAGAATTATTCTACAAAATAAATAAAACATTTACTTAATCTGTAAAAACACATGTATATGAATATGTAACATTTGTAAAAGTCAGTAATTTGGGTCATGGAAGCTATTGTTATTGATCAATTATATTTCAGGAGGTTTGTTTGGTTGTACAGATATAGGCATCTTATTATTCATGCTCCAAAGAATACTTAAATAATTCTAAACTGTCTTACTTTGTCAAAGTTGAATTTCTCTCCATTCTCGTGGACCCAAATCAAGCAGTCAGCGATATCTTGGACCATCCCTAAAACATTCCCCTGTCAACCAGTCAACCAAAAGCCAGTTTAGAAGTTTAATATTTGAATTATTTCTTATTTGTTCCGCTTTTACTCTCATTAAAATTCATTGATATATGCTAAATATGTGAGAAAAATATGAATCTTAGGATTACTGTTGTTCTGAGGCTCTCACCTTTGGATATGTGCAGTAATCAGGACAAATTACAGTTGCTTTCAGTTCTTCAGCCATCTGCCTGCTCAGTAAACAGTAAGTGGACCTTTCTCCTGAACTCCAAGCACCTCCATAGATAAATATTACAACAGGTGATGGCATATCTTCTAACTTGTCTACATTTGGAGGGTGGTACAAGTCCAGCTCGTTGCCTCTGCGGCCAAATGTGATGCCCTATTAAGTGTCCACAAACAAACTGATTACTGACACATTTTTCAGCACTGATTCTCCTGATGACTTCATTTATCTGAAATATTAATCAAGAAAACAGGTAGATTTTCTCTTCAAGTTATCCTTAACACACCTTTTCGTAATACTTAAGGTTCCTCTCATCGTTATACCATGACTTCAGTTGAAAGTAAAGTCTCGCATACCGCAGGTATTTGAGAAGATCCAGTGTAACAAAGCTGAGACGATATATTCGCCTGATTAAGAACACAAACACATAAACGGACATTAAAAACAGACTCTGCTCAATGAGTGGGACAAATAAACAAAATAAAAACAGAGAAAACATCGAAAGTATTTTAAAAGTTACCTTGGATTAAGAGCTTCTATGTACTTCCTATACCCAGGCTTGTCAGGCCAACCATAAATCCACTGGGAGGCTAAACAGATGGAGTACAGCAGGCCCACCAACATGACACCCACAGTCACAGACAGTGACATGTAATATTTTATATCAGACCTTCAAAATGAACATATATTAGGTTAGAATTCATTAAAAGTTTAGTCAGATAGTGTTCTTCAAGATGATATACTTGACAGAATCTTACATTCTTCTAGTCTCAGTCTGCCTGTCTTACCTGCAAGCATAGAAAGATTATAAGTAACATAATATAAGCGACAGGAAACAGTATAAATTGTTTTTAGTGACACAACAGGACAAAGATATGATTATTTAGTTTTCAGAAGCATTTCATATTAAGGCTCATTTTGTAAAGCCTTTTTAGTTGTAACCACTGGCCTAATTTAATTAATGCTTAATACTGTTTTAGAATTTGTATAAGTGAGTAATAATTAACAATGTTAGGTCGGAAGGCTGCCTTCATCCTGCTCCAGCTTTAGAGAAAAAAATGCTGCAGAACATCTGGATAAAACGAGTTCCTCGCTAACATTGCACTTACACCCATCACCCACAAAATTAAAGTCATCTGTTCTTCATCTGTGTGGCTCAGAACAAGGTTTAAGTGAGTGATATGTGCCAAAATAACGTCCACATGACTGCCAGGACCCATATTTTGACAGCAGAAAACCACGTTGTAATGAGACGATTAATGTTCTTCACTTTATCTGTCAGAGGATTTTAATGTTGTAGCTCAGGAGGCAAGAATATGAGAATTATTTAATATATAGATTGCTCCGTATGAAGGCCCTCCTCAGCTATATAATAAACTACATTAGAATTTATAATTGCCTTATTGAAAGTCAGTTAGAAACTACGACATTTCTGGATAAGACTGGCCATTTAGAAAGATAGCTTATGACTTATACATAGAACATTAGCACATGGCCATGTAGGTCATTAATAAATATATTAAAAAAGCTTCGACTTCATGCCGGAGTACCAAGAATTTCTACCAAACGAAAAAACCCAATAATTTTACAACACTGGCATTTATCATGTATATGCTAAATATATTACATTTTCAACTCTCTTGATAAAATATGAAGATAAAAGGATGCTTAATGTTGCTCTTATGGTCCCATTGACAGTCTATACACTTCTTATTCACCATCGTTTCAGCTGCTAATTGTTTTTTGTATTTCAGTTCATATGTATTAGGGGATTGGCATACCTTTTTTGACACGTATTTTAACATTTTGTATATACCTTGTTACCACCATATTTCCCTCTCTGTGCAAAATTGAAAAATAACTAGCAAAAAAAGACAAAAACTCTTTTTCAAGAATACACTGGCTGCTTCAATTTCTATGTGGTTGTTTCCACTGTATTCAAGATAATGTCTTCTTGGTTCTAACTAGAATTACAATAAATAAATACAAAAAAAGCCTTTCCTTCTGAGTAAAAATCAGACTTTAAAAAGTGCTTTTCCTGCAGATACAGCAAAATGTGTGACACTGTATCTAGATGTGAGACGGGCAGGAGGATAAGAAATAAAAAATGTTATGCAGACATCTAATCATCCTAGAAATCTAAGCAAAATTGTGCTCTTTTTTTTTCGTTTTTAGAGAGCTTTGACGTAAAGTTAGCCGTACCACTTACTCAACTTGAATCGTGAAGGTAATGAAGTTTCCTACCGTTTGACTCTTTGTAGCAATAGTATGTTGGTAGCTAATAAGCTAGCGTATATCTTTATTTAAAAAAGAATAATAATAAAAGACTATCAAAACAAACATACCAAATAAAAGGGTACTTTCTGTCAAAGGCCGGGCTGTATGTACATCATGTAACTGTAGTGTAGCCGCTTATGAAACGAGTTTCAAAAGGACCGGAAGATGCGAATTTGTCCTCTTGTCCTGCCAAACCAAACACACAAAGATACATAAGGCGAAGTGAAAATAGTCTGCTGTTAACTTCCGGTTTTGCAATGATAGCCAGAGAGCATCCGTTGATGTTTGAAAGTAACACTATACTCTAGTTCATTTGTGGGATTGAGAACTTTATATGTCAGCAAAATAGAGATGACAAGTCATTTGTTACTCTAATGTTTTAATGATTTATTTATTTGCTTACACGTGAAGCTTCTTGAATGCATGCATTTTTTTGACAAAACCGATGGCGGACATGTTTTTTTTTTTATCTCATCATTGTCAACATCTCTGCAGTGATACTCCGCAAAAACATGGTAAAATAGTTTGGTGATAAAATACAATACAATACAATATAATACAATGTATTTTCTCGAAGCTTTCAACTGTGATTCAGCGGAAGGGCTGTGTTGATCTTTCATACATTTATTGTGTTTATTGTGTTTTATTTTTTTAAATAATCAATTTGTTGAGAAAGTCGCTGAGGTGTGATCGAGTGGTGCTAGTGTGATAGATTAATGTTGATAATTGTGTTATCTAAAGGGAAAACAGCGAGGGCATTTACGCATGCGTGTGGCAAAGTAATTATTTTATTAGACTCAGGATCTGACGGTAAATACGGTTTTTATTCTAGAGATGGTTCCGGTCAGCTGTTTCACCAGATTTCAGGGTTATATGCTGAAATAGTTTGTAGTAATGCAACTCGTGGATAAAAATCCCCCTGTCAGTGATTCATTACTGATCACTGACTTTGTGTTTTGAAGGAAGGATACAAGTAATTATTTTTTCTCACAGTATCACGCTTCAACCCATAACACCACACACACTTCCCATTAGAATCTAACAGAACTAAATATATTGTTTCTTCTCTCCATTTCAGTTACGGGATACGGTGACAGTCATAAAACCTGCCCTTATCATTTTAGTGTAATACTTACTCCCCTTAGCCGTTTTTTTTTTGTTTTTTGAACTGATAATTTGAGACGATTTTGATAGGATGACTATGGGGCGCCTGGCATTAAACTCTTGACTTAGAGAGTTTTTCACAATGAAATTGAAGCTTACAAAAGTATTTATTTGCTCAAAACTGATATGCCCCTGATTCCAGTTACAGTTTGTGTGTTATGGCCAAAATACCAAATTCCACAGCAATCCCACAGCTCTCAGATTACTAAAGAACGTCCATTACAAACACTTTTTTTAAATAGTGTTTTATAACTTCAGCATGTATTGGATGCTATCCAACTCGCTGCTTGCTTTTGACTATACATTATTCCCGAGCCCTCACTTAATAATCACATTGCTCTCATTACAACAATTAGAGACCAGTCCATGAGTAATTTTATAGTATATAAAATAGTAGCACTGGCAGTGTATGGCCACCAGAGGGAGGAAGAATTCTGTGACTTCCATCCTGAACCGTTTCATTGATTTTTAACATCTTGCTGCTAATAATCGCCTAGACATGATCAAATCTGTTCTAGGACACTAAAGCTATGAGACAGCAGTGAGTTAAGATGCAAAGATAAAATGCTTTGAGGATCAATATTAGTGGTTTGAACTTTTAAGTACTTCCCAAATCTCGGATAGTGATATAATTTATCTGTTCTTGCAGCATTCAATTTATAAAATCAATGAAACCAACTGAAGCCCCAAATGCATTTAAATGATCATGCTATGCTTTGTCAGAAATGCTCTGTGCTAATGTAATGTGTCTGTAGTAAATGGCTTGAAAACATGCAGTCCAGCTGTAAAATTATCCCTACAAATGCAACCAATTGTTACACCTCTGTGTTGTATTAATGTCCATCTAGCATATCTAAACCAACATAAATTCTATAAATTCAGGGGTTTTGCTGGCCCTGACCATGGAAAACCTTGGCTTCAGCACTGCCAATTCATGGAAAGCAGAGCTACATACGAGTACTGTCCAGCGTGAGGGTTATTGTTATAGTTGGCCACACAGAGCGGAGCCTCAAGCCTTGAGTTGATGTGTGGTTGTTCCTCCGTCTGCCACGATGTGGGGAGTCCCAGGTGCTTTTTGTAAAGCCGCAGTGGAAATGAAGCCACTTAGTGAATGTGAGCCATTCAGCTGCACTGAGGGCACAGTCAGCCCATTCTGAATGCTGCGGTAACTATTCACAACATTTTCCTCTTATTGGTTAACAATTGCATTATCCTCAAGAAAGTAATTATTTCATGCAGAGCAATATTAAGATAATAACACCTGACATTCATTCCTGATTCTGTGTGGGGGGTGAAAAAAAAGAAGAAGCTGGATTTGATATATTTTAATTTTTGTAAAATAAGTTGCTGGCCTGAATTCAAGGGGAATGTAAAAATGGTGAAACCGGTTGCAAAATGCCAGAGTCATCACATTTTTTTCAGATCAAACCAGCTCTGTGATTTCTATGATGGCGCAGGGAGGCACAATGCACCATCTCACTGCATTCCTTCCACAAGAAATCCATACCTCACCCCTGTCATGCCACGGAATTATAATTCAGTGCAAAATGCTGAATCTCTATCATCTGCATGGGAACTGCTCTGTAGCTCTTTTCCTTTAATTTATATCAGTGCTTTCATTTTCTAAAATATTTCTATTGCTGTTTTTGAAATACATAATTGGCACATTTTTGTTTATCTTTAAATGAAATCTCCAAAGGGAATGAGAAGACAGCTACTTCGTGACCATGCTGGAGAAGAAGACGTGCTGTTTCCAGGTAACTCAGGTACAACACCGAGACAGGAAGCCAAAATAACGATGTGATCATAAGATATTTCCACTGTAACTGTCACTGTCTCAGGCACTATCTGTCCTGCCATCAGCAGCCCGAGGGTTTGTGACGTTATGCTTTTGAGTGCCTGTCCAGTATGTCGCAAAAGCATCGCAAAAATCTCAAGCAGTTTTTAAACTTGTTTTAACTGCAGGACAGATAAATCTCTAAAATTTCAGATGCATTGAGAAAATAATAACCCCTTCATTTCAAAAGACGTGATCAGCTCATTACTGTGACCAGTGCTACCAGTGCTGAGTCACAGTCAGAAGGGTTTGTCCACATTATAACTGGAAAGGCTTGTAGTACTGGATGTACCTTTGAAATCCCATCTGTCCTTTTCACACATGTGCTCACAGTCTATTCACTTCAGATCTAAAAATACATCCAATCACCCTTCTGTATTTGTAGCACATACATTGCTGACGCTGACGTTCATTACTGATGACTGACTTTGTGTTTTGAAGGAAGGTTACAGGTAATTATTTTTTCTCACAGTATCACAGCAGTGAGGTTCAGTTTACCGGTTACATTTGAACTAATTTCATATGTTCTAAGCAAAACTAATATTGTGTTTGTCATTGTTGGTGTTCTGCAATAAACGGAAGTTTCTTTGTGTATATGGTTGTTTGCACAGGGAGTGTTAGAAGGATTGCCAAAAGATGAGTCACGTGTAAACTAAACATCTGTAACATATAAACTAAACAGGGCACTTTCAAATTTCTTAGCTTATGTCTAAAATATGAAAATACGAATGTTCAATGTGTGCAAATCACCTTAGGGTGAGTTCTAATAATGAAAAAAGGATATTTTTGTGAAATTCAGTAAAAAAAAAAAAAAAAAAAAAAAAAAAGGACTCCAGGAATAACATTTAGTTTTCCTTATTAAATGTTTGTATTTGCACGTCTCTGTGTGTATATCTTCAGCTGAACTTATGTTTACTGCTGTGACTTTGGATAAACCGGTATGTTTATATCCCGCCAGTGAACCCTTGCTCTGACCCAGTCCCTTGAGCTCCTAACTGTGGCGCAGAACTGAGCCGGGACCCAAACGTGCCGCTTCTGTGTTTGTCTTGCTTGCTTTTCCTTCCGAAACGTGCTCTCAGTGGGCTCAGGCCTCCAGACTCAGAGCCATCTTTTCACTGGGATTTCACAAACATGCCAGGGCCCCAAAAGAACATCCCTTTCACAGTGGGAACCATGGAAACTGGCACTGACCATAAGGTCCAGTTTCTAGGTATCCCAGAACCTGGAAATACACCCAGAGTCCCACAGACGCCAGACGAGCACTGAAGACAGAGGTGCTGGCATTCATGCACGTTTTCAGTGGGCCCTCTGACTGACCGGAGAGAAACAGAGTGACCATTCTTGTCAGATGCATTGGATGAATGTTAACAAGTTTGTGAGGATGCTCAAGACGGCATTCTTCAGAAAAAGAATAGCGAGGGTTGGCAAAAAAAAAAGAAAAGTATTTGATGGGGAAACTGGCAAAGAAAATAAACGATGTGTGGCCACACACGTGTCTATGCGTGCACAGTCTCGGGGAACTTCAGTTGGTCCTTCCGCTTGTACAGTTTGGTCTTTATATAGTCCCAGATCGGCGTAGAGACCGAAGAGTCGAGTGTCAGTGCGTCATGCCTCTTTCCTTCACCGGCTGAGCCAACAGGAGGTTAAAAAAAACCTTAGAAACTGTTTGTAAAGCAGTGAATCTTAACCATGGAAGTGTCTGTTGCATAACATGCTAGATGGATGTCATGTTATTACATGAAAAAAATGAAAACAAAAAACATAATTTTGCACATGCTGGGCTGAGAAAGCCCTGACTCAAGCGCTGAGGGGAAACTTTATCAGTGTGTAATGTGATGGTCCACTTGCATTCACACCTGTTTTCCTCACTTACTGTAAACTCAGAGTCTTCACGAAAAAGTCAAGCTGCTGCAAATAAAAACAGTGAAGCAACAGTAACGGCGCGCCATAAATAAGCCGCCACAGTCAGCTGGGTTGTTTATAAGTTTAAGATCACAGGTCTGCTCTGTGCTCAAACTGAAACACATTTCGCTGGTGCTATTGCATTTGTCTTGACCCCCTGTGAGAAATGTTAGTCCGTTCAGCATGTGATTTCTCTCTGGACGACATGACCACATAAAACTGAGAAAAAACCCAAAACAGCTATGTGTATTTCACAAGATCAAAAGCCTGTAAACTAGAAAAGGCAGACATAACAGCTCATATAGGAACTTCTTTCTTCTGAATTACGTGTGGCGAAAGCATCACACTGCAGAAGACAGCCTCCACCCATCCGTGATGATAAGGTCACGCCAGTCAAAGCATAACTTGATGTAGACATTTACACATCCCCTCTTGACGGAGCTGTGAGGATATCAACCTGTATGTTTACTTTGGATGTAGACAGTAGGAAAAATACAGTTCCTGCATAAACTACTCACATCAAGGTTTCTGGATATTTTTAAGCATCTGGGTCACAGTTTCTAAAAAGAGACTCCTGATTTTGTTTTGTTTTTTCTAGTTTGCTGGCATTTTGAGCATCACATGATGAGGCTATGTAGCTCCAATATTTTAATGAGAAGGCAGATTTCTCTACAGCTGAGGTATTGAAAACAGAGGTACTCACACCATAATGATCCTGATGGATAAACAGAACCACAAACCAGAGTTTAAACACTAGATTTAAGGACTACTGCCCATTTAAGAGCTCACTTACTGGCGTAAAGCTTTATTATAGCTGCAATATGAAATATGATAGTTCGTCATCGAGCTGTTTATGAAGTAAAACACCTTTCTGTGTGACAGGAATATGGCAATTAACTCTAGCCTCACATGGAAGCAGCAGCATTTTACTGCATACAGCCAAGTATGTGGAGACTGAACTGGTTGCCCGGGGTAAAAAAAAAGAAAAAGAAAAATTATGACCCCGCTGCTTGCTTCATTATACTGGGAATAAATCCAGCCCCTTTCCTCATCCCACCAAGACACTGCTAGCATTTCTGAGAGATTTAGTTTTACACACTCACACTGGATTTAATAATAATTTGAGAAAATCAAAAGGATAACTTGGTTTGTGTACAATTCAGGACCTTTTGTTTGCTTTAAAGTTCTCTCCATGCAGCGTGAAGCTATGATAATCCTTTCCACAACCTGTAGCAGTATCAAATCCTATTGGACTGGAATATATAAACATTGCTTCTCACTCTGAGGTAAGCTAATGTATTTAAGAGTTTTTTTGTGGATATAATTTTTCTTTAAACACCGGTTTTACATCCAGAAAAAACTGTTTGGGCTTGGCCAGAAAACAGCCTCAAATCCAGTAATTTATTTCAAGCCATACTGACTGCTTCTCTGGGGTGGTGACTAATTACTTAGACCTCCTTGTCAGCAATATCAAATCATCTGCGAAGAACCTCACCATTATTTTCAACCAGCATTTGAATTTTGAATCTCTTCTTTAAGCTCATCCAGCTTTGTTTCTTTCATCTAAGAAACAATAAAGTTAGACCTTTTCTCCTGTCTCGATTACTTTAAACACCTCTTCGTGTGCACCTCTCTGTTCTCCTTAGCCTGTCTTCATTTGGTTCAGAATGCAGCAGCTAAGATTAATTTGAAAGTTGTATTATTATGTGTAAAACCCTACATGGTCAGGGTCCTGTATATGTAGCAGGCCTGCTGAGACTTCACTGCTCCAGTCGCCCTGCAGGCTCAATCGAGCCTTTGAGGTCATGCCTCTTAAACTTGGGAACAGCCTCTGTGAGCCCATCGGGTTGGGTAATTCAGTGGTTTATTTTAAATGGCTGCCGGCTTTTCCTTATTATATCTGGATATAGTTCATAGCAAATGTGCATATGGAAGTGTGTCTCAATAAAAGAATGCAGTGCCATATGCCTGTGTGTTTGTATGTTCAGATATGAACACTTATTTTTAATGTGTGTTTTATCCAAACTGTCTAGCACTTTGTGACCGTTTTAAAGAGCTAAACAAATAAAGTTATTATTACTAAATGTTGATCAGTCAAATAGATTCCTTGTTGAACCACAAAGGAACAGAAACATTAGGGAGGTGCGCAGAAGGAGCAAGTTAATGACTCCAGCACGGTACTCGTTGATCAACTGTACATTGCTATGGCAAAGGCAGGTCAACAATGAGAGGCAGCACTAGCAATTCACTGACTGTGCACTGCCTCAGGTGTGCTGACATTTAGATGCATGAAATCCCTTCAGAGTAGTGAAGAAACTCACTTTGCCTCAGCAACTCATTAAAAATGAACAACTCTGATTAAAATATACTGCTTTTAATCAAAGTTAAAAGCAGTACACTGCTGCAACCACAAGTATGAATGTTTGAAATTGCACTGCACTGGAAGAAAACGATAGCACAACAGGGAAACGAGAAGTGGCTCTTGCAAGCAGATTTGTATAGTCGGTTGGTGAGCGACAGGCTGGCGTTTGTGGCAATTAGAAGGTGTGGAAGTGGGTGTGAAGAACCTTTGGTGATATTTACAAAATGGGAGGAACTGGATTGTTGATCATTAGCTGAGGATTCAATCTCGATATTATAGGAAACCTATTTGCAGGATAAATTATGCTCCACAAGCTGACCATATCTGATATGACTGTTAGGCAACACACCAGACCCGCTTGTGTTGTGCATAGATTGCTAATATGAACACTGTCTGAAGCGTTCATAAAACTGCTGTAACCTAAAGGGTCAGGGTGACCCAACTTCTCACCCTTATGGACCTGATATATCAGTGGTGAATGTGCCACTATATGACGAACCAAGTTGGCCAAACACTGAGATAAATTAGAAATAAATGATATTAAATAACCAATACTACCTTAGACCAACATGTCTGGGTGCATTTTATGCCAGAACAGACTCATCCTGTGCACAACTTTCCTGATGTGGATGATTATCTGTGAAAGGGCCAGGGCTCAGTTTACCCATCAGTTATAGCTCCATAACTCGTCTCTGTTTAGGAATACTTGCATGTTTGTAAACCTACTTGTGAAACAGTTCCTGCTACTGTAGGTGTCCCAAGGCTTCAGTGACGCACACATGCACAGACTTGTGAGGTTAAAGCAATACCAGGTAAGCTGCAACTTCTAGTAATACTGCTGTAATGATTACTGCACTGGCGTACTTATAGGTCAGAAAATACATATTGATCCAATTCGCAAGAGGGATAATAGATTAAAAATGCTTTATTTTAGTATGGAGCTCCAGTTCTCTACTTTACTAAGTAAAACAAATCTACACCATTTATTTAACAGTGAGACAATGTGTAGCAGATCAAAGGGCAAATGCTTCAATATCAGTATAATGCGAAACATCAGCCATTGGATCATTTCACCTTTGTGTTAATATTTTGAGATAAAACTAAACAATTAAGACTATTTTCTAACTTACTGAATGTTTCTGCTTTTAATTAATCCAGCAAGTTTCACCACAGCACCATTTGTGAACTGCTCTGATATTCTCACTGCTGGCACTGCCCGTACTGTAGAGAATGACATAACCCAATTCATGTTAACACTATTGTACACTTGTTGTGTTATTACCTATGTGAAACACATTAAGGTACTTTAGGACTCAATAATGCTCCCTTTAATGTGTGGCCTTGAGTAAATGTGCAAAATTCCAAAGCTCTGAGAAACCTCTGGAAATGTCATGATTAAATAGTTACCCGCATGTTTTTTAAATGTTTTGCAACATTCTTATCTAAGATTACAAGGCATGTTAATCTGGAGCTTGCAAGTAAGTATCACTACTTTCCTTGAAGTTCTTTGGGATGTTTTTAAATGTTTACAGACAGGTTTTTATAAAAGTGTCAAAATCACAAATGTGCAAAAAAACAAAAAAAGTGGTGAAGAAAAAAAATGAAGAGATGAAAGATGGGTGTAACCTGTGTTTTTTGTAAAAAAAAAAAAAAAAAGGGAAGGTAGAAAGAGGCACGCGTGGCTTCTTTCTACATTTTTTTCTCCTCATGATTCCATCTGGGGTGTAAACACAATGTTTACGTGTTGTGCATATCTGTGTGCGTCACAGAAACAAAATATGTATTGGAGGTGCTTGCTGTATGAAGAGCTGAGGCACGTTTGAATACTTTGACGTGTGTCTATGCGGTATGTCACAATCGTCAATCAAAACGGAGTTGCAGGCAGTCAAAAAAAATGTGAACGTAAGTGATTAAGATGAGAATTAAGGATGAGTTTGACGGTGGATGCTGAAGAGACTGGTTCTTGCCTGGTTCAGCTTGCAGGTGAAACATGCTCTCGACCCTCTTCAGTTTGTTTACAAGCCTCTTGTGGGGATGGATGATGCTGTTGTCTGTCTGCTGCAGCAAACTCACTCACTATCAGAGAGGCCACCTGCAGAAGTTCTCTGATGACACATCTATCTATCGATCTATCGAGCTATCTATCGGCCTCCCCCTGCCGCCACGCCACAAACCACAACGGCCACTATAGTATTAAAAGATATCACAACAGAAACTATTTGATTTGTATAAATGAGCCATGTCCAGGGAGATAAACATGTTTGACTCAAAATAGCTCACAGGTTAAACTTTACATTCTTTGCCACACTGACGGTCAGTATGGAGGACCGAAACATCCTCATTGGTAAATAAACAAATGAATGACTCACTGGTTGTTTAGTCTACTGAATTACGGGAATTTCAGTTCCTGTCTGGGGGCAGTTATTCTTCTTATAAGGGAATGATGTGGATAAAGAATAAGGAAAAAGGAAAACAAAACAGAAATTAGCTTGGGAAGATAATATGGAGAAATAATACAGTGAAAATAAAATTCGAATATCAATTATAAATTAAATGTAAATAATAATGAATTGGATTTCATATAGCGCTATTCATTCACACACTGGTGGAGGCAAGCTACTGTTGTAGCCACAGCTGCCCTGGGGCAGACTGACAGAGGCGAGGCTGCCATATCGCGCCACCGGCCCCTCTGGCCAACACCAGTAGGCGGTAGGGTAAAGTGTCTTGCCCAAGGACACAACGACCAGGACAGAGAGCCCAGGGATCAAACCGGCGACCTTCCGGTTGCAGATACGCTTCCCAACTCCATGAGCCACGGTCGCCCCTGATAAATGAAAAAGGAAAATATTTATACAAGCTTCTTTGAGGTGTTTGCATTGCCATTCATTTGTTATTTTATCAAAGGCCGTCTTCTTTCTTTGGCTGCTTCCTTTAGGGGTCACCACAGTGTCTCACCCTATCTTTAGCATCCTCCTGTCACACCAGACCTCTGCATGTCCTCCATCACCACATCCATGAAGGTCCTCTGTGGTTTTTCTCTTGTACCCCCTGCCTGTCATTTCCATCTTTAACATCTTTTGTCTAGGATAACCACTATCCTTCCTCTGCACATGTCCAAACCCTCTCAACTCTGCCTCTCTAAACTTTGCCTCCAGTTATTTTGGCCTTCAGTTGACACACATCCAGCACAGCTTAGCCTTTTGATAAAATATCCCCTTTGCCCCATTTATAATTTTGAACTTCGGTCATTAACGAGACCATTTTGAGGTCCCCACTTACCCTTCACTCACTTGAACTGTTCTGGATTTGTGTCAGCTAAAGGCCACTAAAAAGTAAATGTGAAATGGGATCAACTCCATGACTCTATCATCTCAATTCTCCCATGAATATAGCCAATGTGGCTTAACTGTCGCTGTTATAGCAACATTTTCTCAACACTTCCTTTATTGCAGTCAGTGAAATCTTTCCAGTTTAACTGATGGAAATATATCACTACACATAATACAAACCTGCAGAATGGGTTTTTTTTCACAGGTGGAAAAATAAATGAAAAAACAAAGATCTGAAATTTGGTTTCAGATCTTTGTTTTTTCATTTTCTTTGTTGTTTCAATTTCTTTTTTAAAGGTTATACAAGACAGGAACGTTCAGTCTGATTCCACATCCCCATCACAAGTGCACTTGTGAAATGCCAGTGGAGGTGGTGTGAACTTGGGGAGAGGAACAAACACACTGTAAAACAAATCAAAAGAAGTAACTACAGTCCTACTCTATACTATTATCCCCACTGTACCACTCTACACAGTACAGTGTCGCTGTCCCTCACAGCAGGATCTTAAAGCACCATTATAAGCTTGATCCTGCAACACAGAAACTTTGGGGGACTCACTTTGCTGACAGATTCACAGTGATAAGATGTCCAGACAGATCAGAACGAACAGTAAATATGAACTCGTCCAGACAACTGTTAGTTTGCCAAGCCCAGTAGTTCACTTACTCTGCGATTAGTCAATATGCCCTTTGTTTTTATTATGTCATGTTTGTGACTACCACTCTCAATTTGCATTTATTATGAACTTTCCAGACCGCTGTGTCCCAAATCCAAATGTTGTTCCACAACAAAAAAACAATGTCCAGAGGAGCATCTAGGCAGAACAATTTAAGCTTCTGCATGACTACGCTAAACCTCCCTAAAAGATTTCAATTATTATGCTTGATTGCACCTGTTGTTCTGACTGTACATGACAGACATTTACCTTACTTTGATTTTAGCTTCATTACATCCTACTCAACCATTACATCCTTTCCATTCCTGCAGAGGTTGACTCACTCAGAACAATCAGCACAATTAAG
Organism: Oreochromis niloticus; assembly: GCF_001858045.2. Lineage (NCBI taxonomy): Eukaryota > Metazoa > Chordata > Actinopteri > Cichliformes > Cichlidae > Oreochromis > Oreochromis niloticus. Next base: position 26,664,389 of record NC_031977.2, read on the forward strand.
TTGTGTTAAAAAAAAACCCTGTATAACTGTATTAGGCTTTTAACACCTTTTTTTTTTTGGTCTTTTTTTCTTGTGTGTGTGTGTGTGTGTCTAGGTGTGTGTGTGTGTGTGTGTGTGTGTGCGTGTGTGTGTGTGTGTGTGTGTGTGGAGAGAAGGAACCCAAAGTTTTAAACTTAAAAAAGGGCCTTTCTCTTGGCAGCATCACGTGATCACATTGTCATTTATATTAGGTCATCTCTTGTTGGTAGAAACAGTACACCGCGTCAGTCTGGAAGAACTCCGCCCCAGCCCATCACCTGATCCTTCTTCCTGCCCAACTGCTGCTCGTTCTCTCCATTTCACCATGTGTGCACCACTCCCTTCCTCTGAATTATTTGTTTCTTAACTGTCACTGATTTCCAGTTGGCCCCTCTATATTATGTAATCTGTGTTGTGGGAAAATTTAAAAGAACTAATTTGAAATATTGTTGCTGTTTCAAAAAAATGTTAGGCTGATGATTTAAAAAAAAAAAATTTCTTACATTTATTTGAATATAAAAGTTTACCTCCAGACAATAGACATGAGCGCTTGCAACTATATTAAAAGGAATTCTAAGTCCAGCTATTGTGTGCAACCACATGAGGACAATGATGACACTGTTGTCTCAACTGTGGTTACAGACTGAGTCAATTTCTAGGAGTTTAACAGTGATACTAGCAAGATGGGGGTTTTTTCTACACGTAACATCTCAGAAAAGCTGGAGGAGCCTGAATTTTCACAACATTAAAAACAAAAGAGTATAAATATTTCCAAAGGGGCATTAAACGATATGGGCAGATTAAAGGTTTAATCAACACAGTAATCATCATAACAAGAAAAACCAAAAGAACCACACCATGTAAATTGAAATCAATAGTTTCAGGCTGGTCTTATCCAGAGGGTCAAGTACAAAAGCAAAGCTGTGTATTAGTCATCTCTGATATGTGTTGTAGTACAACGGCTCAATACAGTGGTGCAGCTGTTGGTGGGGACTTCCTGACTTCCAACTGGTGAGAGGTGGCGTGATGTGAATGAGGTGACTGCAGTGTGTGTGTGTGGGTGTGTGTGTGTGTGTGTGTGTGTGTGTGTGTGTGTGTGTGTGTGTTTGTTTGGAGTTAGCTGGAGTTTTCAGGCGGGCTTTGCATTATCTAATTAAAGGGCAGACAGACACAGTGGTGTGATATCAAGTCTATCTTTCAGATGGGTGAACACACTCACACCCATTTGCTTGCTCTGATAACCAGCCTCCTGGGAACTCTAGTCCGAAGCCAAACTTTTTGTCGCACAGAACAAAAGTGTAAGCCAGAACAGTCTGATCTGATGAGTACATTCCTTTCTGCTGTGGTTACTGCCTTCACTCTGTTACTGAGGACAAATTAACTTATAAAAGTCAGCAGTGTAATTATTAAATTCATTATCTTTTTTTCTGTCTACATATATCTTCCTTATCTTTAATAATGGAGACATACACTCAAAAAAATGAAATTGGGTGGTTGTTACATGCACAAGATCCAAACTTGTAATATGAACTAAATAATTCCATGTTTCTATGGTGAATTAAATCATGTAGCATCTGCATGAAATTCAGCAACGTAACTTGTTCTTGTTGAGATAGAATAGAATAGAATAGAATAGAATAGAATAGAATAATCCTTTAATTGTCCCACAAGGGGAAATTTGGTTGTAACAGCAGCCAAAAAGACACATATACAAACAAACAGTACACAGGACACAGAACAGAAACATACACAATTTTTCTTAAATATTTACATTAAGGACAATGGTTACTATATACAGAGTACTGTACAGTTATTAAATTAAATAAAAATAACTACAAGTAAGAGGCAAACCAGGTTGTAGTGCGAATCGATTGATTAACTTATTGCAGTTACAGTGCTGATGTAAACATCTATGATTGTTGGGAGCAGTTCTGATTGTACAGTCTGACAGCTGCAGGGAGGAAGGACCTGCGGAAACGCTCCTTCATGCAGCAGTCTGTCACTGAAGGAGCTCTGCAGTTCAGCAACATTTACATGCATGGGGTGGGAGACTGTCCATCAGAGATGTTATTTTGGCCAGAGTCCTTCTGTCTCCCACCACCTGCACTGGGTCCAGGGTGCATCCCAGCACAGATCTGGCCTTCCTGATGAGTTTATCCAACCTCTTCCTCTCAGCTGCCGATAAACGCTGCTCCAACATACCACACTGTAAAAAATGACAGATGCCACCACAGAGTCATAGAAGGGCATGAGATGAGATGACATCATACAATCTAGTAAGAGTGGTTAGTTGCTTGGATCCAGCTACTCTTACTAGATTGTATGATGTCATCTCAACAAGAACAAATTAAGTTGCTGAATTTCATGCAGATGCTACATGATTTAATTACATTCACCATAGAAACATGGAATTATTTAGTTCATATTACAAGTTTGGATCTTGTGCATGTAACAACCACCCAATTTCACTTTTTTGAGTCAGCTCACGAAATTCACAAGATCACATTAGATGTCAAACCACAGGAAAATCAGTGGGGTTACAAGAGGCAGACAACCACACCACGTGTATGCTGTTACTATTTCGTATGGTTTAACTTGTCAAGGACAACAGCATAAAGCATCATCAAGCATAGCTTTCCTACTTTTGTTAAGTCTGTATTGACAGATTAATGCCATGGTGGTTCGTGCTGTTGCTTCAGAGCAAGAAGATCCTGGGTTCAAATCCACAATGTGGCGAAGTTTGCAGTGGGTTCTCTCTGCGTACTCTGGTTTCCTCCACAGTTAAAAGTCATGCAGTTGTAAGGGTAACTGGTTATTCTAAATTACCCAAAGGTGTTGAAGTGCAAATGGTTGTTTGTCTCTGTATGATAGACTAGCGACCTGTCCAGTCTGTACCCTGCCCCTGTTACCCTATCACTTCCGCAGCCCAGATAAAGATAAGAAGATGGGTGGATTGGAAGTTGCTGTAAATTCGTTGAATTTTTTTTTTGTTGAACATTATGTAATATGAATACAACATGTACTACAGACATAAGTTACATTTCATTCATTCAACAAGATTATCATTGGTGTAACAAACAAATATTTTACAAGTTCATATAACTAGACTGACTTTTGATGTGCCAAAGTGTTTAAACAATATAAGATGAATTTAAATAAATCTAATTAGACTAACGTGGTACAAACATGTTGGTTGAACAAAAGTCAAATTAATTGAATGTTACTGTTAATATTATGTTAGACCTACACACATATATCGTGTTGACACAACACAACCAAGATGGATTAATATAACATGATTTGTTTAGATGGAATATAAGTGGCAAGATAAAATTACGTTCATCCAATGACTTATTTTTTTGAGTGTACTGTTATCGGAAATTCAAGAAGAACCCAAATGCAGACAAAAAAGGCTGACTGCAAGGTTGGAAAATGATAAGCTTTCTTTTTTTTAAGTACAGAATAGATAATAACATGTGTATGGAAGGTCAAGCTGACTTATATCATCAAATGATTATTCAGCAAAAAATGGAAACACAAAGATAAGAATAACACGTCTGAGGATGCTACAGGAATGTGTTAGGAGACCAGTGAGGGAGAAACAAACCGATAACAAGCAACAAGGTAAGCACTGAATAAGAACACCGAATATTAAACAAATAATGAACCAAGCAGCAGCTGCTGGGGCTGAAAAAGTGAAGTCATTCAGTTGAAGTGTCAAAAACTGTTCCTCTAGTCCAGGGGTCGGCAACCTGCGGCTCCGGAGCCGCATGCGGATCCTTAGTCCTTATGTTGCGGCTCTGCATGGTTTGGAAAAATGAATTATAAGTATTTAACTGAAGTGTTTATTTGTGTTAGTTCTTTTTTAAAACATGTAGTTCTAAATTGGAAGATTATTGCGATCTTGAATAATAAAAATAAAGTTTTATTTTATTATTTTTCGTCGCTCAAAATAAGCTACACACTCGTGGAAAACGACGTGCATTTACCGAGACTTTCAGCCCCAGGTAGGCCAAGTATGGAGAAATGTAAGAAAAGAAAAATATCTGAAGAAAATACAACATTTAAAGATGCCTGGGCAGATTCATTTGTATTTACTTCTGACGAGAGTGGCCTACCAGTCTAGTTTGTGTCGTGTCGATCTTCGGATCCACATATGTAGTGCTTTTTTCCAATTATTTTTTAAATTCTGGTCAAGGCTCCGCTACACTCCGGAAGCCCAGAAGGCGATATAAGGATGACGGCTCACTGTTTTTGTTTGCTACATGGATAATTTAAGTTCAGCTTTTTAATTCATTTAAAAGACACCTTCAACTGGTTGACTTTATTTTTAGTTATTTTTTTTAAGGGTTGACAATGTGTTCATTACATAAATAAAATTTAATTTTCTCCGTAGCACTTCATGGATTTCATAAGCAACACATCTTGATGCATTCTCAATCATCCAGGAAAGTAAATCTCCAAAAGTTGGATCTGTTCATCTGGACGTAGCGTTCTGTGGGAGAAATGTTTCGTCACTCATCCAAGTGACTTTTTCAGTCTGAGCTGACTGCAGGTTTCCCCAATCTTATAAACAGTACATTTGCATAATGACTGAAACCAGCCCACTGAAGGAACAATGGGCTGTGAGGTCAGTTCCTTAATCATAATTATGCAAATTCTCATGACCATTGATCAACAATCACTGACCAAAACTGACCAAAACCCACTGATCAATCGAGGAGGGGGCCTAAGGGTACATCTTTCGCCATCTTACAATGCTGTGATTGCAGCCATTCCCCAAATCTCTGTGAATGGTACTCATGGCCATTGATCAGTGTTCTTTGATCAGTGGGTTTTGGTCAGTGATTGTTGATCAATGGTCATGAGAAATTGCATAATTAAGATTAAGGAATCAGAATCAGTTAATGACAGAACTTAAAACAAAAGAAAGGACTTATGCTGACTCCCCAACTCCGGCTTTACTGCAAGAGATATCTGCAGTCAGATCAACTTTAGATAGCCTTTTTACGCAAGATGAAGAGCTTAACCTTAAGTTTACTAGACAAAGATTTTATGAACATGGAAACAAACCCGGAAAATACTTGGCATATCTTACTAAGAAAAGATCTGAAACACAATTTATTACAGTTATTTGTGATGCTCAGAATGAGTGCGTATATGATAGTAAAACTATAAATAGCATCTTCAAAGAATTTTATTGTAGACTATATACATCTGAACAATCAGTTGACGCACTGGAATTAATGGAGGATTTCTTCTCCAGGCTCAATCTGCCTACCATAACAAATAAACAACAGACTACCCTTAATGCTCCCATTTCTAGAGAGGAAGTACTAAACGCTATAAAAACTTTAAAGAACAGGAAAGCCCCAGGACCTGATGGTTTTAGTAGTGAATTTTATAAAGAATTTAGTGAGCTGTTAATAGACCCATTACTTAATATGTTTAATTATTCGTTCTTACATAATAGATTAGGGAAGCTAATATTTCTCTTATTTTGAAGAAGGGGAAGTGCGCAGAGTCTTGTTCCTCTTATAGACCGATAGCTCTTCTAAACGTGGACCGGAAGATACTTTCTAAAATATTAGCTACTCGACTTGAAATTCTCCTGCCTGGAATTATTAAAGAAGATCAAACAGGCTTTATAAAAGGCCGTAATTCTCGTAATAATGTCAGGCGCCTTCTCAATCTAATTCAGGCTGCTCAGCAAAGGAACATGGGCGGTTTGGTGCTTTCTCTGGATGCTGAAAAAGCTTTTGACCGGATAGAATGGACTTACTTATTTTATACTTTAAATAAATTTAGTCTTGCTCATAATTTCATTAAGTGGATAAAGATTTTGTATGATAATCCTCAGGCGTCCATCTTGTCCAATGGACTGAAATCAGATAGTTTCCCATTGTATAGAGGAACGAGGCAAGGCTGCCCACTGTCACCTCTTTTGTTTGCTATTGCCATCAAACCGTTAGCCGAGGCTATAAGGACGGCACCTGATGTACGGGGCTTGCAAATCGATTATGAGCATAAGATCAGTTTATATGCGGATGATGTTTTAATATTTATTTCTGATCCAGAGACATCAATACCGGCTTTGCTTAACTTTATTGATACATTTAGTCAATTTTCTGGTTATAAAGTAAATTTGACTAAGTCAGAGGCTATGCCAATTGGGAGTCTTAATTCAGTGCCAACTGGACTGTCTTCCTTCCCCTTCAAATGGTCCCCCACAGGCTTTGTATACTTAGGGATATTTATAACTCCAAAATTTAAACAAATGTATAAAGCAAATTTTGTCCCTCTGTTCGAGAAGGTAAAGCAGGATTTGGAGAGATGGAATTCCCTACCCATTTCCTGGCTAGGACGTATAGCTTTGATTAAGATGAATATTTTGCCTCGACTGTTATATCCTGTTCAAATGATTCCAGTTATATTTTCAAATAGGGTGATGAAGGATCTGAATGGCTGGCTAAGCTCTTATATATGGAGCAAACGCAGACCAAAACTTAAGATGGCTACATTGCAGCTCCCGAGTTCAGTAGGGGGTTTAGATTTACCAAATATTAGAACATATCAACTGAGTACTCACATGTGCTATATTCATGACTGGGTCATAAATAATTTACACTCTATCTGGTTGGGGATTGAAACCTCTCTTTCAAAGTATCCATTAAGGGACTTACTGTTCTTTAAGAACTTTAAAGATATTAGATTGAGCTGTGATAATCCAGTCACACTTAATACACTTAAGGCCTGGCGGTCAGTATGTCGAATTGAGGGAAGGTTGAAGTTAACATCTGTGTTTACCCCTATTGTGAATAATCCTGACTTTCAACCGGGGATGTTAGATATAGGTTTTAAGGAATGGAAGAGACTTAAAATTAGAGCCGGATGGTGTACTTGCAGTGCTAGGCTGCTCCCTGACCTCATTGGCACTTAGACGTCCTCTTCAGAAAGCTTTAATGTTTGGCATGATTGTAGCTAAAAGACTTATTCTTAGAGCCTGGAAATCACCATCTCCTCCATTGTTCAGGGTTTGGCTACGTGAGATGATTGCATGTTTGTATATTGAAGAGGTTCGTTATCGTTTGGCTGACACCCATGTTAAGTTTGTCGAAATCTGGGGCCCTTTTCTCAATCATATTGATGGGAATTCAACATAAATTTTAACTCATTTGACTGCACTTTGTGTGAAACTGCACTTCTGCCGGACCCTGATTTCTTCCTGGACTTGTTTTCCACATCTTTTGGTCTTGGTGAACTCTCTGTTGCCCTGTCTAAACTCACACAGTAGATCATCTTTTTGGACAATGGTGTTTCTTTTGTACTTTTGATTTGTACTGGCTAACTGGTTTATTTATTTATTTTTTTCTTTTCTTTCCTGTTTTCCTGTTTGCGGTTTTTTTTTGTTTGTTTGTTTTTTTTTGTGTATTTGGTTTTTGGTTTTTGTTTTCTGTTTTTTATTTTTTATTTTTTTCTGTGCTTAAATATTATTGTTTTTGAATCTTATGTCATTTGTCTGGTGTGATGTTATGTAACTTTGAACTTAAAATCTTATAAATAAACATTTAAAAAAAAAAAAAAAGGAATTCACAGACCGAGGGACTTATTCTCTGACAATGTAGTTATGTCATTTGACCAAATGGTTGAGAAATATTCTCTCTCCAAACATGACTTTTTCCGTTACTTACAGATAAGGCATTATATCTTGCATAGTACTGACTTTAGTGAGAGTCATGAAGTCTCTCCTGTTGAAAACTTATTATTTTTAACAGATAAAGAGGTACCTGTGAAGATATTTTATAAGGCTTTATATTCTGTACCTTCAGTGATGTCACAGAAGCTTAAAGGCACATGGGAAAAGGAGTTAGGTATAGCAATTGATGATGAAGAGTGGAAAGATGTCTGGAGTTATGCCAAATCAATCTCAGTTTGTAATCTTACCAAAGCAATACAGTTAAAAATTATACATAGAATGCATATATCCATATTTCGCAGACATCAGTATAATCCTACCTTTTCACCCATGTGCCTCAAATACAAGACAGAAATTGGTACCTTAACTCACAGCTTCTGGTCATGTTTGAAATTGCAAGAATATTGGTCTAATGTGTTATCTGAAATGGAGAAGATTTTCTGTTGTGAATTGGATATGGACCCTATGTCTCTCATACTGGGCCTCCCCAGCCGGCGGTTAATATCCAAGAATAATAGGAGATTGTTCTGTGTTCTCACCTATGCGGCGAGGAAGAATATACTACTCCAATGGATTAATGAAAAAGCACCAACTATTAAAGGTTGGCAAAGAGTAGTGTTGGATCTAGTGCCATTGGAATATCTTACATGTGTACTGCATTCAAAAACAGATCAATTCTTTAAGGTGTGGGAACCATACTTGAATTATGTGGAACCTGATGTTTCTAATATTATGTTACAAGGATTCTCTTGAGTGTTCAAATTTCAACGTACTACTGGGACTACAGGTATTGCACTGTATTGTAGTCTCTTTTTATTTATTTATTTATTTTTAGATGGACCTGAGCTGGTGTTTTGTGCTTAGTTATCAGTCTGTTTATTTGTTTGTTTTTGTTCTGTTTTGTTTATTTGTTTGTTTATGTTTTTTATTTATTTATTTTTGGTTCTGAATTGTATACTTTATTATGTTATGCAATTATGTACTATTTGTGAAAACAGAAAAAACTAATAAAAAAACATTAAAAAAAAAAAAAAAAAAGATTAAGGAACTGACCTCACAGCCCATTGTTCCTTCAGTGGGCTGGTTTCAGTTATTATGCAAATGTACTGTTTATAAGGTTTGGGGAAACCTGCAGTCAGCTCAGACTGAAGAAGTCACTTGGATGAGTGACGAAACGTTTCTCCCACAAAACGCTACGTCCAGATGAACAGATTCAACTTTTGGAGACATAAACAACACAGTATAGTTGTTTATACAAAGCATAAAAGTAAAAAAAAAAAACAATATACACAGTGTTATCTTCATTTTAGATGTCAAAAAGTATTTGCGGCTCCCAGTGTTTCCTTTTCCGTAGAAACCGGGTCCAAATGGCTTTTTGGGTGTTAAAGGTTGCTGACCCCTGCTGTAGTCAAACAGAAACAGAAACTGACTCTAAAAATGAGTCAGTTTCTGTTTCTGTTTTGCTTGGTGAAATTCTACTGCTGCATTAGTATGTTACTTAGCAGTAATTAGCAGATATTTGGTGTTTGTGGATTGTGGAATGTTCTAACCTTAGCTGATTACACCATCATCTTGTGCAAATATGGCATCTTCTGGCTTAAAAAAAACAATCATGGTGTTAGCCGCTAATACTGAGCAGCTAACCCTTAAAACGTGGAGTCCAAAAGCAGAGGGCAACATTAATTACATTGTTCATTTACGTCCTCATGTGAATGGAAACACAAAACACAAGAGCAAAGTTTTTAAACAATTTAATCACACAATGGAACAAGGAACTATAGACAAGGCAGAGTACGAGAAAAGAGAAGCAAATCATTAAATTTGAACAAACTCTATTAATGCCTCGGGTGGGTTCCTCCGGGAAAATCTGTAAACACATAACCAACCACGAAGGGACTCGAACCCTCAATCTTCTGATCCGAAGTCAGACACCTTATCCATTAGGCCACGTGGTCTTGTTACAGCCATGTGATTTTCAATCAGACCACCTGGTCATTAACACAAAAACGAAGGACATGGCTGACTGTAACACCTCTACCTATTGTGTGTTTATATATATTAATGCATGCAACTAAGATAAGGTCAGTTCCTGCGAGAGCTGAGCTTATAGCCTTAGCATGGTTGTTCCATCCCTTTAGTGCTGCATTTTTCCTGTTTGTCTGTAGTCTCCCCAGGAAGAGGACAGGAAGGTGATTATGGAAAAGGATGTTTGAGCTTTCTCAGCTGTGTTTCAGTGACTGTCCTTTGGTCCACCTGACAAATCCAGATGTCACCTTTCCTTCAGGCGGAAGCAGCCAGGCTTTGTTTACGATGCAGTTATTGTAAAATTCCTCTCCTGTGTATTGTAGCACTGAAGAAAACACCAGGAGCTCAAAGCTCATGCATTAAGCTTAATGAGATCTGTCGTCTGTATGTTTACATTTTGGTTAGATCTACCTGTATGTGATAGTGCATGACGCAAGAATGAACTCTACACTCCATATAAACCCTCTCAGTTTATCTCATACACTTTACACTTGCAGCCTATGTTGACATCTCTAAACAGGTGGTGACATTTGTAAAATCAACATGGATTAAAATGATAATACTTCAAACGTAACTGGTAACATTCTTTAACATTCTGAATGTTCACAGGTTTGTGGTTGTACGTGTGAATGTGTGCTGAAAGATTTTTTTGCTGCACATGAAGATCCAGTGTTACTCGCTCTACCACTATTTTCAGTTAGTCTTTCATTCCAGTTAAGCGTTTAATCAGTTTTTTACTCATCACTTTGAGATATTTCTGTCATTTACCAGCAGCACCTCTACAGGAATGGAAAATGAAGCCAGTGCTGAAGTGCCAGAAACTGTACTTCCTCTAGAGATCTTCAAGCATGCTAACAGATGCAGCTGTGTCTGCTAGCCCTGATCTCTGATAACTGGAATCACTGAACTGCATCTCCATTTCGGATCATCTCCTTTTGGAGCAGTTCCTTTATCTGACATCTGATATGACTGGCTGTGAGTCAGCCTATCTAAAACATTTGCATTTTATTTTGGTTTGTTTGTGTTTCAAATGACATAGAACTCTCTATACATATAAACGTGTAGTGTTTCACTAAACAGGGTGGGTGAGTCACATTCCATGGATTTCCAAAGAAGCAGAATGTATTATAACAATCAAGTTTTTTTTTACATGTTATGACTTGAGTATTTTGACCGCTGTTTCTTCTCCATGCAGCTAGAAGGTTGGCAAAGTTGGACTAATTCCAATAGGCATTGCTGTAATGCCTATTCATTTTTTTCCAACCCTTTAAAATGTTTTAAAATGTTATCAACTTACTGATTGGCCATTATCAATTATAATAATCCCCATATTCACACATATCACACAACAACTGTATTCATTTGCATTATCTGGGAAGCTGTATCTGTATCTGTGGAAGTGATTAGAACTGTTAATGGCCATTCAACGACATGATAAGGACTGAAGCAGTGGTTGTGCACTGACCTACAGCTACACTAGCAGGTAGGAGTGACGGGGTCTAAGTACCTGATGCAACGTCAAACTAAAGTGGCCGCTTTTATGACAAAAAGCTTTACTGAATAGAGCTTTTACACCTTATTATGTGTTTGTTTGCATTCTTGGACAAGCTAAGACATCTTCCTGCAATGCTGGCTCCTGAAGTAGATCCAAAGGGCTGTGAAGTCCAAGTCTGTGACTAAATTGCTCTTAAACAATAATTTCTGACTTCATTCAGTGTGTTTAAGGGTCTCCCCATTGTAAATGAATGAATAAAATGCTGTATGAAGTTCAGTTTCCTGTTCACTGACTTGTTATCCCACCTAAGCAGCTGTGAGTGACTTTATTTCCTTACTGTGTTTTGTTTGTTGCATACGCGGGGCTTTCACAGTAAAGATGGATGTAATGCTAAAGTAATGCTTTAATCATGTAAGAATATTTCCTTTTGGGCATGCAGAAAGGGGACTGGCTGAGCTTTCTGCATGCCCAGAAGGAAAGCTGCAAATAGCTGATCGTTTTCATACTGCTTTTTTTTTTTTTTAGCACCATCTGTTTGTTGATGTGTGTGTTCGTGTGTGAAATGTGGGGATCATTCATATGCAGAGATCGGCAGCAGCAGGCTGTCTAGCTGTGCTGTCTAGCTCCCCTTTGAAAGGTCCTGCAGCTCTCTATATACTTCAGATGACATCCTGACATCAAACACTCTTCAGATTTTCACACATAGGTGTGTTGATGCTTGAATCACTGGGTATGCATGCTACACCACAGGATCTTGTTTGCCTGCACGAGCCCAGTCCTTCTAAAGACATCCTGTTTGTGTGGGCTTCTTGTGTATCATGGGAAATACCCCAGATCAAGATGTGTGTAAAACAGTGATTTTCTTTGGTAACTGAAGGAGGGGGGCAATAAACCAAATTATGGATTATTTTAAGGGTTATCTTTTCGGATTAGGGTGTGTTTATTATCTAATAAAAATAAGCCTTGGGTAAATTTGAGCCTATGCTTCAGTGTTCACTTTCAGTTTTGAAAGGAAACCTTGATGTTTGATATCATGGCTTCAGGCAAGTAAATTTTTTCTTTGTAACTGTTGGCATGATTCAACTTGCATTGAAGATTGTGTTATTTCAGACTCAGCTCACAAGCATCTTGGAGAAGATCCATCATTACCAGTCTCTGTTGCTTTTGAGACATAGTCCATTTCAGAGTCTTCGTGTAAGCTTCACTTTTCAAGGATTTGAAGCCTTCATAGATATGTCAGGAAGTCTCAAAATCTGCAAACCTGTGGTTTAAGTTCTTCCCCTAACCTGAAGTAACCCAATCAGTTTAGAATGCAGCACAGGTGTTTGGAAGAGATCCACTATCTATGGCTTACACATGGCACAAGAAGTTTTTTACAAACGGTCACGTTACAAGAATTGTGAAAGCGATTTGCTGAGCACTACATGGTCACACCTAAAACATGCCTGTAACTGCAAATTTATTGACTAATAGTTCTGATCTGAAATAATTGTGAGTTGAGTAGCATGGCATCTTTGGTAAAGATGTGCTGTTGGATACTGGTGATCTCGCAATTTGCAGAAGAATGTAGCTACCTTGCAAGACAAAAGCTTCACTCTATAATGCACCACTGAGATGTTTCTCAGCAGTAGAGCTCCTGTTTTGCTTTGCTTGTTCAAGCCCCCAACATTGCAAGTGCACGTATATGTGCACACAGCTGATGCAACACAGTTTCCCACTAATAGTGTCACACAATTTCTGTGGCATCTAGCACTGCATCAAAATACAGCACTGTGCCAGTAGAAGTAGGTCAGAAGAAGGCTACAAGCTAGTTCACATGCAAGTAAACAATGCAGGTTTCAACTGGCAGGAAAACCAGATTTGCAAATATTGTGTAAGAATTGGGCATTTTTTAAGGGTACCTTTAGCCAAGGATAATTAGAATCTTATTAAATTATCATCACCACCCAAAACCAGAAAAACAATGTTTGAGAAGCTACTGCTGTAATCTAGATGTGTGTGTAGTTGTTTTCTGACTGCAATCTTTTGCTACCCACCCCCAAACCCACCCCTACCAGAAAAAACAAAGAAGAAAGAAAAAGCCAAACAACAAACACAGCAAGAAGCCTTTTTCATAGTCCATGTATCATAAAACAATTCTCAAAGGGATGAAAAGATTGATGACAGACGTCTTACAAAGTTCATAAAACAATAAAAATATATTTTTATATAATTTATATATTTATAAAAAGGCAGGCAGGTTGATGGATATCAATATCAACATATCAGGACATTTTTGTGGTTTGAAATGTGTTTTTTATTTTAGTTTTCATCCCACATGTAAAGTATTATTTTTTTAAAGGTACACAGCATTATGTTGTTATTTGGATACTAGCTTGCCATCTGCTTTTCTTACGTAGTAAAATCAAGTCATTGTGGTCTCAAGTGTTCATCATCTGCAATATAAAATGATCATATTTCCATTGTTAAAAGGTCCCCCAAAAACAATAAAACAATGTGCTCAAGAACATCTTGACAGCAGCTGACGTCTTTCTCAGTCACGTTTTTTTTAAATCATATTCTGCTGTGCTGTTGTTATATGCTCTGTTCACAATGTGAACTAAAAGTTTAACAACCGGAGAGGACAAAGGTTTTACTCAGAAACAGTGCCCAGTGATTCATTGTTGAACTTCTTTCTCGAGCAGTCACGCTACACTTTTTTTCTGTAAGTTTTGAGATGAAAAAAAAGGTTTGGTGGGGAAATAACTGATCACAGCCACTTTCCCACCACGCACTCCAGTTAGATATAACACAAAGTCCCTTTGTTTGACCAAGTGCCACATATTCAATGGCTAACATTCAGAGGGAGCACGGTGTCACAGCTCCCGGATTAGGGTCATTTTAAAAGTGGATGGAGGAGCGAGAGGGTTAAGGGGGTTAAGGTTAGAATTGGCATGGGGGGTTGGCTCGACTACACAGAGCAGGAATGCGTATATGCCTACAAATGAATTTAGCCTGAATGCTGTTTTTACGGTCCCTTGGTAGTGTTTTCCTAGTGATTAGCTTCCTTGCCATTGCTGATCTCTTGGACACATGGTCAGTCACGTTTGAGTGCCTGATAGGGCAGATGAGAGAGAGGTTGTCTGTGAAACAAGAGAACAGGGGGCATCACACTGCCTTAATCTAAAGATTAATCTAATTTTTTATTTTTTATTACTATTATTATTATTGTTATTTTATTACTTAATCAGAGTTTCAGGGAAATAAGTAACTGTTTGTACCGGATTTATGATGAAACAATAAGACGGGTGTATAATAGTGAGTAAATGCTCAGGTATGAACAGATCAACGTTTGCACATGCCACAATGATTGCTGCTTATGAGAATGGTTACGAGAATGGCATGTCTTTGTAGTGAATGTAGGTTCTCAGCCACACCAACACATGAAATCTCAATGTCAATGAACTGGAGTAACCCTCTTTTAAGGTGAGGCCATACCTCTCAGCCAATCACAGCGGATCTAGGATCAGGCACCCTGCACTCAGCCAATCAACACACTTGCGTTTTTTTTCTCCCCACTTTTTTCTAGTTCTTTGTCATTCTTTTAGAAATAGTATTTTATGACTAACAACTAAACGCCCTAGCGGAAGTCGTTACCATTTTGTTGGTGTCTGCCACTCAGGCAGTTTTTTTTCTCCTTGTTCTTATGCCTCTTAAGCTTGCGTGCCATTGTATGGTCTCTGTTATTCATTCACAAAGTAGACAATACAAAGGGAAATCCCTAAGTCTGCTGCTGATGACCATGTCTGTGTTTTCAGTGGACCCATTATCCCATTTGATCATTTCGTTTTTGGAGAAGTTTAGGAGCTGTGTGTGAGCGCGAGTGTACAGAGGCATGTGTGCAGACGTCCTTAGTAAAGTGTAATTTGAGGCTGGAACACCGTCATCTGACATCAGCCGTTGCATAAACCATGTCAAGTAAAGACACGACTGCTTCTTACTCTGCACAGATTCCCACAGAATACCATAACATACAGTAAAAGCTCAGGTGGTCTGTTCCCATATGTCAGGATGATGGGAAGGTTGTAAGATGAGCTCCTCCTAATAATAAGTCATTGTTTTAGCTGAAGGAGCTCTTTGGGATAAAATAATGTTTTTGTAATAAGTATTTTAATCTGTTACAGATGCAAGAACCTGTGGTGGGGAAAAATAAGGACAAAGAACAAGTCGAGTCTGGTTTACTTAATGCGATTTGCAAGATATGCATTTGCCTTACACCTTTACAATTTCAAAAATACATCTTGCATTTGCTTGTATTTATTCATAGTTTATTTTTTAAGCATACTGTACAACCTCTCTTAATTTGGATGTTTTCCAAAAAGATCACAATTACTTTTCCAAAAGTCTACATCCTATTTTCTAAATTTTCTAAGTTAACTACAATGTTTTTTCCACAACTTGTTATGTTTTTTGTTTTTTTTTACCACAGTTTTACTAAACTATAATAACCTTGGTGTAATGCTTGGGTGATTGATTTTTTTCTATTTTATTTTTTTTTTAAAGTGAAATCTAATCTGATGAAATTCTTCAACTCGGGATGCACTGTTGGATACTCTGGTCATGGATGTGCACGGTAGAGAAAGAGCAAATGCTGCAGGGTAGAAAACCGAAGCCCGCAATAAAGTGCCAAAAAATGCAGGCTTTGTAGTTTATTTCCAAAGCTAGTCAAGCACTAAAGGTTCCCATGTTACAGAAGCTTTACAGCAGAAATAAACAAAACCTGATAATAATGGTATTTTTTTTTAAAAAGGTCTTTGGTCTCTGTATCTAATTTCCATTTCAAGACAACTGTACTGCTGCAAGTGAAATGAATTTTTATACACTGTTTCAACTGTATTTCACCTTTGATTTATGCATAATAATAGAAGGCATCTGACCTTTCCAACCACGATCTACAGACTCCTCCAATTTGAACATTCATTTGAAACTCATTGCTTAAAAAACTGCATGTGCTGGCTGCCCGCGGCCAGGCCACTGCAGCCCCCTCTGGCTTCTGCTCCGTGGCTGCTGGGTGACCCTCGTCTGGGGCTCTCCTCAGCTCTTCCCAGGAGGGTGGCACGGATGCCCCACCGGTCGTCCTCCTTGGGCTCTCGCACTCTGGGGCCTCTGGATGTCTGGGGACTGGATCTCCTCCATGCATGCTTCATGCCCAGGGGGACGGGGCTATGGCTCCCCATACCATCTAGCAGGGGTAGGGAACTCCAGGCCTCGAGAGCTGGTGTCCTGCAGGTTTTAGACGTGTTCTTGATCCAACACAGCTGATTTAAATGGCTAAATTACCTGCTCAACATGTCTTGAAGTTCTTCAGAGGCCTGGTAATGAACTAATCATTAGTTGTGTTGACCCAGGGTGATATCTAAAACCTGCAGGACACTGGCTCTCGAGGCCTGGAGTTCCCTACCCCTGCTCTAGCAGATTGTTACATGGAGAAACCTTTTGAATACAAGTACACTGATCCACACGGGTGTGCACACGGGTGTTCACTGTTCATAGACACAAACTACATCTTTCTTGGCTGCTACCTCAAAGCACATTGTGCACCTCCGGTCCTGCGTGCTGCACAACAACATTCAATGTTTAGTATTTACTGTTATTTACACTTAGCTAGATTAATGCGACGGTGCCTTGTTCATTATGTTGCTTTCTTTTTTTGCTTGTTTTCTCTTTTTTTCTTTTTTATCTCTCAACAGGTGATCCGGGAGAGTTTTTTCTTTTTAAGTGCCCTATCTCACTGTCCCTCTTCCCCTCTGTTTTTCTTTTCCTTCATCTTACTTTCTCCCTTTCCTATCCCCCAGCCATGTCTGTCCCATCTGTAACAACTGAAAATAAAATAACAAATAATAAAATAAAATAAATAATAACAACAAAGGTTGATCAAATGGACCAATACGGATGATCCACCAAAGCAAATCCGTTGGGTATCTTTGTTGGCCTTCAGATGTCAATTCTGACAGCTAAAAAACCAAACGGGACAGGCAAAAAATAAATAAATAAATTTTAAAAAATGCATGTGCAACCATCCAAAGGAGCTGTTGATAACAAGATGCAACCTATCTGGCGTACATCAGGTGGCTGGTAAAGATGACAGGCCTGTGCAGGAATGGAGATGTCTAGGATAGAGGGCAGTGGATGTTTTAACCAGAGTATTTAAGACATTCTGGGACAGTGAGAAAATGCTTGAGGAATGGAGAAGGAGTATACTGGTACCAGTTTTTGAGAACAAGTGATGAGCCATACCATGGGCCATAAGAGGAAGTCTTTTTAAAACTAGAAAAATTTGCATTTCCTGCGAAAATGCTGTGTGGATGCTTTAAAGCTGAAGCTGTCTGCTGAAATTAGCAGAAAAAGCTGAAAAGTTGCAAAAATTGTAAAAACTTTGCAGAAGCAAAGGAACTTTGCTAAAATGTAGTAACTTAGCTTAACTGCAATATCTTAATAATACTTGGCAGAAATACAATAACATAGCAGAACTTAGCAGAAATATTGTAACTTACCAGAAACACGATAACTTCTCAAAAATACAAGAATTTGGGAGAAATAGTATAAATTTACAGAAAGAATATATTTAGCCAAACATTGTTAAACATTACAGAAATAGTATGATTTAGAAAAACAGTACAACATAGCAGAAATGCTGTGATTTACCAGAGACACTGTAATATACTATGAATATTGTAATTTTATATAAATACTATGTTTTAGCAAAAATACTCCAGTTTAGCACAAATATTATAACATAGCAGAAATACTACTCTATAGCAGAAATGCTGTATTTAGAAAGAAAAATATAATATAGTAGAAATACTATGATTTAGCAGAAATCCTACAATATAGCTTAATAACAATGATTTAGAACAGATACTATGATTGAGCAGAATAGTAATAACTTAAGTGAAAATATTGGAAAGATAAAATGACAAGCTGAATAAAAAGAAACATGGTTAAGTTCGCTCAAAACTAATTTTTGTTCACCTGTGAAAAAATAAAATAAAAATACATTTAGAAAAAAACAAATAAGAACAGCCAACAGATACACAAAAAATCAAATACGGATACACAAATAGACAAATACACACAAAATCAAATACGGATACACAAATAGACAAATACACACAAAATCAAATATGGATACACAAATCAACAAATACACACAAAATCAAATATGGATACACAAATGTACAGAGAGAGACACACAGACAGGGTCTATGCCAGTCAACCAGTCTGAATATATTATATTTTTATCCAATAATGAGATGCTACCCTAAAAAGGGTCTTTGTGTGTGTGTGTGTCTCTCTCTCTCTCTCTCTCTCTCACACACACACACAC
This sequence comes from Oreochromis niloticus, assembly GCF_001858045.2. NCBI lineage: Eukaryota > Metazoa > Chordata > Actinopteri > Cichliformes > Cichlidae > Oreochromis > Oreochromis niloticus. The sequence goes on from NC_031977.2 coordinate 26,682,989, forward strand.
ACACACACGCACGCACGCACGCACGCACACACACACACACACACACACACACACAGCAGCAGCAGCGAGTGAACAGGGGCTGTTAACAGCATGTTTCTAGGTCAAACAGCTGTGACCTTCTCAATTTGAATCCACCAATCAGAGAGGCTGTGTGCTTTTTCCCGCCAAAACTGGTGCACCAAATGCAGGCTTTTACACACACAACACAGAGAGAGACAGGATTTTTGAAGTCTATTTCTCATAGTCAGGATTGCCCTCAAACAAACAGCCATAAATTCCTAACCATAGGGGTTAAAACGGTCATTCTTAGACCAGAAGACATGGGGGAATCTTGAAATGTTGACCATTTAAAATAAAAATATGAAATATTATAGCTATATGACATAGATGATTGGTTGGCTTAGAAGCCATGAAGGCCCCAATATGCAAATTTGAATGTGTCAGCCCTCAGATATGATTGGCTGGCTGGGAAGCCGTGCAGGCCCCAATATGCAAATTTGAATGTGTCAGCCCTCAGATATGATTGGCTGGCTGGGAAGCCATGAGGGCCCCAATATGCAAATTTGAATGTGTCAGCCCTCAGATATGATTGGCTGGCTGGGAAGCCGTGCAGGCCCCAATATGCAAATTTGAATGCCTCAGCCCTCAGGTATGATTGGCTGGCTGGGAAGCCATGAGGGCCCCAATATGCAAATTTGAATGTGTCAGCCCTCAGATATGATTGGTTGTCTTAGAAGCCATGAATGCACCAATATGCAAATTTGAATGTGTCAGCCCTCAGGTATGATTGGCTGGTTGGGAAGTCGTGCAGGCCCTGATATGTAAATTTGAATATTACACTCCTCACAGAGTATTAACTCCCTGGGGAGCTGGCAGAAATATATAGAAATACAATGATTACCCAAAAATACTGCATTTAGTAGAAATACTATGTTTCAGCACAAATACTATAAAATGGCAGAAATACTATAATTAAGCAGAAATACTATATTAAGTACAAATCCTATAAAAAGCAGAAAAACTGTACTATGATTTGGTAGAAAAACTATAATTAATCAAAAATACTATATTTGGCAGAAATACTATTTTTTTAGCAGAAATACTATATTTAGCACAAATCTTATCAAATAGCAGAGATAGTATGATTTAGCAGAAATGCTGTATTTAGCACAAATACTGAAAAGCAGCAGAAATGCTATGACTTAGCACAATAGTAATAACTTAAATAGAAAAATTGGAAAAGCAAAATGGACAGCTGAAAAAATCCTGAACATGCTAAGGGTCTCTCAAATGTAATTGTTAAATGAAAAAGAAATCAGCAAAAAAAAAAGTATAACAGTCACACAATAACAAATATGGACACATATGGAAACACACATGCACAGAGAGACACACACAGGAACAAATTCAGTCAACCAGTCTAAATATATTGAATTTAAATCATACAATAAGATGCTCCCATCAAAAGGCTCTCGCTCCCTCTCTCTCTCTCTCTCTCTCTCTCTGTCACACACACACACACACACTAGCAGCAGCAGCAGCCAAACAGCCTGGAGCTGCTAAATTTGAATCCACCAATCAGAGAGGCTGTGTACTTTTTCCCGCCAAAACAGGTGCACCTGTTTTTACACACACGCAGCACAGAGACAGGATTTGTGCAGTCTATTTTTCATAGTGAGGATTCCCCTCAAACAAATGGCTATAATTACCTAACCGTAGGGGCTAGAACAGTCATTCTTACACTGTTTTGTTCAGAAGAGATGGGGGAATCTTAAAGTGTTGACAATTTATCATTAAAATATGAATTATTGAAGATATTTGACTTGTAATGCACCATAACTGAGTAGAGGCAAGCGAAAACTGCCTTGACTTGCCCTCAAACAACGCTTTCTAACTCAAAATCTATTTGGAGTATCGTCTTGATGCATTCTCAATCATCCAGGAAAGTAAATCTCCAAAAATTGAATCTGTTCATCTGGACGTAGCGTTTTGTGGGAGAAACGTTTCGTCACTCATCCAAGTGACTTCTTCAGTCTCAGCTGACTGCAGGTTTCCCCAAACCTTATAAACAGTACATTTCCATAATGACTGAAACCAGCCCACTGAAGGAACAACGGGCTGTGAGGTCAGTTCCTTAATCATAATTATGCAAATTCCCATGACCATTGATCAACAATCACTGACCAAAACCCACTGATCAAAGAACACTGATCAATGGCCATGAGTACCATTCACAGAGAGTTGGGGAATGGCTGCAATCACAGCATTGTAAGATGGTGACAGATGTACCCTTAGGCCCCCTCCTCGATTCAGAGATGGTCTTTCCCTTTTCACGTAAATGGCCTCCTTGACTCCGCGCTCAAACCAGCGTTCTTCCCTGTCCAGGATGTGTACATCCTCATCGTTGAAAGAGTGTCCACTGGACACTATGACTATGACTATTTGGAGTATCGATATCATTCTTTCACCGTAAGAGACAGCAGACTTTGGTGAACAGTCATGGAAATTTTCAGGTCTGTGTGGAAATCCATCAAAAAGATATGACGAGAGAAAAAAGTGCCTCATTTCCAGAGTTTGAAATCTGAAGAAATCTGAGCGAAGGATGAATTTCCTGCCCTCAAACAAACCCAATTCATGGCCAAACGGTAGTAGGTGAGGTAAAAATTCTTGAATTGTGAGCGTCAGGAGTGTCTGAAGATATAGTGGCACAAGCCTCATGTCTTAACTTCGCTTCGTTAAGGAGATATGACGATTCGAAAATGCCTCTCATTACAGAAATCCAGCGGTGATTTTGAACAAACTCTCCATTGACTTTCTATGGAGAGTTTTAAGACTTTGTGTTGGTCTGAGGAGAGTTGCCAAAATTCTATAAATCCCACAACAATGATAGTGACATTTTTACTGAAAGCCAGCAAAAATACCTACGTTTTGATGTATAATTTGTGGGGGTTGAGTGTAAATTGAGCAAGTAGCAAGAAGTTGTTTGGACATGAAGAGAAGACTGCGAAAGTTACAGTGGCACACTGAAAGCCAAGTGCATAGCAACCATAGCAACGCATGCATTTTCTGAAAAATCACAATTTTGCAACTCAAAACTTAAAGAGGGATAAGGTTAAAACGGCAACAGATATGAAAAAGCTGAATCATACATGAATAGCCCAGTAATTTGTGAACATTTTAAAGTTTGAATGGTTGTTCTAGTTGAAAGTATGAGGAAGTAGTTAAGTTTCAAAAACAAGCAAGTTTTAGCAGAATTTTGGAAGTTTTCCATTCATTTCAATGGGACAAAAAAAAGCATAAAAAGCTTAATATTTTAAAAAGTATAATAGCAAAAAATACCAAAAGTCATAGTCATCATTAGCAGAAATAGCAGAATAGTTTAAAATTTGAACGGTGAAAATCGGTGAAAATCGGCGGAAAATTGTGGAAGTAGTTAAGTGCCAAAAAACGTGCAAAAGTAGCAACTAGAATAATAATAATAAAGTAGAATAATAAAGAATAAAGAGAAACAGGAACTCAATAGTGTGGATGCCTTAAAGCATCCACACAACTAGGCTAAGAAGAGTGCTGACAGTCAGTAAGCAGCAGTATGGCTTCATGCTGACGAAGAACACTACAAATGTGATTTTTAGTGTGAGAGTGTTGATTAAAGATCAAAGGGAGTTGTGCTGTGTCTTTGTGCATCTATCTAGAGAATGCATTTGATAGGGTGCCAAGAGAGGAACAGTGGGAATGCATGAGGAAGTCTCGAGTTGCAGAGAAGTTTGTGAGGGTGTGCAGCACATGTATGAGGTCAGTGAGACAGTGGTGAGGTGCGCAGTATGAGTGACGGATGTGTTCAAGGGAAGGGTCAGCTTATGTCAGGGATGTGCTTTGAGCCCCTGCTTATTTCCAGTGATCATGGACAAATTGACTGGGGAGGTCAGGCAGGGTGGATTATGTGGATTATGATGTTTGCAGATGACCTGTAGTAAGAGCAGCTGGAAAAGGGCTTGGAGAGGTGGAGATATACTCCGGAGAGAAGAGCAATGAAAGTCAGGAGAAACATGACAGAATACGCCTGAATGAATGTTTCCCTGAAGCAGCAAAGGTAAGGAAGGTGGATGAGTTGCTAGGCAGGAGGAAAAAAGAGAAACACCACAGATGAGAGAAATGAATGTAGTGAATAAGGAAATGAAGAGGGTTGTTGTAAGGGTGAGATGGAGTCAGAGGTTGCCACGTTTTCTGCTTCATCCCTATTCCTTTTCACTTTTGATGTGTATGTCATACCATAAATAGTTGGTGTCAGAAGGAAATGTGTTTTTAATTAAGAAAAATATCACTGTAAAACTCCATCTATATGTTTGTTACGACCCCCTCTGCTAGGCGACAGGGGAGGAGTAACATACACAACCCCCCACACAAAAACTGAGTAAAATAAAGGCTTTAATTTCAAACTTTAAACAGAAAACCAACAGGGCTATTCAACAGACCACTGGGCAAGTAATTATTACATAAAGAAAAAAAAAACAGTCAGGCGTAAAAGCTAAGGGTTAACTAAAGCAAGCTGGCGGCACACAAAATAAAAGCTAAGGGGAACTAAGGCAAGCCAGCATCACAAAACTCTAATGAAACTAAGTTCAGCTTTATATCAGGTTTAAACAAAGAGCAACACAGCGAACAGGTTTAACAAACAAGCTTCACGTGCAAAGCAGACGAGGAGGCCACTGCATGTTCACTTCAGAGCAGCAGTTCCCCATAGTGTGAAGGATCTTTAGCCTTTTATACTCCCAGGCAGAGATGGGCAGTAACGCGTTACTTGTAACGCGTTACTTGTAACGCGTTACTGTAATCTGATTACTTTTTTCAAGTAACGAGTAATGTAAGGGATTACTATTGCAAAAACGGTAATTAGATTACCGTTACTTTCACGTAGGAACGCTGCGTTACTGCGTTACTAAAACCGTGATTTTTTGCGAGAACGTCTCATGACAGTGACGTAAGCGAGTGCGACGTTCGTGACAACAGCTGTCTGCAGATCATAATATATCGAGTGCGGGACAGAGTGTAGCATGCAGCGTTTAAAGCGTGGAAGTACTGACCTTATTTTGAGTTTGAGTCCATAAAAAGTGACAAAAACATTAGTGTCCGTTGTGCGTGGGAAGAAAACTTCTTTTTACAGCGAAAAAACCCCTAAACTTCCAAGCAAGCACCGAGTGTACTACGACGTAATGTGAAATTCACAGAGAAACTCGCGGATTCTTCCACTGACCGCTGCAGCACACCTGCACCAGGGTAAACCTCCTCCGCCTACCCCAGTCCTGCTTTACAGGTGAAAATAGAGCAACAGGACCGCTAGTCTTTGATTTTATTTATTTTCTGCTGTGTTTTACTTGCATCTATTTGAAAGAGTGAGTGTAAACACAAAAAAATATTTTATGTGCTGGAATGTGCAGAAAATAGGTTTAAATGTTAAACAAATTTCTTCCAGTCAGAGAATGTGGCATATAATTTAATTTTTGCTTGATGCATGAAGTTAAAAGATTAAAACTAATACAACAAGTTTTAAAAAGAGACTTTTCCATTTGACTACATTTTGTATGATGAATTATGCAGAAAAAGTAGAATTGGGCTGAAAGATCTATCGCTTTATCACCTATTCAGGTTGTAAATCGTGTTTTTAAAAAGTAACTAAGTAACTAAGTAACTAAGTAATTGATTACTTTTGAAAATAAGTAATCAGTAAAGTAACGGGATTACTTTTTGGGGGAAGTAATCAGTAATTAGTAACTGATTACTTTTTTCAAGTAACTTGACCAACACTGCTCCCAGGTGCAGACAATCAGCCAGTAAATGGGTCTTGGAGTGGTCATGGGATCTCCAGGCAGCCAATCGTCCGCGATGTCTGGCACACTGTGATCTGCATAAAAGAAGGCTGGCACAGGACTCCCAGCAGCCAGTCACCCACAAGTCATAGCACACTTGGATTTGCATGAACACAAAAAGGCAGTCTCACTCCCTCCAACGCCCCAGGCCGTAACAATGTTTGTTTTTTGGTGTCTTTTGTTCTTTGATAATTCAAAGTCATCATTACAAAATACCCATTTACAAAAATATTAGTGTATGTAGAATGCGGCTCTAAAATACGTTATGAATATTGATGAAGAAGATTCACTGGAAAACAAACAATGAGCTGTAATTCATCTTCAAAACTTCAGCTTTTCATGTCAAGACAGCTCCAAAAATGCCACTCTTCCATGAACTGACTTCCCATGCTTATCATTCCAAAACTACAGTATCTGCCCTCCTAGAAATGCCTTAGGTTAAACTGATGATTCATTTTGAATGTCGTAGAATTCTTTTAATAAGACAACAGATAAGACAGCAAATTCCACAGTTTTTATAGTACTCAGTGTGTCTCTGCTCCTTTAACAAGGCTTGAGTTTTGTGTGTTAATGAATTATTTTTGGGTTTATGAAGTCATTTATGTTCTGCTTCTATATCTTTTCATCCTTTGAGTATTTGAGTGTAGTATTATTTCTCAGCACTTCTGGGCTTTGCTAATTGCGTTTCTAGTTCTCAGTTCTTGGTTGATGTTAATTCTCTTTTGTGTCCAGACTGTCCTGGTCTTATCTCTGCGGTTGGTCCCTGGTGTCTCCTGTATGAAGTCAGTCTTGTCTCTGTGTGTTTTACTTTCTGTCTTTGTGTCAAGTCTGCATTTCTGTTCCTGTGTTCTGTCACTTCCTATTGTATTTTGGCATTCGGTAATTAGATTCTGTTCACCCGTGTCTCGTTTTCCCCAACTGTGTCTTCTCTCTTTAAATACCTCATGAGCGTATTTAAGCCTCAGTTTTCTCAGGTTTTTGTTGTGTCCGAGTATTCTGGTTTCCCCTTTAATTTCCTAGTGTGTCATCAGCCCAGCTTTATTTTGATAAGTTCCAGCAATAAAGATTCCGAGTTTAGTTCTGCTTTGGAGTCCTGAATTTGGGTCCACACCCTGTCTGTCTGGAGACTTTTAATGACCTGGCTGATGGGTGTATATAAAAGAACAAACGCCTGAGTGAGCAGCACCAAGAATTGTGTTTATAATGGCAAAAACAAATTTTGATCATAAGTTTCCCCCATGTTCCCATGTGTATGATTAAGGCAAGCAGCCCAGGAAATACGAGATGATAGTCATAAATTTTGGGGGGAGAAATTTAGAGCAGATGTTTTTTTTTCTCTTTAAATCAGTGAGAATTGTTACCATTTTATCATCAAAGGTTTACTTTTACATGGCCTTTTCCTTCTTTTTTGATCTGCTGTGAAACCAACAAATGAGATTAAGTTCTTGTGAAACTCAGAATACTGATACTAATGTTGTTTTTGGCTGTTGGGCTATTGCACATCCCTTATGAACTAATAAGAATTACTGTTGGTAAAAGATATGACGTCACTTCACGATAAGAGGATGTTTGGGAAGACAGTAGTTTCTTTGGAAGAACAGAAAACCTTGTATCTAACCTTCCTTAGTAAATTACTTTATTTTACATCTGTTTAAATTCCTCGCACAGAACAGTCTGAACAGACAAATTGATTTCCTAAATCAGTTATTAATTAGGAACTCTTTGCTTTTGTTTTTCGATATGTACTGACTGCATTTTGTCCACACTTGCCTTATATGAGAAAAATCCCCAGTTTGAGACAAAAACACAACCTCAGGAGTCACAAGCTAGTCTACTCCTCATGCTGGTCTCAAGCCTGACTCAATGAGTTAGTTGTGTCGGGAAAGGCATCTGGGTAGAGGTCTGTGCCAAAACTAGCATGCACATCGGACCACTGTGGTGACTCCTTGGGAAATAAGGGAGCAGCTGAAAATACCCATCTGTCTCTGTCTGCTGATTCACATGTAATATTTGTTTATGTGTTTTTTAGTTCATATGTTTGCTGTGAGGATTTATGCAAGTGAGTTTCTATTGCATTTTGTGAAATTTAGCCTCAATAGCCTAACTTTTTCATGAAATTTCCACTAAATAAAGACAGTGTCCTACCCTTTATATGTCAGTTTTGATCAGCCTTCATAAACACACTCACACTTGCTACTTCATTGTGTAAACATGTTCAACTGATTGTTAATGCAAATATCTAATCAACCAATCACATGGCCATGAGCTGGAGTTCTCAGGGTGAAACTAAATGCCTTGTTGATGTCAGAAGAGAATGGCCAGACTGCTTCAGCCTGATAGGATGGTTACAGCAATTCAAATAACTACTTGAATAACCAAGGAGAGCATCTGCAAATGACTCTATGGCGTGGTGTGGTTTTTGGCTCAGCTGCAGGGGAGGGGTGGAGCAGTGGGTTGAGGGTGTGGTGTCTGACTCACACACCTGACCCCATCATCTAATCATGTCTCCCCTGTTAAAGATGTTGCTGGGACCTGAGAGGGTTGTGTTGTGTGCGCCACAGAAGAGGAGCAGCTGGAAAGCTGCACGTTGGAAAGCCAGCCAATAAAAATGTGTAAACCTGCAACACTGCTGTTGTTGGGTCCTTTGCCACAGGCTCTAAATGACAACATTGACTTTCCCATAGTTTTCCTGACAATAAAACTGGTTCTGGATCTGGATCAGCTGTGTGAAACCCAGTTCTACCAAAGTGTACCTAATAACGTGTTGTATTTGTGTAGCTTTTTGTCCTACAGTGAAAACAGTACAGAGCATAGTCTAGCATTGCATAGTGTAGTTTAATATAGTTGCTGTGATGTAAGAACCACAAGCCATTTTACTGACTCATTACAAATTCCCCTATAATTTAAGAGTAATTACATAGTAATTGTTAGAAAACAACACTATATATTGTAATGTCTATTATGTTATGTTCACTCAGAAGGACACTGAAACAAAGTCTAAAACTAACTGTTTTTTACACCCCCGAAAAATAGGAAAGTGTAGCCATATATTAAAAATATAACGAAATCCTCGATTTGAATTTCCACATGTTAAGGATTTTGCCTTTATAGATGGATTTAGTGCCCCTGCGGACTGTCTTCTCCAAGAGAAAAAAACGTGATTCATTGGTATTAAAAGATTAACAGTAAATCCTCATTCCACAGCAGGGCAGCTCTGATGAAAAGTGACGCTCCCTTTGAGGTTGGTTTTGTCTGCTGCTGCAGTGAGCTCAGCTGAGACAGTATAGTGTATTTGATCTACTGTACAAATCAATCTTCAAATCATATGATTCAAACCATGTGACTTCAAAGCCAAATACCTTCACATACAATATAAGGACTCGGCTCAGCAACAACACGATGGCTGAAATCTTTACATTAAAACACCAAAAAGCATTTTCCAAACTGCTTTTTTTGTTTGTTTGTTTGTTTTTAATATAGAACAATATGATGCATGTGTTATTTAACTTGTCTACCAAGGCTGATTATATTAAAGTAGAAAACTAAAGGGTCTTTTAAGTGTCATGTGTGATTGTGTTATGAAGGCAAAGAGGTGTGGTAATCATCTAAGCAGTGAACAGGTCATGTGCACACAGCTATTAAAAGAAGTGACTGGTCTTAAATAACCCAAGGTACTGTTGTATATCTATATAGCAAACTTGTGGTATCAGTGACATTATTCTACGAGTGACCAACAGTTAGAAAGCTGATACGCCTGGTGTATGGATACACACCCACTCAGATAAATCTGACTGCAGCTTAATTTGCCATGTAGTTTGATTATAAACGAAACTAACTTCTTTATCCTATCCATATGTCATTTGTGACTTTAACTGTATAAACTGATCTCAGCCAGTGCGTTGTCTGAGAAATAAGGCCAAATCAGAATGTTGATTCTTAACATTCAGACCTTATATCCTTTTGTAACATGAAAGAATCACATAAGTCCCCATTGTCTGCAGATTATGGTTGTTTTTTCTACGTTCCTTCAGCTAGAAGGGTATTTTTGTGGCTCCCTCACACTTGTCTGGCTCATTCCCACGAGAACTTGTGAGCCTACACTTCTGCCACCATAAAATATGGGAACACAAGAAACGACCAGCTTCAGAGGCTCTTTGTGTGGCACTGTGTGTCCCAACAAAGTGAATCTGTGTTTTTAATCAAATACAATCCAATTAAAGTGAAATTCTCAGAAATCGAAATCGAAAGAAAGAAGCATGTGTGCTCTGGAAAAGACCAGTTTAATTGAAATATATTGTCTTAATGGTGCAAATCTTGAAAGGTCAAGATCTGCACTTGTACTTCCTTCTTCAATGGGCTTTTTAGAGGTTAAGACCTGGTTTTAAGTTTAAGATGATTAAGATTAGAATTCCACTAAGGTTAAAAGTTTTTAGTTGGACCTGTAGTTGCAGTGGTGCTAAAGGCTTAATCTTAGTCAACCTAAAAGGCTTGTGTGTGTATTTAGACTCTTCAGAATAGAATAGAATAGAATAGAATAGTCATTTATTGTCATTGATATTGTCAGGTACAAATATTGTGGAAAGTTCTTTGCAGTCCGAATAGCCTAAAAATGTTTGTGAGTCTGGAGGTGTTTCATCAAAAGAAAAATTAGCTTCAAAGTATATCAGTGGCAGCACAACGGAAGATGATGATGCTGCAGGACAATAATCATAAACAATGAAATAAAACTATTGCATGATGGCGGTTAGACCGCAAATATGAACAAAGACAAGCCTAAATCAACTAGCTGTTCATATTAGACGTCCTGAAAATATGGCTGAGATGAAACAGGTTTGTAGAGATTCAAAATTCCTTGTGAATGTTGCACACGTCTGATCCATAGATACTGGAAGTGGTTTGCGGCCAGAAGAGCTAAAACCACTTTTCAAATTCAAGGGTTCACTTACTTTTATCAGCAACACTGGTCATGGTGCACTCAGTAAAGACTTGAAAAAATATGTGTTAGAGAGTATTTGATTTAAATGTATTTGTGTTAATCCTACAACATCATGTGTTAGTTGCTCTTACTATGACTAACTAAATGTATGAAAAATAAGTGATATGAAGAAAGATAAAGTCTCCATCATTTCTCCAGGCTCCCACTGGCATTTTAAATAACTCATAAAGTTACTGTTTGAAATCTGGACTTCTAAATCTCAGTGTGTCCTTGTGTAACAATTATTGTTTACTTGTACTTGCTTAATGGCTGTGTGTGTGTTGCTGACTGTACAACAATTTGCTGATCTGTGATAATAAAGATATCACTGATCCTAGACCCTTGACATTATGATGAAGTTGCTGCAGAGAAAAGGTTGAAACATGGGACTTTTACCCAGAAGCAGATGTGGTGGTTGGGGTTTTTGTTCAGTGTTAAACAAAAACTAAAGGCTCAGATATTTTTAGACTACTAAATTTTTCTCTCCTTTTCCTTATTTTAGGTTTTTATTCACAGTTTGGCTAGATTTAGACAACAAAAGTATTTCTTCTGATTTAGGATAATATCAAGGTTTAGATTAAATTAGAGTCTTGCACAAGCCACCATGTGTTAAGTATTACACACACAGGACTAGTGTTGATTCCAGTCATTTGTAGAAGTTTTCAAATGTCATTAATGATATTAACTTCAATAGAAAAAACGTTTTGTAGCAGATGTAACAGCTATGTTTGTAACTACCAGTCACAGATGTCAGTGAAATAAAACAGCTTTTTCTTACTTCATGAGAATTCTGCTCATGAGGGAGTCGTTCCCCTGATAACACTAATCCTGTGTGAGTAAGGTTCAGAAATATTTCTATCAGAAAGGATATGAGGCAGATAACCCTGAAGGTTAACTACATTGACTCACAAAGCTTTGAATAACATGCATTATGAGCTGTAGGAACAACATTAATTTTAATTAAAAATAAAATACAGGACTTATCTATTTTGAAGTCTTACAAATCAGAAACAATAGGCAGGCCCTTTATCAAAAGAGAAAAAAAATCTGTATTGTTAGCTTAAATGTGTGTTTGTCTGTATGTGTGTTTTACACAGATCACATTACACTTATGTTCCATATTCTACTCGGGTCTGGTTTAATATTTGAATCCTTATAAAGGCAACATTTGAATTGAGAGATGTTTTCAGGCAAGTGCTTCATCATATGGATCGAAGCATTGCCTTTTGAAGAATGTTTTATGAATGTTTTGTGAATTATTAATGAGACTTGTGGAACATTGGACATGCTTACTACAAATACTGTGCAGAAAGGTACTATAAAAGTACCAATCCATTTACATTCATGTTTTGGAAGCAGTAGCATTAGAACCTGTTGGGATAGGTTATGGCTAAATTTGGCAGCATGTTATGCGACCTCAATGATTTCTGACCTGTTGAATAACACATGGAAGGTTACACGTGTCCTATGTGGCCACAAGTGTGAGTAACTGCAAAAGCGACTCGAAAATTTTATTTCAGTGACTCCGTGGGTTGTTTTGAATGCTCACTTATCTTTTATTGTCTTACCATATATTTTCTGATATTTGGAGTTTCAAAGTGTGTGTTATCCTAATTTTGTTATTTTGTATTAGTTTTAGCTCTTTGCCCTGGTATTGGGGGTATTTGTCAGATTAACTCACAGATTCTTCTGTTGGCAAATTTGATCAAAGGACAAAAATAAAGACATTGCCTGTGTATTTTTTTTTTTATTAGATTGTTTTAGTAAATAACAATACTGATAAAGTTAACTTTCACATTTCAAGTCCACTCATCCATCCATCCATCTTTGCCCTGTTGTTAGGGTGAAGGATGGGGTACCAAAGGTTTATTTTCTAAAGCCTATGTTTAAAATGATTTTTCCACAGTTAATAGTTAGTTATTGTTTTGAGTTCATTGAACTAATAATTTGGTGAGTACTAAAATGCTTGCTGGGTAAAATAATACATTTTTTTAGTTGCCATAGAACTACAAATTCAGGTTGTAAAAAGTGTCAGTCGTGAGCCTCAGATATACTCAATGACCAGGCAAGTGGATTTTCCTTGCTTATCAGTTTTTATGTCAAGCCACACCAACTAATCCTGGAAAAGAGATATGATGATCTAAGTTCACCAATTCAATTCAATTCAATTCAATTCAATTCAATTCAATTTATATGGCACCAATTCATAACAACAGCTTTGTCAAAGTGCTTTATATTGTAAGGTAAAGATGCTACAATATTAGAAAGAAACCCAAACAATCATACAACCCCTGCAAGAACTTGGTGACAGTGGGAAGGAAAAACTCCCTTTTAACAGGAAGAAACCTTTGGCAGAGCCAGGTTCAGGGAGAGGCAGCCATCTGCCATTACAGTTTGGGAATGAGGGGAAACAGAAGACAGCAGAGAGAGAACTCGTTAAACGAAAAAAGAAAATGGAACTTTATGCAGATGTGCAAATCAGCAGAATTAAGCATACAACAGATATAACTTCCTAGTTTATTAGAACTGTTGAAACAGCTTTGCTGACGATGAGCTTTAACAGTAAATGACCTCTGATGTTGGATTTCCCCTTAAAAGAGAAAGGCCTGCAATTTAATCATTAAGACGTTTCACTGTAAAACTGATCCAGTTCCGTAGTTTATTTATTATTTTCTTTCCATTGTTCAAGATCCTGTTTCTAAGATCATTTGGCACTACTTCAGCAGTCATGGCAAATATGTGACATTCAGACACAGCCGATTATTCTTTTCCTTCCAAAGGGAATTTCCATGAGAAAAGGGGATGAGAACTGAAGCTGATTCGGCTCACAGTTGATGAGGTCGGAAGAGTTCATTGATGTCAGTTCCAACACCGCTGGATCACCCGTCTCTCCATTTGTGCTTATGCTGGCACTTAGTGGTAGGATTATGGTGATAACTGCACATTGTTTATTTAGTAAGTCATCATCTGATGGGGCAGTGAGGACATAAGTCCAGCTGTGTTGGAGCTCTGCATTAGGACAATGACCCGAAGCCTAACCTGACCATCTTCGTCCATTTCCGTTTCCTATAACTGATGAGTAATGATTCCAGAAATATGTACTGCTCAAAAACAGTTAAGGTAATACTCTAACAATCTAACCTTGACTTCTGGTGGGATTTAGAATACAGCACTCTGAGGATAGGGTATTTTGGTATCCACTGGCTGTGGTTATGGGATTTTGTTCTTAACAAACTATAACATGCATGGCAGAAGGATTGTCAACTTGATTATTTTGTTCTTCAAAATCAAATTACTGATTTGAGTGTTCTCTTAATTGTTTTCATTAATATATTTGTTTAATACAAATCTGATTACAGAATGATTTTAGCTAAAATACACAATGGGACTTGTAGCGACAACTGAATTGTTGAGGAGCCAAAATAGTCTCATCAGTTCCTGAAAAGGAACAGAGTGTTGTTAAAAGAAGTGATGATGCAGCACAAAATGCCACTTCACAATTTTTTTTAGATGTATTGCTGGTATTAAATAAAAGGTGAGCATATACTATAAACTACTGGTCAAAATCCTTGAGCCATGTATTTTTCTTAAAAAATGGGAAATAGTTGCAAACATATATCGAAACATCTACAAACATGAAAACACAGTACATAAGGTAATAACAAAGTTTGTACAAATGTAACGAGCTTAAAAGTCAATATTTGGTATGATGACCATAATTCCATCAATTTTCACAAGCTCTCCATGTGCACCTGGCTGAATTACACTCAAACAGTAGATAGATCAGTTGAAGGGCCACATGCAGCTTTTAGGTTTTGTGTCAGGTATTTGCTGGATTATTTCCTATTTATTTTAGTTTTCAGCTAATAGCTCTCTGGAAATCAATTTGCTGGTGCAAAAATACTATTAGAAACAAAATATAAAGAAATGGAGGATGGCTCAAGACTTTTGCAAATTTTTTATTTTAAAAAAGTAATATCTTATTTTCACAAATTGGTTATTCTGTTTTAAATCAGCCAGGCCATGTCACAATCCTGGCTCTTTTGACCCAGCGTTTTGAGTTTTAGTTTATTTTGATGTTTTCGGTTTATAGTTAAGTCCTTTAGGTTTTCTAAGTTCATTCTATTATGCCCAAGTTGCCATTATAGTTTGTTTCTTAGATTCCCCTTGTGTCTTCTACCCCTGTGTTTAAGTTTCCCTTGCCCGTTATGTGTTTCATGTCTGGGTGTCTTATGTTGTCGAGTTTGTGTTGTCATGTCTGCGTTCCATGATGTTTCCTGTTTTATTGTGAAAGTCCCTGTCCTGTGTGCAGTGTGTCTAGTTTTGCTTCCCCTTGTCTCGTTAGGTCTGATTTGTCCCAGCTATGTTCCCACCTGTTCCCCATCCCGTCATTATCTTTCTGTGTACTTAGGTCCTCTGTCCTCCTTTGTTCAGTGTCAAGTTGTCTGTTGCCTTTTGCGCCATGTCTCCATGTTCAAGGTGTCTTTGTATCCACGCCAAGTTTCATTTTTAGGGTTTTTCATGTTCATCTTTAGTTTCCCCAGTTTCGGTTATTGTTTATTCTCGTCTTTGCTTGCCTTATGCATTATTTTGTATTTCTTCATCAACGACATTAAACGGCTCGCTTTTTGTTCATTCAAGTTTTGTTCCAGGTTCCTTCATGTCTGCATTTTGGGTCCACTATTCACTATTCATACAGTCTGCTTCGGCACACTGTGACAGGATGAAAATGTAAACATTTATGATTACTGTGAAACTTTCCGTGTTTTCCCTGGTCTTTCTCACACCACTTTTCAAAAAATACATCTTGAAAAGTATTTGATATATGAAGCTAAAATTTCTTTGTACCATAACATTGTTATACAAATTGGAGATGGTTTCATGGGGAAAGCTCTAAAAAGTGGACAGAATTTACTGAGCATGACTTAAAATCACAGGTGATTAATAACCCTCACAACGCTCTTCGTCTACCACAACATGGCATAACAGTGCTGATGCCACCCACGCATGCTCAAGAAGGAGACTTGTGGAAAATTCCCCCATCACACCAGCCCCATCCTACACACACACACACACACACACACACACATATATCAACATAGTGACCAGGGTATATAATTACAGCCTCTTTTAAACAAACTTGTTATGTACCTGCAAAACATAAACACTGAACTTAAACCGTGTAGCCTCTGGGTGCTCAGACTAATAATATGATAGGCTAATAATACTCATAGTGGGTGGTACCTTCCCACCCACAAACAACACTTTCCCTTTGTATGTGAACACATTTTTCCATCTGATGTCAATATATTTAGCATGTACACAACATGCAGCACTGTCCATGGGCAAAACAATAAATACAGGAAGAAGACGATTTTGGGGAAAGTAGATTTGTACTTATTGTCACCAGAATTCTGCTGACTGTCATAATGCTCTAAACTGGAACCAAGGAACCACATTTTTTATTGAAGGAGAATAAGAAGAAGGAGAAAGAAGAAGAAACACTTTATTTACCACAAAAGTTGGGAAATTACTGTCTTACAAAATATCAGATAAATTTCAATGAAAACAATTTACAAATATTCACGTTCTCTTCTAGCATTAAAGATATGATCATATGAAGTCCTGTACAGTCCTGTGGAGAACACCACTACATGTTAATTTGAAAGTAAGTAGATGCTGGTTGCTGTGCCACTTTGCTCCTTGCACTATAAAAGCAGAGGTTTTTGCACTTTGCTGGTCTAGAGCATTCAGGTGTTTATGACAATACTGCAACATTGCTGGGAGTGGACATTCCATCAAATTTGTCGTTTTTAAATACTAGCAGCTAGATGACAGTTAGTTTCTGTAAAAATAATTTACAGTAACTCTTCTGTAATTTAATTTACATCAAAAAGTGTTGCTGTTAATTCATTTACAGTGAGGTTTTTGTAAATAAAATTACAGCAGCCATTATCGTAATGCTAATAGCCATGTCAATAACATTAAACATGTCGATCCTAATATCTACTACTGTAACCTGAAGATGGCACTACATGCAAAAAACCAAAGGTCAATAAAATCATAAAAGACAACCTAAAGTCTGGACCACAGTCTTCATAATCCATCTCATAACTACCATGTCTGTGTCACCATAGATACAAAGATGATAAAGATCTAACACAAATGAGCTTTGTTGTGTTTGCAGTGTCACTTCAGAATGTAGCTTTCTATCAGGTCAAGTGGCAGCAAAAACAAAAAAAGAGTTATTTGTGTTGTACATTTCAGTAACTTTGTCCATAACCTCTTCTGGGGTTGATCTGGGATTTGGTTCAGGGATATCAGAGTTGATTGTCTCTTTGAACCTGCAAGCACACTGTAACAAAAAAAGGGTCAAAAGAAGTTCAAACGCTGCTTATCTTCTCCCTTCTACACAGCTGGCCCTTCATAATCAAGTGAGTGTGAATGCGTCAGATTCTTGGTTCGTCAGGTTCAAAAAGCTGCCATAAATGCCCAGTCACAGCTTAATCAACCAGGAGGGCCCTCTAAAGAAGCATGCTGACAAAGCCAGTTGCATAGCACTTGAGAATAATCTTAATTTCCTGTTTGTTAAGGCGGGAAAATAAAATTTAGTCTTTTTCAAAACAACAAAAAAAAAGTGTCTGGCATACAAGGCACCAGCTGTAATCAAGTAAATATCCCTCCAGCTTCCCTTCACTTTGTGAAAGTGAAAATAAACTGCAAGTTTCTAATCCAGTTTAACCTGCCAGCCTTTTATTATAGCATCTTTAACAAAAAACATTCTCACATTAAATATCTAGACAATTGCTTGTTCGGAGATGGTACAGCTTTAGGCCCAACTTCACCAACTTTGTAACATCTCCTAGAAAATGTAGCAGATGTCTTCCTTGGAAACAGAGTTAGTACATATGACCTCAGAGTGCTTTCCACTCTTGCCAGGCTGGCTTGCCAAAACCACTCAGCCGTCAGCACACTTTGTACAGTAAACCCAGAGAGGTCAACATTCATTTCTGTTCAAAGTGTCTCTAATTGACCACTGTGATGTCATTGAAAGCCCTAGAAGCAAAGTTAAAGTGGTTCCTCCCTCCTGGCTATGGGATCGTGTGAGGTGAACTCCCCCGCCTCCCGCCACCACTCTCTGCTATTGATCCGCACTGCAGTCACTGGTATAGTGCCAACAACATAACATGTGGCAATGTACGCACAGCCACCCTTTAATCTGCGAGGCACGTGGCTTCAGGGCAACCAACAACACAGGACAGCTCATGTTGTGTTGCTGGGAGAAACTACAGAGCCACTGCTTGCAGGACCTTGAAATAAAAACATTTAGATTTGAAACTTTATTGGAGCTTATTTTCATTTTTTCCAGGACATGCACAAATGAATTGCAGCTGGCCTGCAAATGTAGAACAGGTTTGCCTAAAACCTATTTTAATCACTGCTTCAGAGACCAGGCCCCGTTTAAACAAGCATACACTGGCAAAATATAAACACACACATAAAGCATGTGGCCTGTGGCTGATTATTCATCTTGTTCTGCTATTTCTTGTTGAGTCTTTTAATTTCATGACAGTAGAACAGCTTTGTATTTAAAAATGCTGTGAAATTTGGAAGACATTCCCCCAAATCCCGCTGACTTTGGTAATCCTCTGACTTTACGTTCAAGGTTATGAGTGATAGTTTTTAATAGCTAGAGAGTGGATAATCACAGACTTGGTGCATACATTGATGTTCTCATCCAAATGCCGGGAAACATGCCAACATGCTTAATAAGGTGTTCGCTGACATAACATTAACCTGGTACCACTGTCACTGTGATCATAATGGCATGCATGCTTGGTTACATTTGTGCACTTTTGAAAAAACTAGCTTGATATCTGTCACTGCTTAGGTGTGACAGATATCAAAACCAGAGAGGGTTTGATATCTGTCACAGCATAATGTGCTTAGCTGCCAAGCAAATTATTTTGTTTGGGTGTAGAGGAGAGAAGGTGTATGAGGAAATGAAAAGCAAATTTTACTTTTTCGTGTATTTTTTTAACCAGTTAAAGTGGCTTTGTGAGGTAATATGTAATCTGCCTGTATGCTTCTTCGGAAGGCCATGTCCGATGGTCAAATAGCTGTGGGGAAGCTGTGTCTGAATGTTTCTGTAACTTATACTTTGTGGAAACAGTATGGATCCAGAACTTTTTCTCAGTAGTCCTAAAGTCTCAAAAACATCATTGCAAAACACTCACTGCATGGAAGTGGCTTATTGGGAGTTTCGTGTTCTGAGAATATTTATGGTTTCAGTGTTGTAAGTGGAAAATCCCCTGAATTGTGACATTTATTTGACGATATCGGGTACCAACATGCTAACGTTAAATACATTTCATGGAAATTGCAAACACTTGATACTTTCACAAACAGCATCTACAGACAAAGATGATAAACTTCAGAGGAAAAGAAAATTTCTTTTTTGCTAGTTGGCACGTGCATACACTCACAAGTGCATTATATGGTAGCAGATTCACTTTTCGAAATGACTTTCGTTTGCAAATTTCTCATAACGGTGGCTCGTGCAGGAGTTTCAAATGTGCGTGCGAAGTACTTGTTTCGATGCCTTAATCCGAACATGTACAGTAAATATCTGGATTAACAAAACATCAGAAGGAATCCTCAGGTTCAGTTGTCTTAAAACTTCTATATCATGCGTTGTTGTGGCTCCACCATTCCTCGTGTGATGGTGAAAATTGGTCACAGTTTGTCATCATTTAATTAAATAAGTTTACAAATCAGTTTACAAAGCACCAAGAAAGCAGAAGTTTAACCGCCTCAAGGTTTGTTTGGCATTTTATATTTACCCTAAAGAAGTTTTAAAAATGCTGTGTCTGCGCTGAGGTTACCATTCCTCTGCATTTTCATCATTTATGAATAAGGCAAGATGCTGATAAGTTCCAGTTATAGAAAAGATATGTTTCAGACAGTGACTAAAAGCTAAAGGCTATGGCTTGTTTTCCATTCTGGAGGCAGACGGCATTAATGGCATTAAAATACCCTCTGACTATGAAACTGGAGTGAGTCACTGAAACAATATTGTGTGGTCAACTTAGCGTGGTGGTAAAACCAGCTTCATGCCACAGACATTTTCTGAGCAGATGTTTGTTTGTCTTGGTGAAAATGGGTCAACAGATTTGTACAAGAGCAAAAGTAACCACTGAAGATAGCGATCAGACAGCAGAACAATAAAACAATTCAAACTTTGACAGCGATAGGAAGTCTTAGAGATGAACCTGATATAGATAATACATAAATAGCTGCCAGACAGCAGCGACGATCACAAGGGCCCATCTCACGTTACATACAGCACATCTGAAGGCATTACTAGACCTAGAAATCTTCAAGTATATTATTTCACACACATCTGTCAGCTTATTACACTCTTTTTCCATGTTTAGTCAGTGTAACCAAGTGATATCAAGTGTCTGGATGTATTCAAAGAATTGCAGTGAAACATGACAGGATAGCAGTTGTGACGTAGATATTTGTGAAGGAGTAATATGAGAAAAAAAGTGCATGTGTGCATGTGTGGGGGGGCGTTGTTCCTGCTCCACTAAATGGATGTCTCGTGAAAAACTGGTAAAGTTTGTGGAAGGAACACATCCAGTTGGATATTAACTGTGTGTTGACAGTATACCGCAGAATAAAGTGAGTCAACATGTATACAAGAAACCAACAGACTAACAAAAAAAACTCTGCTCAGTTCAACCTATGCCATGGTTGAACCATGCCACCGTATGTTATGGGTTTTCATTAACCATGAAGTGTCATAGGTTTTCCTGTTTATTCAGAAACTCTAGCTTAGAGGAAGCAATGCTGAAGTTTCTCCTGAAATCTATCAAGCCCTGAGAAGAAACAATTTTCTTTTACAAGCAGAGCAGAAATCAAAGTGTACCCCACTGCAAATTTACCCCATTTCTTCTAGTTTCTCAGAATAGCAAACTCTTTTTATAATGAAAGGTGTTTGGCTTATATTTCAAATGTAAAGTGCATCCTCACAGGAGGCAACAGGTGCACTTGAAGTTGAAGCATCAGTGAGCTGTACAAACATGTTCTCACAAGCAGTAGTGGAGTCATTGTCAGAAAACATTCACTTTCAGCGTTCTCCTAAATTTGAGTCATATACAAGTTTCACATGAACATGAGGTGTGACAAATATAACACATGCTTGGATTACTGAAAAATAAAAGTGAATCTTAAGGTTACATAGTTCATCTTCTATGTTGCGAGTAGGCCACAACACCGATTTAATCTTGAAATGATGGACAAGGCACTGCTGCTACAAACAAAAGGTGAATTTATTTTTCCAAAAGAAACAAAAATGTATTTACATTATGTACAGACACATCCCCTCAAAAGTGAGCCACTTACAGTAACTACACACAAAAGCACGGAAAGATAGGATCTAATAAGACTGACATCTCCTTCAATTAAACAGTGTATCAGTAATCTCTTTCAGCAGAAAGGCACACTTCACAGGTACAAACACGCACATATTAATACACAAATACTGCATCTCAAAGAAACTCATTCAACACGCGCTCCATTACGGGGTGTGCTCTGATAAATAAGGTTGGTCTTGCAGTGCTTTCATTTTTTCATAAATAAATATTTTAAAAATTGTACAGTACAGTGACTAGAACTGCTGGTGTGTCCACTGGCAGAAATCTCTACTTCACTAGTCCACAGAGGAACTTTCTGTAACTTCTGAGGCAACCCACACAGTTGAGAGTGCCACCACTTCCAGGCTGTGCACCATTTTGCAGCCGCCGCATGCTGAGAGGAACCAATTGTTCTTATTTTCCGAAGTCAGTGGAAACCTTCTACTAGAGCTGAAGCCCCCCGCCCACTTCCCCCTTCACCACGTGCTGATCAATCCTAAGTGCTCAAAGTGCTCAAATACAGAGGGCACGGCTTCTTCCTGATTCATGTTGGATTCCCCCATGGTGATGGTGCATTGGTTGTTGGGAGTGCTGAATTGTTACATGGGCACCCTGTTGATCAGAAAGAGCAGAATAATTACATACACCATAAACACCACTTTAAGTTACAGGACCAGGTAATGATCGATTTGAATTTTCCCAGTTTTACTACTTTTCATACCGTTTTTTTGGTTTGGCATCCCAGCCATCAGGGCATTTAACGAAAGTTATATATTCCCCTGGAGAGATTTCTGTTTTTGAAGAGTCTTCGGCACAGAAAGCATACCTGTAACACCACAAAGCATCAGTCAGTGTCTGAACAGATTAATTAAAATTAATTCTGCACCAATAAGACTGGCGACTGCAGTTTTGTCCCTTCAGCTCACTTTTTCTGTGATTCTCCAGCTTTAACACGGATCCGACGAACTTCCAGCACGGGTTTGGAAGGATTGGCGTTCCAGCCCCAGAAATTCTTCTTGATGTTTTTCCACATAGAGCTCCAGGAGTCAGATTCTCCTTCCCAACTCAGACGGATCTTGAGCACTTCACCGATTTCTTCCTCGGTAAAAACCAGGAAGGTGTTTGTCATGTTCAGACTAATCGCGTTATCGTGGCTGCACAAAGAGTAAGAAAAGAAAACAAACAAAACAAACATGTTAAAAACAGAAGCTGTGTTCAAGTCCGCCAATTTTAACATCAAGTATTTGCAACTAAAGTAGACCTTTAAATTAACCAGTCTTTAGAGAGCTGTCACATTGCCCTGGCATGCTTTTATATTTATGAAAACTGCTGTTCTTTTCAGTCTGCCACCAAATTTGTTGTACAGCCCAAAACCACTTTGAAAAAATTCAGAACAAGCTGTAGAAACAATCTGCTTGTTTCTCAGTACAACATTCAGTCAAAAACAACTACCACACTGTGCATACAGAAGGACTATAACTAAGCCGTTAGCGATTTACACGTTGTCATGTTGAGACATTGTGAAAGAAGACTGGTTTGGCAGGAAAGGTTTAGGTTTTGAACTTACACGTCAACAAACATATCAGCTGTGTCCTTGTGCTCGCCATACAACTTGACATTGAAGATTGGATCAGCATCATCCGACTGTTTTTTGTTGAACACATGCATCTTCATCTGGTAGTGGTAGCCTTGAACAAAAGTCAAGAGTTAATACTTGATCTAGTGCAGGGGTGTGTACAGTAGTAGTTTACACTGCAACTGTAAAATCATAAAACAAGTTAGATATAGAAGTTAAAGATATGAATACAGACTCTGTTATAGTACTTGCTTATCACTTTTGCTCTAGGAAGTGCACGTCATAATATTGGATAAAAATGACTGCAGTGCATTTGCACATTTCATTCTTGTATCTCACCTGCGAAAGGTGTGTCAGCCCGGGTCTTCAGATACATTTTACTGTTACGCCTCTTGCGCATTTTTGTGGCATTGTAACCAATTTTGTTGCAGCGGTTTTTGCGACAGCTCAGGCAGATTCCCTTCTTGAAGCGGTCGGGCCCAGTGCACTGAAAGGCATAGCTCAGGTGCTCCTTGTTCATCAGAGAGTCCACAAACAAGTGCACAGCGCGCTCGTGTTCGCACTTCATCACCTCCATGAAATCTAGAAAAGTAGAGTATAGTAGATTATAGTTTAAAGGTCAGTAGGATTTTTTTTTTTTTTTTTTTTTTTTTAAAAAAAACACAGGGGATACATGCAAAAGTAAAGACTTAGAAGCTCAAACCAATGAGGAGCTAACATCAGCCACTTACTTCCTGCCACTGCCAGCACGTCCCCAAGTCCACAGCCCGGCTGCACGTCACCGCCATTAGGATAGATATCAATGTCCCCAATTGGCTGCTGGATTCCAATGCTCACACCCAAAGCCTCCCGAGTGTATGTGTGCAGAACATCCACAAAGTCGGCATCATCTGGTGAGAGGCGGTTCTCTTTCTCCACGCCCTCAAACATAGGTCCTGCTGGGTCTAGACCTATGAAGAAGAAAGATTAGAAAGGTCAAGCAAATGAGGCAACACTCAATTTAAAGGGCTATTTTTTCTGGCTCATATTGCTTCCAACTTACCAGTGATTCTGCCAATGGTCCCTCGTACATGCGTTCCTGCGTAGCCTGCCACATGAGCACCTAAACTATAACCAATCAGGTGGACATTCTCCAGAGGGAGCTGGTGCTCATCCTGTTTCAGGAAACAATAAAAAAAATAAAGATGTCAGCTGCTGCCACAGTGGCCTACAGTGGACAGAGCCTGGATTTCAGCCAATGATGAGTTGTGCCTGCAGCTGAGCCAAGTTCAGTTAACCCGAAAAGACTCCACTGATAGTTCCTTCCATGGAGCAGCGCCTCCACCATCTGTCTCAGTGACACTCTTTGGCTACATCTACTACATGGCAGGATGCCTGAATTCTCTCTGAATTGCCTTTCATTTACTGATCCAATTTTGTGACAGTCCCACTGAATGGGAATTGTTGTCTTTGCCTCAGAAGCGCTAAATGCACTGATCTTATTTGGAAACTGGGAAACTTATCTTACAAAAAAAAAAAAAAAAAAAAAAAATTCAGAAATGGAGCGTCCATGTTGTACTATATCAGAAGCACAATGTTACACTTTAAGGCTATGATGAAAGCAATTTATACATCAGTTCTGCAAATTAAACCATTTTGCCTTTGATAAAGTTATGCACGAGTGGACCTCGGTGTCCAGTGGAGTGTTATAATTAACTAGTTGCACATCACTTTTTCACTTTCTATAGTTTAAAAAAGAGAGGCTGAATAGAAACCCACTGAAGCATTACTAATATTTGTATGTTTAGTTTTGGTACTCTGGATAGGTGGGGGCTTCTTTAAATGACTATACATACCTGAAGCCAGTTGAGCAGTTCTGCAATATCAAGGCCAACACCATAAGTGTGGTTGACTGCATCAGGGTATAGCTGCTGGGCCCTTGATATCCAATCAACAATCACCACATTGGCTTCACTTTCACGTTGCATTAATGCAGAGACGAGCTTGTGCATCCAGCTTTCAAACATCCCGCTCATCTAAGAGGAAAGGACAGCAGAAGTCGGACAGCAGAAGTCAGTCATCGGTCAGACAGTTAACTATGTAAGCATCATTCTGCTACCTCCAACAATCAAAAATAAACAGTTAAGCTTGCTTCACTCTGACGTCAAGAGAGTGACTTAGGAAGCCAAAGAAATCAACCTAAACTACACAGAGATGATTATTAACAGATACATATAAATTATCATTCATATGTACCGTCCAGCCATGGATGATGAAGATCGTCTTGGCTGTAGCATTGAAGCCACATTTCTCTAGACAGTCATTCTTGCCAGTTTTCAGGTAGCAGCCCTCCTGCTCCAGATCTAAACTCTTTCTCATGTTGTACTTGATGATGCCACCGACAGAGTGGCTGTCTGTTGACAAGTCATTCTGCCCACTGTCTTCACCTGAGGAGAAAAATGCACAATAATAAATATAAAAATTGAAGACCGTTTACATTGTCTTTA
The DNA here is from genome assembly GCF_001858045.2 of Oreochromis niloticus. Classification (NCBI taxonomy): domain Eukaryota; kingdom Metazoa; phylum Chordata; class Actinopteri; order Cichliformes; family Cichlidae; genus Oreochromis; species Oreochromis niloticus. The sequence goes on from NC_031977.2 coordinate 26,708,311, forward strand.
TTTTAGCCTCTGTGCAAACGGAGGGGCCTAAATACCAAATCAACCTCCTTTTGCTGCCAAGATCTGCTCTTAAACACCGGTTAGGTCCAAGTTGGACTCAAGAAGCAGTAAAGTCATCGCTACGCTTCTTTAGTTCATCTTTTTCACAAATTTGGAGCCACAGCTCATAATTATGCCACAACTTAGCATACCTGCCTCAAGCCTGAGATTAAAACGCTACAATTACATATGCCTGATGAAAGAAGCTGACTGTTTCCAAGTTTAAAAATAATTGCAGCAGTGCTTCATTTTAAAGATGTACAGTCCGAATTGGTTTTGCATAGGACTTTTCATCTAGTCTCATTGTGTTGCGCTCTTAATGAACCGAACGAAGTCTGGTTTACCCTCGCAGTGAGTAAAGATCAGTTTTATTTATAGCCAACATCGCACATCTGTCTCAAGAAACTTCACAGTGTGCTCAACATGAACTCAACGCCCCAATGGGCCACACGGACCAAAATGATTTCAGCTGAGCTGAGTAATAAAAACGATCTCGTGAGGTCTGCGGTAAAACGCGGATTCAGCAGGACATCCTTCCAAGGGGAGCGCACAGACGTGGCGTTGTGTCTTCCACTTGGGGCTCTACTTGAAGACTCCTTCCAAAAAGGACACGTCGCCGTCTTGTCCTTTAAGTCCATTACAGTTTTTCTGGTTTGCTCTGCCCGCCACACTTGTTCACATGTGTAATTTAGCCTAAAAATGACGCGCATTAATCAAGCGGGACGTGGGAGAATTTTAGGATTTTCTCAAGCGTATGATGTATACTCCGCCATATGCTAGACGTGAGGTTTTCACCCTCTCCCTTTATTTTAGAGAGCAATCAGCGAATGAATAGACAAAAAGCCATTTCTTACCTTTAAGAACGGCGTTTTCCTCAGTAGCTGATGAAAAAAGCGGATAAGCACATAGTAGGAAAATCCTGATTAAAACGCTTTTATGATTCATTTCTCAGCCACAGATGAGTGTGGACGAAATGGAAGCTTTCTTGGGATATAAAATGTCTTTGGTAATACTGCCGGCAGCGAGGTGCGCTGGTGAGCGATTTAAATTCAGTGGTAACAAAGAGCCGGTGGTGCGTTTTGGTGAGCGTCTGTTAAGAACCGGCTCCAGAAATGTGTAAGCTGTGAATGAAGCGTGTCATTACAGTTTTAAATAGTTTCTCCTTTCGGTCATCTGATCATCGGCTGATCTATCGTGGATCTTATTGGTCAAGCCCCCATTTGTTTACGTTGAGGGCGTGGCAAGGTTGAATGAATCGTAGTAACCTATCTCACGTTAGCCCTTAAAGGGTGTTATAGGCGCAATTAATAGCTTTGTATTAGTCTGAAGATCATACAATTCATGACTTTGTTTTCTTACCGGACAGATGAGGGTAAAAATAGACAATATATGACAAAAGACGCGAAAGGAATATGCAGACAAAAATTCAAGAAAACTCCAAGACACTCAAAGAGAATGCGAAAATACGCTTTTCTTTCTTTCTTTTTATTATTTTTTATTTTTTGCTCATCCAAAGAGCACCTCAAATAGAAATGTTTCAGGAAGCGCTACTTCTCAAAAAAGAAACAAACAAATAAACAAAAACCAAAAACTGTTGAACGCTGAAAGACGCACTGTAAGGAGAGGGCGTTTTTACAACACCAACATAAAAGAAATTGCAGTCTATACAAAGAATATCCAGTGGGAGCTCTTATAGGAATATTTGAAAGGCTGCTGGTTGCATGGAGAAGGAAGGGGTCTCTCTCCCCCTGCCTGGCATGCTGCCAAATCATCAGCTTAGCTCGCAAACCAGTTTCAGTTGATGAGACGAAGAATGGGTGCACTCGCGCAAAGGTCCGTGTTAAAGTGACACCACTGTTTTTGTGTGCATACATCACCAGCTGGAAGTGTCGTCTGCTACCCCAACAGCGCCTGATACCTGACATATAAACAGTTTTTACGCATCTCTGCAAATAGTTTTAGTGCAATTTCATATGCTTTATTTTGCTTTTTTCACTACCTTAAGGCACTGTAACTACTCAGACTTTAATGTTTTTATCGATCTGTCTATCTGTGTGTTTATCTAGGATGTCACTGCGTGTGTAATGTATCACATTACAAATTATGTCCTTTTAAAAAAAAAAAATTTTTACAATTAAAAAAAAATCAGAAGTCACACTAAAATGTATTCTTGAATGGAGCGTGAGACTGTGTGACAAAGGGAAGTCCAAAGTAACTTTTTGTATTTTTAACACCCATTTATATAAAGATGTATAGGAAAGTGCATGTTTTGATTTCAGCTGGGCACTAGAGTTCAACTGATAAGATGATACAATTCACCTGACTGACTCAATACTACATTGCTTGATCTCCTGAGGGTCTTGGCCACTACTCCATCAGAGGGCATGTTGTGTATTCACAATTTTGAAAGACTGGAAGAGCTTTGAGGAAATAATGCCAAAATTGCAGACAGGGAAATTCAGGTGTTGTTCCAACATGCTAAGGCCAAGACTAACTTCTTGGGTGCAACATGAAGCAAATGTTATGAAATATAACTGATGCAGATTAGTCACACTTTCAGTAATAAGGTTATTATATATATGACTGTTTCACATTACTAGATAGACTCAGGGTAATCCTGAGTGAAATGTAATCATACTGATTATGATAAATGTTATTCCTGGTGCCTTTCAAAACATTCGAGGTTACCTTATAACAAAAAATTCACTGTCTTTGTGAGTTGAAAAGCGAGGAGGTAGACCTGGAGGTGGCGAAGCTGAAGACACTAAGATTTTACCTGAAAGTAACCAGAATGAAGAGGATCAGAAATGATTATATCAGAGGGCTAGCTTAAGTTGAGCGCTTTGATGACAAAGTTAAAAAGAAAAGGCCAAAATGGTCTGGAGTTTAGGAGCAGAATCTTGTATTGGATGCGTTCGGGAATGGGGAGCCAGCAACGGTGGATGAGAATGGATATAATATGATTGGTGGACTTCAGGTGCAGATGATGATTCTGGCTGCAATTATGTTGTTAAGTTGTTTGGTAAGACTGGAGACATAGATATGCAGATTTGCAAAGTATTTATTTACTTTCCAGGCTTATATACTGTGCTAATATAGATATCACACTGTGCTGTGTGATATCTATGGGGAAAAAAGGCGTGGTTCAGACGACTACCTGTGTGACGTCTGTGCGTGTTTGGAAACTTTCCAGTGGTAGAGCATTGCCCTGTGTTCTTTCACCTCTGGCAAATAAGTAAATATGAGATACCACTTCATGGGGTATTATACTTTTTTTAAGTTTCACAAGCTTTTTGAGGTCTAAAACTAAACCTTTCTCTGTATGCTGTGGAAATAATGAAATTAGAAAGATTGTAGTTTAGAGGTCAACAAATGTTTTACCAGATAAACTTCTTTTTTTCTGCTTCTTGTTAAAAATTAAAAAAAACCAAAAAAAAAAAAAGAAAAGCTTGTGAACTTCCCAGAATCAAGCTGATGTTGGACATTTGCGTCAAATTTAAAATAGCTTTGCATGCGTAATTACAGTTATTCTTTCCATCCACATACCTCAGCAAGCTGCCAAATGTGTGAGCCAGTTTGATTCTGCACTTTGCTGACCTGTCTTGATTTCGCTCTACAAGGTCTGCCTGGCAAGAAGCAACAATGAGGCACTGTGAAATACAAAAATAATCAGCAGTTCTCCAGTATAATTTAAACATCTTCATCTAGTGCAGCTGTCACTCTCCTTCCTTAAATTACTGTCAAAAACTTCAATTTTGAGCCATGAAGTTAGAACAAAGCTTGCAGTGTCTGAGATGACATCCTGGCAGCAGCAGCTTCTCAGCAGAACTCACACACAAAGCTTTTAGATGTCTCATTCTTGGTGTGTTGAATAAAAATAAATGACTAAATGAAAAAATTCTAAGATGAAATACCTTTTGACGTTATGTGTGGTCATCCTTGGTTTGTGTCTACTCTGGGGAGTTGTGTCTATTCCCTTTAGAGTTGCATCAGGAACAGCATCTGGTGTATAAAAGTCTGCCACATCATCATGCTGAGCAACCCGCTGTGGTGACCATTTGTGAATAAGGGAGCATCTGACAGTAGCTGACATGATCAAATCAAGCGTCCTGACTAATATTGTATGGGCACCCACCAAACAAGCTTTGGCACCAGGACAGGGATGTATGATCTGGGGGCGTTGGAACTGGATCCTTTGAGATTTGTATCTGGTTTGGTGGGAGCAGATAATCCCACCCGATATCCCGACCCAGCATAATATTTCATTGTAAGGCAATGATGAAAATTCACCTAATCTGTCAGTTATTCTAATTCTGTGGCTATTTGATGATGCTAAAAAATAAATAAAGTGCATAGAACTGGGATGGGCAATAATTTAGAGGTCACCACACCTCATCTGCATCCATCTCAAACTATCCCTATCATCCAATCATCTGTCACACCAACCCGCTCAGTGTTCTCCTTAACTACATTCATGAACCTGTTCAACCAGAGTTTTCCTTCATTTTAATCCCGTCCTTCCTGGTCACACAATGAAAATCCTAGTATCGTCAACTGTTTCAACTCCAGTTACACATCCAGTTTAATGATTTAAAAACACTTCTGAGAATTTTCAATGATGAAATTCACAGTAAATTAAAAACGTGGGAACTAAGGTCACTATAGTTCACCCACAAGCGACCCAAAGCAGCGTTTGCGGTCAAAAAAAAAAAATGGAACAACAGCGCCACCGTGTGCACGGAGTGGCAATGCACCGGACAGTGACACAGCAGGAGGCGGAGGGAGAGGGAGGGGGCAGCGAGCCAGACCGGATCCTTCATGAGGGAAGAGGCCAGGGAGAGCCAGCCAGCCCCGGCTTCTCTTCTCTTCACTCATATTATTTTGCATTGCAAGGCGAGGGAGCCCAAGCAAGGGGCTGCGGTAGGATGTCCCGTCATGAAGGTAAGAAGGCGCTTTAGCACGGAGGTGGGAGCAGAGACGGGATTTGCGATTAAAAGCGATGACAGCTCACCGCTAGCTAATGTTAGCTAGCCGAGAATTCCTTAGTTTGCAGCTCATCCTAGCTAACGGAGGCTAGTGTTAGCAGCGAGGTTGCAGTGAAATTTCGTGGGGGCACATTATGGCTGCCGGGAGAATTTGTGTCTAATCATAACGGACTCTTGGAGTTGGTCTTCTCCCTTCAGAACATATGCACTACTCTGTTTTAGCTGACCAAAACAACGCTGACATACAAGCGGAAGGAGCTCGTTATCTTTAGCTAAGTGTGCTAGCTAGCCTGGGAGATGGGTAATGTAGGTAGGTTAACCTTAACGAGCCGGGGAGCGAGGGGAGTGTCGAGAATAGGAAATAGAAGCGAGGAGCGCGTCCCAGATGGCGTTATGGGTTTGAAACTTGTATGTCGTTAACGTTAGCTAGTTTCAGCCTCCTTCCTGGTCATTGCTGGCCTGCTGAATCAAGTTTCGCAAGCTAACATTTAGCAAAGTAACATTCACGTCGTCCTTGTGGCCAACCTTGTTAATTATTAGTGTTGAGTAGATGTCTTGTAATTTTGTTAGTAGACGTTTCTGATCACAGACCGGCAAAAAGTTGACTTGGGTAAAGTCTACCATTGATGACTTGCCTGTGAGCTAAGAGTTAAGTTGTTAAATTGTTAGCCAGCTGCGAAGGTTAGGCCTGGGCGGCCTTTACATGCCATGCCTGTGTTGTTGTTGTTTTTAACTTTGCTGTCAGTCAAGGTGTTTGTGCCTGAGTTATATCGTGGAGGGGTTAGCGCTGTCACACTCGTTTGTATACGCTTTTACAGCTTCATGGTTATGAATGGAGATATTAGGGGGGGTTTACACAACCCAGTGTCATGCCATACGTACACGGTGTCTGTACGACTGTCGTAGTCAATCAAAAAGTGCCTGGACTTGAACACAGTCCATCTCACATGGCGCATTACATGTATGTAGGTACTGAAATGAAGGCAGTGATTATTAATAAATGGAGGAGCTCAATGTTGTGAATGTAGTTTATACTTAAACGTTGATGGAACTTGGACTAAGTGTAACACAGTAACATGTTATTTATAAATTGTGCAATAAATAAACACTTGTAAGGAACATAGCCAGAAATCTACTCCAAGTCACCTATGCCCACCGTGACACAAGCAAATATTGAACAAAACGCTTAGCCAAGTACAACAAAACAAATGCACAAGAAAGTAATGCAATCCAGTAAGTTACCACAAGAGTTGACTTCTCTCAAAGCCCCAGTTCAGACTAAACAGTGCTTATCTTAATGAACATTGAATTATCTTGATTGTGTTCGTTTTAATTATAATGTTCTGGGGTGAATTTGGTAGCGATCTGGGATATTCCAGCTCAGGAGTGAAAAATCAAGTGAATATCCATTTAAAATCTTCCAACCAGACTTCATCTTATCTTTGGTAACTACATGCTTGCAAACATGTAGTGGTAATATTTCTGTACATTTCCAATGTAGGTATGTTTTGAATTTTTCTCACTGCAGTTTATTAACTGAAGTGAACATACAAGGGGAAAAAATTATTTGTAATCCAATAAACCTAATGGCAACAGAGAAACTGTGATAAATTATATCCAGTAATAAATCGTCTAATCCTTAAAATGTGAAGTTATCAATTACTTGATTTTGAAAATTAATTAAAAATTGATTAACTGTCACATTTTCTAACTTTTCTGTTCTCCTTTCTTCACTCAGGTGTGAGCTGTGATGCATGTTTAAAGGGCAACTTCAGAGGACGACGTTACAAATGTTTAATTTGCTACGACTATGATCTTTGCGCATCGTGCTATGAGAGCGGTGCAACTACAACCAGACACACGACAGAGCATCCCATGCAGTGTATATTAACCCGTGTTGACTTTGGTAAGTAAAGACGATATGCGCATCATCCATGTCAACAGTCAGCTAAAAACCAGGAACGAGAATAGAGTGTAGTTGACTTTATGAACATTTCTCCATCAGTTAAAATACTGAGCCTCAAACTACAGACACGGTGTCTGTAAGCCAGTTCTCATAAAGGGTAATTGCCTGTTGTATTTCACTGTCGAGTTAACTGAGGGACTGTAAACTGTCAAGCTATCAAATACGAATTTATCTGCTGTTAAAGAGGGATGATGTGTATGCTCATATGGTGTGTTGAGTGATAGTCCAGGTGTATGAGGAAAATGGAGCGGGGGGGGGCAAAAGATGGGGAATTCTGAGCTGTTTTCAAACTTGGTGCAGTGGTGACGAATGCTGAAGAACCGAATTGTCTTGGGATTGTCATGACTGCCAGTTGGGGCAAAGCAGTAATACTGGCAGTCTTTTTAAACCTCCCTTCACTAGATTTTATAAGATTGCACTTTTGCAATGTTGTATGTTATCTTTTCCTGGCACCGGCTTTTGTTTTCAGATGGGAAGGCTGCTCCCAAATGGCTTAACAGTGATAGATTTGACTCAGCCTGAGGAGTTTTCGGGAGTCTGTTGTTGGCCTTCTGGGTTTGATTTATCACTGCATAACTGGAATATTTTGTATTGGCAGCAGTAAGGATTAAACTTCTCCAAATCTTTTAATATTCTTAATTCTTTAATTAAGCATTCTGGGTAATTAAGTGTGGTACAATCCAAATGTAGTGTAATTGTTTTTTGATTAAATGGGCCATTTGTCTTACTTTTGGACGACTGCTTCTATTATTACTTCTTGTCTTGGTGTTGTGAAATATGTTAGCGTGGAGCTTTTCACACATTGAAGATGCTCTTTTTCAGTCTGGTGAAAAAACAAATACAAACAGCAACTGTTGCTGAAAACACAACAGAAGGTGCAAGCTTAAAAAGAGGTTTTCATTTTTTTGGCAGTGATATTTTATTGACTTTTTGCAAGCATTTTCAGTGAGCCTGCTGGTTTTCCACCAGCTGAGCTATGTCTAAAAATAATTGATGATTAGAATTCTTTTGATTATTTGGGGAAATGAGATGGCTGCCATGAGTTGTCATACATGTAGCTAATAATAGGGGATTTCTTTCTCTTATTTTAAAAAAATGCGATTTGAAAGAAAAGGTATGCTATAAATTGGTCTCTGTGAAATGACCCGTATCAGCAACTTTTCCCAGCACCTCTATAGAACTATTCAGGGTATGCGGACATTTAAATTTTCTGGTGTAGTCTTAGCGTTGTGCTCAGTTTTTTTTTTTCTTTTTTTCAGAGCTGAAACTTTCACACCAGGTCTAGAGTCAAATCAAGATGGTGTTTTTTTTTGGTTTTGGTTTTGGTTTTTTTACACAGATGTTTGTAAAGACCAAATTTAAAAAAAAAAAAAAAAAAAAAAAAAAAAAAAAGGCTTCCAAAGATAATTTAAAAACCAACATAATCAAGAAAAAGCGATGACTTATTTGCATTTACCACTAGGCTGGAGTCTAGCCCAGCTGTGGTAGGGGCAAATCCTGGATAGGTCGCCAGTCTACCACAGGGCTAACACAGAGACAGACAACCACACTCACATTAACACCTTCAGCTAATTTGTTTGACGTGCTGCTGCCCAGTTCATGCCAGTGATGATTTTTCTTCCGGTCACAGTTTTTGAGTTCACCTACAAACCAAACTGTCTAAAGCAGCTCACAAGTACCTTTTTTCTTATTTTCAGTAGAATATGCTCGCATTAAGGAAAAATTTGAAGTAGCATTGGTGTTGCTGGACAACACAAGTGTTGATTTTAAAAAAGATGGTAGTATGGACTGTAGAATGAATATAGGTGAGCATGCATCTATAAATGCATGTTTTCATTGCACTTCATTGCTTGATTCAACACAAGCAGCCTCAACAAAAGGTTGATTATCCCTGAAGACTCGTGGCAAGGAACACATCTTTAAATTTTTAACTTCAATAAATATGGGATCTTTAAGTTTATGATTAATTGTGTTAAACAGTTGAGATTAACCAATATTAATAAAGGTTTATATATTAATCATTATTAACCGTAATAAACTGTGAGAGTTTTTTTTTTTTTTTGTAATTTGTGAGTGTTAACTATGACAGTAGGAAAAGTGAAATTTGCACTTATGTTTAACTCGTTACTTATATTTAATTAGTTAATGCTAATGTTTGTTGTTGTTGTTTTTTCTTTAACAGCTAATGAAGTGCTGATTAGATCTCATTAGGAGCTAAACGTTCTTCTTAAATGGACTGCTGTAGTTTGTGACTATGTCTGTAGATGGCCTACTTGCTGATGGTTTCATGTGCATGGGTTTATTTATGTTTCCTGGTATATGTAAAGGGTAAAAATGCTGTAGTTAACACAGAGTTCATTGTTTAAGTATCTTTAATTGTGTTTACATTTTATAAGATATTTGTAGCTTTAACTTAAACTCTTGCATTTAAATGTTGCTACATAACTGACATTACATGCAATGTGGGTGTTTATTCCCTCCCAGACTTGTACTATGGTGGTGAAGCCTTCTCGGTGGAGCAGCCCCAAGCCTTCACATGTCCCTACTGTGGCAGAATGGGCTACACAGAGATGTCCCTACAGGAGCATGTGGCTTCAGAGCATACAGAGACCTCCACAGAAGTGGTAAGTTGGTGCTCCATGAAATTTAAACTTGATGTTTGTGCAGATATTAACAACTGCCTTTCCTTCAATATTATCTTAACTAAGCAAACTGAATCAGTGTCTGAGTGGGCCTCACATTACAGAACCTTGTTGGGTTTGTCAGCATGCTTTCATGCATTTATGTCATATTTATTGTCTTGGTTCACAGTATTATTGTTGAAAATCCCTTGAGTCAGTTTCTGGGTCTGAAATAAGAATCAAATTGCAAGTCATGGCAGACTTTGCAGCTCTATTTATAGCTTATTCTTTTTGTACAGACAATGAAAACACCACCACCACTGGCTTATACGGCTGAGACTGCACGTGAGCTTTACAAGCTGTTGACTTAAAATGATTTTTCAGTTGTGGCTTTATATTTGTCTTCTCATTCTAATAAGGGGAGAACTAGTTTTCCATGTGTGCAAATGGTGAGAAAGACGCATGAGCAGACAGTGAGACTGAGACAGTACAGGGGAGGCACAATCTGTCCAGGAACACCAGATGAAAACTTATTATATTCATTGTTAAAAATCATATAATTCCAAGATATAATATAAGGCCAAGAAGATATGTAGCTAAAGAAGATCTCAATGAGTGATTATTCTGTAGTAAGTAAATGAAATTTAACAGTATTTCTCCCCCACAGGTGCAGACAGCCATTATGTAAAAACACTGTTAATGTCTCCTTATGTTTGCAAGTGACACAAAATCCTTGTTCTTTGAATATATGAGGATTTACCTACATGCTCTGGTTAAATCATCACTGCAGCTTAGCTTGGATAATTTGAATTTTCTTCCTTTTTAAATGTACAAACAAAAATTTATCACATTGTGGAAATTTCTAATGTGATTACCTTGAGAAAAACTTTACCCCAATACTGCAGGAAAAAATCATGACATTGAATAAACAGATTTTTACAGATAAATTTTAAAGATAAATATAACTTAACAAGTGAGTAAGATGGCACTGTGAACGATTGGGAGTCGTGACCGGGCACTGGTGTCTAAATTAATGCAGAGAAACCTAAGACTTTCATTTCAGTAATGACCAATATCTTTATCTTTAGAATCACCAGCTAAATTCTGATTTTAAAAAACCCTTTTTAATACGACTTTAAAAACGTTTTCAAGTTCAGACACTTATCTGGCATCTTTCATCATCTTTCACTATTCAGTACACAATGCCAACATAATCATTTGTCTTCCACGGCTCATCCCACAGAAGACAAATGAAGTGCTAATTCATATATAGCCAAGAAAACTGATAACAATCTTAGTATGATAGCTCTAGGCTGGGATCATAGTGAGTAAATATATCTGCTGGTGAAAACTGCTTAGTGCAACACCATGATTGGCTCTTTGGGGACAGAGCTGCCATTCTTTCTGTCATGAAACTCTCCCACAGATATCTCTCATTATAAAGTCTCAGGTGTCAGCTCCTGTCAGACGACAGCGTGACAAAGCACAGCAGGTATCGGTCTGTCACTACTGCAGAAAATTAGCGTTGATACCTTCTTAAATAGTCAGAGTTTAAGTATTAAAGGTATTAACATATTGATGTTTTTATTAATGTCATTGTTACAGCCAGTGCCCTGCAGCATTCTGATGTTTTGATGGCAGTCTGTGCCTTTTTTAAATTAATTTCTGTTGGATATTTTCCTTTCACATGGGTTTCGCTTTACTGATGTTACATTTCTTCAGGTTTTTCACAGAAGATATTACCAGTCTCAGTGTTTGTTCAAGAGGATCTAATACCTCGTGGTGAATGTTGAGTGTGAGGTGAAGTGTGTGTTGTGAAAACTAATGTGCACACTCTGTTTTTCTGTCATTTAGATCTGCCCCATATGTGCAGCGCTTCCTGGTGGTGACCCAAATCATGTGACAGATGACTTTGCTGCTCATCTAACACTTGAACACAGAGCACCCAGAGACTTGATATCCTTTTCAAGTACTTTAAGTACCATCCCCGCAGATATGAAGTGACAGTATCTGTATTTTAATGTACAGTTTAATGCTTTGTGAAAGAAATGCTGCGTTTCATGTCATTGAAGTAGCCTTGTCTATTTAAAGATCATTGCACTAAGGAGGCATCTGTTCACTGGAACTGACATTTGTTGATAATTTGCTTACAATATTAAAGCCTACTGTGCATGACAAGCCATTTTAACATTAACATTTTATTTATGTTAATAAATAAAATGCTGAGCAGTTTGCCAGTGATCTGGTACATAGACGATACAAGACAGTGAAGGAGCATGGATTCATTTTCATGCCTCAAAAATAAACAGATGGACACATGATTAAGTGGTAAATTAATAGCACCAGGAAATGTGGCTAAAACAGATCAGTGGCACTTGTGTTCAGCTTTTGTTTTCCTTTGTTTTTTGTTATTTGGGTGTTTCAGGTTCTCATTGGTTTTCCAGTGATTTTGATGCCTGGTGGCATTGTCATTAATTCTCGGATGTATCAATGCAATCTGGATCATTATTGATACAAGCCTGATTAAATGATTAAATTCTTGGCTGTCATGTGACCAGACTTTACACGTTCTCTTTGTAGTTACTGGACTATACTGTTTTCCTCAATTGGTTACTTTTATTAGGTCTCATTATAAATTAATCCATGGAGCCAAAAGCTGCAGGTTTTTTTTTTTTTTTTTTTTCCTACTCTTGGCTCTGTAAGATGCCAGAAAAGAGATGAAGAAAAGCAAAGTGCTGATGGACAGAAACATTACAGTAGAATTGTTTTATGAGAGAGGAAAAAATATGCAATGGAAACACTGATTTGCATCGTTTTATCTCCTGATTTAAATTAATTTTTGTTGATGATATAACTGCAGAAGGCAGTAACATGTTAGTGGTTCAGAAATCAGGGCAGGAAATAAGACCTGAGTATTGCATTCACTTAAGCTTTATCTGGGAAATTTCTCTACTCAAAAAAAGGAAGTAGTCTTAGGAGTGCTCTTATCTAATCTGTTACTTGATTGCTATTAAACTTCGCATAAACCCAAGGCTCTGTCAAGGCATTTTAGTTAATTAGATTCCAGAAATGCATGCTTATCTCCTTCATTCCTTTGAGGATGAAAATGCAGACACATTGTAACTTAAATGAGTAAATGACCACTTGTGCAAAGGTTAAAGAAGCTCTCACCTCCTCCCAAAAAAAGGGACATTCATTAAATTAAGCTAATTATTTGTCGAAATGGCTAAAATGTCATTGTCTGCTTAGCCTGTTAGAAATAATCTGATGAACAGCACACTCATGAATAGACTCGGACTGACAACAGCAGTCTGGCTGCCTATTTATAGCGTAGTTTGAATGGGTGCAGTGAAGAAAACCACAAATGCAAAAATATAGTTAAATGAAACGTAGCTCGAACAAGTCCTTTGACAGGTTCACAGACAGAGCCATAGCTTTCGATTGCGGGTCTGCAAAGTTCAATGTCTTCTGTGTTCATGTTGACATGAGAGCTTTTATGCAGGTATTGATTGCAGATGGCTAGTTAATAAGTCCTGGGAAGCATTTAGAGGCGTGGCATCGATAGTTTTGAGCTACATCTCACTCATTAACTGTTAATTTTTTGAAAGTAATTTTACAAGTTTGCACTGTTGCCGCACAGCAAGAAGGTCCTGAGTTCAATTCCACCATCAGGCCGGGGTCTTTCTGTGTGGAGTTTGCATGTTCTCCCCGTGTTTGCGTGGGTTCCCTCCGGGTACTCTGGCTTCCTCCCACCGTCCAAAGACATGCAGCTTGTGGGGATAGGTTAATTGGATAATCCAAATTGCCACTAGGTGTAAATGTACGAGTGAATGTGAGTGCGAATGGTTGTCTGTCACTGTGTGTTAGCCCTGCGACAGACTGGCTACCTGTCCAGGGCGTACCCTGCCTCTCGCCCTATGACAGCTGGGATAGGCTCCAGCGCCCCCCGCGACCCTGAAAAGGATGAGCGGAAGCGAATGGATGGAATTTTACAAGCAAGAAATCTGTTATTTACAATCAGGCATGTTTTGAAGTTTATGAATTTTTAAAAAATTTGCACTTTAATTTTTAATTTATACATTTTTTATTTTTAGTTGTAGCAATATTATGATCTTGTTTTGTTCCTTGACGGCAAACATCACGATGAGTCCAGTGGCGTGCGGCATGTGAGGAGGATGTTTCACCCCGGGCGCGGGTTAGGGGGCCCGCGAGCCCGCAGGTCTAACATGCATTTCACCAGCAGCACCACAGGGGGGCTTTCCACCAGTCAGAGTTCCTCACAGAGCTCCAACTACAGCAGAGAGGCCATGGACCCCATAGCAGGTTAGTCACACATACACTCATTGAAGAAATCATCAGGCACTTCCTGAATCCAGGAACTTTTTTTCTATTGTTGTAAGAACTGTTCAACAAAGTACCCAAGCCATTTCAGGGTAATTTTTAGTTCCTCTTCCATGATTGGTAATCTCCCAGCATGACAGTAAACAGTGAGTGACGTATGTTGCACTGACTTGAAATGTAAATGCCGCTCCAGAAAGTGTTATTTTAAAAAAAAAAGTAAAACGGGGAAAATATCCTGGTAGCTCTGTGAACGATGGGTTTTAACTTTAAAAAAGCCTTGAAAATCCAGGCTTTATTGAGCTTAAGTGGAGTACATTTGATGCAGTTTTAAATAGTCTGAACCCACCAACCAGGTGTAATGTCACCTCACCAAGGTTCAAATGCTGCTCCCCGGTGTGTAGTTTCCCCTTAGTCCCCAATCCCAAAGCACCTGTTATTACAGGCTTCCTGTGCGGGCCCATAATTGTAGAGCAAGAAGCTGCAGAGCCAGGTGCAAGTCAGACAACAAATTATTACAGTAAGACACTAAAGGAATAATTTATCTTTATTGCTATGTGCATTATCGTAAAGGTTTGACAGGGAAAGAAAAGGTGTGCTCAATACTAAATCAGGTGTGGTAAGTTTAGTAGGTTGTCTTTAGTATACTTTCCTCCTCACAAACAAGGGTAAACTAACTGCTGTAGCTTGGGTATTATAATCCATTGCTACTTGTGTCTGCATGTACTTAAATATTGTGTAGATGGTAAAGAAATGTGTGGGCAGAGTTGTTGCTGTAGCAATTCCTTGTTTATCCTGTTCCCAATTTGAATCTGGTTCAGTGCTTGGCATTCGCCATGTCAGCTCCAGCTGTGCCATAATGAGGGACCCTGTTCAGTCTGCCTCACACACAGGGCACCAGCCGCCTCTCTAATGACCCACTATACCTGCTGAGCCCTTGATCCAGCTCGTTGAGTTTTAGCCCTGAAAATCACATTTGTCTTTTGATTTGGTGCGCTGGTGACAGTATAACTAATCAGTGCATATTTTGAGGGATAAAACGCTTGACCGACTTGATATATTATTTTAAAAATAATAATAATAAATTTCTTTAAAAGATGGTAATATTTTGAGCTATCATTTGTAGTTAGTATGATCAGCTTTAATGCTTTACACTGACCACTGTTGCTTTCTGTTCCTCCAGAGCTTCTGTCTCAGTTGTCGGGGGTGCGGCGGTCTGCAGGAGGTCAGCTCAGCTCGGGCCCGTCTGCCTCCCAGCTCCAGCAGCTTCAGATGCAACTCCAGCTGGAACGCCAGCAGGCCCAGGCGGCACGTCAACAGCTGGAGACTGCCCGAAATGCCACCAGAGGTGGCGGCCGAGCCAATGCAATTCTAAATACCAATTCAGCCGCTGCAAACCCCAACCCAAGCGCCAACCATAATACCAACCCAAGCCCTAACCCGGGCCCACCCGAGCCCAACACACAGCATACTGCACATAGCTCCCAGTTTCTACTCAGCAGGTGTGCCAGTTTTAAATGTTTTTATTTTCAAGTCTCTCTGGTTTTTGTTTTTTAAATGTGTTTTACTTATTATCTGTGTTTGGAAATTGGGTGGAAAAATTAGCAACAACCACGTGCATGCTCGTCTGAGTGTGTATGTGTGATCCACTCTTAAAAACATTGCTTCACAGCTTAACATGTGATCAGAAACTCCTTTTAAACCTTAGTTTAAGGCATTTATCTGCAAGCATTATGTTTGGCCCCATTGTGGAAATTTAAAAACTTAAATCTTGTGTCCAGTAGTAGACGTTTTAATAAAGGTCTTGGATTTTTCAGTGAGGAATAACTAGTAGCAGGATTTTCATGTTACAAATAAATTTCTTATTCTCATCACTCCTTCTCTGTCTCTCTCTGTGCAGGCTGAGCGAACCACGGCTGTCTGAGGCAGAGCGGCAGGCGTGCGAGGCCCAGTGGGCCGACAGGAGCCTGTTCGTGACGGAGCTGCTGCTGTCCACACTGTTACCAGACGAGGACGCCTCAGCCTCCTCCTCCGAGGACGAGGATGACTGTCACGGTTCGTTGCGGAATTTCGCTGACTTCGAGGCCATGGGTTGTGTTGAGGTCATGACCTTAGACGTGGCACTGGAGAACCTCAACCTGAAGGAGACGACCCCAGCTACCAAGACGACGAAGACGACAACTAAAACGGCACCAACGAAGAAAGAACCTCCTCCGCCGCCTCTTTGATGACATGGCCCTTCCCTCCCCTCAAAACCACCATTTTAACTGGCTGACTGCGGCGTCAGTCCAACTGCCAATGGATGACAAAAAGACTGCAGTTCTTCTTGGCTTTTTTTTTTTTTTTTTCTCTCAGTGATCATCTGTCAGTGATCATGTGTCATTTCAGCTCTGTTGCTCCCCACTCCACCCCATGTTTTATGTTGTGTCCATTGAATAAAAGTAGTGAGACGAGAGAATGTGAAAGCAAGAGTGGTGGCTGCGTGAGAGAAAGGAAAATTAACTATATAAATATATTATAGAAAAATCTATATGAAAGTTGATAATCAAATCCACATAACCCGTGTTTCCTTTAGCAGATGAGCAAAGCGTAGTTAGCCGTTTTAAGAGACAAACTTGTCACACACTCCACTCACCAAGGGAGAGGAGCAGACAGAAGCCTCTCTGGTAAAAACGCTGCTGTGTATTTATAGTTATAAATTAAAGAAGTGCTTGGATGGTTTACCACAACTTAAGCATGAGCTTAAATCACCATGTGCCCATTTTTAACTGCACAGTCACTAGACGGGGAGGTCTTTCTCTTTTTGTTCGTACACCTGAGTAACTGTACATTAATGGTGCTGAGTGCCGCATCGCCGGCACTTCACCGCACACACAGACACACACACACGAACACACAGACTGATGACGGCGTTTGGTTACCTTCAAGTCCAGCCTCACCCTCCTCCCTCCCTTTTGTGTGACATCACCTGTTTTGGGTCATGTGACCTTGCTTTTCTATCAACTGTGGGCACTTTGGTTTTGAATTGCATATCCAGTGTCCATTTGTGTACACTACAGATGCTCTACATAAAAGCGATACACAACTTGGAGGCAACCAGAGATGAAACAATCTCAGCAGTGTGACCGTTTTCAGGCCTTTTCTAACATGGAAGAAACGCAACCATGGTCTTCATGTGGTTGTTTTTTTTGTTTGTTTGTTTGTTTTCATCTTCTCCCTCCTTTCTCTCTTAATGAAGATCAGATGCTACTTTCTCAAGCTTCCAGTGATCTGAAATTAATCTTCTCTCCATTACTCATGAATGCAAAGATTACTCATCATGTGACTTGAAAAAGAGAATCCTGTATTGCTCTTTCCATTAATTTCTCTCAGTCAAAACGATCTTTGTATGCCTCCACTGCTACCTGAGGAAATGCAATGTATGTTTTTTGGCTTATCAAAGAAGCCAAATCACAGGGTAAACCTTTCAGTTTGGAGGACAATAAAAAATGTTTTTGGATGGAAATGAACTAACCCAATCCTGCTCTCTGGTTTGTTTGGTTATTTTTACTTTCTTTCTTTTTGTCAGTTGCTAACTTCTTGGCGAGCATGTACAGAACATGGTTACAAGAAAAAAGAAAAGAATAAACGCCTATCTTACAGGTCAAGGCATTCTCAGTCGGTCTTGTCATCTCCTGTCCTCATTCACAGCAGCAGATTGACACACTGGACTAAACTGAGTGTGGGTTATTTTTTTTAAACAAAGGATAAAAAGATTTCAAATAGAAATGCAAGATTTCACCTTGAGTTCTGACATTGTGTAACTCACAAAGAGTGAGGCACATCTGTCAATGTGGAATGGCTTTATTACTGAGCTTCCTCTGACAGAAATGAGAACAAGGGTATGAGTCTCTTTGGTTATCCTTTAAAGTAGTGGAGCTAATGAACTTGTGAGTTTTATGCCCTGGTTTTTGACTTGCAGGCCGCCTCAGCGGTTCTTAAATTTTCACATTTAAATTAGGTTTGGGGGAAATAAACAGCATGATACTCTCAACTTTACAAAAAGGATCTTTATAAAAGTTGATTTCCTTGGGATTAAATACCCACCGGGGGGGTGCCGTGCACAGTTTGACAACCAGTGGACTAACTTGTAGTTTGGAGGAGGGTCATTAAAATGTAGCAGAAACTTAACTGGGGAAACAACAGACAACACATTAACTATTAAAGGCACAAATACTCCATTGTTTTTTTGCTCAGCTTATGGCAGCTGCATTTTCCTCCTCACATGAGCACACGCAAATCCAGAGGAATATCTGGTATGCTTCACTGTGAACTTAGGCAAATCTGAACACACGAACGCCACATGAATACCAATATAGCACAAAAATAGCCGTATCTCCAGCCTGTCTGCCATGTGTCATGTGAGCAGACCATCTAGGGCCAAAGAATCTCAAACATCACGGGAACAGTGGACATTATGTCTGGAATAGCACACAAAATAAACACATTTCTTGGTTTTTAAAGCACATAGGTGTCATTCTTAACCTTTGTTTCTAAATATGAAGTCACTGCTGCAGAATGGAACAGTTGACAATTTTTAGCATCTAACAATTCCAATCGATGGCAATGCCAGGACTGGGACTTTTTAAGAATCATGTAGTCGAAAATGAAGGCTAATTCTTTACAGCTTTACTGAAAAGACTGCAAGGTACACACACTACTGTAAAATACTTTCATCATCTTCATCTGGGAAAAATACCGTGTTTCAAGAACAACTTGAAAACAAGCTCTTTATAGAAAATTGATGGTGTATTCACAGAAAGACACATCTGCAACATACTACAAAGAAATTATACTTGGTGTTTGAAGTTAAGCATGCAAACCGGTGGTTGCAGACAGAAAGGGGGAGGTCAGAGGATTAAAATGAAGTGAACCTCCACCCTGAACCCTGATGAGATTTTTACTGCTGTGCAGGAGCCACATTTCATCACAGCTGAAGGGTTGTCTGTTGTCAATTAAGATGAGGACGAGAACCACACATAAGTGGACAAATACCATTCACAAAGCACGCAGGCTGTGTGTTACTGAAACACTGCAGGGAGGTTATAGTTTCCATTTCTTGTTGGTTACTGATTTAACCGATGTGAAATGGAAACCATTATCCCTCCGAACGCAAATGGTGTCACTTGCTGTGTGCCAGCATCAAACCAGCATTTTTCATCGTTACTGTAGAGACTTATTAAATGAAACCCAGCTCAGACAGCAATGCTGCTGAGAACTTAAAGTGCAATCTGTGCCAAGTCAGTGAATTATTATTTCAGCTCAAAACCCTAAATAAGAGCAGCCTGAAAAGATCTGGCAGATTCATTTGGTCTTTAAAGAGGTTGGTTGCTGCAGGAAACCAAATGCATGCAAAGTGGGGGGAAATGAGAAGAGACGCAGCATGAGCAGAAGTTCATATTAGATGCAGTGAAAATTACACATTGTATAAAGCAAGTTGCTGTTGTTGGGTTCATAATGCCAGAGATGGATAAAAAAAAAAAAATTACACCCCAGCTGTATATCAAAAGATTTTTTTTTTTGTCTCTTTATTGACTTAAATAAGCTAAATAAGGGGCGGGGTGGGGTGTTATTGTTTTTACCTTGTGATTTTTGTCCTGCAACAGGAACTGCCACAGAGGTGGTTTTTGAATACTTTATCAGGTGTTTCTGTCTCTGTGGTTACATTTTATCAGCATGCCATGATAGCGCTGGACCCAAACAAGCCAGTCACAAAGCTTTACAGGCATGTAGTTAACATTGTAATCACGGCCGAGAAGTTGGGTGTGGTCCAATTCAACACTACTAAGTGGAAGTAGGGGCCCAAAGGTCCTGTGGCACCTTCCCACTTTTGGATTTTTAATACATTTATAACTCCTAACATGAGACATCTTTATCTCGTATAAAAGGAAACAAAATGGTGTAGTTCAAGGACTCGCTGGCATCAACGATGGTCTGATCCCATTGCCAGATGTTCTCTAGCTTACCCATAATGTAAAAAAGAAAAAAAATACTATTTGAAATAAACATTGTGGTAACTTGTCTTAAATATGCGTCTCTTTGCGCCTACTATGCAACAAAGCCATCCAGTGTTTAATTATACACTTTCCCAGCTTTCCTTAAGCAGCATACAAACACATACCACACACCTTTACAAAAAATAAGACACAACTCAGTGGATTTTAGGTACTCTTTGTAATTTTAATTCCCATAATTTAGTTTAAATGCAGACATTGTTTCACTAAATCTTAAATAAAACATTACAGTACGATAAATGCAAATCAGAAGAGCTTTAAGATTTTGTAGAAGCAGGCTACAGTTTCTTTAGATTTTTTTTATTTTATTTTATTTTATTCATTCATTTGTATTCATATATATATATATGCATCTTATTTCTGAAGGACCGGACAGTTAAGTAGCAGTAAACAGTAAAGAGACATCACAGAGCTGTAAAACCTGCAGGCCAGCCAAGGAGCACATTCTATTACAAAACAGACCCGACAACTAGGAGACAGCACGCCACATCCAGATGAAAGTCTGAGCTGATGCCGCTCCACCTTTGGGAGGCGGTGCTAGTCCCACACACACAGGAGAGGGCGCTATTACACCAGGGCAGGTGGAGCTACACACGACCACTGAAGTGACGGCAATGTAGTTGCACCTTCACGAGAAACGGCTTGTATTGCACATTCAGGGAGAAAGAAATGGCACATTCTGTTTCGTTTTTGTCTACAAAAAGGTTGATAAACAGTTGAAATGCGGCAGAAGCACAGAAGCTCCCTCAATGGCAATTCAACCAGTCGTTGAAACAGTCCGTCTAAAATGCTGTCCCTCTCTACGGGGAGGGAACGTGTCAAACTGCGCCCTCTAGGGACCGTGGTCATCCCTACGCCCATTCTGTTTTTGCGTTTGATTAAATTTGAAAGTGTTTGGATTTTACAGGGAACCACGTTAGATGTATACATTTCCTGTTGCCGGCTCAGGATGTAGCCCTTTCTCTCAGATACTTAAAGCTGCCAGCAGAAGGCGATTTTCACTTTCCCTCCCCATCTTGAGCAGTGCATCCCTTTTGGCCTATCAGGACTGAGAATGCATGGAAAACAATAAAGAAAATGACAATGTGAGTTACAAAGGGGGGGGGGCTGCAGCAGAGGATGGTGGCACTGCACAAATCAAACACGCGAAGCATGCCGGCTGACCTCAGTCCATTCACAAATAAACCTCCTAATGCATGAAGGAAATAATGTTTTCTCCGGCTCATTATATTGTTTAGTAAATCTTGCACCAGAGCAACAAACTTCCACAAGCCTCAGAGTAGAAAGTTGGCCAATGAAAGAGTCTTTCTTCAGCTTCTGACTTCATATTAAACATAAAGATAGATTTCTGTAAAAACCGCAAGGTTTAAACTGTGCTTTTATTTCAGCGGTTATAAATGCCATAGTATAAAACGCAATCTCTTTGGTCCTACAATCCAAAGAAAAAAATAGCACAAAATGCTATCCTCATGATTGCATGAGAGATTTTAAAAATTTTGAGGCTACCGTCTGCTTTTGCACATTTTTGTCATTTTGTGCCATTTGCTTGAGGCCAGAGTGCCTCAGCTGTTTAGCAATTAGAAGTTGGCGGTTACACTGGCTTGCTTTAAAGACAAAGGGGAAAAAACATCCATGAAAGCTTCAGATCTCTGCTGCGTATTTTCCTGGGTGGGGGGGAAGGCTGAATATTTTGTGTCGTCACAAAATTCCTTCTAAATATTCTTCCTCCGGGCATCAGAGAACAAACGCAAGAGGATTTGAACACACCGGCTCTGTGCAGCCCCCCTGAACAACACACAGCCTGTGGAAAAGTAGAAGGCCATGAGCTTCAACAGCGCTCACCTGCCAAAAAACAAGGAAACAAATTTCCTCACAATCAAGTTTCCAGTTACCACTCATTGCCTTCATCTTCATCAGGGCAGTCCTACACAATGGTTTTCTGGCACGGTGCTCTGCTGCTCTTGAAGCTCGTGGCCAAAGCAGTAGGGAAACAAAATTACAAAGTGTTTTCATCAAAAATTGAAAAATAAAAATGGTAATTTAAAAATCTGATCTACTGGCAACCGACACATCAGTCTATATGTTAGAGGAATCCACCGGGCTGAGAGGAAGTGTGGCACACGGCACCCTGAAATAAGACCATTTCTCAGTATTGCTGCAATTACAGTCTTACAACAACAATTAGTCCCAACTGGCCAGATTTTACCATCAGCCCCATAGAGTGTCCTCCAAAGTGTCCGGAAGCTCATCCCGGTTAAAACTCAGATATGGTAGAAAAATATAGTTCTGATGAAATTTCTCTAGTAATCCTCTTTATTACTGAATTGCACCCATACATGTAGTGTTAATGCATTGTAGTAGCAGTGTAAGGTGACGGGGGTCAGGATTAGCACTACCGCTACAAGAAACAAAATGAAAAACGAGTCACTGCGCACACACTTGCTCTCGCTCTCTTTCTCTCTAGACACTTCTGGTTTTTTATTTATTTATTTATTTTTTTACTTTCACTTAAAAACTCACGGTTAATAGTTTGTCTTTCATTGGCATCATTAGGCAACAGTTGTTTTTTGTGGATTTTTTGTTTTTCAGATAACTCTACAATATGGTTACGATGTAAACACCACAGTACATAATTAGTTTACTTTTTCTGCACAAAGTAAAACACAAAGTTACAAGGCAAGTGGCTACTTAAGCATAGATTTGTTCATGAGAGAGAGAGAGAAAACAAACAAATAAACAAAACAAGAAATGAGGAAACACACCACAAGAACAAAAACAACTTGCGACACCTGGCATCGAGTTTGTTCAAATTAAAAGAAAAAAAAAAAAAGCTTTTAGACTTTGTTCATCTACAGGTCAGGTGACCGTTTTAAAAAGCTGGTGATGATCAGTTCTACCTCCGAATACAACCTTCAGTCCTAAGACAAAAGTCTTGTGATATTTTTGTGGCATGAGCAGCCTTGAAACCCTCACCGGGCTGTGATTCACACACCTCATGCTTACCGCTTACCGTTAGCGCTCAGACTGAATCAGAGGTGATTGAGAGACTAAATGCTTCTCTGCTCCAAACAACACCTGCCCAATTTCAGGAGCTACTCGTGTGGCTTGGGTTGAGTCCTTTTCCTTTCGACATCTGCATAACGTTTTACCATTTAAGTATTCGATATGACAGATCACAAGGCTTTAGCTTTTTGCATGTCTCACTCTGTTAGATTTGAAACCTGGACTCGGATAATCTCGGATAACCACGGTGCGAGATCTGAGATGATCTGAATATGAAAAAATGTTAAGGTTCATCAGCGGGCAGGGAGCCTTTGATATAAGGAAGTGACTCCTGCTTTCTCCAGAGTCAAAGGCATATGGATGATGATATGCAAACATTTTTACTAAACTTAATCAGTGCTTTATTTTTTGTACATCTGATCAGTTTTGGCATCTGCTGTACCTCATTTATCTGGCATACAGACATGGTGACAACAACTTACTTTGGCATGGTTCTGCTCTCTAAAGAGCAACCTCACTCTCCCTCGCTATCTGCGTATCTCCTCGAGGAGGGAGCCGTTAACAAAAGAACCTTCTGTCAATACTGTTCAATTCACCCAGGCAATAAAACAGTGAATGCAACGGCAACTCTCACTTCCTCTGCTGTGAATGGGTTTGGTAAAGCAAAACACTTTGTCCTAATCAATATTCTTCTGCCAACTTCAGAAAAACCTGCCAAGTGTTCATCGGTGGGAGTTTCCTATGAGCCGCGGGGGTTGAAACTAACCGTGAATTCTGACATCATTATGAGGTGAAGAGGCCCCCCCACCCACCCACTTTTCCGAAACCATTCACAC
Organism: Oreochromis niloticus; assembly: GCF_001858045.2. Lineage (NCBI taxonomy): Eukaryota > Metazoa > Chordata > Actinopteri > Cichliformes > Cichlidae > Oreochromis > Oreochromis niloticus. The sequence goes on from NC_031977.2 coordinate 26,732,152, forward strand.
TCACACGCACGCACGCATCCCCAATCTCCCATCCCAGACCCCCGCATCCAAACTCTTAAAGGACATTATTTACAGTACAAATTACAGTATAATACATCATTAAAAAATATGAGATCTCTAAAAACATACAGGAGCTCTTGACAAAAAACAAAAAATCAACTCTTTAGTAAATTAGGTTTCTATGGTATCATGTGAAAAATAATAATAATAAAAAAACAAAAGCAGAGTGACAGTCTCACCGCTCCTCTCTGAGGCGTCCGTTCCATTTGGCCCCAGTTGTACCTGGCTAGCATGTTGAAAGTGAGATGACGGATGGGTTTGGTTGACCACGCGCACATCTTTTCTCCTTTTGTTTGAAAGCAAGCCGCAATACAACGAATCACACTCGACCCAATATCACAATATGTACAGTTTAGTTTAGTTTTTTTTGTTTTTTTTCACCCCTGGCATTTTGGAACAATGATAACGATAATAAAAAGTAAGCACTTGACCGATTGTGCTGCCTAGAATTTCAGGCAGAAGGATATGGATTTACTGCAGGCAAGTCTGCTGGCTTATGTTAGCAGAATAAACTGCTTTTTCATCATTTTTATTTCTGTATTTTTTATATTTACGTGGTTTTGTTTTTTAAGGAGACTGTCACATGTTTTGTTAGAAGTTACCAGTAAGTCCCCTGTTATTGTCTTATGTACAGCAGATTGAATGGTACACTAGTTACACTTTTATTTTTTAATCAATCCCACCAAAAAGAAAGAGAATAAATAAAAACCGATTGGGAACTCAAATGAGTCAAAAAGATCTCTGGACTACGGAGCCAGGCAGCATGTGAACCAACCCTCCTCACATCTACAGTACAACCAAGTCCACCTGTAAACCATCCTCCCTTCTTCCTCGTCACCCTTGTGCGTCGACTCTCTTCCTTCTCATCTATCTGCAACCCTCACATTCGAGATATGACCTCTACCCAAGTTTCCCCCTCTCTCTCTCTGACTCTCTTTTTCCTCCTCTGCTCTCCCTCCCGGCGTTGCGCCCTCAGACGTAGGGCAGGATGCCGTAGACAAACAGGGCCATGACGGCGGCGCTGAACAGGCCGGCCACAGGCACCGTGACAAACCACGCCAGGAAGATGTTCCTGAAGAGGCGCCAGTCCACTGCTTTCTGGGAGCGGATCCAACCCACGGCCACAACGGAGCCCACCTGGAGGCCGCAGCAAGGAGGGAAGAAAGACAAATAATCAGCAGCAGCACAGAACAAAATGTTCAACGCAGCAAAGCCAAAGTCAGTATGAAGAGCTGCAGGTTGTCCACGCTTTTCTCTTGATGGAAGTTTTTCCAAGATTGTTTTGCAGTCAGATTACGTCAGCTATTTTTAAGGCATGTTTTGCAACGCTAAACTCTTCCCTCGTGCATTAAGTGGTTACAATGAACCCTATTGGACAGAAAAGATAACAGCAACAGCTGATTAATTAAATTGCAGATGGTGATTGGTGGAAATTATGTGTTTGTGGCTTTTGGCTAAGTCACTTAGAGTCTCCTCTAACAGTATCAGTCAGCAGTTGAAGTAGCACTCAAATTCTTGGGCAACAACAATAATAATAAGTTTATTATTAACTATTCTATTTAAAGGCACCTTTTATGGTTTTCCTAATTTGCTCCCACATAAAACACTGCATGCTTATTTAAAACATTAGCAAATTTTCAAACGAGGACAGCGTATGTAAAAGTAATCTCTATGAGCCAAAGCTCAGGCTTCAGACTAGCTGTTTTTTCTACTTTTGTCCCGAGATGACATCACCTCGGCATGGATGTCCTTACATGGTCATTTTAAGCACAAACAGAAGCACTAGGTTAAAAACATGGGGCTAAAAAGAACCAAATTCCTGTTTGTGGAAGTCAGGCAAGAAGAAGCCAGTGAGTAGAGTGTGGTCAGCAACTCTTTAGACAGGGGGCGAGCTAACAGGCTTCATAGAGGGACAGTATAAGAAAAATATGTACATACATACTTCAATTCCATTTTCGTACTATATGGACTCTTACAAAAAATACATTAAATTCAAAGTATCAAAGTAATTGATATTGATACAGGTAGTAATTGGTATATTAACTGTATCTAAAAGTTGTGCTGAGCAACAAAAAAAAAAACTTCCACCAAAGAGTACGGCCAGAAAGACACACAAACAAAAGGTGATAACATATCAACAGGTCAGCAGAAAGGCCATGTGCAACCTGCAGCTCTTCAAAATTAGATCAGTTTTCAGTGTCTGTGTTAGTGACTGCAAGCAGATTATAGAGGTTATCACAGCATAAATTAAATTTGGTATCCGTGGAAGCCTGAAATCAGCAGCTCTAGAGTAGCAACAGTCTTTTATTTACCTCTTTATTAGGCTCCAAATATCAAAAAGCACTAAACCTGAGAGCTAGTTAACTTGTGCGAATCTGTCTGCAAATTTCAGACTTCCTGTTCTTTCTTTTGATAGAAATAACATCAGAATACAAACGAGATTTTTTTCTTTGAGTAAGACTCAAAGTGACACACCTGAGTCTTGGAGTAACGTGCAGTGAGTGGTTTCAGCTCTTAGTGACGCTACAAGTGGGCGGGAGTTAAACCGCGTTTCCCTGCTCTTATATGGCCGGAGCAACATGAGACACCGTCTGTCACACGCTGACTAAATGTGGAAGGTCAGGCCAACAGAGTCCAGCCTGTTCTTTTGGTTTATTAGTCAGTCTTAATAAGACTAAGCTCTACTAGACTCACAAAAATATCTCCCAGAAAAGACATTTAGGTCATGTAGCCTCTCGACTTAAACGCAAGATACTTTAATGTAGCATTTCTTGGATTCTCCTCTTTCCAAAGCAGGGTGTGCATGTGTTGAACAATATTTAACTCAGCGGTCACATTGTTTGTTTGATGGTTTTAGTACCTCAAGCACGGAGCAACAAATTCTGAACTCTGTGTGACCTCAGTGTTCGTATTGCTTTTGAGTTTTTGAAACGAGTCACTGCACATTACCATACCACACTGACCCACACACCCATCCATTCGGTTTAACTTCCACACCCACACACACAAAAGACCTGAAAAGAAAAATCATCACTCATACCCAACAGAACTTCACCGAAACCGAATGGATGCCCATGACACACAGACACACTCTCTCACACACACACCGTGAAGATGTTGACAGATGTTGCTGGCTACTTTCTGAAAACCAAACAATTTAAAATGTCAAAGAGCTGCAAGTCTTGCTAGTGTTTTTTTAAGTCCAGCATCATCTGTGGACCATCTCCACATTTAAAATAAACAAATAAATAAGAATCACTAAATCATTCAAATCACCACCACGATTATATACCTCTAACCATCAGTAGATTTAGCATTTTGGCAGAGCAGCTGATTATCCAAGGTTTTTAGGAAGGAAACAGGAAGGCATTTGGAGGTGAGAAATGAAGATAAGGTATGGATGGCGATGATATTGATGTTTAGACAAATAGATCACCAGTAACTTAAACCCAGTTTTGAGTCTTGTGAAGTTTCCCTTCAGTGGAGCTAACATTTTTGCATTCCTGTTTTCACTGATTATTGCACATATGATCCTATACAAGCTAAAAACAAACATTTCAGGTAGATTTCAGGTGTTTCATCCAGCTTCAGCTTTGCAAGTAGCTAAGAGGCTAAAAGCATAGCTTAATATTTAGTGATATCAATATTATCATCAAACTCTCTACTTGTGTATTCGTTTAACAAATATTCCTAGTTTTTCATCTAAAAAAAACCTTTTACTACTAATTTAATAAACAAAAAACAATAAATAAATAAAGATGATATCTATGTATTTGCTGTCTGTCTAATAAACATGCACGTACCTGCCTGACAGCATTCTTTAATCTTACAAAGCTACCTTTGAGGTAAACTTGGGGTTGTGTTGCTGAAGGAAAACTGCACGAGAAATCAAAACGTCAACTTCGGGAGTTGTGATTGGCTTTGGCGATTGACAGCTACAGGTGAAGCGATGAAGGCGAGCTCCCGGAGGGCTCTCTAGGATGACTTCGCTACCAATACCTTGCAGTGGGTGGAGCTTATTGGGATGCCCACATTTGATGCAACAAGCACTGTTAGCGCACTCATTACTTCAATGCAAAATCCGCTGTGAAGATAGATGAGTAGAGAGACAGACAGAGAAAGATGGAAAGGTAAAAAAAGTGGAAAACAAGTGTGACAGGTGGGTTCGGGGGGGAGGATGGTAGGTATTTGGGAGGTTGAGGTCTGCTTGTGGACAAGCACGGGAGGGTGGAGAACCCACACACCAAACCATGCCAGTGCTAAGAGGGCAAAATGGAAGAGACTTGGTGGAAATGAAACAGAGAATGAGACACCGTGTTGATGGGGGTGGGCAGGGGAGATTTGGGAATGGTGGGGTCCGTCTCGAATTCCAGCCTCGATCTGCTATTCCTGAAAAGAACAGGGGAGAGGGGCTGCACACTGCTGCCTGGGCTGGTTGTAGCGGGCTGGACATGGATTAGTTTTGATCTTTTTGCAGTGCAAAGATTGGTTAGGATTATCAGTTCCTGGGAAGGATAAGTCTTGTTTATGAGAAAATGAGTGGTATTTACATCGTTTTGACGACCATTTCTACTAACGATGCTGTTACTGTGATCACTGTGGAAAACACTTTACCAAAAAGCAAAGAACTTTAATAATTCCCCTGACACGTAACTACAGAACTGGAAATATTAGGGTTCATTTTTCATACTCATGAGGATGGAAACGATAGGAATGGCAGATCGGAGCGAAAACAATTCTGCAGAGCTTCTTCTGCTATTTGAAAAGCCCACCGCCTGGAGCGCCCTGTAATAATTAAAGGCAACTCAGACTTACGAGAATTTTTATCGTCTGGATTTCAGTAAATCAGCTGCAGGATAAGGTTTAAAGAGATTTTAATGATAAAATTAAAATGTAACTGTAAAACTGGTATTAGGAAATTTAACCGAGTCAGGCTCCCTCCTGATTTCCACCGGAAAACACTTTCTTGCTTTTTTTTCACAACACACCCGACAGTAGGGCCCGTGTTGCTGACTTTGTTGGAGTAATGCTGCCGTGCTTACAGCTCTCGGCCTAGCTTGTACGAGTGATCACAACAGACAGAAAAGAAGGTCAAAACTAATAAATAAGACCCACATTTTCATAAACTGCAATTATCCTTTTTTTTTTTCCTGCCACAATAATCTGAGCTTTGACTTCTGTGGAGAAATTTAACTAAGAAGCAGAGCACTTGTAGGGAGGCAGGCATAAAATTATAGTAAAATTACTAAAACAGATTTTATCCAATTATCTCACGACATGACTAAGCACTAATTATAGCTAAAGCGGTGTGTGTGTGTGTGACTCTAGCTCAGTCCAGCCCGGCGCCCTGGGAGGCAGTGTGAGCTCCCTGTCCCCTGGAAATGCCTGAAAGGGAGTTGAGAGGCCAGCTGGAAGGCCGCTCAGTCATACCTTGCAGTGTGTGGTACTGACAGGGATTCCGATATTGGAAGCGAACACGACTGTGAGTGCAGAAGCCAGTTCAATAGTGAATCCACTGTGGAAGGAAGGGAAGGGAGAGGAAGGGAAGGGGGGAGGAGCAAAGAGACATTCTTCATTGTGATGTCTTGGACGTTGCTCATGATGGCACGATCTCACCGGCATCCACATATAAAACCACAGCAGAGCATTTAGCAGTTCTTTAAAGCATGCCCAACACACATTTGAAAAACAGAAATAATATTAAATATCTGACACTCACACAAACACACACACACAATAAACACAACACTTCTACCAGGTATTACACACCAGTGTGTTATTCATAATGGATACAGTTTCAGTATGAGATATACAAACAGGCCTTTGTGTTGGTGTGTTTCTGTGCTGCCTTGTGCTTACTAGAAGACAGTTTCTCTAAAGCCACCAGCTGCTTTCAGGACATTTTTTCACACGTACTACAGTACCAACACACAGAGAAGACATTAGACATTAGAATAAACTTCCAAATCATGAAAGAGGAAAAAATAAATAAATTAAATGCATGAAAATGTAACTTAAAAGGAGAAAAATGTGGCTTTTTTCTTACTAGATGGCAGCCAATAACATTCTTCAGAAACACTGAGCTAAGGTTCCAGAAGATACGACTGAAATTTAAATGTCACTGCAGGCGGAGTGCGGAGTGGTCGAACAGCAGGAGCCAATCTCTAAGACAGCAGAGCACCAATGATGTCACCTGATTAATCTTGAACCCATTTGTAAATGGCCACTTGGCCCTAACTCTATCTGTAGACATGGCCTACAGAAATTGATAGCCATTAGGCAAATGTTAATTGTATTAATTAGACCTGTGCTTTCCCCAGCTCATGTCAAAATGTAGAAGTAGAGGGTCTTGCAAGAAAGCTACAGAAAAAACTCACAGCATTTGCTCCGCCTCTCAACAGCAACAATAAACTATACACAACTGGACAAGTGTGCCATATCGACTCATCACAAAGAGATATGATTGTTTGTGTTTCTCTGAGTTCTGCTGGTTAAGCTTTGCAGAGCCTGCTAGATCTGCAGCAATCTGTCCCTGTGGTGCTTCAACAGCAGAGCTGGGCAGAAGGATGAAAATCCATACTTTAAGTTTCAAAAGTCTTTTTACTGCTGTGATACATCGCACTTTTTAGGTGTTCACTGCGGCTGCTAAAATATATTCCCGGGCACATAGACCGCAGACACACATATAAACACTTCCGTGTCCTTGCCCCAAACAAACTTCTTTTCAGAGTGATGCATGGAAACAGACACTGGAGGAAATCAAGTCTTTAGAACGGTGAACCAGTGCAAATTTGTCTTTGGGTCCTGGCAAAAAGTGTAAGCTGGTGATGGAAGGAGGGAGATTAAGAGAGAAAGGAGACAGACAAAGAAGAGAGAGCCCAAACAAAAAGAGAAGAAATGAGGGAAGGGAAAATAATGAGATGGTGTGGGCGTGAGCGTGAGAAAGAGACTTTAGGGAAAAGGGGAGAGAGAGAGAGAAAGCTCTATAGGTGAGACGTAAAAAAAAAAAAAGATGTAAAGGAATGAAGAAAAAGAAAAAAGCAGGGCGCTGAGAAAAAGAAGAGGGTTAACCACAAAAATAGTGATTTACAGGAGTGGGTAGGAAGGAGAAAGGAGGACGGGGGGAAAAGAAAAGTGCAAGAGTCAGACTGGCGTCCCTCCCTGCGGTTGGAGAAGAGAGGCTACGGTTCCCACTGTGGCCCTCCCTCACCCCTCCTGCTCTACTTCTCTTCACCCAGAATGCCAAACAGCTTCCTGCAACCCTGTGTGATGTTCCTGCCAGGCAACAAAACACAGCCACTCACACAGACGCACGCACGCACGCAAGCACACACACACCCCCCTCAAAACGCCTTGCTGGAACAATTAGACCCTAATGTGCATGCATGCTCGGACACATACAGTACATTCAACGCACGGTGACTTGCAGAGTTTGGCTTCCTCAGCACACAAACAACTCTGTGGTATGCACAGACACACACACACGGGCACGCACGCACACACACGCAAACTCTTCAGCTTATGCGTGGGAAGAGAAGAGAGAGAGGAAGAAGGAGACTGAAGTCAAGGACAGAGCAACAGCACGGGTTTGTGGATGTGAGATGTCTACTGCTCAGGTTATCAGACAGCCAGTGTCCTAAGGCTTTGTTTGTTGTGGTCCGAAAGTCTACTTGTTTATTCATAATTTTTATGTAATAGGTCAAAAAATCAGAGAAAAAAAAAAGCACTACTATTTCACTCCCTAGGCACCACTAAGATACTATCATTAAAGCAGATTTCTGTTAAAAAGTAGTAAGAATTATTTCTAGCAGAGTCTGGGATGATTCCCAAAATCATAAATAGCGTGCTTAGTGCTGAGATCAAGATTTATTTATCACCAAATTTTTATTTATACGTTTATAGCAGGAAAAAGTAATAAAAAAAAATTCCATTCAGTCTTTGTATTTTACCTAATAAACTCAAATGTAATGGATTTGAACACAGATCTTTTCACTTAAACGATCTGCCTGACTTCCTCTGATGATAAACATGAGTACACATCAACACTGTATGCAGGTCAATGGCTGGCAGAGAGTGAGGGAAAATCAGAACATTCATTAGTTACACAACAGACAAACTGCTTTATGCATTTTGCTGTCTGCACGCCGGATTACTAAGTATCTTGTGATTGTTCATTTGCACTTTACCGCCCTTTTCCGGCATTCTAATACGGCTGTGGGAAAGCAAGTACTCACCATGGAGGCTGGAAGCCCTCTATGAACTTGTTTGTGTCAGCGTGTTGAGGCTCTATGGAGCGCGTAAAACCCAAGCATGGTGGATAGTTCACCTCTGCAGCACAACTCTCCTTCAAACGCACCCAACCGCATCCACAGACACGCACATGTGCACTCACTCTCCTGTGAGGTGACTTTCTCACCTTGAGGGGGTGATGGGAGTGAGGTCCTTCCCCATGGTCTGGATGACGCGGCGGCCCCATACCCACAGGCCGGCACAGATGCCTATACCACCGTAAAACAGCAGCCAGATAGGAGTGGCAGCATCCTGCATCACACCTCCTTGTTCGTAGATCATCCACAGTGCCACCAAAGGCCCAATGGCATTACTACAAACAAGAAAGTAGATAAAAACCTTATTCAGGCATTATATACTCAAGTCCAAAGAACAGCGTAAAGGTGATTTTTATATTTAGTTGACAGAAAAATGTACTCTGGACCATAAAGGTCGCTATCTGTTATGTAACACGTAGGGGGCAGCACCTGACATCGTTGCCTCCGTGGGCGAAAGAACCAAAGCAGGCGGTGAGGATCTGCAAGAAGTGGAAAAGCAGAAACACCTCAGGTTTGTCCTTCTCCTCCTGATCCTCCAAGTCGTCCGGCCCTGGAGGTGGAGCCCCTTCTTCCTCCACCCCCTCCAGGTCTGTGGCAAGCTTCATCTCCACTCCGCCCTCCTCGGCCTCGATCTCAGCCTCTGCCACGGCGTTACAGTACGATGAGTAGCTATCGTAGCGTATCCGCTTTTTGGAGTAGGACACGCTGTTGCTCCTGCCCCCTCCCTCACCAACCAGCTTTTCACTGTCCTCGCGTGATTCGGAGCGCATCGGCTGGACGGGCATGCCGCATATTGCTGCTGTGTAGCAGGTGTAGCTGTTGTTGCGGCGCAGCAGGCGGTAATTGTTGTCAGCCGGGCCAGCGTTGGAGCGCTCGTTGTCATCCATGCGGCCAAGGTGAATTTTGTGAAGCAGGTCTTTGTACAGACCAGAGTCTTTGTGCACCGTGTGGTACACCTGGCCATCGCTACGCATGTGGCCATCGAAGCTGAAGCTGCCGTTAGAGATGGGGGATTTGAGGCTGCCGTTCGTCATTGAGTGCGTCCGACCTGGAAGACAGAAGATTAATGAAAAGTCTGCTTTGAAGTAGGATGTTTATGATGACCGACGAGTTTGAGCTCCATTAATGCCAAGTTTATTTCATGCTAATAAGTATTAACGCATAAATAAAGCTATAGTTACTCCCCTCTTATCAAATATTATATAAATTTCCAGTTGTACCATACACCCTGCCGTTTGGCAGGATAGTGCCTCCATTCGCCAGGTTGGTGAGCTCACTGCTGGATTCGCGGGTGCCCCGGTCACTGCTGCCGCCTGTGAGCGGCATCACAGCCTCATCTGTGCCCTTCGCCCCTGGTAACTCTTTGAAGACGGGGCTCTCCTCCTCCTCTTCAGGGATCTTGTCCAGGCTCTCATCAGAAATCCTCGACAGAGCCTGCTCTTTCTTTAAACGACCTGGAGGAGATCAAGCAGCAGTTGAAAGAGCACCGAGTTAGGAAGTTTTTGCAGGTTGCTTTAAACCCATCATGAAAGGAATGCCACAACTGTATTGTGGCAGCCTTTTATTATTAAAGGATTTCAAGAAAACCAATCTGGATGGCGGCCAGTTAGGCAAGCAAAACAGTAGTTAGACAAAAAAAAGGGAAAAAAAAAAAGATTAGAATTTATTTGTAACTTTTCACGGTTAAAAACAAAAAGCTGTTATTATTTCTGCTTTCAGGTTCAGAAGACAAAACTTCTGAAAAGAAACAGATGATCTAAATGAATCCCAGTGCCTACCCGATTCTTTGAATACCCTAGTACAGAAAAAAAAAACCCAACCGGAGTTATAACTTGTTTTATTTAAATGGATGTAGTAATATCCAGATAAATAATTTTACCTGTAATCCTCACAGGCATTAGTGGGTTCATGACACGGTCACACAAACCATGGGTCAATGGAAAAAAACATTTATTTTTTTGGCCTAAACATAGATATTATTTTTCATGGCCTATAAATACCACTCTGCTTCTTATTAACTTTTATTTATATTTCTTTATAGTGCAAAGCATTTCTGGCATCGATCAGATTTTTGGATTAAGTGTTTGAGCTCTTACACAAAGAACCTTTTATTTATCCAGCACAAAGTTAAAATAAACAGAGCTGTGCCTTGTCTTTATCCACCACTGTCTACTTTTTCCAATGTTTTAATTTTCTGTGTCATGAGTTTTACAGCACTGCCTGCTTTGCTGTGGGCTGGTTTTCCCATTAGGGAAACAATTCCCAGCTCTGATCCTGAAAGCTTTCTACACTGCAGGCCATGATCTTAGCCTCTTTCATCTGACCAAGTAACTATACGCCCAAAAATCTAAGTGGAGCACTGAAGAGTTCACAGGGATTTTTTTGGTGGCTTTAGTGCCTCTGGCAGAGGCCAACAAGAAAACACATGCCCTGGGTTCCGTTGTTTGGTGTCAGAGCGTTTTCACATGGTGTGAGAGAGACAGACTGGACACATACACACACATTTGTATGGATATCCTTGTGAGGACATTCGTTTACATAAAACCAAATGCCTAAACACAACACTTACCCTAACCCTAAACCAAATTTAACAGATACTTACTTGCAATCTTTCTCCTCATCCAGGGACAGACCAATATCCAGACCAGAGCTGCGCAGACCAGCGAGCCAGCTAAAGTGATGAGAAAGATGGCCCACACCGGTAGCGTCTCCAACCCGAGCACTGCAGTTAATGAACACACATTAAAAAAAAAATAAAAATCCATGTACTGACATCACACATTCAAGAGGAATTTTGAGCAAACTAACAAGCGCTTCCATCCCTGAGGTGATAATTTGATCATACACTGGTGTCAGGTTAAATAATCAGAGAGATACTGGGAATAAGCACTTACATGGAGCTCCAGTATACATGATGGAGAATGTGTTGATACCAATGGTGGAGGCGTAGAAGAGGGGCAATGCTCGCAATCCGTTTGGAACAGAGTCATCCTGTGAAGTAAAAATGGAAATGCAACAATAATGATAATAAATAATAAAACAAAACATGTACAACACAATAAAATATGAGCTAAAATGAGAACATGATCATATGCAGTCAGCGATAGGTCATCATCTTCTGCTAGTTTAGCTCAGGTCAATTTAAAGGTGTGGAGTAATACAATTATTCCTTCTTGCACAACCATGGCTTGCTTTTATCAGAAGGTTAATAATTAATATGACTAATCAGGCAGGTAAAATGACACTAAACTAGACAGTGGATTTTACAGAAGTAACAAATCTCAACCCTGCAAACACAAAACTGAAAGATCGAGTATTCTGATGCAAATAGCCTGCAGACGCAAAAATGAATTTGACCCATCTATGCAGTAACACCGGCCCAAACGGCAAATCGTCCCATGACTCACTCATATGTAATCCTGCAGTCGTGACCCTCGGATGATCTGCAACACTTCCTAGTCTGCCAGAGCTTTCCCATTACATAACAAATACGCGGGTGTTGCCATATCAAAAGGGTTTTTATCTGTGCTCAAGTTCTTTCAGACAAGTTGGGCGTACGCGTGTAAGTCTGTCTCCAGTTTCTTATATTAAAATTACCAGATTGGCAGCTAAGTGCAAGTGCGGAGAGTGCAACGGCTGCAAATGCAAAGGCAGTGTGACAAAACTGAACACAGCATTAGGTGAAAGTGATGTGTGCCTACCTTGTTGAGGATGAAGTGTCTGATGAGCATAAAGAGAAGTCCAGACATGAGTCCAGAGAGCAAGGGGGAGATGAACCAAGACGCCACTGAACAAGAATGAAAAATGTTAATGAGGAAACGACAGGAGAGCCTTGCCTACTCTCTCTCCAACTAGAAATTCTGCGTTTTAATAGTTTTTTGTTTGTGTTTTTAGCTAACGGTTCTCTTCCTACAATGAATTCTAAGTCATTTCATTTATGTGTTATGCATTAAGTATGAGAATAAATCCCAATAACCAGTTTTCTGGTGATGTGAGAGTTTATTATTCTTTAAAGTATGCATTATTATTGGATGCTGAGCTCGAGGATGCTGTATGATGTATGACAGAGGCTCTTAACAAGGAAGAAATAGGTTTATGTGCCTAAACTAAACTCAATAAAGCACTGGGCATAAAATGAGTCATGTACTTGGAAACACAATCTGAAGATTGTTGTTTACTAAAAACCTAAAAACCTTTCTAAAATCAAACTCCACTGGGCAGATCTCAGAGTGGTTTCTATTCCATCAGGTTTCACTGGAAAATGGGGCAGTTATTATAGGCACGCATGCAGACACACAGACACTACTCTGATACAATCTTCTGCCATTACCAATCTTGACAAGCTGCATCCACTGTACTCCCTTTGTGCCGATGGCTACCATAGAGAAGCCGATGGTGGCGCCAACGATGCAGTGAGTCCCAGAGATGGGGAGCTTGAGGAAGGAGGCGATTAGCTGCCAGACGGCTGACCCTGTGACCAAAACAGAGACAAAAATCTAACGTTTAGCTTAGTTTATTTATTTGTCCGCCTCCGTACACAAAAACAATCTCTTGGGAAAATTAGCAGTTAATTCCCATCTGCAGTTTGTGTGACATCATGTAACATCTTAAATGAGGGCCTGAGAGTGCCATTTGAAATTCCAAATGACTGCCTTAAGTTTGCAGTGTTTATAGAAGCTGGGACAAAAGTATAATCTGAAAACTACACTAGGCTTTGTTTATCCTCCTTTAACAAAGACTGCTATTCACAAATTGCTCAATGATGTATAGTAATTTCAGTGTTTTTGACATGGAAGATTATATATATTTAAAAAGAGGAATATTTTAAGATCCAGTCGTGAGAAAAAGTTTCGCAATAATCACTCAAATGTGTCTTCTAAATTACTACATTCATTAGAGACAAATATTATAACTAAACCAATAACACAGAAAAAGTTCAGCTCCGAGAGCAGTTACTCATGGCCCAAGCTGGAAAATCTAAAAGAACATCTGAGCCTAAGACTTTAAAAAGCTCATTAAAATCAGGAAAAACTGGAAGTGTGGGTTTATAGAGGTACCTCTCTCTATAAATAAAGTCATAAAATGTGTGTAGTGAAAAAGCACCTTTTCAAATCACTGAGGAAACAGTGAATTTGAAAATTACAAGAGAACTTTAGGGGCAGCAGATCATGACCTGCAGCTCTGGAGATTTTGGGTGATGTAAGGAGACAATGACCCAAAGCACGCAGAGTGAAACAACAACAACAGAGCTGCTGAAAAAGAAAATTTGTTGCGGAGGCTAAGTCAGAGTCTTAACCTTAATCTAATTGAGATGCTGCGGCATGACCTGAAGGGGGCTGAGGACAGGAATTAAGAGGGGCCGAAACAGTTTTACAGCAGAGGTATTATATGAGGGATGACACAACCTGCCTCCAAAGAGCCAATCAACAGCTGAACCAGGAAACTGCACTGACTCATGCACACAGCTGAGGTTCACAGCAGTTTCAGCCGAGTGGTGCTAGGGAATGTGTATGTGTAGAAAAATGTGTACCATTTCTCTTGGCTTACATTTCCATAAATTGAGTTAGCATGGCATCTGTTCAGTGCTCTGATAAGTAGAGCTAGAAACACTCATCGAGTTAGCTGTTAAGTAGTGTTTTGGGGGTACAAAGTACACTTATAAGAGGCAGCCTTTTAAAAGCTTATTTTGGCTGGAGATTTTATACATGTGGTTGTTTTTATTATCCTAGAGAAGCAGATAATAGGACAAATCATTGTCAGCCCTAAATTAGACTTTAAACTCCAGCAAAACACCAAAACCTCCAGCACACAAGAAGCACTGGAGGAAGTTTTAACAATAGGTTAAAACTTCTTTAATTATGCATGAACAATATGCCAGTTAAAACATTTCTCCAACAGTGACCTGTGGCAGCCAGCCACACCTGAATTTTCATCTCCCCTGTGCATAATGCTGCCCTTTTTAAATCAACATTTGCCAGCAGTCTGTCATCAAAATGGCATTGTCCTAATGGGAGACCCATTGTTTTCTGCTTTTACTGAAATGGTGGTGTGCGAGTCTCCAGTTGATACTCAACAATTCCTCTTTATGTTTCACTTCAAGAGTTTTGTTTTCCTGCGGCTCTTAGGAAATACTTACAACGCTGCAAGGTTAGCTAACATTAGCAAAGCCCCAATAAAGTTTTATCCGAAAATACATTTAAAAAAGTGCCTTTCATGTACAGTAAGAAAGTGAGTGAGGTGCACTGCTTAATAACAGTAATTATGATACATACATGAGGACTGGTGCATGTCACCAGTACCAGCTGAGCCCAGGATAATATATATAACTTGTTCTTATTGTTAAATTCAAATTCATTTCTAAGCTTTTTATAAAGGTCTATGTCTGCATGAAGCTATACAGAGCTTTTAAAGATCAAAAGTGGATTTCAGGAGGATTAGTAGGGCCTAATTTGTGACCTGGTAAATACTGAACAATACATATCAAAGTAGTTTATATGAGGTAATAAATAAGACATTGTTGAAGTTTTTTTAAAAAAAAGAGATGTCATTTAGGCTGTTGGAAAGTAATTTTTAAATTTTTCTCCTATTTTACAACTTTACAGGTAATGGGGACAAAAAGACTGAATCATTTCTTCTTTAATATATACCATATATTACTGTAATGTGCAAAGGTTTTAGGCATGTGAGAAAGATTTCTAATGTAAAGAGTTTTTATTTATTATTTTACTAGGAAAAAGCATGTGTTGTTGTAATCCTAGACGGACAAGATGATGTTGACATCAGGAAAACTGCTGTAGGAATACTTGATCGTGTGGCTGAAAATAGATGTTTGGCTCTGCGTGACCCTTCGCTGACATTACTGCCTGGTGGATAAGGATCTAAACTTGTAGTGCCTAAAACACTGGAGTGATGGGGGAGGGGGGGGCACCTTTGGTAACACATTTTTCATCTATGGAGTGGAAGTCGCAGGAGTTTCTCTGGGCTGCAACTATCATCACAACTAATATTAGCAA
Source organism: Oreochromis niloticus (assembly GCF_001858045.2). Taxonomy (NCBI): domain Eukaryota; kingdom Metazoa; phylum Chordata; class Actinopteri; order Cichliformes; family Cichlidae; genus Oreochromis; species Oreochromis niloticus. The sequence continues at coordinate 26,747,552 of NC_031977.2, forward strand.
ATGAATCAATTTTTAAAGATTTCTTTTCTTGTTGAAAATTTTCAGAAAAAAAAAAAAATTTGCCGAGGCAACAAAGTCAAATGTGTCTCTTCCATCGTGGCTCATCCAAAAGCCTTTTAACAGTATTAGAAGACAGAAAAGAAAAACACATTTAAGCATCTTTAATAAAAAGCATTTCAAGACTGTTTTCAGAGCTACTGACAACTATTATTCTTATTTCCAGTCTCATGGTTGTTTCCTGTTTGTTAACAGTTGTTTCGCAGCTATAACATCAAAAAGTCAAACATTTTCTCCACTTATCTTGTTTGTTACAAGTTTTGATGAAGTCTGATGTGATTTGTAAAGGATAAAATAAAATAATGAATCCTAAATTTCATCAATATTCAAGTTTTTTGCGCATTCAAGTTACTTCACATCGGGGCGATCGTGGCTCAAGAGTTGGGAGTTCGTCTTGTAATCGGAAGGTTGCCGGTTCGAGCCCTGGCTCGGACAGTCTCAGTCGTTGTGTCCTCGGGCAAGACACTTCACCCGTTGCCTACTGGTGGTGGTCAGAGGGCCCGGTGGCGCCAGTGTCCGGCAGCCTCGCCTCTGTCAGTGCGCCCCAGGGCGGCTGTGGCTACAATGTAACTTGCCATCACCGGTGTGTGAATGTGTGGATGACTGAATGTAGTGTAAAGCGCTTTGGGGTCCTTAGGGACTAGAAAAGCGCTATACAAATACAGGCCATTTACCATTTACTTCATTCAGAGATGCGACAGGTTGCAAATATTACAACAAAAACAATCACTGGATCTATTTAGTATTAGTGCTGTTGTGGCTTTTAAATCAAATTGACTCTGGTGCTTATTCCAACATGACCTAAAACTGTCCATCAGATAAACATAAGGATTTGCATGTCTAAAATGAGGCTTAAGACATTAGCAGCAACTGCATCACTCAGTGGATGTAAGAGCAAATTCAACTTACCAACCATGGCGCTGACCTCGCCTGCCATGAGCACGGGCACCGTGTCATTGTAGAGGCTGACATCTATGATGCCCTTCCGAATCGTCTCTCCCACTTTGGCCCCGAGCAACATTGAACCCAGCGTCTCGAAGATGGATGCCAGGATGCAGGCCTGCTTCAGAGTGACCACGCCGGATCCCACTGCTGTGCCAAATGAATTGGCCACATCATTAGCTCCGACTGAAAATGCCAGGACGAAGGCAATGATGAAGCCAATAACCACCATCCACAGATACGACTCCAGATCCATCTTGATATGATTTCAGGTGAGAAAAATATGCAAAGAAACAAAAATCCTGCTTAAAATATCTACAGAAAAAAGAAGAAGAAGAAGAAGAAAAAAAAAAGATGAAGTGCTCTGTGCGTTTTTAGCGGAGGACTTGGTAAGCCCACACCTTCTCTTCGTCCCCTGGTTATAAAGAGTCTGAGGGGAGAAGCACAGCCGCTAACTAAGCGTTTGGAGCTCAGTCCAAAGATTGGAGGTTAGTGATGGTGGGAGCAGAGAGCATTCCATAGCTTAGTGTGAGACAGTCGGTCTGCACGTTCTTTCACCTGCCGGAGAAAAGAGAGAGAGGAGAGACAGAAACAGATTAGTGTCATAAGCTATGAATTCTCTTTTTCAACAGCAGCCATCTGACAACACCTCCCTGTGACTTCCTCAGAAAACCAAAAACAAAGAAGTCTGGGTGGGACTAGGAGAGAGGGGAGGGGAGAAGAATACGGGGGGGGGGGCACACATAAATGAAAGATTCGGGATAGATGATGATGAAGCAGAACTGGAACAATGATAGCACTCCAGTGAGGACATCTCAGATATCTACAATAGGAAATCACAGTCTGCACTTCAAAGGAATCAAATCAGATCGTGCAGAGGGTTTGCTGTCAGCACTGACACTATAAAAAGATCACCGTTTCCAGAATGAGACATGAGCAATGCTCCGAACATTAGAAAGGCTAGTATCATTTTATCCCCGCGCACCGGGGCAGCTGACAACCTTTGCCACACATTCAGACAATCTCAGATAGGAGTTTTTAATTTACTTTATTTTAATGTTTAACCACACAAAAAAAGAAAAATCACACCATCTGTTATTATTCTAATCCGACACAGTGATGCCAACAGTGATAACAGACAGAATTTTTAAGTATTCTATAAAACGTGAACCCATTAAAGCAGAAATGTTAGTCATAAAGTTGCTTCAGTGGCAGCCCCGTAGATGTTTTCATGCCAGATTTACATTATAGTTGGCTTCCAATCTGTGCTCCTTTAGCCTCAGCGTCACTATAATTGTGTTCGCCGGGCGACACTGAAAGGTACACAAGTTTTGTAACCAGCTTTGGAGTACAAGTTCAAACAGAACCAAATGCTCTGGTGCAGTGCAAAAAAGAAAAACGTGGTGCATTTAAGTTAAGACTGCAATGCAGTAACAGCATCTGCGCTGATGTTCTACTGCTGCTCGAGGTGGGAGTAGTTCACAACATTGCACCTTTGCAGGTCAGATGTGAATAACTATAAAATAAAACTATTAAGCCCCTATTTCCTAATTTCTCTCTAAAATAATTTTTAAAAGTATCAATCTGGGGGTGGGGGGTGTTTTCACAGTTAACCTAAAACAGTCTGGAACAGTTTCATTTTTTCTCTCTTCTGGTTTTCTGTAGCTGTAACAGTTTTAATTATGAGCTGTATTTCAATAATTGGATTTGTTGCACTACTAAAGTCATTTCAAAAGAATTTTTGTTTGTGGGTAATCAGGTGCTGATGATGTTTACCTGTTAAAAAGCCGATCGCATCCACTTAAAGCTGGCCTCACCACTGTTCCCAAGGCTTACACACAACACAACAACAACAGCGACATGCTTTAAAATCAGATGATGAGGCCACCTACTATGAAGCCTCCAGCAGTCTTTAAGAGGCCTCTATGCCGCAAATGACTTTGCTTGGGGTTTTTAAGTTTGTATCTTCATGGGGACCAATCACAGCCTACTTCCTTCTATGGTTAAACCTGTTTTTTCGGGGGGTTTTTTTTTTTCTTTAATGGGGAAGCATTAAATGTAAACAGCTCTCGGCATAAACCGACTGCATTCTCCTCGCGTGGGGGGCAAGCGGCTCCTTTCTAAATAGCCTGTGGCCAGTTATGGCTCCTTCCTCCCGACCGAGAGCTCCATCTGGAACAGTCGAGGTCACGCACTCTTAGCCTTTATCCTTTGCAGAACCACAACAAACACATAAAAACATGATCATTTGTCTTTTGATCAAGACCTCCTGGAATAGGGATCCATTAGTGACACTAAAAATGATTACGTTGCTGCTGATTTGACAAATAAGTGGACACATTTCTTGGTTTTCTCACAGTAAAATCACAGAAGTGAAGGTGAGGAGAGCTCAGAGGCTGCCAAATCTCAAACAGAATGAGTAAACAATGATTTGATGATGTACTGACCCCCGAGGTGAAATTCTCTCCAGTGAGAGAAGCACATCTGAGCACAAGTTCAGTGCCTCTTGGCCAAATTTTTATGTATTATTGTAGGGTCTACCTTACAATATAAAGCGCCTTGAAGTGACTGTTGCTGTGATTTGGCACTGTATAAATAAAACTGAATTGAATTGAATTAAAAAGTCAAAGAAACCAAACTCGTGAACTTGTGTCCATCGCCATAACGAACAAAAATTAATAATGAACGATAAAAAAGACAATATAATGCGGGGCACGATTTTATCTCTGATTACTTAATTGCTTCCCGTCTCATATCTGCTGCTTGTAATTATGTCAATTCACAATAAAAGGCAGTTTAATAAAGGCCGCACCAATATGAAAAGCTACCCTAAACTGATTTGTAACCGAATCTTTATTGATTAAGTTAAAGAATCCATGTGTGGCAGCTTGTTTCACGCCATTGAGTAGCGCTCTCTAAAAAAATTTTCTGCAGTCAATGTATTGACTCTGGCAAAGTCTGAAGGACTAACAAGAGACTGTGTAAATGTTTATTCCGGGGAGCACCACTGCCACAAGAGGACCACATCACACACCACAGTCAAACACGAGCGTCCAGCAACACACAGAACCAGGCAACGCTCAGAAGAGATGTGCGGCCAAACACATCTGCAGCAAAAGCAGACTGAAGGTCCTTTGCCTTAGGGTGACATGGAAGAAAGATAAGAGAGTGATTTGAGCGTGGGTGTGATTTCTAGGTCAGCTGGTCATTATTTTATTGAGGAGGTTCTAAAAAAAGAAACTCAACATGACCGACCCTTAGACTCAAGTTTACATATGGCCACTCCTAGTTGTGTATATAAAATCTAAAAACAACGGCACTTTGTGATGTCCGTGACAACGCCTGTTAAAAATGATCAAAGTACAGCGCATTTCCAGAACAAACACCTCCCTGCTGCTCGCCACGTCTGATTTCTCACCTGTGACATTTGATAGCAGCGAAATCTGCACCGAACTTTGAGAACGTGAGACGCGGGGCAGGAACGATCACGCTTTCTCACAGATGACCCCACGTCCTTGAACACAACTCAATAATCCTGCCACGACCTGGAGTATGCACTGATTTGTACCCAGCCGTTAAGCAAAGAGATTCAGTTTCATATTCATGTGTGTGATTCAAGCTAAATGGACTGTCTGGCTACATGACCTTCAGAATGAATCTTTACAGTCTTTGCCTGAAAGCAAAATACAAACAGCTGCACGGTGTGTCATACAACCTGCTATCTTTCCATTTTATTGCCATTTACCAAGAGCGGCCCTTCTGTAATTCACTTGTAACAATCAATGAATAATTCATGTAAAATATGCGCTCAGTATTAGCAGAATAAAATAGAAGCAAGGACGGAGCTGAACCAGGATGCAAATTGATGCATAGCAAATGTAATTGCAATTGCTTTTTGCTACCTGGATAAGAATGAACTCCGTGATGTTTCTATTTTGCAGGTCGTTGGGATGCAGGGAAGTAACCAGGTGATGAAACAGTAGCATGCAAAATTTAATTTGAAAATTGGCAGCAGAGAGAGGAAATCACATAACTGTTCAAACAACTTAGAAGAAATGTTTGAGATAAGGTGCACACAGGAAGGAGTCTGACCCGCTTTGTTAAGGAAACTAATGCACAGGTGCCATTTTGATAAAAGCACTGAGTCAGTTTAAAACAAACAAACTTGGAAGTCCAGCTCATATTTAAATGATGTGATTTTATCTGCCGAAATGTAGCATCCCATTTCCAACACAGCTCAGGTGAATCATTTACAACCTTTAAAAACTGTGCCGCTGCCGCTCTCCAAGGTGCTGATCCTGAGACCACCAGGGATGACTGAGGTGACTTTGATAGACTTTTTAAGAGCAAGAGCAACAGCAATATTCAGGTCACGGTTAATGTGCCTGAGAAATGCTGGAATTATATGGGAAAATTCTGGATACAGCAGCCCTGAATAGTTTCAGATGAGTATGAAGAGTTGATTAACAGACACCATTTCCACAAAGGATGTTGTATCATATGTATAATACCTTCATTTTGTTTGTTTTGTCTGTTGAAATTTTATAGTTTTTTGCATCAAAATGTTTCCAGTTGGTACATGGCCATACTTAAGCCTAGTTTATGGTCACCCACAAACTGTAGCTTCACCCTTTAATTTCACAGAGACAGACAACCACTCACACTCACATTTAAACCTAAGGGCAATTTAGAATTACCAATGAACCTAACTCCACTAAGAACCCACGCAAACACAGAGAAAAACTCCCCACACAAAGACCCTGCCCTGATGGTGGAAACAAACTGAACAGTTAGCTACAGTGCTAACCACTGCAACACTTTCATATGCTTGAAAAATATCTAACTGAAATAAGAAAGACATTGGTACATTTGGAGACATTGCACACCACATCTCATTCTAAACACCACCAGTTCTGCATTTCAATCGTCTGTTTAACCTTTATTTCCAAAATCTGTTTGTAAATTTTGGGTCTTCCTTGTTTGTCCGCTAACAGTTTGAGGTTTAATCTTTGGGAACAATTACGCAGTCGCTCAAAGAGCAAACCAGAGCCTTGCACAGCAACGGTGTGCCAAGAGTACCTAAGAGAGCAACCCTAAATAAAAACACTAGAAAGTGACTCCGTAAAGCAACCTGCTCTTGAGGATTATTTCTGGCAGACTCATTTTCTTCCTGTGGATGTGGGTTGCCAAACAGTATCCATAATTAGAGCACTGAGACACACAGACACACACGCATGCATACAGAAATGACACAACATGGGCAAACAAGGCTAAAGTGTCTGTGTCATGTTGTCTGTGCAGAAAAAATTAAGCAAAGTAGAAACATTTAAACCTGAAAATGTTTTTTTCTGGAATGTTTTTTTTAAACCAGTCCAGCAATTACAGAGCAGCGTCATCATTCTTGGGGAGGCTAGATGCCAATTCACTCTCGCTTAGCTGCACTTCTTGGCCTCTATCAATTCTTGACACCTAATCTTACATTTGCAGGTGTACAGTGGGTTTTTATTCCATAGCTGCCATCTGTAGCCGAAACTGTACTCCTTCACATTTCTGATACATTCTTATAAACATATGGATGATAGCTGTTTAATAAAATATTGATTTTTAGACTTTTCATTGACCCCAAAAAATGCAGAGACTGCCAGCTAACCTGTAACACTACTAGAGCGTTTCACCTGTTACAGCATCGGCCCCTAGGCACACGTGTTGTGTGCCATGGACTGTAACACGAAGCCTCTGTGCAAACTACTTCCAGTGATTAGTTTAACTGTTTGTTATCACTGCTGAACAGTGATCATTAATCCGCCTGAGATGCCAATGCACCACAGCTGGTGCAAAACACTGTGTCACGAGCTACAGTCTGCATTGACACGCGGCTCCTCTATCCTCACACTGATTCAGCCCCCTCCCCTTCCTCTCATCCTGTCTAGGCACATGCTGAAAGAAACAGAACTAGAACATACATGCAGTGTCAAGATGATGACTCACAGCAGCATCCTACTAGCCGGCTAATTGTTATACCTGAAGCATACGCAACTGCAGTGCCTCCAAGGACACCGGATGCTCGCATCTACCAGATGGCTCAGTAAGTTAAGAGAAGGAGAGAGATTATGTTTAATACTACAAAACTACGAGAAACAGGAAGCCAAGTACGGAAAGATCAAATCCTTTAAAACAGTGCCACTCACCTTCATGACTCTTCACATCAAGAGGAGATGGGACAGTGGTGGAAATGAATAAACGTCAAAGACAAAATGTATTTTTTGAGGGGAGATAGAGAGGGACGGAGGGAAATGGCAGTATGGAAAAGAAAATAGACTGGGAAATAGAGTGGCGAGTGATTGATCAGAAATAAAATTACGCAGAGAGATGGGAAGAAAACTGATGATGAACGAGGAGAGGGGAAGAGAAGGAGCAGAAGAGGCTTACTGAGGAATCGGCAGGTTGTGGTGGTGTTGCAGGAGAGAGGACGGCGCGAGCTAACCACCAAGAGCGAGGGAGATAAAGAGAGAGAGAGAGAGAGCGAGAGAGCGAGCAGCACAGCCAGCTGAGTCTAGACTGCCTCTTAAAGGAATTTATCTGCATTCACAGCACACATCAACCAATGACAAATGTCGTAGAAGAAGAGGTGTACCACTGACTGGTTATCTGAGTGCAGAGAGGATGGACAGACAGGGGGGAGGCGGCCAATGTCTGTGGAGGAGGACAGCCAGCAATGGGGGGGGGAGAAGAAGAGGAGGTGAACCTGCGTGGATGTGCTTTACAGCCAGGGAAAAGCATTCAGACAGATGAAGGGCATTCAGAGCACTTCCCTCTCCTTCATCACTCTGATCACAAGGCAAGTAGCAGACCGATTCATATAATAACAATAATAATAATATTATGCATACATACTAGAAAACGATGCACAGATGAACGCACACTGTCATCTCTAGCTGTTCTTATTGCAGAATAATCAGTATAATGAAGTGAACTAAGACAGGAATACTTTTCTTTGTAATACAGAGGCCCATCACACAAGAGCACACAGCATTTCAGCACCATTATTTGGCTGGAGCCCACCCATCACTTTCTCTGCCTTTCTCTCTCTGCCACAATTGTTCCTTTCAAAGACACGCCGAACAGTGCGTCTTTATGTCACTTGACTTCTGCGGGCAGAGATAGGGGCTCTCGTCGACACAATGAAGAGCCCAGGCCAGAGCTGATGTAGGCGACAAAATGCAGAGCCACAGAGTTCGCATCTCTTCAGCAGTTCCTCAACACGTCACTGATAATTCTACAAGAACAACAGCAAGAACAATCCTATACTTGAGATGACTTTACTGGGAAACAAACTCTAACTGGCTACGACCAGCAAGGTTTTTGTTCTAAACTTATTGGAGATTTGGCTCAACAATAAACTACCTTAAGTTTCTCTTTTAACCTTCGCAAAACCTTTTGTGTGGAGTGGTTTGTTTGTTTTTTTTAAAAAAATCATTACTCACATACGCCATTGAAGCCAAGAAGAAGTCAGATGCCTCCACAGCACACTTTGGGTCCCGTTCCCTTCCTCCTCACATACTGTCCAAGGGCTAAAAACACGGTGACCTCATCTATCCAGTTCTGTTCAAAGGTCTGATGTTGTATTTGTTTGAGCCTTCTCTTCTATCGCCTCTCAGCTCATTCTCTCCCTTTCTGTCCCCCAAACTGGCCCTGCCCGCTAAAAGCCAATCTGCGTCAGCTGCACCTGCTGCCTCTGACTCTGTACTTCGCAGCAGGGAGGCGCTGTCTCTTAGAACCCAAACACGCACACGTACACACACATGCTACAGTCCTATGATCAGTCAGCGTCGATGGGCAGGAGGGGGGTCGCTTAAGAATGACAACAACAGCGCATGTCGCTCTCAGCACCATCTTCAAAAGGTTCACCAGACACACACACACACACACACACACACACACACACTTTCATAAATCCTCTCACTCAGTCTATTTATTTTCTCCCCTGCATTGCAGCACTAAGTCGGGTTGTTAAGAAGTGAATAACTCTTCAGATTGCTTCTGATGGAAACACACAGGCAATCTGTCAAAAATTAACGCGAGCATACAGCTAAATAAACAGTCTCCAGTAGAAATTTTTGCTAGATTTACCTTTGAGATCCTGCCATCTCTGCACCATGACTAAAGTCTCAAGATAGACTGCTTTGAAATAAAATCCCCTCTTAACTTTCTTTCCAAATATAAAAATATGTTCATTTTCTCTTTATTTCAATATTACATAAGACCTGACAGCATGGAGTTCCTATCGTCGTTTCAAATGTAAGTTAAAGATGCATTAATGCAGCTGCGTTGGGCAAAACTGGGTTACAGTAAAGTATTTTGTTGAAAGGGGGACTGCTTTTATCGGGCATTCAACACACTGCAAAGATGACTCATGAATGGATTTTGTGACATTAACACAGCCTTGCCACAAACAACAAAAAGTCAATAGTAATAAATCCCTCAGAGTTAACCTTTAACCTCAATTGAATGTGGATATCCACTGCAAAATGTACCACAAAAAGATTACTCCAACGATTTAGCACATAGAGCCATTTAAAAAAAAAAAAAGGCTTATCAGCATTTAAAAGTGCCAAAATTCTTACAGCAGAACCAAAGATTCCCCACACGTTTCTTCAATGTCAAACTTTGGTATTTAGGTTTCCCGCAATGCAACCAGGAACATTTTCTGAACATTGGGCGTGTTATCCTCTAGCTAATGGCAGTAGTCTCAACCCACAAACATCAAGCAGAGATGAGGTGCATGCTAAAGAGGTCTGACAGACCATTTTTTTTAAAAATATGTACGGGGTGACTGGATCACAAGCGGACAGCAGAGAGACATCGTCATTTAAACCTGTCCCACTTGTGTTTGGATCTCATTAATGTCAAAGGGTCCAGTGCGCCATTATTACATGCATCTGTCACCAGTGAAGAAACAGATTTTTTTTAGCAAGTGCTAGCACAATGTTTCAAGGACTAATATGCATGTATGAGGTGTTTCAGCTGTTGAGAATGACAGAGCAAAGTCATTCACGGGTTGCAAAAAGGGTAGACGACAAGATGAAGGACCACCGAGTCCTTCCTCGTGACATCTTTTCTTCTCATGTCCATGCTGATGATGCATTTGTAGTTTATACCCCAGGTAGTCATATGCGACAACTTCAGCAGGTGTTTTGAGATCATGCGCTGAAATGAGTCAGGGTGGTCATTTACACTTATTTAGCACTTTCCACTGTAATCTGATATCCCGAGGTGTATTTTAAAACCAGGTGTAAATAGGAACATACAGTACTGTGCAAAGGTCTTTAGTCACCCTTCATTCCTCTATATTTTGCCAGGAAAATTGGAAACAGGTGCAGTGATTTATTGAAACATCTCCAAACATACGTAGAAATACAGAGCTTCTACAATTCTATCAACCTTGAAAGTTAATATTAAGTATGACTAACATTATCCCTCAACACTGTCTGAACTCTCCAAGGCAGGCTTTCTTAAACTAGTCTTCATTAATAGTTCTCCAGTCTTCTTGAAGGACTTTAAAAGATCCCACAGTGCTTCAATAATGTAGAGGTTCAAGCTCTGGTGAGGCCAGTCCATGGCTAAAAGTGCACCACTGTGTGTTTTTCTATCCAGGTATGCTTTACTGCATTGGAAGGGTGTTTGGGATCATTGTCATGCTGGTAAATAAAGCTGCTGTCAATCAGATGCTATTGACAAGATCTCCAACAACACTGTTTTAAATACAGCCACATTGAAAATCAGTGGTGACAGGTCTTTCCAGTCTTGTTCTTGTATAATTTAGGATACCTCAGCCTTTTCTCTCCCTTCTTTAGGAAGGCCTTCTTGACAGCGACCCTTCCACCAAGACCATTTTCTGATGAGGCTTCAGTGAACAGCAATTGGAACAACTGAAGGGTCAGATACATCTCCCAGGTCCTGTGTGAAGTCTTTGCTGGATTTATTCCTATTCCTTAAGGAGATGACTTTCAGATATTGTTCATCTACAATGGATATTTTTTTTGTCAGACATTTCAGTTTTTGTTCTCCACTCCACTGTCCGGTTTCCTCAATTTTTTTAACGACACACTGCACATCATGGGCATATCTTTTGCATTTTTCATAGATTCGTCTAAAGAAATTGGAACAAATTCTGTGTTTTTGTGACTGACTCATAGTAACAGAGTACTTAAAGATACAATTTGGGTTCTTTGCTAAGTTGTCTGCTATGTATGGACACAAAAAAAGCCTGGACAACTATTGCTCAGTGTGGTAGTACTGAGACTCTCAGACCAATTACCCCAAAAGTATCGAATACATTTCCTGCACTATCAGAGGAGAAAGAAAGAAAATTTTCATCACAGTCTCTAATAAGGCCTCTGTTACGGTTGGATTTGGATCTGTGTTATGAAAGCTTTTGCCGCTTAATTATCTCTTGCTAACCCCCAGACAGCAATTATCTTCGATACAGTTTTAAAATGACATTCTTATGCACCTAACAAATATCCAAGCCTTTATCAATGCTACACCGAGCACTGGTGCAAGAGCAAACAATTGAGCCCCCCCTGTGGCTTTCAATGTTGTGTAAGGCTTAGATTTAAATACTCTTAAGGTCAGCTCTCTCTGGTTTCAGTGGAGACTATGCATGGGTTTGACACCCTTACTGAGAAATGGCAAACCAAGTAAAGCGACTCATCCCTATTTAAGAGTCTGTATGACTGTTTTAAATAACAGACAGACACACTGCACAGAACCTAACGCTGCTTGCCCTTGCTGAGGTTTCTAAGGCATCCAAATAAGGAAATTACCTTAGATCAATGAAATCAGTGTATTTAAACGAAATCTGACTGAATGCATAAAAAACCAGAAAACTTCATAATAACTTCAATAATTATACTTCTATACTTGTTGAAGTTCATAAATTTGGGACTTTTAAGCCAAGGACACACACAATAACCCATGTACCCAATGCACAAAAACCACCAAGGCTAAAACAGCAGCTCACAAAGGATGGAGTGCTCAGAATAATGCTTTTAGGCAAGCAGAAACTATTAGTCACCTCTGAGAATAACCCATGCACACAAGCGGGATCTTAGTAGACCAATCAAACAGTGCCACAAAGAAGAAAAAAGAAGAGCCTACTAACAATAAGAGGGCCAGTTATTCAGGCAAGCCCTCATATCATGTGACCGACACAATTAGGCTTGGTACCTACCAACTATTTTGGGCTTTTTTGAGGTTGCAGTCGGGCTTTTTTCGCTTTCTGCCATCTGTGTCCATGTTCCTCAGTGTAGGAGTCATCTTACCCCTGACCCTTTCCCCGTTTTCCCCTCCTTGCTCACTCCCTCCCGTACTTAGTTTTGGCCGAACAGCTCCAGTTTTTTTCCACGAATCAGCATAGGTACCCAAAAGCAAAAAACCAAATCCCCTTCCACCCTGTCCTTCCTTCCTTCTTCACTCCTGTGCTGACCCCCTGCCACCCTCTCCTCTTTTTAGATGTGGAAGCAGAACAATTTTGATCTGGCTCTGTACTCACATAGCACTGCCAAGACCTCCAGCCTACCTACCTTTTTCCTGACCGCTGAGACTGGTAATCTACTGCTGGCATGTTCTGTGGTATTAAACTGTGTTACTGGGACAAAGTGGGTGCCGGTATTAGTGAGTGCTGGAAATGTAGGGCAAAAATGGCGAAAGAGTCCAGTGAAAAATGAGATGTACCAACATGATTAAATTATGTTTTGGTCCATGTTTGCACCAGTGGGAATAAAGCATGTTGTCGCCTCAGTATTTTGTCTACACTAAAGCTGCCAAGTGACCCATGATGGTCTCAAATGGTCTCCAAAGTGGAGATCTAAAACCTCTGGGATTGTTATGTAATGCAAAAAGACAAATATGAGGTCTTTTAAGCAAATGCTGACATAGGATTTCGTGGTCCTGAGTGGTCCTGAGTGCCACAGGATCCAGAACAATATTCACTATAAAGCTCTTTGCTTGGGAGGGGAGAATTATTTTTTTTCCCCCCAATTTTGTTTACCGTTTATGTTTGAATTTCTCTGGCTTTTTCTGTACCCTAATAAAAAGTATAAGAACACGTGTAGAACACAAGCACAACAAAATGATTCACCTAACATGCTCATATTTGTGATGTTTTTGGTAGTGCTAGCTGTTTGGGAAAGTTCTATGTGGTGCTAGTGTCCCGCCAGTGGAACAGTGTGTGGTGGAAAGGTTAAAGGAGGACACTATTGGATACATAAACAGTACGTGTACGTGCGGATACTTTAAGCTGTGGGTACTGTTTTTTTTAGCAAAAGGATTATGAAAGCGCTTTGTTTTGTTTCACATTAAATCTATAGTATTTGTAGTATAACACACTTCAGTGACCTTGGATGGCTGCAGCCACCACATGTGAGGTTAAAGGTAAGTATAAAACAAAGCCAGAGAGAGACAGAAGAAAAAGAGAATGAGAGAGAATGGCTCCTCCTAAGCTGCATCTAGTGGCCGTGCCCTCTTGCTCTTAATCCTGGCTTCCAGCACATGACACAGCTAACACTATTACAGAGTGCTTTGATTAGGCCTGCTGCTGCACGCACGTAGTGACAGACGTAGCGGTGGCGGGGGTACGTGGGGTCCTGTACTTTGGCACCACTGTACAGGAATGCCAGACCTCTGCATAGATGCATGTACAGCCACACAGTGTAATTAACTACATGTTGACCCAAGCGTACACAGCTTACACACAATCGAAGAAAAGGCACGAGGCCGGACAGATTAGGTCTGCAAGTCAGTGAATCTGTGGATTACCCCATCACTCTCAGTTTTCAGAATAACAGCAATGCTTAACAATGTGCTGTTAGCATTAGCCATGGCTAATGTCTTTGTCCTAAGAATGAGTTGCAGTAATGGTACTTAGATTGTTTACAACAGGGAGGGGATTTTCACATGACGACTTCAGCAGCAGGCTTTAATCGCATCAAGGGGTTTAAAAAAACTGTATTTTTATAAACTAAGAGGAAAAAAGCTAACTGAGGACGTAACTTTTAAGTTTGCAGACAGGAAAACAAATGCTAAATTAGAAATAAAGGTCAGTCCATCATCAGTCATGAATTTGCAGTCAGATTTATTAAAATCAGATTTCTTTAAATAATGTTTGAATCTTTCGTTTTCTTTTTTTAATACATAAATTAAGTGTATCCTCACTAAAACCATGGCAATATATTAGCGACTGCACTGAATCTCAATCGTCTTAGTTAAGGGGAGCTGAGGACACAGCGGATCCAGACTGAGACGTTTCTGAACTACAAATACTCTGTTTATCTCCTGGAATGATTGATGACAGCAGAGACGGAACAGTCCACAGGCAGGCCGCTGCCAGTGAACAAATGCGTGCATAAACAAAATCACAATCACGAATCCAGGACTGTCAACAGAGTACTGCATGGCAGGAGATGTTGGTCTACGTTGCTACGACTGTGAAAGAACAAATGGCTTAATCTGAAAATTACACAGTAAACACAGTGTGACCAGTGTTATCACGTATTCAAGCTGCACCACACATTCATGGCACATGGCGTCCACACACAGACACAGTGCACTTTTCAACTTTAAGGAGGTGTGTTCAATTTTGCATTTGTGTGGCAAGTTAAGGTCACACCCGGGTGCTCAATATAAGCGAAAGAATTTCAGCCCTAGCGTACCGACTAAATGAAAAACCTGTAATCAAAACTGACAACAATTCTCCATACAAATGTGCAAATTATTAGTCTGTCCTGAAATGCACAGCCTTGTCAGAATATTTCACACAATATTTTGATACAGCTGCCGTGCACACTCCAGGGAGCGATATTTTTGGGGGCAGCATCCTTGGAGGCTGTGTGTGACATGCGCTACTTTCTCTGTGTGTGAATGCTGTCACAGCATGCCTGGTGCTGAAGGAAAGCCATTGTGACAAGTGGTCTGCTGGTGTTCCGGTGATGGAGGGTAAGATGGGGAGGAGGGCCGCTCTGCCTGGGTCACCTCTAATCTTGTTGGTATAACTCATTTCTTCGAGACGTTTCCATCCATGGCTTCAGATCAGAACATCATCTTGCCCAACCAGTAGGGGGTGCAATGAAGCTAAAATCCCCCCTACTCTCAGTTTTTCTTAAGTGGGAGAATTTTAAATAAATTTAAATAGTTTATCAACTACTAGCTTCAATGACAACTTACCATGCTTCTAAATCAGGGATTTCAGTTAAACATAAGTCCTCTTGACTGTACACTTGATTGAACAAATATAATTATGTTATAAAATTGTCCAAGTAAGAATGCCAAAGTGCTGATAAGTCCCATTTCTGCACATTAACTGTTTAAGCAAACATCTCCCAAAAGCCAGCAGGACTCAAAGGAGCTGATGCTTTGATGTGTTTGCAAGTTAAACTCTGACATTCACACATTTGTATCAGCGGTCTATTCCTAAAAGAGCCCAGTTACCTACTAGCTTTTAGAAAAAAAAAATCCCCAACCCTGTCTTTTATGAAAATCAAATATTCTTAAGCTCAAAATTTACTTTAAGACTCCTGAACTTAAGCTCAATAAGACACAAATCTATTGCGCAAGTTCAAATTTTATTGGAGCTAAAGATGTGAAAACTCTGTTTTAAAGGTTTTACAGATTTTGCATGGCCCTAGACACCTAGTAAACATTTTATATTATCATATACAGTATTCTGAAAGCTGCAGTGTTTATGTGTAAAGAGTATGTAGACAGGTTTGTTGACTACAGTTCAGACTGGAGCTGGGTAAGCCTCTAAGTATTAGTAGGCTGCTGGCCATAGGGGTTACTTGCTGTATACCCAGGGCAGGGCTGGAATGTGATAAACATTATGAAGATGTCATCACCTGTTCAGTACAGAGAACCCTCCGAGTTGTTCAATGACATTTAATCCTAACCTCCTGTAGTTTATTGGACTGATATTAGCCTTGAAAATCAGGTTTACTTCACAATAGGAGTGTATTATGTGCCCACAACCACTTTCCAGGCTCTGTTCCAAAATTATCTCTTGTTTCTGTCACACATCTAAAGGAGACCCAATTATACAACTAATCATTATTAAAAATAACAGACTTGTATTAGACCAACAATCATATCCTCCACTCCGTTTGAATACTCTGATTAATTAGTCCGTAAAGTGTACAAAATGCCACCTAACATTGTAATAGTCTCAGCTTGTGAGAGCTTAATGGTATGATTCAGTGAAATTATATGTGATCACAACAGTACTCCCTCGGTACTATTTTAGACTTAAAAATGATGCATATGGCAGTAAATTGGTGCTTACTGTGGAACAAATCACTGAGTAAAATGACCGGATAAAAATATGATTAAAATTTGGGATTTGTTGATAAGTTTAGTCAATACTAGAGTTGCAACATGCAGCTTGAGATCCCAGTTAACTGATTACACAAATTTGAAATGCTAGGGTCAATATTTATTTCTCATCGTTTTCTATACTGTAACAAGAACACCTGTGCATGAGCAAACACAGGTAATTTTGCATTTACCATCATGTGAATGAAATGCAAAACATAAATGGGAATCACAAGATGACAGCAAACCTTAATGGTACAATGTGCAAAATATCATTAATAGATGTCAGTTGACTGTAGATCGGAATCAATTGAGTTCTATTTTTTAAACACCTTCCAATTCAAGTGCATAATCCTAGATACAATGGCAGAATTAGAACAACTCTGGCCACCATTCATCTCAGTGTGACCGTCAGTCTGCTGTTTATCTCAGCTGTAAATATGCTAGGTGTACAGGTCTATTTACGCTGGAGGAGGCTGCAAAACCTTATGAAAGGAGCCCAATACGAGTCAATGACGTTTACTTCTGTCCGATGACAATGATACCGAGGTGAACTGTTGAGGTTATCCTGAACTTTTGTGTCCATAAGTGCTGCCTTTTTTGCCCCTTTAAGCTACTGTTAGCTGCTGTTAGCTGCTGTTAGCTGCTGTTAGCTGGCATTAGTGAAACTTTCCTTGAAGTTGATCGCTTGATTTCATCTTCACTGGGAATCTAATCAAACTGTTTATCAGAGGGAAAGTGTGATTGTTAGCACACTTGACCCTAACATTAGCTGGCATGATGTTAGTTTATAACCAGCTGTTTGTGTTTAGCCGGCTCATTGTCAGCTATCCAGAGACAGGTTGGTCACATTTATCTGCTAACAATAAGTAATTACGAAAATATCGGGACTAAATAAACATGTTTATGCATGTTTTCATGTATTAGACCCCTGACTTCAGTTCAGGTAATGAGGCTTGAGGTGAGAAAGAAGAGAAAGAAGTGGACATGAGGGAAAAGAGAGAGCAGTGGAGAAGGAGGAGAATGACAAAATGAGAAAGACAAATCTTTTGTACAAATCTTATGGTCATATATAGTTTGAAAGATTGATTTGTGAGCTTTAAATTTATAGTAACTCGTAAGGTGCTGTTCAAGTGGCCAGTCTCTAGCCACGTACATAAAGCACGATTTGGCGCCTTACCATGGCTCCTGTATTCAAGATAGCAACATGGTGGCTTCTGAACTGATGTCTGCTCCTGTGTATTGTTAATGGATTAGTTCTAAGCTTATGAGAATCCACCTATTAAATGTAAATATTGAATCTAATATTGCTGTCTGTGAAAGACCGCAATGTTAGCACAGAAAGCAATAAATGATGAAGCATCTATTAAGATATCACATTCAATACAACAACCCATCCAAGTGGCACTGAAGTTGAGAAATGACACTGAACAACAAACAGACTTAACAAACTTTTCAGAATCTAAGTAAGCAGCAGAAGTGATCAATCACCTGATATCTTTACATCTTCCCAACAGGAACGTTGGATGTGTGTCAACCAACCATTCATGTGTTTATTTCCAGTGCGCCCAGTGACATGTGCAAACACTGTCTGACAAATTACAACTTTGTGGCAACAGTCTGAACCTGTTCCAACCACATACCTTTTGACTTAAGTCTTCTACTGAAGCCATTCAATTGGCCATCAAGTCATGTCCTACCTAGCTTATCCCCATCCCACAAAGTGGCCTCTGGATAGATACCACTGGACTATGACGACTGCCCCCACCTTCTAACCTCACGGCTTCCTGAGGTGTCACGTATCCACCACTTGCTCTTGCACTTGCTAGAGGCGGCAGGGAGGAGGAATGATTTGGCTAGAAATAGCCGTGTCACATGAGCGTATGCAGAAACCAGTCTGCCAGCTGCTCAACCTTACATGGAGCCCTGCCTCATCCGTACAGTCAAATACAAATAAGTGGTAACATTATAAACACAACAGCAATAACCAGGACATGTACAGGTTTCTCATTCATATCTGAGACCTCTTACACATTTTGCCACACAATAGAGTAAAATGGAGAAAACTGCGATAAACTGCCACAAGAGGTGACCCGTTTAAATCAAATACAATATAAATTATTTAAAATAAAATTGTGCAACCAACGCAAATCTGCCAATTCTCAATAATTTCACCCAGTTTGTCACAGACACATTACCCCAGAATACCAAAAATAGCTTTCCCCAAGCGCTGTGCCAACAAACATTTTCCAAAATTTCAAACTTGCCTCCGGGCTTAGTGGCGAAATGATTTCGCATTAATGTCAAGCAAGCCCCACTGTGCTGCTGAGAAACATACATCAGTGAAAAGAAGAGAAAAATGCATACTTTCCATAAATAGAACCGCAAGGCCTCACAGTTTAGCAGTAAGCCTGTCATGCTATGCCATTAGCATAGTTAACACAAGGCCAACATCCGAACAAGAGAAGCTCTGTGTGACGCCGCTTTGATACAGACCCTGCCGCTTACAGAAGGCCACCAGAAAGACTACAAAACCGCTCTTATGGGCAGAGTGGAGTGCACAAACAGGGCCAAAAAAGCACACAACAGGACTGAGAAAATGATACAGCTATCGTAAAATACCAGAATGTAATATATGGCTAATTGTTTTGTTGTTTGATGGAATGGCTTACATTTCTCATGGGAAGAATCTAAAGGTTCGGGAGGCAATAACTTCTTGTAAGCACCACCCTTAACAATTTAAACGAGAGATTCCAGCTTTAAAGAAACCAAAACAGGAAAACTAACAGGAAGCCTACGGCTGGCAGCACGATTAAAGAAGTGAGTCAGTAAATGCTGATATTTGTGAAGAAGACCGAGGAAACCTTCAAAAATACCACAATCGTCGTGTTACGAGTTCTCGGAAAAAAAATTTCAGCATTAAGAGCTATTAAGGTTAACTTATGGTTTCTAAGAATGAAGGTCTACATGACAGCAGTAAAAGGAGGATAGATGAGCATTATGGCTCTAAACTTGGCAGGAGACAGAAGTTCCCTGAAACCAGCTGCATACATATACATGTGTACTAGCCACAAATATTTAAACGTATAATTGCAGCCTCAAGTATTTTTGTGTCCTGATAGTTAAAATCTGGTTAAGTACTGAGGTAAAACCGAACTGATGGTTGTAAAATAGTCCAAGAGCTGAAATGGTTTGGGTTATTATCCCAAGCTTTAATGGCCCCCTGACCCTAAGGCACAGCTTAAATTAAACAATTAAAAAAGGGCAAGTTTGAAGTTTGCTTGATCTGTTTTTGTCTTCTTTCTCCATCGCTGATAGCTAGCAGATTCCCCAAAGTGTGCTTTGCTCTGTGTCCTCTTACAACACTTGCACGCCAACCTTTCCGCCATCTTCTGTCCTATGTATGTTTTGACCCTTGCTAAAAAAATAAGAAGACACGTGATCGATGATATGCTTAACCAGGTTTTCAGCAATAACATGGATTAAGCAATACTGGCACAAGCAGGCATGTAGCGCACGCATACACACACACACACAGCATGAAGATTCTCGCTCTTTCCGTGCTATCATGTGATGTTGCCATGGCGAAGGAGGGTTCAGACATAACAGGGTGATTGTGCTCGGAGGGCGAGGTGGGCTGATCAGAAAGACAGAGTGTTCTCTGACTGTGAAGCTGCCAGCCCCGGTGCCAACTGCCCTTTTGCCCACAGCGACGCAGACACACCCACTGGCAGAAGGGCCGGACTGCACGGTGGGCAGCCATCGCTGAAAGGAGGCGAGCACCTTTTCCTATCATTGTCTTTTATTCCAGGTCATGCTGACACACAAGGTCAAACTAATTTAGTCTTTTTATGTAAGAAAATTAAATCTGAGATAATTCAAAATTCTGATAGCTGTGTGTAACTGTCATAAATGTATACAATATTAACATGTTATATCTTTATTTTATTCTAGTAATAAGAAATAATAATTCCCCAAAATTTGGGCAGATCATTTGTTTAAGAATTTTTATGTAAAGTTGTTTCCTTTGTCTTCTTTGACATCATAATAAAATAATAAAAACTGCTTGGTTTCAGACGGTTATTTACAATGTGCCACTGGAGGCTCTGCAAAATTCTGATTCACTATCCTCTGCAATGCATAAGAGCAAAAACATTTCTTGGGAAAATAACCTTCAGATTAATTAATAATAAAAAATATTTTCTTTTACTCGTACTCCTGCTGTAATATTGCTAATCATTGGGTGAGGTTCTTGGAAACACTCCTTATCAACCAGAGGACTCTGACAAGTCTTAAAATGTCCCAGTTAGGACATTTATATTGATTTAGTAGATGTTTTTCCCCAAAGGAAATATTAATGACATGTTAATAATAAATATTTAAATAATAAAGTAAAAAAAAAAAAAAAAAAAATCAGGATTTGGCTATTCTGAACACTTAAAACAAAGTAACTGTTGAAGCTGAAACAAGCTGTCAGCGCAACAGTGACAACTCTGCAGCAATTTGTATATTAACCATAACCATTGTGCATCTCAAAAGCAGCCACTATTTTAAACAGGTAAGACTTCACCTAAATTTTTTTAAAAAACCCCACTTGATTCAAATTGAGTGCTTATCCCATTCAATGACGTCTCCTTGTGCAGCCCTGCATCACTACCAGAGCTGCCACGACACTTAAATCATTCCCTCTAGGTTCACCGTTGACCTCAAATATGTACATAAAACAAAATCTCAAATGTTGTGTCACTCTGACCCAAATTTAATATAAAAGGTCATCATTGGTGACAAGAGTTGGGTCACCAGTTGGTGGCCAAACACTAGAAGGAGGATACTCAAAGTATCCAAGGTAAAAGAACACACAAGTCTTTTTCTACTGCGAATTTGTCCACCAGGGTTGGACCGTCAGTACCGATTAGCCTGTGATGCACTGAGGCATCTGACAGAGAACATTCAGTCCAAACAGCCTTAACTTTATCACATACCTTTAGGCTTTTTTTGGCACAATTCCGCTGTTTTGGCTTCCTTCGACGGTACCTAGCTTCCCAAATGAAATGAAATTATAAGAAATGCTGTTTTGACACACTTTATTCACATCCTGTGAATATCCCTGCAAGTGGGCAGAGTGGGACTTCAAGTGAGCGATCCTAACAAAACAGGAGCAATCTGAAAGTTTGGAAGCAACCTTGAAGGGAAAACCAGCCAAATTTAAATGAGGTGTGGCTTTTGCTTTAAAAAACAATCTAACAAAAAATCTAAGAGCTTTGTCACACCTTCAATCAAAACACATGAAGGTCTCCTCCATGAAGAGAGACTATAATATGAGGTGTTGTAGCCTGTCTGCTGACAGAAAACATTTTTTTGTAATCACAAGAGGCCTCAGGTGAAAATAACATTGAACCGGAACTAAAAGCAAAGTCACAGAGGGCAGAAAGTTCTTAGAAACTGCAAACTGTACAGAACACACACACTAAAAGTACAGCCACGAAAACCAGTCTGCTCACTCAGCGTACTGTTGAACATGAAAACATTACGCAATGTACACATACCTCTTCCATGCATAAAAACTCGGCTCACCCCCCGCCCTCCTCCACTGATGGCTAATTTCCACACAAAAGTTCTACTAAACAAGGTTTAGCTGCAAGGCTTAAATATGAGGTGCTCGGTGTCTGTCATGGAGCATTTGGGTAACCATTAGAGGAGAGGCTATTGAGCATGTGGTCTAGGCTGTGGTTGCACCCTGTCGCCACGGAACTGGCAATTTAGTGTGAATCATTTTGGTTTGATTGTTTGTTTTTTTTTCAAAAAGATTACACTCACAAAAGGCAGGTCAAAGTACAGTCAAACATAAACACAGTGGACCGTAATGTTTCCGTGAACGCACCTTAACTCGACTAGATAGTGGTTGAAACTCTTTAATAAAGGCTTGGTCAAAAGCAGTCCAACCACAGTAACATGTTTTCTTCTCTCCAAAGCTGTCAAGCAAATAAGTAAAAAAAAAAAAGAAGCTGACGCTCAAACACAGAAGTTGAACTGAAATGTTCCCTGTGTCAGTAAATCAGACTGCTTTAAAGCAGCAGATTACCCACAACCGAAGGTGTAAGGACTTTACATTTTATAATCCCTGCATGACTGTGTGAAAGCCAGCGAGCCCAGCTTAGGTAGACTGGCTACTGTTCACGTTATTAAAAAAGTTAATCCAAGACACAAAAATGACCGAGAGAAGAGAAGCAAGCAAAATCTACTACCATTTCATTATTACCACATGGGTGCAAACGCCCTGAACAGCAAGTCCCAAGCCTGGCCAAACCGTTACCTAACACCCTTCCCTGCTCTCTACCATATTTCTTATCATTCTTTACCCTCTAGTTAAGAAGAACATAAATAAATAAATAAATAAATATATAACAAAGTTTAGCACACTCCAGGGAAATTTAGGTTGGTTTGTTGGTTAGTTTTGTTTTTGTTTACAAAAAGGTTAAAAGTGTAGAAAAACAGGGAAGTCATTAATCTACGTATCTTATCATTCTGCACTTCCATATCTGTCTTAATGCCTATAAAGCTAGAATAGACATAGCAATCAGAGCATTTTATCCTCCCAGGTTACAACCCCTGCTGTGCGAAGCACTGATCTAATATTTTATTACCAAAAACATATATGAGAAAAAGCAGAGAACGGAAAACACGTAAGGTAGTGACAGACCCTGACATTTTTGCCCCTTTCTCACCACTCCTTATCATAGCACCAGACTAATGATTAACTAGAAAACTGCATTGTGGGTCCATAAATAATATGTGACTTCCACTTCCTATGCAAGCAGTAGGAACAGATATCATTAATGTAGTGAAATATTATTAAAGAAGACAAGATGACAACTGCATTTGCCTAGAATATGATAATCAGCACTTTTTATTAACTATGAAAATAGCTAAGTGCATACACTTTGGTGCCCAACTTAGGTATTTGAAATTTACTTGTATTTGTTTTCACATACACTTAAAATAGTTCACGAAAGAAAAAAACGAGCCTAGCTAAAATATATTACCAGGGACTTTTTTATTTGGCTGCTACCTCTTGAGTATTTGCATAATGTTTGCTTACTATCTTACTTTGACTTGCGTGACATTTCAGTACTTTCGTGATGGCGTATTTTTACACTGTGATATTTCTGTTCTGAGTATGCAGTCTGTAGCGTTTTGCCCAGTTGATTCTGTTATTCTTCCCATAGTCCTGTGATATTTCTCTTTGGAAAATAGTCATCATGGTGACAATGAGGCTTGCCCTGAGCTACAAAGCTTGCCATCGCAGATTCATTTCTGCTCATAAATAACAGGATCTGCTTTATGTGATGCCCGATTCACTCGCCTGTTTTTCCACTCAATAATCGTTCTGTCAACAAACCGGAGAAGCGACCCGATGCACTTTTGAGACCTGCAGGACAGACTACTACTACTCTCAACTGATTAATATTATAGGTCAAAGGGGGCGGTAGTGCGCATGCTCAGTGGAGACCACAGTTGTCCTCAGCGTTTGGTCTGCTCACGAAAAGCCCTGAGAGAAATGAGCGCGTGTGATTAACTACTAAATGATTTATTGGGCACTGAAAGCAGCTCTCGGATTCAAATCCAAGCCATGGCCGGGCATTTGCATTTTACCCGCGGTGGTTCAGAGCGGACAGTGAATAAGAGCTGGTGACTCTCAGATGTGGAGTCACACACACGTGTAGCTCCACTCACTGGTTTTGTCGCGTGCGATCAGCAGCAACAACAGGAACCAGCGCACAGAAATAAAACAAGAATGTTGCCACTCACGGTAAAATGTAACGTTCACGGCGCTGTCCGTCAACATAACACGAGTACAATTCGGAATCAGCGTAGCGCGTCGTGAGCTGCTGCAGCCCATTTTAATGCACACACATGCCTCTTTGCCGCTATATTCCTACTTACCAGGCCTCTTCTTCCTTAAACTCAGCCCGCGGGGACGCAGACCACAACAAACGCGCAAGGAAAGTGGCGAAACGAGACACGAGTCCCGTGGAAGAGGAAAAGGCACATGTGCAGCGGTTTTTTTAATGGGCAAAATGTACTTACCAACGAAATAGGACACCGCAAGAGGAGGGGGGGAAACGCGCCGCTCCTCTTCGTCTCCACGCCTCTGTCTCTGTCTGAATTTTTCCCACAGCGATCTACGTGGGTTGCGTCGAAAATTTTCAGATTCCTGCACTCGCTGTCGTCCCCCCCTGGTCTGGTTGCCTTCCAGTCGGTCGACTCATGCGACTGCGTTGCCCTGAATGTCGCCTGCCGCTCTCATCCGGGCGTTTAGGGATTGAGCCGTCGACTCAGTACCGCTCAGGATGACAGCTTTTAGATGAAGGAGGGGGGAATAACGTGAGACAGGGAAGGAAAGGGAGAGAGAGAGAGTGGTGGTCAGTCTAGTGGTGGTACCATATGAGGGGTGAGAGGGGGGAATTGCAACAATACGATTAATATGCGCATAATTTAAATCTCTAAATGTGGTTTAAAATGTTTTTTTATTAAGATATCCGAGTGATCATCCAGTCGCATTCATTTTTTATTTTATTTTTTTTATTTAAATTTTCAACGAGTGTATGAACTTTGCTTTAAATCAGTGTTTGCTCACTGCCCCCTTGAGATAAATGCCAGGAGGCCCATCGAATAATGCCCATTCGATGCATTTTTCCTGGTAAGGATGACACAACCAATAACCGGTCACGCTGAACTGAGTGTACCCTCAGATCGAGTTAAGAGCAAACACACTGTCCTGTTCAATCCCTGGATTGGTTTTTATGGTCGGGACTGGACGGATGAGTGCGAGCTCCTCGGTAGAAAATCGATTAAATGGCCACAGTTTTCATTGACCTCAGTCTTATCCTGTGCCTTAGAGGTGAAATGCGGGCTGTTTGGTTTCAGGGGTGGATGGTAATGTTTAATCCGTCCACATATTGTCATTTATAATGACTGTAGCCACGTGCGCAAGGCATAAATATGTTACATAACCGGCCGAGCCAGTCAACAACAGTGGGTGGAAGAGAGAGAGAGGGGGGGGGGTCGTTTGGAGGGTAATTAAACCTCAATTCAGGGATTTCTTACACTCATGGATATATTGAGTATTTAGAAAAATTGAAAAAAGAAAGTCCTCCCAATGTGATCTCTTGCACCACACCTTCCCAGTTTATACCTTTGAAGAGTGCCTTCAAAGTTTTATAAAATCCCACTCTGAGTTTCCAAAATCCCTGTAGCCATGATGTCTGAGTAGTGGTGTGCATAATATGAGAAATAATTTCCCTTTTCATTTATACAAATGCTGCCTCTTGCTGAGACATGCTTCTGCTTCATTCAACCTCTGTTGGGAAGGGACAACTGACTCTACCTTCTATTCAGTTTCACCCACACCTTGTTATCCCAGCATTATTGTTCCACCCATCTCAGCTTAACCCCATATTAACTATGACAACCTACACAACACCACAGCCTGACAGAAAAAAACAAAGCTTACTGGCCAGCTCCCCCCATAGATACTGCTAAGGACACAACAAAATGGGCTTTTCCTGTTATCATCCTTTGAATGATATAAGATCTCAGGGCAGCTTTAAGGAAATGATAAGACTTTTTTTTAATGCCTGTTATTAAACATTAGCATGCACCCATTTATTACTGCAATACAGACTATAATACTCAACACAAGATAGAGATTAGATTAGATTAGACAGATTACAGTTGTCATAAATGAAACATTGTGGTCAATGTGATGAAAAGGTCACAGCACTGGCTGGTGCTTTATAGGATAAAGCAAGTTATCTCATGTCTCACCAACTTAATTTTTACTGTAAAATTTTAAACATTTTTGTTATTATCCCTAGCATCCCTATTACATGGTGGTACTGTGGTTAGCAGTGTCACCTTACAGCAGAAAGCTCCTGGGTTTGACTCCAGACAGGGGCCTTTATGTATGGAGTCTGCATGCCCTCCCTGTGTCTGAGTGGGTTTCTTCTAGATACTCTAGCTTCCTCCCACCATCCAAAGACACGTGTGATTGGTTAGCTGACTATTCTAAATTGGTTGTAGGCATGAATGTCTGTCTCTCTATGAATGGAGATTTATTTTATTTTATATTATTATATTATATTATATTTTTTCTTTTAACCTTCTATGACATTCTATTGTATTTTACTTAGATTTTTTAAACCTATGGAACACCATCATTTTTCTTCTTAATAAGCCACTTTCCTTTACCATATTTTATTTTAGTGAGTTATTCTATTTTATTTTATTTAATCACAGCAATTTCCCAGCTTAGGGGCAATTAAAATATATTTTATCTTTTAAAATGCAGTTCGTACTTCTTTTATGCATTGGATTAAGTTGTGTTTAACACGAGTCATCCCAGTGAATGGTACCCGTGTCTTGAGCCTTTGAACAAAGCAACTTTAATGTTGGGGTTATTTTCTTCATTTGGGTTCACGCCACAACTTGTCATCCTAATAAAAAGCAGTCATCCTCTTGTGCGTCAGCTGTGCTGTCTGTTTTTTAACAGTCACATATCAAATATAATGTCTATATCAGAGTAATGGGATAATTGATCCTTTTTGTTTAAGTTATATTTGGTTGACAACCAAACAGTCTTTGTTATTGCAGTAAAAAGAATATAATAGCACATTGCTGATTTATGGTACAATATTCTGGGTTAAATAAGTAACTTCAGGATTTGCAAACAGATCATGTACGTAAAAGCCAGTGAGTAAACCACAGCTTAGCTTTTGTCACACTGGATATTGTGCACATTCTCACAAGTCTCATGTCCAGGCAGGCTTGGTTGGGTGCGGTGTTTACCACATTTTCTGAATTCATTCCCACCACTCAAACAAACCTTTACGCTAAAAATGCGTCATGCGTTGTGTAATATTCATGTTTTCTCCAAATAAACAACCTGTTTTCGTAATATTAACAGCCAAACTGATCAGTGTGACTCAAGACTGCACGTTATACATACAGCTATCTTTTGTTATAAGCTTCATAAATAAATAATTATGTTTTAAATAATGATTACAGTGATTATATTTGTTGTGCTTTACTTTATGCTCCAAACTTTTTTTTAATTTAAATTGTAGTACCAACATGCTTCAATCCATTTGTAGTATGCACACTAAAGTGAGCTACATTTATTTGAATGGTTACCATAGTGTTGTATATCTCTTGTATGATCACTCATGTTAGTTTGCCAGCTCACACTGGAAATATTATAATGTTTTGTGTCTGAATAATCAGCACAACAAAATAAAAAACTTACCTTTGTCATGATACCAATATAAAGATGTTAAATAACAGTAGCATCAAGACTATGGACTGGAAAATTGGTCACCTAATGTTTGTCTAAAGAGCACAGCTCTGAATGAAAAATCATGGGAATATTATATGTTAAATATTTGCACACATCCATCATACATGTATGTAAATATTCATTCTTTGTGTTGTATTTTTGTATGCGGGAGGTTTTATGTATTTATGGTCCTGGTACCGCTGAAGTGGTGTCTCAATCCTGCAGCAAGGAAGGTATATAATGCAGCTGCTCTCACTGTGGTGTGTTTGATGAGGATAATTGACATGAGACCACCACCATACTCCAATTTGGTCATTTAAGGTCAAAAGTTACGCTGAATATATATTTTTATATGTAATTTTATTCGTCATTTTTCTTTCAGCAAGGCAAAATGACATGGAAATTAGTACTGTCACATCACAGCAAGGAGGCCCTAGGTTTTAATCTTCCTTTCTTGTTTACATTGTCCCTGTATACTCCATCTCTCCCCCACAGTTAGGACATATGTGTAGGTTACATGTAGGTTGGGTTAATTAACATGTGAGTAAACTGCTGTGCTGTCCAGGGTGTATTCCCCTCCCCCACATATGACAGCTGGACGGCTGGGATAGGCTCCAGCCCCACCATGACCCTGAATTGAATAAGCGCAAGAAAATGGATGGAGGGATGGATGTGAAACGCTGACATATGCTAAACGTCCACTTCTCTGCTGTTTATGTTGCAATACCAACATGTGCTTTAGGACAGTTGACAATTATGGTCTTGAATAAATACTGAAAAAAGTAAACAGTAGCATGAAGCATGACAGGGGATGTGAAAAACCTTAGTGCTGAAGTTATGTGCAAACACTGTACAATGAGCACCTTTATCTTAGCGTCCTCTCCAGGGAACATGTATGATTAAGAGCAGACAGTGAGGCTTTCTTCTTGACTACTATGGACTGTAGACCCTTATCATCAGTTCTAGATGTTCATACTGTCAGGTACTGCACACAGATTGGACGATTTAATTCGTAGATTTTTAGCAATTTAAATTTAACAAAGAGATAGATTAATATAGCAGATATTTGCTGCCATCTAGTGGAAAAACAGGACATATTTCTCTAACGATGGCTGTTACAAAAAGTTGATTCCGTTGGCGATGTTACATCCAAATGAACAGAATCAGTTTTTTGGGGTTTCCTTACCTGGGATGATTCAGCATGCATCAAGACTAACAATGGCCGCTTTTTTTTTTTTTGGTCATCTCTTCCTTTATTAAACTATCTTTGTAGCTGTATGTGTACAGTACCCTTGGAACCACACACCATTCTTTTGACAAGGATGTACGAAATAGAGATTTGATCTATTCTGGGAATGTAGAGGCACTACAGTGATTTATAATTAGATGATGTCTCACAGCAAGAAAGTCGTACGTTCGTATCCACTTGCTGGCTGAGGTCTTTGTGTTTGGAGTTTTCATGCTCTTTCCGTGCCTGTGCAGGTTCAGGACAGACAAAAGACCAGCTTTCCATCGTTTCCAGTCTTTGTGTTAAGTTAAGCTACTCAGGTGTTGATGGTAGCTTAATATTTATCATACAGACATGAGATTGGTATGGTTCACTTCACCTAACAGCCAAGATGAAAAAAACAAAACAAAAAAGATGTCCTTTTTCTCATATTGTTTCATGCTTTGAATGTCCATCCAGAAAATCCTTTTATCCCTGTCCTACATGTTGAGACAATGTCCCACATTGTGATTCACTTTAACTGAACAATTGTGAACACCTGACTCTTGCTAGAAGCATGTGATTGAAAAAGAAATGTGCTGATCGACAGTGTGGAGTGTGGAAGCAGAGTTTGATCTGTTAAAACTCTACATAAAGGGATCATTGGGCAGCACAGTGGTTAGCACTGTTGCTATCACTGCTGCCTCACAGGAACAAGGTCCTTGGTTCAAATGTGCCATGTGGAAGGGGCCTCTCTGTGTGGAGTTTACAAGTTCTCCCCCTGTCAGGATGGGTTCACTCCAGCTTCCTCCCACAGTCTAAAAACATGCAGTTAGTGGAATTAGGTTAATTTCTGATTCTAAAATATTTGTCTGTGTGTTAACCCTGTGGCAGACTGGGCTCCAGGACAGCTGGGATAGGCTTCAGGCCCCTGTGACCCTGAACTGTATAGGTGGAAGAAAATGGATGGATGGAATATAGAAGTGTACAAAGACTATGACTTGAGACTATACATATGTGCTTATTGCAATCAGATAAATGACAGTTTATTCTTTTTCCCTATACTTAGACTCTAACCTGTATAACTTTTGTGAGCTTTAAGCCAAACATTTATGAAAATTCCAGACTACACAGACCACTCCATTATGGCACGACCACACTCTTTGCCCCTCATCTAGTTTATTGGGCTCTGGCCTCCCTGCTCACATGTGGACCGTGTTTGCCATAACAGTTACAGCTCATTTCATGAATGCACACCCAGGCAGTGCACATAACAAAGGAGGCCAGCTCTTCCTCATAAGCCAAAAGATGTGTAGTGTGTAATGCAGAGTATCATTCATCATTGTCTCCACGCTTCCCTGCCCCCTCTCGTACACACACACACACACTACTATCTACGAAACACACACACACACACACACAAACACACACAAACATGGCGGCCTCTGTTTCACCGCTACGCTCCTCCTTCAGGATTTGTAGCCCGTTAACGTTACACCATCACTGCTGCCGGGCCAAACTGCGGATGCACAGAAAATGCGAGAGTCAAAAGAGACATCTACACGAGTCGGCGACGAGGTAAAATGCAGCACGTCTAAAACAATGCTGGTTTTTCTTTTATTATACGGCATCACTTTGCGCAGGGCTGAGCGACGCTTCAGGTCCGGCGAAGGCGTGCGCAGCGTCACATGTCGGAGGGTGGTGATTGACAGCCTGTTTCGCCGTTCACGAAACCTGCGAGTGTAGGTTACAGTACAAATTGCAAGCATATTTAAAGGGACTATTTTTTCCTCAACAGACGTGTCAGAGTTACATAACCGGCTCACAGCCTCACCGGCTGAACACAACGCGCTCTCTGTATTGTGGACTGTCGCTGATGGAGAGGGCTGTCACCTACGGTTATACCCTATGGTTATACCATATTTAGCATATTTATAGCACATTTAAGAGCACATAAAATTGTGGTCCCTAAATCAGATGCCTTAATAAAATCCTCACTGGACACTTGAGTAAGAACATCGTGCTATTAATGATTCTGAGCCGTTTATTCCTTTCAGATCTACTCTAATTCTTCCTGGCACAGATTCAAATAAGTGGTCAAAACATTAAGTAGAGATTTTGCTTCATATTGACTCGAGAGCATCACAGAGTTGCTGCAGATTTATCAGCAGCACATCCATGATGCAACACTCCTCATCTCAAAGTTGCATTATTGGACTGAAAGCTGGTGTGCTATCTGAGCACAGTGAACTCACTGAACTCACTGTCATGTTCAAGAAACCAGTTTGAGATGATTAAAAGGTAGTTACGGATGTACATAGTCAGCTGGCTGTGGTCTTTAAAGAATATCCAGTTGGTATTAAGTTGCTGTTAAATTCATCTTTCATCTTTTGCACACTGTATTAGTGCATTAATTAATGTCTTTTCTCTCTATCTTTCCAGGCATGCCGCCGTGGTGATTTCGGGAACAGAGCTAGCCCGTCAGCTCCACAGAGAAATCCAGCGTGATGTGGAAGAGCTGGTAGCTCAGGGCAACATGAGACCACACCTAGGTGTGGTCTTAGTGGGAGACGACCCAGCCAGTCATACCTATGTTAAGAACAAGACCCGCGCAGCCAGCATCCTGGGTCAGATATGAGCAGCACATGCATTCTTAAACATGTATTCATAAATTCTTTTGTGCATATCTACAAACACGGCAATATATAGCAGCACATATTTTAAGTATACACAGATACATATGTTCAAACACGCTTGCTTAAGCAAAAGTAACATAAATTTAAAATAATCAAAAATAAAACAATGTGTATTTAAAATCATCATGCAAAAGTACATGACTACATCTTCATAGTTTAGGTATATGTGTTTATGTGTTCTCCAGGTATTTCCAGTGATACAGTGGTGCGGCCCAGCACAGTGTCTCAGGAGGAGCTGCTGGAGCTGATTGACAAGATGAACCGTGACTGGAGGGTCAGTGGCTTATTGGTGCAGCTCCCACTTCCAGGTGAACAAACGCACCACTGCTCCAGAGGTGTCCTCCATGACATCATATTAACTGGTCTTTACAGTTGCGGTGATTCTGCTCCCATAGTTAATGGATATTTTGTGCATAAAATTTTATACATACAGAATATGTATTGGAGTGATTTCTGGTGACTGTGGAGCCCATTTGACTGCAGGGAACTCATTATCATTTTCAAGAAACCAGTTTGAGATTATTTGAACTTTGTGACGTGACACGTAATCCTGCTGGAAGCAGCAATCAGAAGATGGGTACACTGTAGTCATAAAGGGATGGACATGGTCAGACTACCCAGGTAGGCTATATAGGGGGTTGGGAAGCTCATCTTGTAACCGCAAGGTTGCCGGTTCGATCCCCAGCTCTGTCTGTCTCGGTCGTTGTGTCCTTGGGCAAGACACATCACCTACCGCCTACTGGTGATGGCCAGAGGGGCCGATGGCGCGATATGGCAGCCTCGCTTCTGTCAGTCTGCCCCAGGGCAGCTGTGGCTACAACTGTAGCTTGCCTCCACCAGCGTGTGAATGTGAGAGTGAATGAATAGTGGAATTGTAAAGCGCTTTGAGGGTCTCGAAAAGCGCTAATAAATGCAATCCATTATTATTATTATAGTGTTTAAACAATGCTCAGCTGATACTAAGGGGCTCATGTCGAGTTCTGACCTTATCATCTGAATGCTGAACAGGTGTACCTAACAAAGTGACTTGTGAGTCTGTTATGTTTCAGTTCTTTGTACAGTTCTTCACATGATATAGCTGAGCTTATGTTCTGCTCCCTCTGATTTTAGAGCACATAAATGAGCGAGCAGTATGCAATGCCATCGCTCCAGAGAAGGACGTGGATGGCTTCCATATTGTGAACATCGGTAAGCTGTGCCTGGACCAGA
The DNA here is from genome assembly GCF_001858045.2 of Oreochromis niloticus. NCBI lineage: Eukaryota > Metazoa > Chordata > Actinopteri > Cichliformes > Cichlidae > Oreochromis > Oreochromis niloticus. Next base: position 26,780,361 of record NC_031977.2, read on the forward strand.
GATCCATGGTGCCTGCCACTCCTGCAGCTGTCTGGGAGATCATCAAAAGAGCAGGTATGCCTCCCAGCATTCTCCAAAACATTTACTCAACTTAATATCTATAATTGTTTGTCATGGTTTTACTGTGTTTTATTACTGTTTTTAGACTTGCCTTTCGCTCTGTTTTTTGAACCTACGATGGCATGATCCCTAAATTTTAACTGAATGTTCAGTTCTAAAGAATGTAAAGTTAACTCTAGAAGCAATAGCAGAAGTAGGTATGTTATGCATCTCAGATCCACTAGGTGGCGCCTAATATTCTTTTTTCCATCTAAATCTAAATTTCATCTGTTCTTTGACTTTCATTAGTGTTAACATGAATTAAAACTATAATGTTTCAGAGTTTTCTGAAAAAGTGTGAAAGTTATTTGAAGTAATGTGTGTAAGACTTTATATTTAACAGATATTGTTATCAAAACATTATTTGAATAAAATAGTAGGACTTTAGTTCTTAAAATAAAGCTATTCTTACTGTGTTGTGAGAACAGTGTCTAGAATGGCAAGAAACCCCTTGGTTAAAGTACAAAACGAGTGGGGGATGGAGGGGCGGCTAAGCCTTGGCTACCTTTGAGGTTAGTTCAGTTGATGTAGGAATGCTTAAGGGTTTTATGTCATCATGAAATCAGCTTATCAGCTGTGACAGAACTTCTGGAATCCTCCATCCCACATAGTGCTGAAGCAGATATCTCTTTATAGATTACATTGAGAGTTGAAGGATGAAGGGTTCGGCATAATTCACTTGTCTGTCTGAATGACTGGAATGTTTCAAACACTAAGTTATGGAAATGCACAATTTTGATGAACTTGAACACTATACACTATGTGTATATAATTATTTGAGCTTGGTTTTGGTTTCAAAGGGGAACATGGTCTGAGAGAAGTTACTGAGTAAGCGTGACTGAATCCTTTAAGTCTTGTAACAAACCTTTCTGCTGGCCCTATCGACCTATCTAAGACAATGCAAATGAAAACAAACAAGTAAGAGGCTTTCTCCTGATAAACATTCCAGACAAGCCAATTATGTTCAGTCGTTTGCTAACTGAACTGTCATGAACTTTAACATTTAACACAGTAACTGAAGTCTGTAGAGTCTATAGAGCCTGAAATGCAGGTCTTGAGTTTTTACAGTTTCTCTGAGCACTGCATGGTCTGACTATGGGGCGAATTTACTGGGATATCCACTCCTGTGAATAATGTGGTATTATACACCTCAATTCTGCTTTTATAGAGGTCATCACACTTGTTGATGAAGTGCATTCGATTAGGCACCTGTTTGCTATTTATCCTCTTAATTCCTATGAAACCAGTGGGGATGCATTTAGTATATCACAGGACTCAGTAGAGTCCTTTAGAAACAAGTCATACAATATCAGAGATGTAAAGCTTGAGTTTTTATATTCTTCTGAAAGGTTTTAGGGATTTCAAGATGCATTATTGCAAAATAGGCGGTAGGGTGAAGTGTCTTGCCCAAGGACACAATGACCAGGACAGACAGATTTGGGGATTGAACCAGCAACCTTCCGGTACTAGACACAAAGACCAGAGGAAGGGAAAAAATCACTTGAATCTTTTTCCTGTATCTTTTTTGACATCATAGGATGATTCATTGTCGTGCTCTTTGGGATATTTTGAAACTCTGGAAGGATTTCAAACTTCATAGACTTACCTGGCTTAATATTCTTCTTCCTTATCACTTCTGAAATTTCTGGTTGTGAGCACATATTGTGCTGCTGGTAATTCCTTTTAGGCAACTTCACACTTCTGAAAATTGTTTTTAAGCAATGATTGATCGGGGCGTTTTCAGGCCTGGGTGTGTCCAGTCCAGCTGCAGCAGGTCATCAGCTTTTTTTTGTGACTACGAGGGCAAAAACGTTTTTTTTCTCACATATACTGTGTGATATTAAATACCCTTTGTTATTTAAAACTATCACTATACAACAAGCATGCTCAGGTTGACTTTTTAAAAATCTGACAGAATTTGGTATGACATAAAAAATAAATAGAAAACAAGAAGGGTTTAGATCAGGTTTAGCAACATAATTGGTATTTAATACAAATTTCATCAGGAAATTGTGATATTGGCCTAATTGATGACACCTATGTTAACTTTTCAATAGTTTTTGCTTAACAATTTAGCTTCAAGGAGAGTCAAATTCTCCCTACTTGAGCAGTACAGTGAATCTAGCATATTTTATCATTTCTCTGTGCAGGTATTGAGACTGTGGGGAAGAATGTCCTTGTCGCTGGTCGCTCCAAAAATGTTGGAATGCCCATTGCAATGTTGCTGCATACTGATCGCCATCATGAGCGTCCTGGGGGTAAGAAAGTGCGTTTGGATGTCTGTGTGGCTTTACCTGCAATGTGAGTCAACATTGTAATAAGATTGGCGTGCTGCTCTTTGTAGGATTGGTGTTTCACCATTGTGGCTTTCCCTGAAGGATGTTTGAGGATTGAGCTTTTGCCAGGATGTGAGCAATAACTTAAAGCTTTATTGTTTCCTCACCTTTTTAATCAAACAAAAAACTGCTGATGAATGTCCTGCTGAGGAAGAAAGAAAGAAAATCTGGGAGTGTGAAGGAAAATCACAGGGTGAAACTTTTGGCACTGGAAGACAGATCAGCACCTTATAAGGGTGCAGGAAGAAGGGATTGGATTTGGAAAGATATTGCATGTTCAGATGAAGCAACAAGATATGCTTAACATTTCAAAGTAAAGTATTATTGCAGGTCGGAACAACACAAATGGGAACATAACGCACTTAAAGCTGCATACCAAAGAAAAGTAGGGGATCTAAACACTGCAGTTGTCCCTAAAGTCATCGCTAAAAGGATAAAACATTCTTTATTCATCCACATCAAATTAGGTCAGGGGACCGAAATAGCCTATATGATTTCTGAAAGTAAATTGAGGCTGAGATTGAGACCACGTCCATGTCTTTCCAAACTATGCCGTGTGGCACATATTGCAAATTGAGAACCACTTTTAAGTTTTTAAAATCAGTAAAAGAACACACTATTCTAAAATTTGAGCATAAAACATAAAAATTGCCTTAGCAAAGACTTGAGCTATATAAAGTAGTTGCTTGGAAACATCTATGCCAGGGTTTTAGTAATGCACTATGCAAAAACAAACTTAAAGGCAGGTATATCTTTATGGAAATGGTGTTTTACAGGATAATAAGAGTTATCTTTTGAAACTGTACATATTTGTTTAATTTTACCTTTTACCTTTAGAATCAGTTGGAACTACACCAATGCTATTTGTTTATTTAGTTAAAGATAAGCATAATCTTAATTAATTTCAGGTATGTTGTGTCATCTTCATGTAAAAAAATCTTTTAGTTTTACATTACATTATTATTGTAAAGCCCATAACAGAATACTGTATTGTTTATTCTATTGGTAGCTGTGTCATCTATTAACAAGTTTTGTCAGTTTATTAATCATCAGTGATTCCTGGATGATGGATGGTATAAATAGTTAGTGAGAATTTATAATCTGTAAGAACTTGTTCTTACTGATACTTGGCAATCTTTAAGATTGAACTTATGAACTGGTGCAGCCAGTTCCAGGTCTTCTGAGCCTTGCACCCAGATCGAGATTAACACATATTCGTCAGGTACGTGACATGGAAAGAGGAAATAGAAAGTTCTTGGTCATTAGACGATATTGAGGAGAGGAGAGGAACAGAGAGCAAATATCAATGCATCAATAACCTCTTATATGTCATATACTACAGCTTCCTCCCATGGTTCAAAGACAATTGGTGAGTAGGGTTTGGTTAATTGGTGAATCTAAATTGCCCATAGGTGTGAATGTGAACGGTTGTCTGTCTCTACGAGTTACGCTTGTGTTTCTGTTTGGCAATCCGATCAATGAGTCTGGGTTTTGCAGTTGCGAGGAGAACGGTGCTTGTCTGACTGCTTTGTGGCGTGGGATTGTTTTTCAGGAGTTGGGCTTGGCCACTTAGTTTCAGTGAAATGCTTGATCATTTTGTGGGAACAGTTTGGGGAAGGCTCTCTCCTGTTCCAGCATAACTGCGCACCAGTGCACAAAGCAAGGTCCATAAAGACATAGATGAGCGAGTTCGATGTGGAAGAACTTGAATGGCCTTCAGAAAGTCCTGACCTCAACCCGATAGAAGACCTTTGGGATGAATTAGAGCAGAGAACCCAAACTTGTCCTCCAAAATCAGTGTCTAGAAGCATAATTGTTCAAAAATGTCCCAAAACATACAAATCATTTCCCTCCCTGTAAATGCACATACCGTCAGGTAATGTCAGCAATTTATAAACCACTTCAAAATTTAAATATAACCTTTGAATTGACCTGGAGTTAGAGTTCTTACTCCAGCCATAAGCTCTCCCACATCACCCTATCAGTAAATACAACGACCAAAGTGATTGTTGTGTTTACACAGTGGGAACAAAAATATCTATAAAACACAAAAGGAAATGGTAAATGGCCTGTATTTGTATAGCGCTTATACTAGCCCCGCCTAAGGACCCCAAAGCGCTTTACATACCCAGTCATCCACCCATTCACACGCACATTCACACACTGGTGGAGGCAAGCTACAGTTGTAGCCACAGCTGGAAAACATCAGTCCCCTCTCTCTCACACACACACACACACACACACACACACACACACACACACACACACACACACACACACACACAGACATGTACATCACACACTTTCTGTGACTAATCTCTAAAATAAACGTCAGAAAATCTGAGGGTTCATTTTTTATTATTCAATGCGATTCAATGCGATTATTCAATGTGAAAATATATACACAGTTTATCATTTTAAGTGTGTATATATTTTCACATAAAGTGAAATATTTCAAATCTTTCCTGTAACCAAAGTGACCTCAGCCTTAAATGGATAGTCAAGAAAAGTTGATTTAGGAACTTGGGATGAGTGGACTGAGGCTAGCGTCACTGCATATAATCAGTTTCCCACAGTCTAAAAGAAGAGTGGAGAGGCTCAGAATCCAAGGTATTTGAAGTCCATTTGCACAGCGTGGGATGACTTGAGTTGCCCTGACTTACCTGAAATACAAAGAATCTTTGAAAGCATTGTCACAATGAGGAAGAGACACATCCGGCGCAAAAAGAAACTGATAGTCTCCATAAAATACCACACGCCTTAAGCTGTGGTAAAACACTCCCAACCAAATACTGAGTGCACAAATGTACAGATTTTCCAGAGGTTGGACATTTTTGTATTGAAATTCTTTTGAGTGGTCTTATTCTAATATTCTAACTATTCTGATAATGTCAGATACTGGATTTCTGATTTTGAAGATCTATAAGCCATAGTCAATAAAATGATAACAAAAAAGATTCATATATTTCACTTTAGAAGTAATGAATATCTGATAAATGAAAAAAAAGAACTTTCTGAATCAAATTACATAAAAAAGCATTTTTCACAATATTCTAACTCTCTGAAATGCACAGTGTTATATGTTACGTATCAAATGTAAATTCATAAAAATAAGGCTTTTATGAAAATGCTGCATAAAAAATCGCTTCCTTAAAAAAGACCAAATCTGGGCAATGAGCTACCAGATCTTTTTCTGTAACTTTAAAAGTGTATTTCTTACAATTTAAGTCAGATTTCTTTTAGCCGCTTTTTGTTTACCATGTAAAAATACAGTTAAATATGTTATTTCTTTACACTGTCAGAAAGGAGAGTTTCACTGGGCCGAAACTGAAGATGAAAGTCGGCTGTGTGTGGCCCGCCATGTAAAATGAGTTTTACACTCCTCTTATACCTGGTTATGTCAGGTGTATGCATTTTATCAGAACGTGACACAAAAGTGGACTAACTAGTTCTTGAAAACCAAGTTTGCAAAGAATGGCAACTGAATGTGTGCTATGTAACTGGATATTAAAAAGCAAATATACAATAAGGCTAAAAACAAGCTTTCCTATTTTAAAAATCTTCTCTCCCCAGTGAGCTTTTTTTTTTTTTATCCCAAAGGGAAGTTGAATAACCACATTGTTCATAGGTTTATTTCCCACAACACGAGTTGTACAGCTTCACGCAGATTTCTTCTGGTATGCGATATGCAGGTTTGATGTGCTGTGACTTGCCTTTCCTTCGCTCTCGTTCTTATCTTCGCAAAATACCTCCTTGGATTACAGCAACAATACTGGTCCTAATACAGTTATGACTTTGCAAGTTGCTCTGACACACCTAAACGGAGATTAAAGTTACTATCACGCATGCACATGCACCATTTCCTCGTTGTGTAATGTCTGTCTTAGGGTGTCCTTCCCCCACCACTGTCTCATTTTTTTTTGTAAAGCTGTAAGAGAACAACAGGTCTCACCGTAATGAAGCAGAAAGAATAGAATATTTACACCTTAAATGTATAAAAACACTGCTTAGCAGAATCAATATTCTTCATTTCCACAGGAGAACCTTAATTGAATTCATTAGGTTAGGTTTTTGCCACATTAACTGTTTGCTGATTATTAACATTAGCACTAATACCCCAAAAAATGCACCTCTTGTCAGTACCTGAAGAATGATAGACTGGGTAATAACTTGAAATATTCATATTGATTAAAAAAATCTTGCTTCTGGCACTTTGAGCATGTAGAGACACCAGCCTTACAGTAGTGTAAAGGAATGTCATTGACAGGATAACCTTCACTGTCAGCATTTTTAGAAATACTGAAAGTAAGGGCTTACATATTTTTAAAACCCTGATGTGGCGTTTTATTCATATACATTGTATGTAGCAGGTGATGTAGGTGATAGACATCTCAGAGCCGAAGAAGTGTAAACCAAGAAGTGGTGGATTAACCACAACGTGTCCTTTTTCCTCTTAGGTGATGCCACAGTGACCATTACCCACAGATGTACTCCAAGGGAAAGGCTCAAAGAGCTAACCAGCCTGGCTGACATCATTATTGCAGCTGCAGGTAAACGTATCAGGACAACAGTAAAACATATCTGTCAGTTTTTTCCACAACTGAAGAACTACCGAAGTGACATATGTCATACTGAACAAAACGTCTTTCAAATTAATGGAGTGACACATGCAAACTAGTTCAGGCAGGTGGTTTGGGTTGTCCTGCATCTGGCATTCAAGACAACCCTCACTTTCGTTACGTCATTTGTCGCCATTTACTTCAGTCGATTTAAGCTGAAAATTTTCCAGTGTTACCCTGTGTTGTGTCACTGACACTGCTGCAATGCATTGCTGGCTGTTATTTCATCACCAGCGTCTAGCTGTAGGCTCCAGCGTAATGTTTATGAGCTGCTGCTGTAATAAATCAACAGTTTCTGGTGTGAGTTGTCATACTAACTATAATAAGCATTGCAAAACCATTCATAGGAGTTAACATCACATCAACTGGCTGTACGGTTACAACCAACCATCACTGTCATAATTTGCTAATCTGCCAAGGCATTTCTCAGTCAGTGTTTTGGTTGAATAATGTCACTGTTGTTGAAAAATTGACATCAGTAATGTCATTTTTGTCCAAACAAGAGTCAAAACTAGGAATTTGGGATCACCTGATCTTTCCTCAAACAATTAGTACATTTTCACTCATTATTCAAGTTGTGTTATTCGTTATTTTGACCACTAAAAATTGTGGTCAAAGAAATATATCTACAGTCATGTGAAAATTAAAGATTTATAGGATTTGCAATCCTGTGAGAAACTAAGTACGCCCTTAGTGCTTCCACAGGAATTAGTACTAATCACTTGCTCATCATCAAGTGTGATCAACTCTGTAAAAGCAGAATTGATGGGTGTAATAACAGTGCCACAATCGTCACAGGAGTGGATGTCCCAGTAAATTCACCCCAAGTTCAGACCATGCTCAAAAGAAACTGCAAAACACCACAGAGCTACACCTCAGACTCTGCAGGTCTCAGTTAGCATGTCAAATGTCATTGTTGTACAATTAGAAAAAGACTGAACAAACATGGTTTGTTTGGAAGGGTTGTCAGTAGGAAGGCTCTTCTCCTTGACCGTGAACCTTCTATACCAAAGTATTCTAGGGTGTATGAAACCATCTGGCTGACAGCTAAAGCTTTGCCCAAACTGGGTCTTACAATAAGACAGTGATCTCAAGCACAGCAGCATATCTACAACTGACTGAAAATGAAAATAATGAAGGTGTTGCAAAGTCCCAGGCAAAGTGCAGAGCTCAACCTAATTGAAAGGCAGGACCTTAAGAGAGCTAAGTGTAAATTAATACCCACAAACCTCAGTTAACTACAGGCTGGGGTGGCTGTAGCTCAGGAGGTAGAGCAGGTCATCTAATGATTGGAAGGTTGGTAGTTCGATCCCTGGTCTGCACGCCAAATATCCTTGGGCAAAATGCTCATCGGAGTATGAATGTGTGTGAATGGTAGTTAGAAAGCACTTCAAAGCATAGAAGACATTGCTTGTATGAATGGGTGAATCTGGCATGTTGTAAAGAGTGCTTTGAGTACTCGGGGAGAGTAGAAAAGTGCTATATAAGAATCAGTCCATTTATCAACTAAAGCAATGTTGTAAATAAGAGTGGGACAAAATTCTAACACAACAATGTGAGAGACAGAGTCATTCAGAAATAATGACTTCAAGTTATTGCTACTGATTGTAGTTCTACGAGCTACTGAATCATGAGGTGTACTCACAGAACTGCATAGAGTTCTATGAAAACTTTCCTTTTACATACTGTACGTGGGCTTTTACTTACTATACCTAATCTGTAATAGGCTACTTGTTTGTATGCAGTCATTATTATACTGAACTAAGGGTATCATTTGTTTTTGCTTTAGAGAAACTCGATTAACTCATTTTAAAAGAAGAGTTTAAAATATATTGAGAGCAAACATTTGTGAATTATCTTGTTAACCCTAGTTTTTTGGATAGAAAACCCTACATTAAGAAAAGCAATGCCAGTTATATGGCATTACTAAAGAGGTTCTACCCTCCAGTGTGCATTCCTTTCCGTCAGTTTCAGATTACTTTTCATGTGTTGGAACAGGTGTACGTGGATTTATGTTGGCTGATATTGCAAAAAGTAGGAGAGGTTGCGAAAAGTGCTCACCAGCCCTTACTTGAAGCGAGCTTCTTGGAATCAAAATAATAAAAGGCGACATTTCCGCCTGTTACTCTGGCCCATCTGTGGGCATTGATTAAGACTTTCTGGAAGAACAGTAGTGGGGTTTTTTTTGCGTGCTGGAACGTGCAGCCATTAATCAATACAGGGTTGTAATATTAGATGAAAGATTCTTTATTAACGCAATGCAGCAATGGGTCCCATGTCTTACTCTGTTTGTCATAAATGGGCTTTTTCCTGATGAATCACACCTCAGATTCTTTTCATGCTGCAACTGTTTGGCTTTGATTTTGAAGAACTAACTGCATATACATCATCTCTTTCAGCTGTCTTTGTGCCTTTTGAGAAACGGCACGCGTTTTGGTTGTGTTAAAAGCAAAATGTATGCCGAGGGATTAACCGGTTGTGTAATCTGTAGTAATTGCAGTTAATAGGCTTGGCGTTTTGTTTTACCCTGTCATGGAAGTTTTACGCTGGCTTTATGTGAGCAGTTCTAGTTTAGCTAGATAAACCTGTTATTTAATTGTTATCCAACGGAAGTTTGGGCCCATTATTAATTAACAATAATAAATGTGTGAGGAGTTCAAATTGATTGTTATCAAATATGATGTGATGATTATTTGAACATTTGTGTTTTAATTCAGTTTTAATGTCCATCGTTAATCCGACAAAAGAACAATCAACTGTCATTCCAAAGATTTTCCTAGTTTCTTGAATAATCGATCTGTTATCGATTTCAGTACTTCCCCTAACACAAGAATAGGATTTTAAAAAACATGTTAAAAAAAGTTTCAACGTAGTTCTCGTTTGTCACCATATCCTTGGTTTCTTTACGTAGGTGTTCCTGAGCTGATCACAGCAGATATGGTGAAAGAAGGTGCAGCAGTCATTGATGTGGGTATAAATCGCATCAAGGATCCAAACACAGGAAAACTTCGGCTCATTGGTGATGTGGACTTTGAGGGTAAATGAAAAAGAAGTTATCTGCATCACAGTTTCTTCTATACTGCTGACATTTTGAAAACAATGTATACCTGTCTGTCGACTTTATTTTTCTTGGGAAACTGTCTCCAAGTAAATTGTTGTGGCATGTTGTAGGAGTGAAGGAGAGAGCAGGTTTCATCACACCTGTCCCCGGAGGGGTGGGTCCAATGACTGTCGCCATGCTGATGAAGAACACTGTGACTGCTGCCAGAAACGCACTGATGCATTAAACATACACACACACACATGCACACCAACATACCTACACCTACACACACACATGTGCACACGCAGTATAAAGATATTTATTTTAACAAATGCTTTACAGGGCAGACATCATGCAGACATGCAGGTATAGATACATGCATTTATATAGACACACGCACAGGCAGACCACCTGCCAAACATCTAACACAGTTTTATTTGAACATCTGTGAACTCAAGACTCAATACCTGCTGGGAAATTTACTTGATATGTATTGCGTTTATAATATTTATTTATTCATTTATTTATTAAGTTATTTATTTCAAATTTCACTTTTTAAGAATTTATATTAATATTTTTTCTACTGATGTAAGTTTGGTTCATTTTGAGCATAATGAAATAAAAACATTTCAGTGCCAAAGTTTTTTTCTATTCAGTTTTTTCATGATTTCCAAAAGTATTTTGTTGTGTATTTGTTCTGCTTTTGAGTGTAGTGAGACAGTAAAGCTCAACCATGATTAAGGGTTATGCATCTTAAACATTAGGCTGATGATTCCTGATCTAACAGACAGCTTTTCATTTCCTTATCGCATCCTCTGCAATGCCTCATATCCAAAAATAGTAAAGTTCTGAAAAATGAATGTAACCAGTGAAAAGATTCCCCAAAGACGTTTCATCTTTCTGTATGGCTGTCCATTTTCCTAATGCTGGCGCTAGGTGCTCCACTGTCTTAAGGAGGCAGGCCATCTTGGACTACTAAGGACTACAAAGATAATAGCTCAACATTATCTTTATGCTCTAAGTACAAGCTGTTTCAGCAGTGGGACAGTAAAATACAATCCTCTAGTTTAATAATTTATTTGGTGTTTTAAAAGCCTAGTACAACCCTTAGAAAGTTGTAAAAAATTGTGAGGTAAACAGCAGCATTACAATACTCACTTTACAAAGTAATCCTACAGGTATTAGTGCTTGCATGCATTTTATTTGTCAACACAACACAAGATGCTATTGACCTCCTTGAGATGGCAGAGCTTTGGCTAGTATTCGCAAAGGTCACCAGAGCAGGTGGCTCCACACCAGTTTGTAATGCTGGACACCCTGTCTCACGCAACCCCAATAGGATTTGTGTTTTCTCCCCTAAATGAAGTGGTTGTTCGGTTGTCAGGTGAAAGTGTAAACCATACCACTATGGGCCCACCTCCTTAAGGTGATAGTAAAAAACAAGAATAAAAAAAACAAACAGTAAACACATAATTGAAGAGTTTATTTAGAAATGTTTGGCCCCTTATTACATCTTTTAATAAAAACTTGCAATTACATCTAATTCTAATGTGCTGTAACCTGTCTCTATGTGTTAAGAGGCCAAAGAAAATAAAGCTTCCATTGTGATCACGCTGATGAAAAAAGAGAGGATTTCCCAACATCCGCTGTCAGTGAAGCAACTTTACTGGACTGTGAAACTGATTGAAAGTCACCCAGCCAGGTGACTCTTCTGAAGAAGGAAGCACTTGCCTCTGGGGATCTCGTGCCTCCCCCATAGGCTTTGTCTCTGCATGCCTATGAAGTAAATGACTTGATTCAAGTCGAGTTTCAGAAGGAAATACTTTTCATTTTTCAAAAGAAAAAAAAAGCCTTCGGTGTTTTGATTGGCTGTGAAAATCTGGATAAATAAGCTCAGCGCAGACCTGTTGGTCACACCTGTGCAGGCAGAAGGAGCTGAACACATCACATCAACAAAGGACAACATGGTCACACAAAGACAGACGTACCTGGAGAAACGTAAGTTTCTAGTTTCTGTGATATAGCCATGAAGCAAGACAAAGGAAAAAGAAAAAACCTTTTGGTTATTAAACTTAACCTCAGTATTTTTATGTATAAATGATAATAGTAAAGGAAGAAACTTGTTAGGAAAACTGAAAAAATGCTTTGCTACACAGAGTAAAAATAAAGACTCTATATATCTAATCTATTTTTCTATTATTTCATTTTTACAGCGTTTCTGCCGGCAGTGACAGTGCTGCTGCTTTTGGCTGCAGCAGGACATTCTGCCGTGGTGAATGATAATCTCCAAACCAAAGCAGCGCCTCTGTCAAACTCATCTCTGACCACTCAGTTTAGCAACAGTGAGTGTTTTAAGTTTGAGTTTTGTGACGGCGAAGACACATGGCATTACAGTGTTTTATCCCAGACATATATGAAATCTACAGAGCCCCAAATGTCCCCCATGATGTCACGATACATGCTTGTTAAGTTGTGGGCACAAAATTTAAGGTCTTATAACTGAAGCTTATCTGCAGAAGACCGGTGTCAAATTGTGCCGCCTGTTAATCAACGGATTAATAATAAGAATGAATAATTAAAGTAATATATTTCTGTTAAATTTTTGTTTATGTTGATTGTTTTATTCTTCCTCTCTGCAGGTGGCATGGAGTTGCCTCAAGTCCTACCTTTACACAAGCCATGTAGAAGCGAACATGCTTCTTATTGTGTAAACGGTGGCAAGTGCATGTATCCGCAAGACAGTGACAAACCTTCTTGCATGTAAGTTCTGCAGTATCAGACAGTATCCACAGTGGATTTAGTTATTAATGATCTGTATGAAATTCTTCTACGTGTTTGTTCATGTTCACTTTTGGAATGCGCTCACATATTTTCTCCGATCTGCAGCTGCGCACCCTCGTACAGCGGGCCACGCTGCATGCTTGCGGAACCAACTCGTGGTGTTACTATGCTCGATGTAGAGCAAGTCATTGGCATTGTTCTTGGGGTGTTCATACTCATCATATTTCTGGGGATCGCATTTTACTTGTTTGTCTACAAGAGGTGAGTATCCACAGGTTTTCGCGATGTATAAAAGTATGCAGAAATAGTGTCAGTTCAATTTCTGATGTTGTTTTTGTGTTTCTGTTTTCAGGTGTACAGAATCGACGGTGCCAATAAAATATGTACCTGCTAAGACCTCGGTGTGAACTCTGCAGCTCACATTTGCTCATCCACCACCATCTTCAACATTTTCCCTTTCAAGAAAAGACAGACCACAGCATTTCACAAGAGTGAATCATTTGCAAGTCTACAAAACAAAGAAGATAATGTATAAAAAGCAAAAAAAAGAGAATTTTTTTTTTCCTTTTGACAACATTTAAATGGAAACACTTGACTGTTACAAGAGGTTATTAGCAAGGAAAGAGCAAGATCTATCAAATCTAACGTTAATTCTTTTTTTAATGATTGTTTTATTTTCATGTAAAGAATAAGAATGAAAAAATGTATATATTTATTGTAATATTATGTTAAGTAAATTATTATAAATTATTATTTTCTTGTATTTAAAAATTAGTTTTAATAAATTACAAAAGATATTTCTGTTATTTGAATTTCACTTTTTGCTACTGTCTTTTTTACAATAAATATATTTTTGCTTTGATAATTGTGCGTGCCAAACATTTGACAGGAGATACTCCTTTACCATTTTGATGAGGTAAAGAAGAATTTCCAAAACTGCGTAATGCCTGTTTGATTTTCACTTATTAAGCTTTTGAAACGATAATGCTCACTGATCCCCAGACAAACTGTAAATGAGCCATTTATTAAGCCTAAAAAGGCTGCCCAAAGTCTAATTAAACAGCAGGTTCACTTGTAACACGATGCTGCGAAAGGCTAAACATGTTTGAACGGCATATTTTAGCCATGAAATATGATGATAAACTGGTCCCATTCCTAAAAGGAGCAAATAACCCCAAAGTACAGTAAAGGGTATAAGAAAAGTTGGGTAATTTTAATTAGCAGTGATTAATGCTGAGATTAATATACGAAAACAGGAAAAAGAAAATGAAGAATAAAACTATATTTGGACTGCATAGCTAATAAATCTTCAAACAATCGACCTGGCTTGGACATCTGCCAAATCAGTGTACCACCTAACTCCTTTACTCCAGATAATATATTTGCAATATATTTTTAATGCAGCCTTCACATATGTACCCAGTTATCTATGCCATGTGCGCTATATAACAACCCTATCCCTGTCAATTTCCCGCTCACGCAAATAAGCTTTTATCAGTTTGGACGTTTCATAGGGTGTCTTTCTACCACTTTTCAAATTGTATGGGACTTAAATGGTTTGCTGACAGCTTTTTGTTTAGCTTATATTTTACTGTGTCCACACTTTTGTCGATAATGATACTTACAAACGCAGCAAGAGCCAGAGTGCAGAAGAACAACATATTATAAGTGGGGGTTTTTCTGCTGCGATTTATCGATCTACATAAAAAATAGATGTATCTATAAAAAGTCATTTTAATTTGGGGCTTTTTAAAATTGTGCTGTCACTTTTGTCAGTTATCTGAAAATTTCGCCAAAATATACGTGTTTTCCTATTACAATCTGCCTTTTATTATCAACAATAAAAGCTCCTGTTTTATGGAAACCGGTAAGGACAGACATTCTCGGGTCTGTCCTTTCATTGAAACAGCTGAGAAGTGAAATAATCTAAATTACAGGAGTCTGACACCACACCCAAACCGCAGGAGTAAAAGCCCACTGGTTTCCTATTTTCAAAAGAAACGTCACCTGCACCTTTACCTGACAGATATTTTCCCAAGTCGGGAGCGACTCGTCCTGCTCGTCCTACCAGCGAACTATCGACTGAGATGGAAATCAGCAAACTGTCAGTGCTTCTGTCAATTATAGGTAAAGTGTGTGTGCTTTTCTTAATGTTGAAGTCTTGAATATTATTTTTACTGACATTCATTGTTTGAGTTTGACGCGTTGACGGTGAATGGCAGGTCTGTTCAGGTATGGACTGAATTTAAGTCATCCCAAGGAACCCGGAGCGATGATCCCCTTTAAATAGACGAAAAGCTCTTTCAAAGTTAAAAGTAGCATCTACTGGAACGGAATGCTGAACTAAAAAGTAACTAACTGCAGTTACTAATGGTTGTAGCCACGGGAACATTGTTTAACAGCGTCAGTGACTCCATACTACAAGATTTCATTAAGGCTGATGTGGGCGTGTACCCATTTGGGTACGCAGTCTGACTTTATCTGTAGTAGTTTGATACAGAGGGTAGCTTTTTGAGTCAAAAAAATGCAAATTTGTAAGCTGGTCACCTGTTGTGTGCAAATCATGATTTGATGATCTGGGAAAAAACAAAACAAAACCCTCTTAATAACAATGTGTTGAGAATATAAACTTCTAGGGTGCTGCTGCTTTTACTTTGAAATTCATTTTAATACATCTGTTAAGTACCACCAGTACAATATAATGCTATCCTTTTGGGCTTGATTGATTCTGATGGTGTTATAGATGTTAATAGCAGATAGCAGTTGAAATTGAACACAGTAAGGTCTATAAAAAGATAATAAGGTGATATGATGTTAAGTTCTATAAAATAACTTTCCATACTGATGATTACTTTCATTATTAAGACTTTAAGTACAAAGTCCACATAATATTTCTACTGCATCTTATATATGTCATCTTATATATGTCTTGGTAAGATGCAGCTAATATGATTGATTTCTTTATTCATACTCAAAGCTTGAAAGCATAATCACTGCAATATAACATTAAAATCTAGCATTTAAATTTAAAAAGAGTACTTTTAGTGTTGATCTTCAGATTTCCTTTGCTGCTAATATTTTGGCATTCTTACCAAACTGACTTTTAAACTGGTATTTGGCACTTGAGTCAAAAGCTGAGTTAACTCCAAGTATAGTGCCTCTAAAAGCCTTTTTGGCATGCCCCAAATCAGCCAAAAATGTTTAATAATTCAATAAAATTCACATGATTTCCATTCCACTCAATTTTGGTCAGTCAATATCAGTAAAAAAGGATCCAGTGTGACTATGAAATCGTGGTAACCTAAATAATATGAGCATAACTCTTTTTTTTTCATTTGATTTTCCTCAGTTTTTTTCCCCCTGCATAGCTTTCCATGCCACACATGTAGTGGCTTTATGTCCCACTGGTGGAGCCCACAGTTCAAAAACCACTGGACTAAAACTATCCAAAGTTTTTCAGACAAATGATACTCTGTGGTATCTGTAGAGCCTAAGGGAGGCTGAAGGGTGTTGGCTATTAGGTCAGGTAAATGATTTATTATTTGAAAGTATGTCATTTTCCATTTCACATTCACTCTTTGTACAACAAAGTATAACAAACTTAGGAAGGAAACAATGCAGCGAATTCCAATTATACTCCTTTGTCCGATCCTTCACTTATTTTACTGATACTGAGATGTAAACATACTCTGTTGCGAGTATATTTTTAATAATAAAACAAGTCAAGGTGTAGTTGTCTGTGACTAAAGTTAAATATTTTATATTGTGGTCTTAAAATTTTTAAATTTCAATAATAATTTAAAACTAAACACCAGCTAAGAAAGAGTCACATTTTTATGTATAACTGTATTATGTAAAATTTTGGAAAAATACAATTATTTTCATTTCAATTAATGTCATGAGGTAGGCTGGATGCTAGGAATGTGCAATTAGAGTGAGTCATTGGCTAATGATATAAATGATCTGGTTAAATAGTGAATAATTAGTAATACGGGAAAGCTACTTCATCACTTCCATCATACTGTGTACTTTACACCAGTCAGCCATGTCAGAAACACCCAACAACCACCCTGAGCTCTCTAACTGAAAACAGAGAAAAATACCTCTGCAGCCATAACAACAGACAGGAACAGAAACCCAGAAAGGGAGCGATTTTATGGCGAGTATTACCAGATTCATAACCAGTCCTAACTAGACACATCTTGCATTCTGTTTGATGTGTTTTTGCATCCTGTCTGCTGGAATGTGGGCGGCTTCTAGTGCTGTCCATTATAAAGTTGTGCAGGCTAGTACAGGTATTTGATCCAGGTAACCCAGGCTATACCTTCTCGTTATCGCCTAAAACTGACAGGCATTCTCACAGTTTCTTTTATCCCCCCGCATATTTACAGTTTCTGAATTTTTCTTTAATGCTGGTGCTATGTAAACAAACCCATTCATCCCTTTTCTTAACCGTCTTCCCAAATCAGGTTTCAGGGCTGGAGCCTTTGCCAGCTTTCACTGTGTGAGAGGCTGGGTACACCCTGCAGAGAATGCTAAGCAAAACCAACACAAACATGAATCATTTTGGATTGTTGTGGAGTAATTAAAGGAACAGTCGTTCCTACATACAATAAAAAATCATAAAACATATTGCTGTTGACTGTACATATCTTCTCTGCAAGTAAAAACAACATTTGCAGCTGTGAAAGTCTGTGTTTGCATGCAAAACTATACCATTTACTGACTGGATTAGGTTAAATATATAAGAACCTGGGCAGCACATTTTTAAAATTTCCATATTCAAATGACTTTTTTGATTGTTTTACCTTCTCAAGGCCTCGCAAACACTTAAATAAAAACACTTGAAAGTCTGTTACCCAGGACAGGGGGTGGCAAGGTGCACAAAAAAGTTTTTGACCAGCTATTCTTAAGGTTGTTAGCAATTAGAAAATACTATTGGTCAGCATTCTTTAGGAAAAACCTCTTACAAAGGGCTTGTGTAGCTCAATGTTCATATCAGACTTACATCCAGTGTGAATAACGAGGATCTGTTTTTATCTGACAGGTGTCATGATGATCTGGCCGTATGTACTCACCGAGAGTGCATCACCCAGAGTGCCGTTTGCAGATGGTGCTTCTTTGCCTGCAGGTATTCACTTCTACAGCTGCTGTGATGCCATTTTATCTGCCTTTTTATAGCATAGTAAATCAGAAGATTTCCAAATTAAAATGAAACACTGAGCAGCTGGAGTTGAAACAAAGTGGGGCTATGAGGATGGGGTGTTATACAATTAGTCAGCTACTGTTTTTTTTTATTTTTAGATGTTTCTTTAAGTTAAAATAAGGTGAATATATCTGCATTTTTGACTGTTAGGATGTGATATCACCTTGGCACAATAAAACCACACAGATAAATGTTACTTTCTTTACACTTCATAGATAAAATGATTGGTTAATGGAATTAACTGTCAATATTAAATGATAGATGCAGCCCTAAAACACTACTTACTTCATTTAATGTATAATTATTAAATAGAAATGATATGGAAAATTAGCTCTACACTGTTAGATATAATAACCCTCAGAAGCCTTTACATTAAAAATAAGACAATGAAGTAAATTATTTAGATAAAACAAATGGAGGATATTCAAATCTAGTAAACAAATAAGACACAGCTCAGGTAAAAAGTAACACCCACAGCACTGTCTGAGTACACAGATTCATGCAGGTCTTACTTTTACGAAAAGTGTCCAACGGCTTGTTGTTTGTTTCAGGCCAGGGAGAAAAGCAACAGCATGTGGTTAAGCGGTCGATGCAGATCTGTGAAAGCGGATATGACCACTACTGTTTGAACAACGGCCAGTGCATACTGCTTGTGGACGTCAATGAACACCACTGCAAGTACGATCGTGTGTGTATGTGCAAGAGCCATGACAAATAATGGGAGGGACACCACTCAAACCAAAATTTACCCACTAAAAAAACATAATACTCCATGAGATGCGTCAATCAGCGCTATCAATCAGCGTGTCAGTAGTTGGATGGGTGATTGAATGTTAAGGATGCATACTGTCGTGTGGTGTAAAACCTAAAAGAACCAGGCCAAAGCCAAACAAACAAATAACATAGCGCTGGATAAATGGAGAGATAAGAAAGCCCGAGCGTTGAGACAGCCAGTTCTTAAATGCTCCAGGGAGACTGACCAGGTGCTCTCAGTTACACTGATTAACCCCACCTACCAGGAACCTGCACACACACAGGGACAAACAGAAAAAGCAGCAGGCCATGGCAAAGGGCTGTCACACGTGGCTATGTGGGTGGGTAAGTGAACCTGTGCTACTTTGTCATCATGAGTAGTTACGCATGACTCGTCTGTTTGTGTTACAGGTGTGAGACAGGCTTCATTGGTTCCAGGTGTGAGAAACTGGAACTTGTGTCGGGGGCAGAGGGTGAAAAGCAAATCATTATCATCACTTTCTTCGTGATTCTGCTGATTATAGGATTGGCTGGAGCTCTGTACTTCTTCTGCAGATGGTAAGGCTTTGGTATGTGAATGTGTGTGAATGTACGTGTGGTTACTTAGTAGGCCTCAAACTAAAGCAATGAGATTTCTTACAAAAACTGAACGTTGAGAACAAAGAGGAGCCCAGAGCAGAAAAGAAACAGACTTTTGGCTTTTGGATTATTTTAACATAAGCTGATGTCATTTGAAGCCATGTTGAATATGAGCTTTGACTGTTGCAGCAGTACATATGAAAAAGAAAATAATAGCATTTTGTCTCCATGGAATATGTCAAAAGTAGCACACGCACCAAACCACAAAGAACGGCTATGACCTAAATCCCATTTCGAGTTCCTCAACCTTCAGTGTTGATTATATTAAAGCATGAAATGATGAAATGCTACATCACCGAGACATGATTTGTGTATTTTGAAATAAAACCAATGTGTGTTCTTTTTGTAGGTATAAGAAGAACAGTTTTCACCCTCAGCTAAGGTGGCAGGGTTACAAAGGAGTCCAGATGGCTTAGAGCATTTCACGCTCCCTTGCAGCATCCACTGCTGGAAAAGACAAATCAAGATTTTTTCCCAGTTTTCTAAATGCAACTTTCAACATATCAAGAACATCTTGGCAGTTCAGTGGCTAGCTTACTAAATTGTTCCTGCCTCCTTTACACTGTACGTCACAAAGCTTTATCAAGCAGGCAGATCACAACAAAGAGGTTAAAATGGTCAGCTTTGTGTGCGGTGGGATTGTTTTCCAGCTGCACTGGTTCTAAAGTTGCGGCACCTGTTACACTCAGTTTGAAAAGATGAATAGTTAGGCACACAAAAACAGTTTCTGTGGGTGACACCGCCCACACGATACTGAAAAATTAATGGAAAATAAACAATTGTGAAGCAGTAACTATAGTAGCTTGGAACGGAACAAAAAATGTTGCTCTGAATTTCCTGATAACTAGCAGAACTGATCATAATCAATACAATAATGTAGGTTCCTCACTTTGGGATTTCTGGTTTTTGCTAGAATGCAAGTCTAATTTTAGAATATGAAAGGCTTTTCTGTGCTTCAGTGAGGCTGTGTTATCTGTTGAATCAACCTTCGAGATCCTAAAATAGAACTGGTTAAAGATGTTTTGTTTGTCTTCCAGTCCTGTCTACTCTGACTTAACATCCTAAAATATAGATTAGGACTGTTTACACTGTGGTTTGAACTTTGTTTTTAATTTATGCTTGTGCTTTTAGCTTTTATTAGATATTATGTTTTTGTTTTCTTGCATACGTATGAAAATGGCCACTATTACTGTTACTATTATGATGATGTTACTTTAAACTGGCCAATGAGTGTGAAGTTTTGAGCTTTAACACTTGAAACTTTGTGTAGTGTGAAGGTTTCCTTATTCTTAAAAGTTCTGTTAGTAATGTTTATACTCTGGAATCTCTGTCTGTGTTTGAAGCTACAAAGTATTTATTTTTTTTACTTTTTACTTTTTTTATTTTTGTATCTTTCAATGTCTTCACTCATTCTTCAGGTGATAAGGCTGCAGCAGTGAGGCTTCAAATTCTTCTCAAGCCTTCTTGCAGTTTTCACATTTTTCCTACATGTCATTAATATCTGTCTTAAATATATATTGATATGTATTTTTTAAAATTTATTTCACGCTTTTTTTTTCGTCCTTTACATTTGCAAAAAGTAAGAACACTTTTTGCTGTACAGTTTGCAAATCTTCCTTGGGCAGTGTTATCTGGTCTTGTACCAGGGGAAATGTTGCTGTGCTGATGGTGATGCTGGCTTTTGCACTTCTGCTTCCTTCTGTGAGTTTGGCACAGAAATGTTTTGCAAAAACCAGGTGGTAAGAGCTTTGGTTCTTCTGATAAAACTCTAAGAACTCCATCTCCAAACAGCTTTCCTTTGAGTTGTTCTTCATTCGAGTCTAATAAAAGACTGACAAATTACTACAAGTTACGTTTACTTTGTGCATCCAAGCCATCCCTTTTAAATCCAAATAAATATGCATGTCTATGGTCATCATCTGACCTACCGAGTGCAGTGTCAGATGTCAAGTTAATCAATAGCTCCATTTTACACTCAGACAGACCCAATGATCCATTTTAACACCTCACTGGTTCCTCTTTACATGTTCTGTATACCAATGAACAGCAACCATGACACGTAAACATTAACTCACCTGCAGCTGCTGCTCTGTTAAGACATACTTAAAAACACATTAGCATGCGCTTACACACGCGAAGACCCACAAACACACCCACTCTGTGGTGGCCATTTTGTTCTAAGCATAAAACCTGTGGATAAAGATATTTGAAATTCAGGAACTGCTGCTCTAATCCCTGCACTCTGCTATTACTTATTATTGCATAAGTAATAGTAGGCTACTCATGCAGTGAGTAATACAATGGGGGAAGCCCCACTAAGCTGCATCTTCGTGTGTTCTTTAACAAACAAGTCTCATGTCTATCACGTATGCATTTGTTTTGCTTCTCAAGTCAGGTTTGTGTTTTAGTTTCTGTTATATTTGCATTATTCGCTGTCATTTATGCTCGAAGAATCGCTTTCTAGATGGAAATGCCCACAATTAAGGCTCCAGACTGAAAGACCACGTACATCATTTAGGGGCACTCAGCGGAGAGACATAATTAAAGGGAAATTTATAGTTTTCAGGAAGATGCTGGAGTTGCTTTCCTGCCATTAATACTAGTTGGTAAAGTTGCAAGAATTCAACTTCAGGGCAATAAATTTAAGAAGAGGATGTAAATGAATGGAGAACTGAATCGGCTACAAAAGGCACCATGCTCTTCCTGGGTATGTAGTCAAAAGTGTACATATACATTAAAAACTTTAAGCTAATACTTCACATGGGGAATAATGTTTTTAACGGAAAAGTGGAGATTCAATATCTGCAGCTAGTAACATTGTAACAGTGTTGTGAAGATGCACAAAGACACCTAATTGTGTTTTTGTGTTCAAGTTTTCATCCTCCGTGCCTTTAGCTTGACAGCAGTGTGTTTACTGTGGGTGGTTTGTGTCAGACTTTCCACACATCCATATCTCATATCCTCAGTGTCATTACACATATCCAAACAATTCAATTGCGTGTTTATCCTCAACAAAGCGTGCCAGGAGCTCCAAGTCACTGTTACAGAATGAGATGGAGTAGTTCCCTACATTCCTAGCAGGTTTGTGTTTGATTCCACTAGTGTATGACCGATGGGACAGCCTGTCTCTGCAGACACAACAACATAACCAACGCACCCTTGTGTGCAGCTTCCCCACCCAAGTCTTAAGGTCTCCTCTTAGTTACAGTGTACAGAAATAGTAACACTGAGTATCATTTAATAAAACACACATAATAATTCAGACAGAACCACAACCCATCAAACAAAACGCAACAATAATAATACAGAGCGCGCTCATTGTTATTGGCAAATAAATAAAAACAGGTAACAAGTCAGACACACTTAAAAAGATTATATTAAAAAAGTGGCTTAGATCTCAGAAAAAAAGACAAATTCAGAGGTGTATTTCCTACAAGCCAGTCACAATTCCCATTTCATGACCTATTTGCCCATATATGTATATGAAGCCACTTACCGAAACAAACACTCATAGATACTCTTTTTATGACCCCTTACTGCTCTCACTGTAATGTAACATTTTTTTTATTTTATCATCTTTGTACCTTGACTAAAGTGTAGCTATGACTTGATTACAGAAAAAGGTGTGTATAGCTGCTGTCAAATAAGAATCCTGTAACTTTACTGTTGTGGTTTACTCATGATTTTGTCTAAGATTAGTCAATCAGTTTCTAACACTTTGGCCATTCAATGAATGACACATAATGACCTAGAAAGTTTTTTTTTAAGTTAATGTTGAAAAGCTTTATAGCATCCTGGTATGTGTGTCTTTCACTATCGAAAATTAAGGCCATATAAAGGCAGCCCTGCGGAAGTAATAAAAGTTACCAAACAGGTGATAAAAAACCAAGTGCTTGACGACCCAGTGTCGCCCACACCTATTATTCCCCACCAGAACGTGAGGTGCAAAATGTATTGCCTGGGGCAGATTAATTACTAGACACACATGAATAAGCCACACACACACAAGCACAATACGTTTTTTACTCTCTCTCCTGTGCTGTCTCTTTGCTCTCTCTCTGCCTCACGCACACACACTCACAAGTGCACACACACACCCATCTGTTTCCTTCAAGCTGAGAAGCAGGCGTTGGTCTATAAAAGCTGCACCCAGTGGAGGTGAAGAGAGCAAAGCACACTCTCTATCAGCGGGGGACAAAGACACACTTCGACACCTACTTACACACACGTTAGTGCAGGACTATTATACACAAAACACTTGCTTCCTGGGATATGAACGCTCTCATCCTCACCTGTTTCCTGTGCTTCGGTAAGTCTGGACTTGTACTTAATAGTGTCTGTGTGTTTGTTGTGCGCAGATAGTTTAAATGACTGAAATGAAAAGAGAAATGCAAATGGCATGACAGCAAGGCATGGGTCAGGAGAGAAAACTTGTATCCACAGGCGAGGACTTGTCAGGGAGGAGACAGGTATTTGAGAAAAAAAATCATTTTTGTCAGAGACGCCTCTAGAGACCAAACTATTACCAGACATTGTGCAGGAGACACACCAGACGCACTGAAAGGTCATCATATTTCGAATACTTCATTATCCTTTCACTGAATCCTATTCATCACTGGTGCAATACAGTCCTCAATGTGGACTGGTTGTACTGGTTTAAGATTGTTCCCAGTAGAGGAAGGTGAAATAATGAGTCAGAAGTAAAGCTATATAAGCACAATTTCTGAAGAAAGTAACTCACCCAAAGTTCCTGGTAAGAAAAAAAAAGAAGGAAAGAATGAAAAAAATGACTGCCAAGACTGATTTTTAAAATAGTTTATCAGCAGATCGGCAACTATTCATGTCTTTTTCTATTTATAGCTCTGAAAGAGTGTTTTTCACAATCCAAGATGTTGATCTGGATCAAAAGAAGTAAACTTTGACTTAATTGTGTATTTCTATGTAGAATTAATGTCTTATTCATTTCTGTTGGCTTTTTTTGTAGTCTGCAGTGCTCTAAGTGCTCAGGGATCTACAACCACACAGTCAGGTGACCAAGTCGGAGTCACTGTTGACCTGGCCTCAGGGGAAGGCCTCCAGAATTTGCACAGCGATGATGATGAGTCGGAACAGGGGGTGATTTCCGGAGGAGATGATGAAAATGTCAGCTTCCATGGTACAAGGGAATCTTTTATCTGATTATATAACTGTGTGATTTGTATATCTCTGTTTCTTTTAAGAAAGATGAGTATGTAAAATTGTACGAAAGTGAAGTTCTCTTGACTTTAACAACTTATATTGATTAAAAAATGTTTTCAGCCTTTAAGTCTAGGAAGCTAAAATGGCACCCTAAACAACTGCAGATGCTTCCTTTCCTCCTACAGGCTTGCATCCCAACAGTGATGAGAAGAAGAAAAGGAAGGTCAAAGAGAAGAGGAGGAACAGACACAAGGGCAAAAGCACAACTCCTTTCAACCCCGAACACATGGTCTTCACTAGTGGACATACATCCACTCTCAGGACCAGTGAGGATCCCTGCAACACCTCCCACCTGGGCTACTGCATTCATGGATACTGCAAGCACATAGAGGGCCTGCATGAGCCAGTTTGTATGTAAGTACAGTCCTGGCCCTATTGTATTTTTGCATGGTTGGTACGCCACAAGCATATGGCCTTCATTGAATCTGAACTAAATCAAGTTTGGGATCGTTTGCAATCATCAAAATGAATGATGTAGACAAAAACCCCCCAAAACAATTATACTATTAAAACCTCACCTGAACGTGACTAATAGGCAGGTTCAGACAGATTCAAGTTATTGCAACAACTTGAAAAAAATCACTCAAACACTCATCAAAAGGCATATATATCTGATATAACAGCCTCTTCATTGAGTCATCACACTGATTTCTTCACTCTTTTTTCTGCAGATGTATGAAGGGTTATGATGGAGAGCGCTGTGGGATCCAGACTCTGGGGACAGTGAAAAATGAGCCCACCGAGACCAACAATGCTGAGCTGGTGCAGACGGTCTTAGTGGTCATCGCCGTGGTTCTTTCAGTCATCAGTTGTACCGCCATACTGCTTATGACCTGTGCTCAGTGAGTTTGAAACTGTCACACAGCCAAACACACAAAAAGACACACAACAAGACACTAATTGGTGGTAAGGCTGTAGCAACCAAAGCATTAGTTTCTGGCTGAAGGATTTTAAAGTAAATGGATAAAATTCCAAACATAAAAAAATTAGTGGTAACATAATACATATATCAGAATATGCCAGTTGTTATATATGTTATATATAATAACATTTTAAAAGAAAAGAAAACCCTCTAATATGGCATTAATTAATGGTGACAAAATTTAAAATTTAGCCTTCATTTAAATTTTCTCTTTTCCTAGATAAAGATAGGCAGGGTTAACCGAGTATTTTATTGTATTAGCATGAGTAACCCATCTTCAATTCACTGAGGAACTCTTAATAGTAAACTTAAATCTTTCTTTTGTTCCCAGTTGTAAAAGCAGTCAAAATACAACTTTACAACTTGAAAAAAAATCCTCATAGCAGGATAGTGTGTTTATTTTTACAGCAATAAACCCGCCATTGTTAACTGAACAGAATGAGGTGCAGAAAAACCAAAATGTAATGTCCCCACAAACTCACCACTAGCAGACCCCAATATACCTGCTATCAGTGTGGCCAGCTTTTTCATCAAAGCTGGAACTACATTAAGACGAAACCTGATTGTGGTGATTTTGTGAAAAAGTAATCTTATTCTTCTTTTTTACATTTAAAGTATTGTAGGGAAGATTATCCAATAAACCATCCACACCCCATGAATCCCAACAGAACACAGGTTACGCTTCCAAGATCCAGGCCAGAAACACTTCCTGGCACATGACCACACTGACACATCAAAAAGTACATTAACACACCCGAACACACCCAGACTTTAGAGTTATTGCTCACCACTTTGCCAAGATCAACTCAAATGACTTCTACAGCTCTAATGGTCATTCCTGTTCCTACAGCACCCTCAACGGTGTCACCTCACTGTTGTTTTATCAGAAAGGCTGTAAGGTCTTTTGTATTACTCATACTTTTTTTGAATCTTGAATTCTTGTAATGGTATGACAAACAATTTATTACATAATCACAGTTTCTTATCAATATGTAATGAAATCAAAGGTATTATTTGAATTGTGGACAGAGTCAATAGTCCACAATGGTGCAAATAAAACAAGCAGTCATGCAATTAAAGCTTTACAGCCACGGTTAGTTATAACTACTCAGTTAGAGAAAAAGAGAGAAAGTAGGACTTATTTCTGTGAGTCTGAAACTTAAATAGCCATATACTTTCTATGTGCACATCCCATAGAAATGACAGTTAAAATGTCACCATAAAATGTATTTATCTCTATCACACCATTACCATGTAGCTGGCGCTGCAGTCCTGGCTTTCAAAATAGCTGATTATTTCACTTATCTGGGCTGTTTGGGCTTTTGATACTAATGTTGAATGTCTTGTGTAGTTACAGGTCACATAAAAACTTCCTGGCCTCCTACCTTGGAACCGTGTCAGAGCAGGAGAAGCTTCAGAAACACCCCGGTGACGTTGTCGTTTGAGGGCGTTAAGTTACAATGAGGTAGGTGCTCCTGAGGTTTTGACCTCCTTATGTGCAAACCAACACGTACTCACTGTACTTATTTTTTATACAACTCAGTGTTTATTGCACGATATAAAGCACCAAATTATCAGAAAAAGCAGTGCTACTTCCAAGTACTGCACTGTGTTCAGACCAGCAAGATCATGGAAACTTTTTTATTTCAGACAGATTTTGTAAACATATCGTTTAGTCATCGCCTTACAGGAGTGTATTGAATCACCCAACCCTGACCTTGAATAACCCATAAAAAATAAGAATAAAGATATAAAACAATACATATCATGAAAATGACAACTACGACCTTTACCAAGCTGATAATGTGTCAGTGCTGTTGCAGTGATGCCATCAGTGCAGCAACATTGATATAATCTTCTCGTATTTCTGGCGCTGTATAGTTTCGTGATGTATTTTCTCACCTATGGTCTTGCTTAACTCCTTAGAGGAGTGTGTCTAGCCACGGATCACATGAGTCTAAAGCCAAACAGGAAGGAGTGGGCTCACTGAATGACAGGAGAGCACGTACGACTGTTGTTGTTGTTGAATACATGCATCATGCAGATCAAGAGAGATCCCTACTAGAGGAATTAGTCGGGATTAGTGAGGGGTGTCTCCACTTGTTCCATCAATGAAGTGAATAGCAGCGTAAAGAGAAACCACACGCTCATTTGTACACATTCACCTGCGTGTCCTGAACAATAACAGTACTGACACACTGACTGTGCACGTGATGACCTGTCAGAGCTTAATTACTCATTAAATCTTACTGAGCAACACATGCAAACACGCATGATGACTTTACATGTTTGGAAACAAAACACTTTAGTTTCAAGATATACACAGCGTGGACATGCTGTATTCTCTTCATAAGCTCATATATATCTTTTTTTTGGATTTCTGTAACACTGCCACAATGAAGCATGAATGAATGGTGACAAAAATGAGTGAATAGACTAAGGGAAAGTAATTAAAAGGGACAGTAATCTGTCCAGATTGTTTAACCCTGTTTATTTGCAGTTAAAAAAAAATCATTTTATTACTCTTTATTTTTCTTAAAAACCCAAAACGACATAAAAATCTACCCAAATTAAAATAAAACATCTGCACCGTTATATTACTTAGTCATAGCAAAATCGCCCACAAAGTGCAATATCAGAATTGTAGAGTTTTACTTTACATAGCTAAAAAGGATTGTATGTAAGTTTCAAAATGAAGCTATTGCATAGATTTCTGCTAAAACATTAATTTATGTATTTGTTAACCTCGCATTTCTGTCTTTCCACAGCAATGCTAAACAGTTCAAAGAAGATGGCTCTGAACACCCGAGAGAGAAGGAGAGTGAATAGATGGCTTCACTAGATGCTGTGTAAAAAACCACTGCCCAGAATTTATTAGAATGTAATTTATTTAGTATGATTATTTATTGTTAACAACTATATAAGTATCTGTATGTTGGACTACTATTATAATGTCTTTTATCTGTGAATGCTGAGGACTATAGTTTTGGCTTTATTTATTGCACTGCTTTTGTTATAGGTCAGAAAACACTCTTCATTTCACTCTGGAATATGATCACCAATAAAATGTCTCAGTGTTATGTGAAAATGATAGTGTTTGCTCATTTCTGCCTTAGATTTATATTTACATTCCTATCTCTGCAAGCATCCAGAGTCTCAGCAGCTTGTTTACATGAACAAGGGAGTCTTGTAGACAAAGTAGATAAGAATAAGCATGAAAGTACTTCTCCAAAAACTGACATCATCGAGGTATTCAGACAGAGATGAGGGCAATACAAAAGTAGGAGAGACTGGAAATTTGCCTTTGGTATGTGTTTGTGCTCCAAGCTCAGATTTACCATTTCAGTGGTAAAGCTTGTAAGACCAACACATTTTTAATATATAAAACAAAACATATAAAATTTAACCTCATTTCACTACACTTACAAGCATTTGAAGCATTTCCTTTGCAAAATTTACAGCTGTGAGAGAACTTTTGAATGAATGTTGAACGTGCACTTGCACTGTCTGACTGATAAAAAGAAACAGGGGTGTGTCTAGTCTGAGCTATTTTTAGAATGCTTGGGTAATTTAAAAGTCTCTCACAACACAAATGTAGAAAAAAACATAATTATATGGTTCAGGACAAAGAAGTCTAAAGCACATTGCGTAAAGAAAGTCCAACTGTTTTACGGACAGATTTGGCTGCAGTCACTATGCATTCATGTCAAAAGGACAAACGTTACACAAACTTATTTGGATAAGCAGAAAATCAATGGATTTCAGGCTTTATACTCAGCTTAAAAAAAAAAGAGAGAGCGTTAGTAATTATAACATTTTCAATTAAAACTCATCACTATAGTGACACCCGGTTACCTTGGTCATTGGTCATATCATTTTTCCACAAGCGGGCGAGTCTGATCACTCGCTCACTCGCCATCTAAATTAGACAATGAAATCTCAGGCAAAGGTTTAATGTCGTGAGAGTTTTTATTTAAACCTAAACCATGATTTTACCTCTAAACATACCTTTCAAGGCCTTAACTTAAACATATAATTTTAATACCGAAACCTAACTAAACCAAACAAAAAAAGTTACAAATGAAAGTAAAACGAAGTACAAAAGAGAAAAATATTGGACACATTAGTATGTGACAAGTTGCTGTGAGAATGTGTTGAGTTTGAACGTATGAATCTTGCGTCACTTGACTCAGTTCCAGGAATAGTAAGGGAGTGATCAGCAAGGAAACATTTATGACTGAAGACCTTACTTCTGTTACTAAACACAGATACTTTAAATGTTCATATCTACTGTATTTCAGGGGTAGAATCACAGTCGCTTTACTACACGTTTTGAAATTAATTTGTTAGATAAAAACCATTTGTGGCATTGTTTTTTGAGACTTGGATCACATTAGCTGCAACCGCATTAGGTTTTCCAATATCTTAAAACATGGCCTTCGTTTAGATTAAAACATACCTGTAAAGTTTTAGAACTAGATTTTGTAGTTTTTATGCAACCGAGTTGACAAAATCTGCCCACAGACTGACAGAGCTGATGTAATCACAGACCTAGCCCTGGGTGGTTGTCAGGGTTGAGACAGTGCAGGGTAGAGAGTGTACATTGAGTGGAAGATTTACGTTGTCACATTCAGCTCTGTTGGGTAATGTCTAAAAACATTCTTGGCCACACAGCATGTATGAAAATGATTATACATTATAAAAACCTCAGTACTCAAAGCCCTTTTTGTGGGAGTTACCACTAGGGTAGGTGTCTCCTGCAGGATGGCATTTTTCTGTGATGACATAAATACACACAAAGGCAGACAAACAAACTGAAAAAGATAACAGTGCCATTATGGCGGGTAAATACTGCTCAAAAACATTAAAGGAATTCCAACTGGGCTCCACCTTGAGTGCCAGTGGCTACCGGGCCCAGTAGAAGACGTTGGCCACCCTCATGAAGTCTGTTTTCTGATTGTTTGGTCAGAGAAATTCATAGCAGTGGCCATTGGCATGTGTTAATGTGCCATCCTGGAGGAGCTGGACTACCTGTGCAACATCTGTAGGGTCCAGGTATCGCCTCACTCTACCAGTAGTGACACTGATCCAAGCCAAAAACAGTGAGAAAAGATGAAGAGGGAAAAAATGTCAGTGGCCTCCACCTGTAAAACTATTCCTGTCTCGGCATCGTCTCATTTTTGCCCCTCTAGTCCACCTGTTGTTAACTGATCACATCAATATCCCAGAAGTTTGAATGACTTGATACTATACTTTTCTAATTTTTTAAGCCGTATAGAACTTATTTATGCACCAGATAATTAAACTTCATGAAGGGAATCATAAAATATTACAACTTAAACTGAATGAGGAACAGGTGCGTACAGAGGCCAGTGTCCTATTGGCTGACCTACTCTGGTAATCCTTTGCTCCGTACTTATTGGTCAGACCAGATCCATCTTTGGAACTCTGCCATTTGAGCTCAATTTTCAATCTGCAAAATTCTTACTGTAATTTGCGCCCGTGTGAAATTAATGATCAGTAATCAAATATCATACAGACTATCATACAGACAGCGAGTTTAGTATGTCTGACGTTTGCATTCTAGTGTGTTGCTTTCTCGTTATAATTAGGATATACAGATGGAAACGGAGGAATCACAGGAAGGACAAAAACAGAAAGTCCATGTGGCGGGGTGTGGTTTGTGGTTCAGCTGCAAACACACAATAACACGCGATTATAACAAAGTTAGTTTACATTTTGTGTTAGAACATTTTTTCTTTGTCAAAATTTGTAGCTTTTTTTATGCCATATTATAGACGGACTTTAAATAACTTTTTACTATTACTTCACTCTGGTACTTTTCAGCAGTTTCAGTGTTACACTATGTTACGCTTATATAGAGGTGGCAAAAGTACAGATACTGTGTACCTAAGTAGAATTACAGATTTGTGTTAAAATACTCTGGTAAAAGATGAAATACTGATTCAACTTATTCACTCATGCAAAAGTGAAAAAGTAAAGCCTCTGAAAATGTACTTAAAGCGAGAAAGTGAAAAGAAGTTTTTTTGAGGATGTTTCTATCAGCTATTTTTTGGCAAAGTCAACTGAAACTCATGCTATATTAAAATAATAACATTATATAAATATTTTTAAAGTATGTTTGAGTAATTTTTAATTCTAGTGAATTAACCCTGTTATGTAGAACATGAGCAGATAAAAATACAGAGAACCCAGAAACACCAAAGCCGCTGTGCGTCGCTACATTACTGGTAAATTTACCAAAATACGGCAAAATAACCTGTTTATACTGCACTAAATTTCATGCAGCCTTTATTTTAGTTTGTTTCGCAGTGTGTTTCACGCTATGAAAAATCAAACCTTCACATCACGTACAGATCCAATGTCTGATTTAAGAAAAAAATCAAACAAAAAAATCAAACAAAGCAACATCCTTTAAATCTTCATAGGAGGGCACAGGTTTTAAAACAGACTTTATTCATCTTATCTTTGGGCCATTGCGTCAAAGCATATTTGTTTGCACTTTAACTCACAGATAAGGATGCTGAGTCACCTGCTGAGATATATGAGCTTCCAGTTTCAGTTATAAAACAAGGCTTCACTCTATGCGTGTTGCGTCACAAGTGAGAAAAGGCGAGGCAAGGCAGACGGCGCCTCCAACTTGGACATGTACCCAACTCTAGGTAAACATTTACTCTGATTTTATGTGTGTGTATGAGAGAGAGAGAGACAGAGATCACCATGGTAGGGAGGGCTATTTAAACATGACAAAGACTTGCATAAACACTGACAAAATAAGTTTGTATGGGTGTGGCAAACTTTGATAGTTTCACCCGCATCGAGGTGGGCCTGTGAGCTTTTGTGGGTGCCCATGGAAACAGAGTAAACACAAAAGCAGGTGTCTGGTCAGTTTAATTCACTAAGAGCTCAAATAAAAGACATGATGGAATTTGATAGGTGTGGTATGTTTTCCCCCTTCACCTGTAAGGGAACAGGACTGATGCCAAGGTAAGTAGATTTTATCTCTTGTTTTTAATATCCTACACAGACTTGCGTTTCAGGTAACGTTTTAGTCAACTGAAAAAACAAAAAACTGATTAAATTACATAATAATGATTGTGTATTAACACAATATATAGATATATAGATATTTTGAAACTTATTTTTGTGAATTTGGCCAAATTCTTCAGGACACACAGCACAAGTAAAAATTGTTGCGTCTTTACTGATAAGATGTTGTAAACTAACTTAAGCCTAATAAACTTGATAACAATCAAATAAAGTAAATTAAAAATAATAATAAAAAAATGTGGTCATATAATACTAATACTTTCCTCTTGGAAACATTAGGCTTAAAATTTGTAGGTAGTTAGTTATAAAATCTATCTATATGTAACTACCTGCAAATTTTATGATGTTACCATCATCTGTAAGGGTTTATATTCACTAATTATAGGCTGTATTTTAGTAGGCTGTGTTTGAAACAGTGGCAGTTTAAACCAGATTAGAGATTATCTAACTGTCAGACTTTGTCATTACCAGTGTTGGGTAAGTTACTTTAAATTAGTAACTTAGTTACATTACTAGTTACTTCTCTAAAAAAGTAACTCAGTTACTTCAAGTTACTCGTTACTTTCAAAGTAACTAGTTACTAGGGAAAGTAACTTTGGTTTTACTCAGAATTCTCTTGTTAATGTGTTGCTTCCGTAACTGGATACCCAGCAAGATTGTCAGTCTTCTATCTTGCTTACATGCCACAAGTGCACTGTGCCACCTACCAACAGAAAGGAAAAAATAATGTGCACATTTCCACGAGAGAAATCCCACGCCTGGACCGTCGTTGACCGCCGCCATGATTCTAGCCTGCTTTTTACATCCAACACAAAAACTGCAGTCGTGGTGCTTTTGATTGTACTCAGAACTTGGAAATTCTGCCTTCTGAATAGGAAGATGTAGGTAACACCAGACTGCAGATGAGCTGCATACAGAGCTGGACTGGGACAAAACAATCGTCCCGGGCATTTTGACTAGAGACCGGCCCGCCATTATAGGAAAAATCATAAAGCCTTTGAATGAAAATAAACGCTGTTGTGACAGTGATGTACACTGTTCTGATGGTATATATGTATCAATCTATCAATTGTTTGTTGTAAGACTCAGATAATTATTATTTTTTTAAAGCGAGACATTTTAAATGAGAATAATAAAGAAAAGTATTTCCTTGTCCCCCCCTTTCCCTGTAAATGCCCTACATGGACCCCTGGCAACACTTTGCTAGATCCACCCCTGCACAGTTACCAGCTGTCAGCTACTTAGAAAAGGATGCTGGTGTTATTTGTCTCTCAGAAACAGTTCATAACTTCCCTTCAACTCATTCATGTCACCTAAAAGGTAAACCTGTTTCTCCATCACCTGTTCAGCTCTGATGATTCAGTAAGGACATCTCCTGGTTTCATCTTCATGTTTCCCTCTCACCAGATAACCAAACCAATATCATGACCAGCAGTTTTACAGCTGTGGCTCCAGCAAACATCAGCTGATACACTCTAATAAATAAAACATTGGTTCAAATAAAAAAAACATGTTAACGTTTTCCACTAGAATTTTTGAGTTAAGCCAACTTCTGGCAGAATAACATTAATTCAAAGCAATATTTTTGAGTATGGTGAAGTAGCCTTTTTGGCCACAATTAAACACATTCTTAAGTAAAATTAACTTAATAATTTTCGACTAGAACACAAAAATTTAAGTTGATCCAACGTGAATTTTATGTATAGTGAAGTTACTTTTTGGCCACAAAAAAAAACACATTCTGAGTAACATGAACTTAATAATTGTCAACAAATACACAGGAATTTAAGTTGATCCAAGATTATATTTATGTATGGTGAAATAACTTTTTGATCAAAATAAAACACATTTATAATTAAAATGAACTTAACTGTCGGCATAAATAGTATTTATGTTGGTCAAATATGATATTTTGGTTACAGTGTAGTAATTTTTTTGTCCTACAGGAGATTCTATAAGGGCATTTACCTGTTTCCCAGCAGGCTAAGTCGCTCCAAAATACAACCTTGATCATTTGGCTGTGTCTTATAACCATGACTACTGCGTGGGCAGGCTCATGCATGGTGGTGCCTGCCCACAAAGAAGTCAAGGTTCTAAGACCTTATAAACTTGTCGATCACTTTTTTCCCCAAACGAAGGTCAGCCTTAACATGCACTGTGTGCTCTTGTGTCATGACCTTCAGAAAAAGAAATGGATGTTGTGTGTATTTGTTTGAATGCGGCAGATGTGATGCCAAATACCTGGACATCAGCTAAGGGACTTGTACCTGGTGCTCAGAAAGAATAGAAATTCAGACAGATGTATTCAAATGAGTTAGACCCATTTAATTCCAATAACAAACATCACAATTCTTTAACGTGCGTGCGAAGTGCAAGATTTGTGGGCTTCAGTTTCCTAGAACACAAATTGCCCGCTGAAACTTAAGGAACTGTGTATTAAAACTGTAATACAACCTACTACTTGAATCCTCTTTTTTTTTTACTTTAACATGTGACAGTGAATCAAAACAAAAGATGACAGGCTGCTATACATTAAATGCACTAATTTAAACATAAAATGAGCAAAGCTTCTTTCATTCAACTTTGTCAGCACTCTTACAAAGTATTCTTGATTCTCTTCTATATTTGACTTTTCACCCTCAAGATTAAGGCCAGCTAAAGAGGGCATTACACAAACTTTAAAACACACC
Source organism: Oreochromis niloticus (assembly GCF_001858045.2). Classification (NCBI taxonomy): domain Eukaryota; kingdom Metazoa; phylum Chordata; class Actinopteri; order Cichliformes; family Cichlidae; genus Oreochromis; species Oreochromis niloticus. Next base: position 26,815,758 of record NC_031977.2, read on the forward strand.
AGTACCCTCAGAACACAGGTCATGGAAGAAATTAAACGCATTCCTTAAAAATGTGCAAATAACAGCATTTAAGACACGGCAAAACATTAACTCAGAAGACTTAAGAACAGCGCTTTAAAATTTAGTAAAACACAATGAAGTAGTGCCAGAAATGCAGGAATAAGGTTTTTGTGAAACTCACTCACGAATGGTCTATCAAGTCTGCTCTAGAAAATACCAAACTTAAGATTCATTACTTTAGGGCTGGCTTTTTGTCCATCAAGCTCAAGGCATAGCTTTTGAAATACCTCAAAGGTAAATTTCAGCTGCTTGGGATAGGTAAGGTTCAGAGCGTAGATTACTCCCATCATCAAAGCACAGGATCTGGCAACATCAATCCTCTCCAGGATCTTGGATCCCTCAACGATGATGGTTGCAGGCCCATCACCAATGATAGCAATCTTCATGATTTGCATTGCAAGGTCTGTGTTGAGCTCCTCCTCATCCTTGTAGGAGAAATTAAATGTTAGGATGTATAAAATACATAGCTCAAGCACTTCAGGATGACGTGCATAAGGGAATGAACTACTACAGGTAGGAAAATAAGCTAAAACAGGTTGTCTTTTGTGTTTTTTAGTGATTTTACTTTGTCATTCTGTAATTTTTAAAAGCTAAATTAAACCATAATCCAATGTTTAAAATAAAAAATGTCTTGTTTTTCACAGTTTTGTTTTTCCACTTTGAAAAGAAAATCTAATAAATCATTTTTAAGGGTTATTCCACTTCTAAGTGAAATTTTATCTATTGCCATATTGCCACAGTTAGAAAGTGAGAAACAAGCCTTTTGTAAACAGCACACTAATTCTCCTGATCCGGAAGCAATCCATTTGCTTTAGCATAGCATAAACAATGGAAGTGAATAGCAGGTGCTAGCATGTTGTGTGCAAAAGTGATTAAAATGACTCAGTAATGAAAACAAATATTTCTTGGGAGCTCAGTAATCATGTTCACGGCAAATGAAAAGTGCAAAAGTAACACGGAAGATTTGCAGAAGCTGATTTAGACTTGAGACTACATTGCAGTTACGACAAACACCGCTGTAAACATCCACTGCATGGTGCATGGATATAACGCAAAAGTTGAAAAAGCCTCCAGCTTCCATAAACAAACACACACAGCCACTACTATACAAGCATAGTAAGCTGCAGTAACAATGGATGGGTCTTTGATTTGTTGAAGAAATATTGCACAAATAGCATGTTGGTTTATAGACACTGGTCGGCAGTGGCTTCAACTGCTGTGTTATAACCATGTGGAGGCTTACAGCAGTGCTTTGTCGTAATGTAGTCCCAAGTCTAAATCGGCTCCTGAAAATCCTTCATGTCAATTCATACTTTTCATTTGCAGTCAGCATGATTGTTGAGCTCCCCAGGAATACTTGGTATCATTATTGAGTGATTTTAATCACTTTTGCACACAAAATGCTAGTACCTGCCATTCACTTCCATTGTTTATGCTCTGCTAAAGCTGCTGCCAGATCAGGAAAATGACTGCGCTGGCTACAAAATTTTTTATCCTGTGTGTTTATGTTGCACCTTATCACGGAAACAGGTTTCTATTCAGCAAATTATGTTCAATGACAATGGCAATAAACATCTTCGGATTGTAATTCTGAAATGCTTTTTTCTCACTTATACATGGCAATAGACATCTCTTCACTTGGGGTTGGAATGTCCCTTAACTCATTCAGTGCCAGCCACTCTCAGATTTCATACCCCCCTCAGTGCCAGAGATATTTAGCTTTTTCACTGATTTTGAAGGCTCACAGAATATTTTGTTCTATGACTATGTGAATTCTGAAACCACCATGACAAAAATGAGTCTCTCTTCTTTCAGCCGCAAAAAAAATGTTTCTACCTCTGTTATTTAGAAATTTGCAGTAGAAAAGAGAAACTTTCATGACAAAACACCTGTTTCTGGATCAACCCCATGACTTAAATGAACAAAAACAATCTAGGTAAGGACATGGCAGAGGCTGTACACTGAGGATATGGCGTAACCTATAATGTTTCATCAGCTCTTCCTTAGTGGAGGTTGCAAATTTACAGATTTTGCAAGGCCAATCCATACTTCATGATTCTGAATTACTCAATTCAAGCTTACTTGTTAAAGCTTACTTCAGAAGGTCCCTTGGTATTCGATACCAGGAGAAGATGATGGTTTGAGCCTTAGTCCTGGCAAGAAACACAGCAAAGTAATTGAATATTTCGGTGAGATTCCCACTTTCTTTAGAAGGCTGACCACGTCTTAACTGGAACCCCTAGATCTGCAACGCCAGGACAGTGTATAACACCAGAAAGTCGTGCCTGCACAAAAATACAAAAGATGGTATTTTCAACTTCACCTGTGAGTCTTCAATACAGTGAATAAGTTTCACCTGTCAAAGCTGTGTGAGCTAGAACCAAACATTCAAAACTACATAGACCTGAATACACTGGGTGCTGGAAAGCCTAACGTGGCTTTCCATAGATCAAATATACATAGAGGTGACATAGACTGGGCCTGTCTGTTGGAGCGTGTATCCCCACCGACCGCGATCTTGGAGGGGTCTCCACTCGCCCCCAGTGCATGTATTTCTACTGAGGAATGTGTTAACTCAAAAAAAAAAAAAATTATATATATATATATATTTATTTTTTTTATCAACAAAAGCAAACATAAGGTGTGGCATGACAGGACAGAATCATTTCTGACAGTAAATACGAAAAAAAACCCAAACTTTTTTATACACAAGCTACAATGTCAATAATCCCACTTGATCTGTTTTCATTTCATTCTCCAAAACCAAATTGGAATCAATGCTGAGTCAACAGCTATGGTCATTTTTGTGCACCCTAGTGTCGCAAAAACTGGCATACTACTGAAACCATATGTGGGATTATTGACCTTTCTTGCCTTATCTGTTTGGAAAAATATTTAAACATTTTCCTTATTTACCATGGGTGAATACATTCCTCAGTAGAAAAAATGCACTGGCGGCGAATGGGGACCCAACCAAGATGGCGGCCCGCTATTGATTTTTTTCTTACTTTCAAACTTTATTGAGCAATATCAATGTTACAGCCAGTGCCAATGCACGTCGCCTCTACGTCTCTACAAAACACGGAAAGTCCCCAAAAATTAGGGACAGCTAACTACCCTACCATATGCGGCACAATGCACTTAAGTCTGGTCTTTTACCTGTGAAAATAGGCCGAGCAGCCGGTGAAGAACCGCTCTTAGCGGTCAACAGACACACCGGACTAATGGCGACTGCACTTCCTGCGCAGAAGCCAATGGGGTTGAACTTCACCCCGTAACGTTACGAAAATTTAGAAGCGTTTCTTAACAATTACTAACATAAAATGCTTCCCTTCAAAAAATAAATTTCACATTTCAAAAATAAACTCACAGTGAACACAACTTAGCTTGGCTAGCTACGTTAGCATAGTAGTTTGCGCTGGGGCTAACAACGTCCGCTATCTTTTAAAAATTATAAGACAATTACAGTGGTCTGCATTAGAGTAACGTCAGTGTTAAATTTTCCAAAAAGAGCCCAACAATTTATGCTATCGCGGAATTAGCTGCTGTGTGTACATTAAACACACACAAACGCGGGGGCAAGCTAAGATGTATGTTATGTATGTTACGTCATTGTTTTAAAGTAAACTAACAAAATCCAAAGCGACTGCAAATATGTGTAATTTCGCATAAAATTACTCACCGTTCGCGACGAACACAGCTCTTGATAAACCTTGAACACGTGCTGTTGAATATGTCCGCTTGAGTAGAAGAAGGGAACTGTGAGCTGTTTACACGTCATCAAGTTGTATTTTACATCGACAGAACTTAAAATTATATTGTTTTTTGATTAAAAGAAGATTTTAAATTCAGACAAATCACGATTATATATTGAGTAAAGAGGCATAATTTATGTGTCACCCGAACTCAATAAAATAAAAATTGTAATTAGGAAGTCTAACAGTATTTATGAACTTGATTTTTCATTTCACAACAACATATATATGTAAGTAATGACTAAAGGTCCCATTAATTACTTTTTAGAGTGTACTAGAAATTAATATTAAATAAATTCTAACAACAGCTGATCAAGCTTAAACGTGCTGCTGTTGTTTAACGCGACATCCGCTGGTTTCCTCTTTCTGGCGCAAAGTGGGCGATAAATAAACAAGAGAGAAAAGCCGATCAGCTGATCATTGATCAGTTTCGTGATTGAAGTAGAAACGGGAGAGGAGAGAATGAGAGAAGAAGAGGCAGCTGTGCAGCTTCAGCTTTGTGTCTTTTTCATTGTAGCTGAAGTCCGGGACAAACTGTGTTCCTTTTCACCTCAGTACGAAACGCGTTTTTACGGGACGGTTGGCAACTCTAATAATTAACCGTATGAACAAAATAAAGTTCAACATCAGTAACATAGCACCCACACAGCTGTATAGAAACTCCGTCATGCTAGCTAGCACGCAGTACGAAAATGTCAGCATACCGAAAATAAACTCCACCTAAACTTGGTTTATATCTGACTCCGATAGACTGCAGGTCATAACTTCTTACCTGAAGTTCAGTTCACCTGACACGCGGACCGGCGGCCGCCTCGGGTCTCTCCTCTTGCCTCCCTTTTCCTTCATCCACCTGCTGGCTTCCACCACTTGCTAATGTTATTGAATCTGTGGAAGCTCCGCGATATCCACCACACGAAGTAACGAGTAACGAGCCTATCTAAATCCCAGTAACGAGTAACGCGTTCCTGGTTTTGGCATAATAACTAGTTACCGTGCTCGTTACCACAATAATAACGTAGTTACTGTAACGCGTTACTTAATAACGCGTTAGTCCCAACACTGGTCATTACTAGTCATTAGTTGCTACTTTAAGTTAGATGCTATATGTTACGTGTTACATGGTGGGAGCATGCACAGACACAGGACCTCTAAGATCTCCATTCTGGTGCTTGTTGTGTGTGTGTTTTTGAAGTTTATGTGTTTTGTGTTTGATCATTTGTCAAGTGTAGTGGTTTACACATTCACCTAACAAGTAAAAGATCTCTTTTTGATACCAGGAGAAGGTACAATCCCTGGGTGTTGTGTCAGGAAGGTCATTTGGTATTAAAATCTGCCAAATCAAGCATGGAGAGCCACCCACCGAAAGTAGCTTTTATCTCTACTTATGATCCCAGAATACACTGCACTTAGGAGCAAAATACAAGCCACCACAAAGGCGTGCAAGAGTGTCCTTGTGGCTATGAGACGAGGTTTGAACTAAGTGGGCCTTTTCTGAGGATGAGGACATGGAAGTGTACACATCAAATGTTTTCTTCTGTGTAAATCACTGTGTTGTCACTGTTACTGTCAACAAACATGTCCAGGTCTAGCCTTGGATGCCAAAGAAAATTAGGAGTGACACAGCTTTCAGATCTGGCAACCAAACCTTTTATAGCACAACTAGAGCCGGCCGGTTGTGGGTGAGGGGAGGAAGGCAGGATAAGCCTGGCAGGGCAGGCAGAACATCACCAATCACAAGACCAGTAACTGTACAGCTGGTGGTGTGCTCACCTATTTGGTAAAGGTGAGAGAGCTAAAGGCCTCCACAGATAGGTGCCAACAACCTTGTGATAACTACAGCCACACCTTCACAGTGCTACAGCATGATGTAAGGTGTGAGGTTAGAGCTGTCACCCTCCTTCATGGAGTGAGTGGATGGGTACTGAAAGAATGTGCAAATCAGCTTTCTAAGGCCTTCACAAAGACATGAAAACCAGAAACTCCTTGGCTGTGCACTGCTGTTTTTGGAGGAACTTCCTGTCCCAATATCATGAAAGAACGTGCAAACCCAGACAAGACCTGTCAAAGTTGCTGCCCACTGGAAGACAATTCATGCTCACCAATAAACAGATTCGAGAACAGCTTCTAACCCGAGCCCATTTTCACTCCCGAGTCATAATACACTGACAATTTGTCACGTCCCACGGCGTTCCTGAGGAACGCCAAAACGTGACCTTCCACATTCTTATGCTACGCGCCAGGTTATGGATGAAATCCAGTAGTATTCCAGCCTTAACCCTAACCATAACCTTATCCCTAACGTTAACCATGACTTTAATGATGTTAGATAGTGTTTTCCAAAGCGATTTAAATAAAATGAATATACATGTGTAGATTCATTCCAAATGGTTCTCATGTGTCCTCATTTTTCTTATCTCCTAATATGTGTTGGGTGCCCAGAAGTGCTGATTTGTAACAGAGCTAAAATTTTACGCTTTGGGAGTGAAAACGTGTTGCTAACCCAGAGCCTTGCGAAAACTGAACAATTCCAAGGATTTAGTTTGATGGGGGGAGGGTGTTCTATAACTTTGGACTGGTAGTGTAAATGTTCCTTATTGTATATGTACAATATATCCAAATGCAATAGCTCAGCTGCTTCATTATACTGTATAGTATTATATTTCATTTTACTTGAATAAAATGCTTAGAAAGGTGTTCCATAGCTCTGAGGTCCCCCTCATTTTATGTGTGATGTTTTTCATACGGTGTTTGTACTACCATGTTGAAAAATTATTGTGGACTGGCATATTTGTTTAAATAGTTATGCAATTGGTTTATGTTTGCATTGAGGCCAGTGTGTATTTGTGAGCTGGATGGATACGCAGATGCACTGTGTCAACAGCCATTGCACTGTTTTTCTTGGCCTTCATGCAAAAGCTATTCTGCATTTGTAGTGTGTTGTCAGGTGGTTGAAAGATTTAATTTATGTTTCCATTTGTAGAGGGATTTGCCTATGGACAGCATACAGAGAGGGGTATTCAACTAATGCAAACATGCCCCTGTGCAGTCCTCCATAATCCCAATATCGCATTGCTTGTTGTGAATGATCCTGTGCATTGATTGAATGCGGTCTGGATGACTAGTGGCATGCAACAGGGAAGGGCTGGATAGCTGACCTTACCAGGAATGGGAGAAGAGGGACTCAAACACCATAGATCAAAAAATACATAATAAAAAAGTACAAACAATGGCTACCAAGGAAACTTTTTGTTGTTTTTAACAGTGGTTTAACTTCAGCTGTTATAACTTTTCTATTCTATGCAACTAGCTGATTGACCAAAAATAGCTCAAACAACCGTAGTCTACAGACCAGTTGTACCACATATTTTTGACACAGCCCCATTGGAAAACAGACACTCTCTGCAGGTAGAAGTCCATAGCTACCCACAAACTGCCAGTATACTGCCAGTGTGCTATTCATATTTTGAACATCAGTTGTGTTGTTTTGCTGTGCATACACAACTCTACATCACTATTTTCATATGAATTCTTCTTAGTCACTTGCACTAAAGCCAAAGTGTATCCAAACAATGCTGATCATCTGTTTTGAAGGACATGGTTTTGTTTGCTTTGCTTTTTGTTGTACATCTGTCTTTTTTACAGACTGTTAAGTGTCAAGACCTTTCCAGGAAACTGCAACATACAGGAAACAACTGTGACTGGTGGATGCAGGCACATGGTAAGGTGCTGATTGAAGGAGCATTTGATTTGCTTTTACTTTGCACTTTAAGTAGTAGTGTGGATCAAATCTTGCTAATTGTGGAAAACCCCAAATACTGACTAAATTTGGTTTATTGTGCTCTGCGGAAAAAGGTATTAATGTTGCCACAATAGTCAGTGGTGATCAAAAATAGCATTAATCAGTTTAACCACTTGTTAATGTGTTTTTTTAAATGATTGGTTTTCTAGTTTCATTACTAGACTGAAGGCACACAGAGCTCACACCATATGGCAGAGAACACCATCTAGTGGTGTAGTATGGAAACTGAGAGTCAGTGTCACAGTGAGTGCAAGTTAATTGCATGTTTCATGTTATGAATCACTGTGATTAAACAGGCCACAAAAATTCAAAGAGCCCACATGGTGTGACTGTCTCTGATCAAATGCTGGTTATGAACATTTTACAGTTGTAGAAGAAGTATTCTATTCTCAATACTAAAAATATTAACACTACAGAATAGACAAATTCTGTTTTATTACAATAAAAGTTTAAATGTTCTGCATTAAAATATACTGACTACTGGCTAACAATTGGCCTTGGGGTCAGTTAATATCCCGTTGTCATAACCACTGTGAGCTGATACTGAAGAAGTCACTTGGTTGAGTTACGAACAGTTTCTCCCACTGAAAAGGCACGATGAACAGATTGAACTTTGTGGGAAATTAACACTTGATTAAAAATAACGTTCTTTTTGCAAACAGACACGTTACATGTTTACAGATTTGTACCTGTAGAAACTCTTTTGTGGTCTTCAGTGACCACAACTAAATTCAAGATTCAAGATATTCAAGAAGTTTATTGTCATATACACCACAAAATCCAAGTGGTTACACAGAGCAATGAAATTCTTACTTTGCAGGTTCCCTTCACAAAATTAAATAAACAACTAACTAAAATAAAGAATAACTTAATTCTGAGATAGAAAATAAAAAAATAAAGTAAAACAAGTGCTTATGTAGCTTATGTGTGGGTAGTCAGAATTTAAAGTGCAAGTAGATGCAACACTGTCACAGTGGTAATATATGCAGAATATGCAATATTAAAATGTTTATATTGTATGAAGTTGTATTATGTTGTATATAAATGTACAAAATTGCGAATTACAGGTTAAAGATAACTACAGTTCAACAATTAGTCAGTGATTCAGCTGCCTGGTGGCCTGTGGATAGAAACTGTGTTTTAGTCTGGTTGTCCTTGCTTTCAAACTCCTGTAGCGTCAGCCAGATGGCAGGAGTGTGAATTGTGTGTTCTGTCCTTAATGATATTCTGTGCCCTTTTTCTGACCTGGGTGTGGTAAATGTCCTGAAGTGGTGTGAGGAGTACTCCACAGATGAATTGTGCTGTTTTAATAACACGTTGGAGAGCCTTCCTGTCCTGGGTGGTGCTGTTCCCATGATGCAGTTTGTCAGGATACCCTCCACTGTGCATCTGTAAAAGTTGCTGAGCGGTTTGGAAGTTAATCCAAATTTCCTCAGCTTCCTTAGGAAGATGAGTCATTGTTGAGCCTTCTTGATGATCTGCTGTGTGTTATGGGTCCAGTTGAGATCCTCACTGATGTGGGTGCCGAGGAATTTGAAGGTCTTCACCCTCTCCACCTGAGTCCCGTTGATGTATAGTGGGGCGTGCTCGTCCTTGGGTCAATAATCATCTCCTTAGTCTTCTCAGCATTTAAGGAGCGATTCTTTTCCAGGCACCAGGACACCAGCTGAGCCACCTCTTCCCTGTAAGCAGTATCGCGTTGCAAACATGTCTGCCACTAGGGGCGCCATGACATTTAAATACCAGTAATCCAAAAACCATCAGGGTGATTGTGTCCTATAAAAGTTTTTAATATTTTGTAGCTGCTTTAGTTTCCTGCAGTGGATGGGACTAACCACAACTAAAGTTGATGTCCAAGAAGCATTTTTTTTTAAAATTGAAAAACATATACAACAAAAAGAAAAAGGACATGTGGTGATTATAATCTTAGCTTTTAGACCATCTAGAAACACTAACAGTGGCTGAAAGTGTCAGTCATAAATGTACAATGTACATACAGTAACAATGTGGGCTGCAAATAGTTATTTGTGATAAATTTTTGAAACAACAATAAAGTTTTAAGTTTTTATACCAGCATGCATCACTTCCTATATCTCTATTTTGCTGTCTCATTAATTTTCATGGTGAGACCACATCCTTCATGCTCAGTGTCATGCATAAAAAACTGTGGCTTTCAGTGGAATCAACATAGGAAGGAAAAGAAGATATGTTCTATCTGAAAAACTGAAGTGTTTTTATCTTGTGTGTGTATGTTATCTTGTGACCACACTGTGGACCAGTGAAATCATCATACTATTCAAACTACTAGACAAATGGTTCAGTCTGAATTAACGTTACCGCAGATTCAAGATTCAAGATCCTTTTATTTGTCACGTACATGGTTATATAAGTATAACACGTAGAGAAATGTGACCTGATGCGCTCCTCGACTGTGCAAAATAGAGAGAGAAAAAACATTATATACAGTAAGTAAGTAGATATATACAAAGAGGACATGTGCAATAAGTGAGTGAATTATATACGTTCATGTCAAATAGAATAAAACAATCTGGAAATTTACAGTTCAAAATTTGGGAATGTACATTGTGTGAGTGGGGTGTTAAAGTGGCTTGTGCCGCAATGAAGTCAGAAGGATCAGGCATGAAATGGGACTAGGAATAAGTGAGCCCTGTCTGAGTTTGTTATGGTTGGTTGTGGGCCCCTCTGTTCTTGTCCGGATGGTGCGGAACCTTCTGCCTGATTGCAGAAGCCGGAACAGTTTATTGCTGGGGTGGAACGGGTCCTTCAGTATCAGAGCTGCTCTCAGATACTGTGGGGACAGAACCCCACAGTGGGGTTCTGTCAGGACCCAGAAGCAGTGCTTGACCTAAAGGGGGACCAGCGTGTGTGGCAAGGTGCTGCTGGATATGCTTTCATTGCTCTGAGATCAGTTAGTTAGTGAGTTTTGTCTTGTTCTTTGTGTATCTTTGATCTACTTTTTACTTTTTTACTATGTGCAGCAACCTGTGTTGTTTTTGAATGTGCTTATAAATAAATTGATTGATTGATTAATTGATTGATTGAGTTACAATCAGTACGTTGTGTAGAAACACAGCTACTATTAGCAAGTAAATGAGCTTCAGTGAGTTATCATTGCAACACATGAGTTTCCTGTTGCTAAAAAACTTGGTCAACGTGTGATGTAGAGAAGGGCTCCTTTACTACTTTAGCAAGGAAAGCTCTTCTTTTCCCTGCTTTTATTGCAGTCATCTGAAGCAAACCGGAGCACTCATATTTGAGGCTATTTATGTGGAAAAAGAAAAGGGTTTTAAAATTTGTGCTGGGACACATAGCAAACCTTCTGGCAAAGACATTGATCTGCCATCCTGGAGAAGTTTGACCATCTTTGCAACCTCTGTAGGGTCCAGGTTTCGCTTCATGACGTCAAATGGACAAATGCAAAACTAATGGAAAAATGGCCAGAAAAGATTAGGAGAGAAAAATGTCAGTGGCCTTCATCTGTAAATCCAATCTGGTTTTAGCAGTTATCGCATTGTTGCCCCTCTAGTTGTTAATTTCATTAACACCAAATCAGCTGAGACTGATTTAGTGTTCCTTTCATTTTTTGGAGTGTTATATTAAAACATTATGTCTTTTGTGATCATTTACCTCCACAAACACAGTTTCATTTTTTCAACCAGCTTTATAGTTTTTCTGAATATAACATAGCTTTTAGTAACCCTTGTAAGTATAGCTGAAAATATCAGTGATATACATAGACGTCTACACCCAGTGGAAATGTCACATGTAAAGAATCTCCATCACACAGTCATTAAATAAGGTTGTTATTTATGTTAAATTTGACCACAAGCTTATCAGTTCATGCATCAGTTCCATGTCTCTATTTTGCTGACTCACGGTTACGGCACTTCCTTTGAGCTCAGCATAAAAAAGTTTTGTGCCAAATTGGGTTTCAGTGCATTTAACACCTGATAAAAAAACAAGATAAGAAGACTTATTGTGCCTGAGAAATTTGGGTGTTTCAATGACATATTCGAACTGTTCTGCTCTGCTTGGAATTATTCAAAGAGTTCATTTAAAAATTGTTGGCTTCTTGGCATGGACCTTAAAGCACAATCTACAAATTTTTTATAGGATTGATGTGTAGGAAGGCTAGGTGTTTGGGATCATTGTTTTGTGATTAAACAACTGTGTTCAAGCTGAAATTGAAGAATTTAGAGGTAGTCCTTTGTCTTTATTACATCCACCTTGTGCACCAGTACCACTGGCTGAAAACAGACCCAGAGCATAATTCCACAACCACCATACATATTTGAGTGTGGGTGTATAAATGACATTTGGTTAAAAGTTTCAGTGGTACACAGGCATATCTGCACCCCCTGAAACTGTGAGCGCCATCATTACATAGCAGCATTACATAGTTTGTAAGTGTGTGTGTGCGTGTGTGTGTGTGTGTGTGTGTGCGTGCATTTTTCTATCTTGATGGTGTCCATGACCTGAAAAATGAACCACCCCACGGGGACCGGTTTTTACTGTGGGGAATGAAAATTGCCCATGAGTACAAGCATTGCATTCGATAGAAAATAGGCTGCTGATATGCTTGGTGAAGTTAAAAAAAGGGTTCCCAGGAAGTTGCTTTTCATGATTCTACGTATGGCCTACAGGCCATGGATGGCATTATGTGGGAATTTGCACCTGTGGGAACACTGTAGACTGGGTGTTGTGGGACAGATATTAATGATATATTTAACCACAGACTTTGAACGGTTGGGTTTGATGTGTTGATTTTGTTGACTAATCAATTTCCAAGGTCAAACCACAGCTTTCAGCTCAACATATAAATATGTGCATCACAGTGGGTTATAATGCATTCAGCGTCTGATCAAAGAGAGATAAGAAGAAATGTTCTGGTTGCGTAATTTCAGTTGCATGCTCCTTTTCATCATCCAGCCAGGTTAGTAATGTCTTTTGTTGCACTTGAATTTACTGTTTGGTAATTTCGACTTTCATGTAAATCAGCAAATGCAATGTCACATTACTGATGTGTTTTAGTATTGCAAAGCAGTTGGTTCAGAGTGTTTGTTTCACTCACCTGTTCATTACTTTCATTACTTCATTGCTGTTCATTACTTGATAGTCTGCTCGTTTTGTTATGTGACAGGATTTTGTTGTTGTTGTTTTAGGCCATGGTTCTGAGATTATTGAAGGGAAAGAGGTTGAGCCACACTCGCTGCCTTTCATGGCCTATGTGGAAAGCAAAACATCTTTCTGTGGAGGGACATTAATCCATCCACAATGGGTACTGACTGCTGCTCACTGCACTGGGTAGGAGCCCGAGGATTACTGCGTTAAAATGTTCAAATCCAAATATTACACCATTTTTTTAACAGACCATGTAAAAGTTTTTTGTTTTTTTTTACACCTGCTCCAGAACTACAATGAGAAAATAGGCACTAAAATGTGTCAGTATCAAGTATCCAGAATTTTCAAATGTCAACTAATAAATTTTACTATAATTTTACATGTTAAGTTGATTACATTTAATTGACAGGATAAATATACAAAGTTGGACATGATATATTTAATAAATATATATATATTTATTTATATTTCAATAGATGTTCCATTATATTGTGAACATTATATATCCATGGAGCTGTTGTAGGAAATGCTATTTATAATGGATTTTTTCAATTTATGTTGTTGAAATTCTTTATTTGGCTGACCGACTATACCACACAAATTAATCTAATGCTCAGTAATGGCCATAACCCAGCCATATGCAACAATCCACATATAATAAGGTGACTGACCTATTAACATTTTATATAAATGAACTATCATCACTGTGTTTTTTCTTTTATAGTGTGAGTCTAGTGATCCTGGGAGTCCACTCCCTCCAGAAAGTGGAAAGAGATTCTTGGCAAATCAGAGAAGTTGTGAAACGTTTTCCTCATCCGGACTATTACAGTGTCTTCCTGGGCAATGACCTCATGTTGCTCATGGTAAGCTGATAATTCAGTGTCCAAAAACAAATGAAGCAAAGATGTGGATGAGTTTATTTTAACCTTATATTATAGATTATGTAATTCAATAAATTGCTGTATATATTTCCCATTTTCCAAATAAAATATATAAATAAAGGACAGGCAGTTCAAGACTTTACCACAGTGTTGCATACATATATTTACTTTGTGGTCAACTATGTAAAGCTAATGTACAGACAGTCATTATCAATATGTAATAGTTATTTTTAACTCTTTTTCAGCTTAACAAACCTGTGGAGTTGACCAAAACAGTGAAATGGCTCGAGTTGGGCAACACTGCCAAAGACCCTCCAGCTGGCAGCAAGTGTCTGGTGGCCGGATGGGGAACAACCGAAAAGACGGACTGGTCGGATGTCCTGATGTCAGTCAATGTGACTGTGATTGACAGACAGAAGTGCAACTCTCATTATTATTACAACAACAGACCTGTTATCACCAGAGGCATGATATGTGCTGGTTCAAATGGTTTAAACAATGCTGATACCTGTCAAGTAAGTATATAAAAAGCATGTATTTTTTCACGCCTGTTAGTTAGTCCAAGAAAAACTATCGTGAATTTGATTTTCCTGCAGGGGGATTCAGGAGGGCCACTGTTGTGCAATGGAGAGCTGGCTGGAGTCACTTCTTTTGGAGATGGTTGTGGTATTATTAAAAAACCTGGAGTCTACTCGTTTATCTCGAACAAACAACTCGACTGGATCCAAGAAACCATTAACAGATCTGAAATGTCATGAATCCGCAGGCATCGACCAATATGAGCAAAGCAAGAAGGGAATCTTTGATACTTCTATGTTAAATAATATTTGGTCTCTGTAGATCACTTAGTTGACAATTATTCATTTTAGCGTTGCATTTTTTTCTCTTATAGTTTATGATGTTTTAGTTTCTGGTAGGGTTTTGTACTCTGTACTTTGCACTGCAGGAACTTAAGGCAGCTACAACGTGGCGTGAACAATAATAGGATTGACCCTCTAAATGAAAAGGAAACAGTCAGTATGATGGTTTGTGGATTAATGTTTGTCATTTTAGCTGTTGTCACTACAGACTGTTCATAAATCAGGTTATCCCTTTTTCTATAAAACAAGTTTCTGCAATTGTCTCTTTTTTATGTTCCACTTTTTATAAACTGCTACTGGTAAGAGCAGATGTGACAATTAGGCCCTTAATGATAAGAATATGATGAAGAATTGGATGTTTCATGGTAAAATGGAAGTTTGTCCCTGGATTCATCCACTTCTCTGTATCAAGAGGACTTTTTTAAATGAAAAACTCAATATTATGTTAGTCTGTTCTTTATGTATTCTATGACCATGACTGTGTACAGCTGTACAACACACTTTTTATTTACACACTTTTTTTTTTAACACAACGCTCTAAGATGTCACAATAAAGCCATAAAGTTTTGCAAAATCACATAAATCACATGCATAAATGTATCTTGCAATTTCATTTTTTTAAAGCTTATAGAAGTCAGAGATTTCAGCCAGGTCTGCTTCAGTCATATGGGTAAAGATAATAAAATACAACACTGAAGTATGTAATGCTTTAAGGTCACAGGACAAAAGTCAAGGTTACATGAATTAGGAAAAAAGTTTTAATTTCCATTGGATCATCTCCAAACTTTAAAGCAATATATTACTCATTGGGTGACATATGCACTTTCTTTGTTTGATCTTTTTAAAACATTATTTGTTTCAGTACTGCTTTATATAACTTCACAGTGACACAAAAAGAATACTATACTATGCTAGATTTACATCTAGTGCTGATGTTAGCGTATTATCAATGCTGACATCAACATAAAAAATCAAAGTTTTAGCATAGCCCTTGCCCTCTGTGGGGAGTTGTGTCATAGTGCACACACAAAAAAGCAGAGAGCAACCCCTTGTTGTGCAGTATGAATACTGATTGTCAGTGCCACAGTGAGACTCTGAATACTTTATTAATCCCTGAGGAAATTATGGAAGATGCCAGGGTCATAAAAGTAAAGATGTTAGTTATTTACTCCAAAAACGGCTGTTGAGGGCTGTAGGTGGGTTGTTTGTATGTATAATCAAGTTGCACCTCAACCATATGTTTGTGGTAGGCATCAACAAGCTTCTGGCATAACTCTGGCTTTATATTTTTTCACTCTTTTTGGAAGAATTGGTAGTTTATTTAAAATTGTTGGATTCCTAGCACAAATCGGCTTTTTTATTGCCATATTTTATGATATGTTGGTTTCTGTTAGCTTGCTCCAATTTTTATGGACACTGCACATTTAACAGTAGCCCTCTCATGATTTGTCCTTTCCACTGCAGCAACCTAAGGCAGTTAAAATATGGAACAAACATTAATAGGACTGATCCCTTAATTACAGTTTTAGCCTTGGACACAGTCACTGTAATAGCTGATGTATTATTGTTTGGCCTTTTAGCTGAGAGTACACAGATGTGGAAGTACCTGATGCACCTGCAAAGAGAAGCCAGTTCAAAAGTGCTTCAAGCCTGCATTCTTTCTGATGGATAAAAATAATGAGTGCAGAAAAGCTACATGGTTGCTGCTCTTTGTCGCCAACCATTATATTCTTAGTGTTGCCGTGTTCTGTTTGCTATTTTCTATTTTCTTTAAATGTCATGAAATCTGAATTTCCCTTCTTCCAGATAACTGACATATGAAATATTTAGGACATATTCAATGGCACATTGTTTGTGCCATTCCATCAGAGATGGGGACTAACTTACAAGTAACGCGTTACTGTAATCTGATTACTTTTTTCAAGTAACGAGTAATGTAGCGGATTACTATTGCAAAAAAAGTAATTAGATTACTGTTACTTTCCCGTAAGCACGCTGCGTTATGCCGTTACTTAACCGTTATGATTTTGTTTGTGAGTATCTCATGACAATGATGTAAGCCCATGCAACGTCCGTGGCAGCAACAGACATGTGTAGATCACCAATGGATAATATGGAGTGCGGGAGAGAGTATGACCATGCAGCGTTTAAAGCGTGGACGTACTGACATTACTTTGAGTTTGCAAGCCACCACAGGAATGTGAAATTCACAGAGAAACCCCTGGATCCTCCCACTGACATGACAGCTGCGGCACCGGGCAAAGCTCCGACTGCTCCACTCCTGCTAAACAGGTGAAAATAGATTTAAGAGCGACAGGACTTACTGCCGCTGAATCTTTGATTTTTATTTATTTTCTGTTGTGTTTTACTTGCATCTATTTGAAAGAGTGAGTGTAAACACAAAACATTATTTTATATACTGGAATATGCAGAAAATATGTTTAAATGTTAAACAATTTCTTCAAGTCAAAGACAGTTGCATATAATTTATTTTTTTCTTAATGCAATGTGCAAAGAGTTAAAAGATTAAAACTCAAAACAATTTTTAGAAAGAGACTTTCCATTTGATTCAATTTTATATAATGGACCATGCATAAAAAATAGAATTGGGCTGAAAGGTCTATTGCTTTATTATGTATTCAGGTTTTGTATCATGTTTTTCAAATGTAACTAAGTAACTAATTACTTTTGAAAATATGTCATCAGTAAAGAAATGGGATTACTTAATTGGAGACGGAATCAGTAATTAGTAACTAATTACTTTTTTCAAGTAACTTGACCAACACTGGTCCCCATCCAGCCACTAGACACTTACTTCGGGCTGGAGGGTCACTGACAGTGTTGCTCAACTGGAGGAATTTCACTGTCTTTATATTTTACTGAGAACCCAAAAGAAAAAAAACATGTTGATATTTATATTTTTGGATTAATATTTTCTTCTTTTTTTCCCTATTGATCCCAGTTATTGGTTGTTGCACTCCTGCTACAATTAGGTGATTTGAGTTTTTGTGTCCAACTAGGAAAATATATTTATATATTTTTTAAAATCCTTATTTAATCAGAAAAAAAAATCCATGAGATTAAAAAATCCCTTTTACAAGGATGTCCTGGCTAAGATGAGAAGCAACACAGTGTGCAAAGTGCAAAACAAGTCAAACTGGGTAAAGGGATAAGAGATTCCAACCTCAACCTGAGCTGCAGTTCATTCCAAGACATCAGGCCGAAATAAGACATACGCAGCTTCACCACATGAAGGTCATGCATAAGTTCAGTAAGGAAGATCTATGGTCTCACATTTGGCTAAAACAAAGCTTCACATCACTTCCACTTTCTGATGCTGCTGATTGTGACATCATGTCATGGTTGGGCAGTTCTCTCCGGCCAACCTGCCCATTGTGTCCGTGTGTGTTCTGCGTTTTTCTGTTTCCCCTCTTTTTCCTTCTCCCTGTGTTTGTTTACACTCGCGCTCCCGGATGTTTTTGACATGGAGCGCAGGGGCGGATCTAGAAGGGTGGCATGGGGTGGCAAGTGCCACCCTAAAATGATCCCTTGCCACCCCAAGTGCCACCCCAGTCTTGCATATGACAGTGTTGTTTATTAAAATAAGATAGCATTAACAGTTTGAGCGTAGTTACAGTCAACAGTGACTATAAATGCTAAAACTGAATATATTTCAGAGTGTTCCCCCCCTCAACCGTTAACAAATGGTTCAGCCCATAGTAGGACCGGCTTTTTTCTTGTTTTCAGTAGCAAGCGATGCTTATGATTGTGTCAGAGCACATTTTGAACAACACCATGGGAATTACGGATTTTACACAGGTGGTCGGTTGTTACACTCTGGAAATGGAAGGAAGGTGAGTGATATTAACCCTCCGTGGTCCACGGACACGCTGCACCTCCAAATCACATGACTGATGTAAGCTGACGTAGCAACAAGCTGCAGCCACGCTGAGTCTCTATTTCAGCCCACATTGTGTTATGTGAAGGCTGTGTGCAGGCAGGAAAAGGACCCAAAGTGCAGACTCCAGAGACAAACGTAAACTCAAACAGCTTTAATGCTGAACTCAAAAGGTAACAAAACTGAGACTTCCAGATAAACTTATACAAACAGAACACACAGCTAGATAAGGGTAGATCGCGACACGGACACAGAGAAACACAGGGCTTAGATACACAGAGGGAGCAATCAGGGAATGAGTAACAGGAGGGAAACACAGCTGGGGCAAATCAGAACTGACGAGACAAGGAAGAAAACTGAACACACTGAGATAAGACAGAGACCTTCAAAGTAAAACAGGAAGCACATAACACAGACTGAACAAAAGACACAGACTCACATGCAGGCACTACAACAGAGGGAACAGAAACGTGGGACCAGGGCAGACACAGAGATATAAACCATAAGATAGAACTCTAACAAAGAAACCAAAGACTAGAAATGATAAATAACATAATAAACTCAAAACTCTGGGTCAACGACCCAGACATCCTAACACATTGAAAGTTAGGACTTCAAAGATTTTAAATTTTAATTACAGGCCAGTAAATCCAGAGTTATGATAATATATATAAGCCACGCTTTTTTCTAAATACTGTCGTCACGTTTTTGTGTGTGTGTGTTTTAAGCGTTTTCTAAGGACAGCGCGAAAACAGTAAAGACAGGAAAAAAAGCCACCTCTTTCCTATCGGTGGAAAAATGTACCATGTCGACCAATTTAAAAAAAAGTCAACACGTGGGATTTGGCTGTTTAAGAAGAGGGAAAAGTTTTGGGAGTGACGGTAACGGCAGCGAGACAGAGCGAGCGAGTGAGAGAGAGAGAGTTTTTAGATGTGGGAGATTTGTGACGTCTAGTGTGGAGTGTATACTTAGTGTTGTGTTGTCTTGTGTAGTTGTTCTGTTGTGTAGTCGTTGTTTTGTTTTGTGTGTCAGTGAGGGCACTAATGAATGTCACAAAGGCACATTTGCAACGTAAACACTGTCACTAAGTAGAAAACCAGCGGAGTGATACACCTCCTGTTGTCAGGCCTGCAGGTTTATCCCTGTGCTGTTCTCCTCTGTCTTTTGGTGGACAAACTTTTTTTTTTTTACTGGCACACATCATTTGTGCGGCATCTTATTGCGACACCTGATTGTTCTCTCATTTTAGTTAGTAATAGTTTTAAATGGTTGTACAAAATGAAAAAACGGCAGGTATATTGGCTGCATTTTAGACAAATAGTTGTATATGTTTACAAAATGTACAATTTATATTTACTCAACATGTCTGTGGGTTTTTTTACAGTAAAAAATACTACTAAGATTTTAAGTTGTTTGTGTGATTTCAGATCAGTAATACTAATGCAGTATGTCAGTGAAAAAAAACAACTAAATTCAGTTGAGCTGAAAAGAATGATACCAAACAAGGCAAGGGGAAAAAAATAAAAAGAAACAATTTGAGGGTGAAATACAAACGTAAACTCTAAAGGAGTCAAAAATGGCCGCTTGTATTTCAGACTTCAGTGGGTTAATGCAACAAATCATGAAAAATTCGGTTTAAATTTTTGTTCATGACAGTGCAGATTTCTGACATTTTGTGTAATTTAAACTGTAACAATGTGATTGTTTTCTAACAAAAAACAGTGTGAAACTTAAGTTAGACTTGTGTTTGTAAATGAACCGCCCCGTGTTGTGTAGCTTTCTGGATTTTATACTTATTGGGCTACATATTTATTTATTATACAAGCTATACAGTACATAAGATCAAAACTCACATGTTTTATGTAACTAAAGTGTGTAATTATGTGGGCTACAGACAATAATTAAGTTATAGACTATATTTATATGAAAAACGTGTATACTTACTGCATTTGAATCATTTTAACCATATGTAACCTCCTGCATATGTTTTTGGGGGAAAAAAAAAGGCTTTGATTTTGCCACCCCATTTGATTTCTTTGCCACCCTCATGCCACCCTACGAAAATTTCTCTAGATCCGCCCCTGATGGAGCGACCTCTCCTCTCAGAAGTGTTCCAGCGCGGGAGGCAGCCGCACCTGCAGCTCATCAAGCCATCACCTGCTGTGCTGATTACCTTCTCCATGAGCATCCTATTTAGCAGTACGACTGAGCTTCAGTCAACGATAGATTATTGAGTTTATGTCAGGGTCCCTGTGCCTACCCGGTCGGCTCAGTATGGCTACATGTTTTTGTTTTCATTTTGCTCCTGCTCTCTCTCTTCCTCCCTTTCCCTCCTCCCTCTGCCTGGGCGGAGCTCACCTGTGGGCTCCCGCCCTTGGCCCAAGCACCTGGTCGCAATGACACACCTGTGGCTCATCACGAGAGTGTTCCAGCTCCTTCATAAGATGGCAGCTTTGTGTTTCTCGTCGCTGGACCGTTGCCGACTCTCGTTAGTGTAACCCCAGCTCAGTTTACTCTCGTGTGTTTCTCAGCGATCTTCCTTTAAGTAATCCCTTTGTGTCTCTGTGAGCAGATTCCCTGGACCAACCCCTGTGTTACCTGAGCGATCGAGCATGCGAGGTGTGGAGTAAGCTATCGTGTTTTCTGTGGAGCGTGAAGAGGAGCGTGAGGCGTGGACGGAGTGTGTGTGGACTGTCAGCGTCTTTCCCCATTCGTGTGTGGACCCCCGGAGCCCGTCCTTCCCCTCACTTTGTAAATAGATCACCCGGTGTTGCTGTAATAAAGACTGTTGTGTTTTCGAATTCAGAGCCTGCGCGTGAGTCCGTTCAGTCCCGTTGTGACAGTTTACCCTTGTTAGTATGGCCGTGTTTCTCAGTGTTTTTGAATCCTGCTTGTTGTGAATACCTATGCCGACGTGTGTATGTTTGTTGTTTAGAAGTGTTACTACCACCTAGTGGTAACTAAGCAGAACATTTTTTTTGTAGAGGAAGTTGTCTACAGGAGGTAGCGTGCTCTATTGCTTCAGTGGAAAATTGTGATTCTGATGTCAATCTATGCAATCCTGGTGTTAAAGTCCACAATATCGGCTTCGTCCGTAAGCTCTTATACATTTAATGTGCATTAAGTTTTAACACTATTTTGAGTTAAATCATTTGGAGGCAAGTAGATGCTTGTATTTTCAGCAGATGCTTCATTTGTGGTTATGTTTTAATTGCACTGTGTTAGAAATGTTCCAAGCAGAACATTTCTTTAGATCTCTCTTTTATCAGAGCAGTGGGTCCCTGAATGCACTGAAAACCACAGTAATGCACAAGCAATGCTTTTTATTTTTGAGTTCAAAGAATGTAGGTTAACCATGAAAATCAATGAGTTAGCTAAACAGAAAAATGGAAACTAATGCGTCATCATTTCAAAGCCTTAAGTCAAATGTTCACATTTATCATAAATAATAAGCATTGTGCACAGTGGATGGAAATATGTAGGAAGGTAACGGAGTTTCATCTACACTTGTAACCACAAAAACTTTAAAATAATAAATAAGAATTTGTGGAGGTAAACAGATCAGTTGTATTTAGTGCAGCATATTTTAGAACAGTCTTATATTCTTGTTGGCATTACTGTAATTGTCTTTTGAAGAAATCCATCCTTCCATTCTCTTCCACTTAAATTTAAAGCTTTCATAGGGCAAGAGGCGGGGTACACCCTGGACAAGTCACCAGCCCGTCACAGGGCTAATACAGAGAGTCAGACAGTCATTCACACTCACATTCACACCTATGCCCAATTTAGAATCACCAGGTAACCCAACCCCAATACCTGCATGTCTTTGGACTGTGGGAGCAACCTCGAGTACCTGAGTACTTGGAGAGAACTCATGCAAACACAGGGAGAGGGAGGAGTGCTAACTACAGCATTACCTTATTTTTTTTTATTTTTTTTTTTCCTTGAAGGAAGAAAAAAATCCTTGAAAGAATGAAAATCAAAGATATTAAGTATCTTAGGCATCAAAGTCAGGCTGTAATTACAACTTTTCCTGTTTATATTCATGCATAAAGATATGCTATAAGCTATTCACAAGCTATACTAAAGATGACACTTCTATTTAATTGCAGTGCAAACAGCGAAAGAAAGAGAGAAGGAAACATGTCTTTTTCATTGATGCTTGTAGCTTTAATGGTAATATAAATGACAGTACTCAAAGAATTTTTTAGTTTTTTTTTTTCTATTAAAGCAGAAAAAGCAAAGGTATGCTAATTTTTTTGGGGGGGTTAAGCACAAATAGAATGAGAAATGAAATAAACAAAATAGCATACTTCGCGTGCTTAGGAATTTATCTTTGTCAAAAAAATGTTTACAGGTCTCAATTTCAGTTTACATTTGTAATACAGGAGGTTCTGAATCTGTTTGGTTGACAGGGTGAATAATCTCACTTTGTTGCTTCACTTTTATGGGTTTTGTGTGCATTTAAACAAATAATTTTTCTGTGTTTTTACTGCAGCAGTGGCATTCATCTGCAGCAACCAGGAACGCTCCTGCTTGGGAGTACTTTAAGTTGTTTGGAAAAAATGGTTTCTGGGATAACAATTTTTATGTATGGTTATTCACAAACTATCACGGTCACTGTGTCCATTTTTGTATACACAGTACTTAAAAATTATAGCAAGCAAGTAGAAAGTAAAATATAAAATATAGAATCAATGAGCCGTTACAATAGATATTGCTCAAGTAAGGGGTCTATGGTGATAGCTGTGGTAGATTTGACAAAAAAGCATCAAAGATTCCCTTCTTGCTCAGCTCATATAGATTGATGCCTGTGGATTCATAACATTTCAGAAAACCTCATTGTATTTTTGATCCAGGAGAGTTGTTTCACTGAGAGAAATGAGTAGACTCCAGGAAAATTGTTGCCGCAATCCTTTGGTCCAAATGAAGTGACCCCAACCAGTGCTCCATTACACAGCAGTGGACCTCCAGAATCCCCCTGTAGCAAGAATAAATACATGATAGTCTTTCTTTGACCAACTTACAGGTATGAAAATGCCAAAAAAAAGTTGCTGAGCTCAATGGCTTTTCAAGAAGAAAAACAATGCATTATTGATACTTACCCTACATGTATCACCCTCATCTAAACTATTTGCACCAGCACATATCATGCCCTTGGTGATAACAGGGTTTCCGTTGTAATAATGACCAGAGTTGCATGTATGTCTGCTGACCACAGTGACATTGACAGACAGGAGAACATCTGATATTTGGTTGTTTTCAGTTACTCCCCATCCAGCCACCATACACTTGCTTCCAGGTGGAGGGTCTCTGACAATGTTGTCCAGTTGGAGGGGTTTCACTGCCATGGTTAGTATCACTGGTTCCTTGAGCTGAAAAATAATTAAATGGAAATATTTAGTGTTGGGGATAAATGGAATACATGTACCGGCATTACGTATTTAAAATACAAAATATGAGTAACTGTATTCCGTTACAGTTTAAAAAGGTGGTATTCAGAATACAGTTACTTTGTTGAAATAATGGATTGAATTGCATTTATATAGCGCTTTTCTAGGCACCCAAAGCACTTTACAATTCCACTATTCATTCACTCTCACACACTGGTGGAGGCAAGCTACAGTTGTAGCCACAGCTGCCCTGGGGCAGACTGACAGAAGTGAGGCTGCCATATCACACCCCTCTGGCCATCACCAGTAGGCGGTAGGGTAAAATGCCTTGCCCAGGGACACAACAACCAGGACCGAGAGAGCAGGGGGATCGAACCGGCAACCTTCCGGTTACAGATGAGCTTCCCAATCCCCTGAGCCACGGTCGCCTCGTGGGATCACACGGCGGTCTTTTCCTTTTTCATGTGTTAGGGTATGCCTAATGCCTGGGTCTCAATCTCGTGGCCCATGTCACCTCTACTTGCGGCCATAAAATGACCTGAAGAAATATTTTTAAAAATTACTGTTCAAAAAATGATCTAATATGAAGACAATAGGCAGAGTGTTACAGGCATAGTCCTAAAGAATGTAGCCTCACGGTCAGTGTAGCCCCATTGCAAGTAAGCTATTAAGACTCGACTGTACACTTTGTTTTTCTCCGAAACAATAAGTTCAGTTGGAGCAGCCATTCAACGCCTCTCTCTGTCTCTCACTAGCAAAGTTGACCCAGACAACAAAGTAAAGCTAGTTTTCGGCTACGAGGCCGACACAGAACCTGACGTATTAGCCGGAGGTCCCTTTACTATGGTTCGGTGCCGCGGACCTGTTTTATATACACCCAGAAAAAGTGCAGCCTAATGGCCACCTTACTGTTACTCATTTTATATTAAGAATTAAAATAGTTGGTATTGGTATGGCGACTATCCTTCAATAATAGTAATAAATCAATCCGCAATAGCACATTCATGTAGATGTAAAAAGCTTGATAATATATTAAGTAATCCAAAGTATTCAGAATACGTTACTCTCATTGAGCAACGTAACGGAATACATTACAAAATACATTTTGGGGCATGTAATCTGTAGTGAAATACATTTTAAAAGTAACCTTCCTAACACTGGAAATATTACATATTGATAATGACTGCTTATATTTGACCTTTACAGAGCTGGTCATGAATTAAATATTCATGTAGCACTATGCTAAAATCTTGAACCACAACTCAAACCTGCCACACAAAACTTTTATTTATTGTTCTTTGTAGTGAACAGCAGGATGTACCTCATATTTTCAACCAATGTCCATACTTCAGCAAATAGAGGATGATGGAGAAAAAAGAAAGAAACTATGGAAGGGGAATCTGTCTTACTATTGTCAGGGGTAGAGGTGGAGGAGAAAGACCAAGCATCAGAGCAGGAAGGTGAAAGCTCATAGGACACATCAGCTTTTGATGAGCCTGAACTGGGACCTACGGCCCATTTTAAAAGGAGCAATTTACTGCAGGTCTCTGACATTTTTAGAAATTACAAAATGCCCACAATGGATTCTGCCTGTTGTCATTTTGCTCCTTCTCAGGCTCCTCAAAAGCTTGTATGTCCTCCTTCTGAACTTTCACCTTGTTGCTCTAATGTCTGGCCCTCCTCCACTTCATCCCCTGACAGTTCTAAATATGACTCTACTTGACTCTACTTCATCATATCATTTTGTGATCTAACAAGACCTTATGTCCGCTTCAAGGGATAGAAGATAAATTAATAACAAACAATAAGACACAACATGTTTCTTTGAAACAAAAATCTAATTATCAAAGTATTTTTCTTCTGGGTTTCAGGGTAACTTTTGCTTCACTTGGTATTGATCAGTGAATTATCAACTTACCTTGAGCAACATGAGGTCATTGCCCTTGAATGCACTGTAATAGCCAGGACGAGGAAATCGTTTCTCAACCTCTCTGACCTGCCAAGAATCAACTTCCACTTTCCTGAGGGAGTGCGCTCCCAGGATCACTAGAGTCATACTGTAAACAAAAACAGTTCATGTATATAAAATGGTAATAGGTCAGAAGTGTGTAAAACAATCATAAAATAATAATAGTTCCCTCATTATATATGGAAAATTCCACCCGTGCTGTTATTGAGCCTTAAATGAATTTCAAGATATTTTCCCACAGCTGAATGAAAATTTCAACATTATAAAAATGTTTTAGATTATAAAATCTATCTCATATTTCATGTGTATGTAGCTGTGATTTCTGTTATTCTTTAACTGAGTGCAATTTTGTCTCTCGGACAATGACTAGTGCAAACAAAATACTCTGTGAAGATACAACATACAATAAAATGAACAAACTATAAATAAAAATAACTTATTTCCCAATGTTTTAAATGTTGTATATTAATCCTCTCCATTCATTTTAAAAAATTTTACATTAATAATTATAATAAATATAATAAAGAAATTAAACTTTGTATAGTCCATCTGTTTTTTTTTTGTTTGTTTGTTTTGTTGTTTTACGTTTTTGTTTTTTTTTTGTCTGATGAATATTCTTTCATATTTCTGTATACGATTTATTTGACCTGTATTTTTTTGGGTTCTAAAAACTCAATAAACACATTGTTACAAAAAAAGTAATTATAATGAAGTGTTTTATATGACGCTTGAAAAGATTCTGGACAAAATAAACTGACACATTTTAGTGTCTACTTTCTTGTTCCAGTTCTGAAGCAAGTCTAACATAAAATACCTTTAAAGAAGATTATTGTGTGTTTGTTATTTAAAAGGCACCTTTTATATGTATTTATGAATATTTTGAAGGCTGGATTAGAAATGTTTTTTTTGTCATTTCTTGGAGTGTAATCAACCTCTGGTTTCATTAATCTACCAAGCTGTCAGATCAAGTCGTCTTACATACCTTTTCCTTGTGATCGCTTGTTAAATCTCTTTATGTATTATCATTCACACAGTCAGTTAAACATAAATATTGCAATATTTTGATTTGAAAGTTTAAGAAAAGTAAGCGTTCCTACTCAGTGCAGTGGGCAGCTGTCAGGACCCATTGTGGATGGATTAATGTCCCGCCACACATAGCTCGTTCACTTCTCACATGAGCCATGAAAGGCAGTGAGTGTGGCTCAACTTCTTTCCCTCTAATAATCTCAGAGCCATGACCTAAAGCAAAAAAATAAAAAATCCAGTCACATAACAAAATCAGCGCATCATGAAATCAAAAACAGATGAGTGAAACAAACACCCTGTGACAACTGTTTTGTAATGCTTTATACACATGTAATGTGTGTTTTACATGTCACATGTAATAGATGTAATACATCAGTAATATATCTTTCATACATTACTGATGTATTACATTCAAATTGTTTCCATGATGGACAAAGTATATTTTTTTAAAAATACATTTAAAATAAAATAGAAGAAATTACTTGCCTGGCTGGATGATGAAGAGAAACATGCATGAGACGAAAACACTGAAATTCCTCAGGCAGGACATTTCTTCTTACCTCTTTGATCAGATGTTGAATGTTGAAACTCACAGTGACGCTCAGTTTTATATGTTGAACTACAAGGATGTGGTATGACCACAGAATTAATGAGTCAGGAAAATGAACATATGCACACAAATGTATATACACACACACACACACACACACACACACACACACACACACACACACACACAGAGTTACGGCCGTAGCAGTGGGCCCGTGGAAGTGCCTTTTTTCATTGTTGTTTGTTTGTTGCTGTCTTTGTTGTAGTGACCTTTTTCCTTTTTGTTGTTAGTGATAAAACGGCGTTGCCGTCTCTTTGTGTTAAGCTTATTCATAAAAAAACATTAATATATGTTAAACACCGCTGCTTGGTTTCCTTTTCATTCTGTTCCTGAACCATTTGTTACCGGTCCCCACACACACTCCTAGACCTCCTTCGTAGGGACGTAACACACAAACTATGTAACAGTAATTTGGCCAAAGTGACAAGAATTATTTTGAAGGAGTAAAGATGAGTCAGAATTATGTCAGCAGCTTGCTGATGGCTACCAAAAGCATCTGGTTGAGGTGGGATATATGCATATTTTTGAGTTCGTGTGTATATTTTTGACCTCATGTGGATTGAAAATACATGTAATCTTTTGAACCCAACTCATTATAGATAGATGTTGTATGGTGATTCTCTGATGGAAAAACAACATTCAGAGAAATCATTAAAGCGTCCACATTTCTCAGACAGAACATTTTTTCTTATCTTTAGTTTATCAGGCGTTGAATGCACTGAAACCCAATGTGCTGCAAAGCTTTTTATGTTGAGCTCAAAAGATGTGCTCTCACCACGAGTCAGCAAAATAGAGACATGGGAATTGATGCATTCTGATAAGCTTGTGGCCAAATTTAATATGATAATAACCATTTAGTTCCTGTGTGATGGGGGCTCACCACATGTCACATTGCCACTGGGTGCAGTGACAACGTGACATGTAGGTATGTCACTGAAGTCACAGATATGGGTGAACATGCAAACTTCACAAAGAAAGGCCCCAGCCAAATAAAGAGTAAACAGTACAAATATATACAAAATATCCCATCCAGTTAGTCTGGAACTCGGAGTATTACGCCTCTTCAAGGTAAAAAAAAGAGAGAAAAAAGAGTAAAACCCCAAGCCATGACACTGTGCATCTTTCATTCTCCCTTGTAGAAGCTTTCATGCAACTCTACTGCTGGGATTCAGTTCCACCGTAACGGGTCATCATATTCTAACTGCCAAATACCTCTATCTGAATTCTTTACATCAAATAAATCATGTTCAATTCCTTCTAATGATGTCTTCTTATTGAAATATTTTAAATACAATGAGATTTCTATAGACAAATACATGGATGTGCCATGGGCTCCCTAGTGGCACACACTGTAGCCAACCTTTACATGGAGGTAGTGGAAAGTAAAGCTCTTTGAAGGGGACAGCACCTAGCCACTGGTACAGATAAGTGGATGACACCTGGGTCAAAATCACAACCCAAAAAGTAGAAGCCTTTACTGTTCGCATCAACTCAGTGAATAGAAAACATAAAGTTTACCAGGGAAGATATGACATGATAATAGTTTGCCACTTCTGGACTGGTCTAAGCCAGAAGGGGAAAAAAGGACCACATACATTTAAAGAAGCCTATTAAAACATCTGGTTATGCCAACTGGGCCTTCAGCAAATAAGTCCTGAGCACAGATACACAGGAAAGAAGGTCCGACACCAAATATGGAGAAACAGAACAAGCTTGTCATCCCTTATGCAGCAGGTTTATCAGAGAAATTCAGAAGAATTTTCTCCAATATATTTTGTTTTGTAAATGGATAACAGGTGGAGTAATTGATTGAAATGTCTAAATAAAAGACTGTTTGATTCTTGTTTGAATCTGCGGTTGAGTCTGTTCAGTCAGCCCTGACACAAACAAACAAACAGACAAAAAAATGTAGTTTTTTTGTTTTTCTTTAAAATTTCTATTATTGTATAACAAGACAAAACTGCAAACCTGAAAGCATTTTTTCTCATTCCTAACTAACTGAAGCCTTTCATTGAACCAACAAATAAACAAATTTGTACTCTTTCTGGCCACACACGTGGCAGCACTTCTAGTATCATTTTATTTGTATTCAACAAAATAAAAATTCAGAGATAAGTGTACACATACGTTTTTGACTGCTAGGGAAAACTATTTTCTTTACAAATAACTCTCTCACTGAACTAACACAGCCAATCACTCAACATGTTTGTACTCTCTGCTCATATTACCTTCATATTGAATAAGTTTTTGCTTTTTAAAGATGTATTTTAACATTGTACTGAACAACAAACAAATCCTCCCTGACAAGAAAAAAAAAAAACTTCAGGGGGCCAAATTCCATTATATTTCATCACGTCACTATACGGGCCACAAGTAAGGGTGACGTGGGTTGCAAATGACCCACAGGCCACAAGTTTCAGACCCCTGGTGTAATTATATATACACAAAAATACATTATAGATTATTGTGAATACGTTTGCTTTTACCCTCCTAGTAATGGCCAGCAATTAATATTTGTCCTCTGTCAGGGACATGAGTCTGAGACTGCACTGTCAACCACCATTTATCGAATCTATATGACTCCTGTTGTAGTTGAATGGGACATCCTGGACTTTCTATTGATGCCACATTTGTGGGGGGCCAGAGATGGGCACTAACGTGAAATCTGATTACTTTTTTCCAAGTAATTTTCAAAGTAAGGGGTTACTATCGCAAAAAAGTAATTAGATCACTGTTACTTTCCCGTAAGCACGTGTCACACAGTGGAACTTTTTTGTTGTTATTATTCTTTCATATTGATTTTATTTTGATTTTAGTGTTTATTTTCAAGTATAGTTTTTATTGCATGATTTTATTCTAATGTTTGTATTGTATGGTTTTTAGTGTTTTATTTGACATTGTTTTAATCCACTTTGGATTGGCTGGGCATGGGACAATTTGCTGATAGGGATCACCTATCAGCTGTTTAAAGACCTATTAAAGACCTATTAAAAGCAAGCTAGTGGAGCACTGGAGCACAGAGGCCCCAGACATGAAGAGGAATGCAAGAAGGCCAGTAGAAAAAGAGGGACCCTCTTCCTCATTGTGGGGGTGCGACGCTTCATCTGGAGAAGGACGGGTCAGCGTGACGTGGCCACCCAGTCCTGACAGCAGGAACAGCGACAGTAGGAGACAGCGTGTGTGATTGGCAGCAGGGGAGAGGTATACCTCTGCCTGCATTTGTGAGTAGTGTCTCCACTTTTGTTCACCGGTGCAGCTGTGTTGGGAGAGGTCGCCATGGCTATAAGCCAGGGCCACTTCCGGGATAATTGTTCTGGCCCCTATTTGTTCATTTACAGGGCACTGACACGAGGGGAGCCGTGGTGGCATCACACGACGGACTCCAGTGCAGAATGCTAGCTGGGTTGGGATGTGATGAGCCCAGTGAAGGGACGAGAGGGGGATAGGAGGCTCCTCCTCGTCTGCCTGGGACGAGGCTGGCACCTAGCATAAAATGTTACACTTTGGAAGTGAGAACAGGGAAAATTTCACCCACACTGTAATCATGTTATAAATGAATTTCAAGATATGTTCCCACAGCTGAAGGAAAATTATTACTATTTCATATTTAATGTGTATGTAGCTGTGATGTCTGTTATTCTTTAACTGAGTGCAATTTTGCTTCTACAACAACATACTGTGAAGATACAACATACAA
This sequence comes from Oreochromis niloticus, assembly GCF_001858045.2. Taxonomy (NCBI): domain Eukaryota; kingdom Metazoa; phylum Chordata; class Actinopteri; order Cichliformes; family Cichlidae; genus Oreochromis; species Oreochromis niloticus. Next base: position 26,846,848 of record NC_031977.2, read on the forward strand.
GAATATGGACAAACTAAAAATGCAAAATTGATTAAAATGATCAGATGTTGAATGTTGAAACTCACTGTGATGCTCAGCTTTATATATTGAACTGCAAGCATGTGGTATGACCACAGAAATTAATGAGTCAGCAAAATGAACATATGCACACAAATGGTTAATAATGTGTGGTATATCAGTAAGTATATTGGTTAACTCTGTCACCAAGTAAGTAAAATCATGAAGAAGGAGGCCTAGCAATTTCTTTAACTTCACAAAAACTAGACCACTGAACCTTGGTAATAACTGGGCCTTTCTCAGGTGTCCAACAGGACAATGATCCCAAACTCATAAAAACTTGTTCTAGAATGGATAAAGCAGCCACACATTAGGCTTCTGGAATGGCTGTCTCAAAGGCCCAACATCAACCCTACTGAAGATTTGTTGACTGTGGTTTAAAGTAAGGCCAATGCAAGGAAACCAACCATTTTAAAACTAAACTCTTTTAGTTCTTCCACAATTATGTCAGCAGCTTGCTGATGGCTACCAAAAGCCTCTGGTCGATGTGTGGCATCTGCATATATTTGAGTCTGTATGCATATTTTTGAGTTTGTGTGTATATTTTTGACCTCATGTGGATTGAAAATAAATGTAATCTTTTGAACCCAACTCATTATAGATATATGTCACATGGTGATTCTCTGATGGAAAAACAACATTCAGAGAAATCATTAAAGCGTCCACATTTCTCAGACAGAACATTTTTTCTTATCTTTAGTTTATCAGGCGTTGAATGCACTGAAACCCAATGTGCTGCAAAGCTTTTTATGTTGAGCTCAAAAGATGTGCTCTCACCACGAGTCAGCAAAATAGAGACATGGGAATTGATGCATTCTGATAAGCTTGTGGCCAAATTTAATATGATAATAACCATTTAGTTCCTGTGTGATGGGGGCTCACCACATGTCACATTGCCACTGGGTGCAGTGACAACGTGACATGTAGGTATGTCACTGAAGTCACAGATATGGGTGAACATGCAAACTTCACAAAGAAAGGCCCCAGCCAAATAAAGAGTAAACAGTACAAATATATACAAAATATCCCATCCAGTTAGTCTGGAACTCGGAGTATTACGCCTCTTCAAGGTAAAAAAAAGAGAGAAAAAAGAGTAAAACCCCAAGCCATGACACTGTGCATCTTTCATTCTCCCTTGTAGAAGCTTTCATGCAACTCTACTGCTGGGATTCAGTTCCACCGTAACGGGTCATCATATTCTAACTGCCAAATACCTCTATCTGAATTCTTTACATCAAATAAATCATGTTCAATTCCTTCTAATGATGTCTTCTTATTGAAATATTTTAAATACAATGAGATTTCTATAGACAAATACATGGATGTGCCATGGGCTCCCTAGTGGCACACACTGTAGCCAACCTTTACATGGAGGTAGTGGAAAGTAAAGCTCTTTGAAGGGGACAGCACCTAGCCACTGGTACAGATAAGTGGATGACACCTGGGTCAAAATCACAACCCAAAAAGTAGAAGCCTTTACTGTTCGCATCAACTCAGTGAATAGAAAACATAAAGTTTACCAGGGAAGATATGACATGATAATAGTTTGCCACTTCTGGACTGGTCTAAGCCAGAAGGGGAAAAAAGGACCACATACATTTAAAGAAGCCTATTAAAACATCTGTCTGTGAAGATTCTCAGTCAGTTTGAGTTCCCTCCCCAGACGCCTTAACACCCACTCAAATCCTGGGCCATCTGACCTCAGGAATTCACATGACAAGGTGGGGCCAGGTTTCACAATGGGCTCACCCGAAACCCTGGCTGATTAGGTCCCACACCCGCTTTCACACCTTGGCGCATGTGATTAGAGGATCACCAGGGTGTCCTTTGTCCCTCCTTGGGGGGGATACTCCCACTGGGTTTAAATCTGGGACTCTCGGCCATTTGACCTTAGAACTGAAGAAGCTTCTCGGATGAGAGGTGAAACGTCTTCAAGCAACTTAAAGAAGTCCAGACGCTTTTCTTTGCAAACTCCTTTGATTAAAACATCTGGTTATGCCAACTGGGCCTTCAGCAAATAAGTCCTGAGCAAAGATACACAGGAAAGAAGGTCCGACACCAAATATGGAGAAACAGAACAAGCTTGTCATCCCTTATGTAGCAGGTTTATCAGAGAATTGCAGAAGAATTTTCTGCAAGCACGACATCCCAGCCCGTGGGTGGGGTCCACTCAGGCTCCTCAAGTTTTGGCATGTTTTCTGAGCTCTGACCTTCATGTTCTAATATCTGGCCCTGCCATATCTCCTTGTCTGAAAGCAAGTCTGACCTCACTTCTACAATTCTGAGTAAAATCCTTTCTCTCTGACTCACAAAAACAGATCATTTGTGTTTAGTGCAGCGCACTGTGGTATATTCTCAATAAATGCTTCACTGGTCCTTCACCTGAGTTGGTGAAGCCCCAGTTGGGAGAACTAGATGTTTTAATTGCACTTAGAAATTTTCTAAGCAGAACATTTCTTTAGATCTCTCTTTTATCAGAGCAGTGGTTCCCTGACTGCACTGAAAACTGCAGTAATGCACAAGCAATGCCTTTTATTTTGGAGTTTAAAGAATGCAGGTTAACCACAAAAAAAATCAATGAGTTAGCTAAACAGAGAAATGGAAACTAATGCGTCATCATTTCAAAGCCTGTGGTCAAATGTTCACATTTATCATAAATAATAAGCATTGTGCACAGTGGATGGAAATATGTAGGAAGGTAACTGATACTTTCATCTACACTTGTAACCACAAAACTTAAAAAATAAATAAATGAGAATTTGTGGAGGTAAACAGATCAGTTGTGTTTAGTGCAGCATATTTTGGAACAGTCTCATATTCTTGTTGGCATTACTGTAATTGTCTTTTGAAGAAATCCATCCTTCCATTCTCTTCCACTTAAATTTAAAGCTTTCATAGGGCAAGAGGCGGGGTACACCCTGGACAAGTCACCAGCCCGTCACAGGGCTAACACAGAGAGTCAGACAGTCATTCACACTCACATTCACACCTATGCCCAATTTAGAATCACCAGTTAACCCAACCCCAATACCTGCATGTCTTTGGACTGTGGGAGCAACCTCGAGTACCTGAGTACCTGGAGAGAACTCATGCAAACACAGGGAGAGCATGCAAACTCCACACAGAAAGACGAGATGGTGAATTCAAATCCAGGACCTTCTCGCTGTGATGAAGCAGTGCTAACTACAGCATTACCTTATTTTTGATCTTTTTTTCATTTAAAAAAAAAATTATTGGAAGGAAAGAAAATCAAAAACACTAAGCATATTGGGCATCAAAGTCAGGCTGTAATTACCTCTTTTCCACTGTTTATATTTTTGGAGATTATGTATCGGAATTTCAGGAGCTGGACCACACTCCTTCCGGTTCTCATCTATATACGTTCTCCCAGTTCTGCAAGCTGTTCATTCTCGTTCACGTGCCCCACCCTGCCTCCTTTTTTCAATTCTTCAACTTCTTCACTTCTATTTAGTACATGGGGATCTGCCAGGCCAGTGAGCCGTCACCAGTCCCCTTCAAGGCCTTCCCCAAACCAAAGCTCAATTCATGTCCAAGCATTCATCTTTACCAACTAAAATGCTGTTAAACCTAAAATGAGGACGTGGGCCCACTTAGTGAAATGCATAAATGTAAGCTCTAAGGTATGCATAGGGTATACTAAAGATGACACTCTTAAAGAATGGCAGTACAAACAGCGAAAGAAAGACAGAAGGGAACGTCTTTTCTATTGATGCTTCTAGCTTTAATGGTAATATGAATGACAGTGCTCAAAGATTTTTTTTAATGTTTTTTTCTATTAATAAAGTAGAATAAGCAGAGCGTATGTTATTTTTTTATTTTTTGGTCAGGTGTGTGTGTGTGGGGGGGGGGGGGGGGGGGCAATCACAAATAGAATGAGAAATGAAATAAACAAAATAGCATACTTAGCGTGCTTAGGAATTTATCTTTGTCAAAAAAAAATGTTTACAGGTCTCAATTTCAGTTTACATTTGTAATACAGGAGGTTCTGAATCTGTTTGGTTGACAGGCTGAATAATCTCACTTTGCTGCTTCACTTTTATAAGTTTTGTGTGCATTTAAACAAAAAATTTTTCTGTGCTTTTACTGCAGCAGTGGCATTCATCTGCAGCAACCAGGAACGCTCCTGCTTGGGAGTACTTTAAGTTGTTTGGAAAAAAAAAATGCTTCAAGGGATAACAATTTTTATGTATGGTTATTATATAAAGTAAAATATAAAATGTAGAATCAATGAGCTGTTACAATAGAAAATAATAAGGGGTCTATGGTGATAGCTGTTGCAGATTTGACAAGAAACATCCTAAAAAAGTTTCCCTTCTTGCTCAGCTTAGATAGATTAATGCCTGCGGATTCATCATATTTCAGATAACTTCATTGTATTTTTGATCCAGGAGAGTTGTTTCTCTGTGACAAAGGAAAAGACTGGACGTTTCATGGAGCCACAATTCTTTGGTCCAAATGAAGTGACCCCAACCAGTGCTCCATTACACAGCAGTGGACCTCCAGAATCCCCCTGTAGGAATAAATACATGATAGTCTTTCTTTGACTAACGCACTGGTGTGAAAATGCCAAAAAACAAGTTGCTGAGCTCAATGGCTTTTCAAGAAGAAAACAATCCATTATTGATACTTACCATACATGTATCACCCTCATCTAAACCATCATGACCTGCACATATCATGTTACTGGTGATGACAGGGTGATGGTTGTAATAAGAGTTGCATGTCTGTCTGCTGACCACAGTCACATTGGCAGACAGGAGAACATCTGATGTTTGGTTGTTTTCAGTTTGTCCCCATCCAGCAACCATACACTTGCTTCCAGGTGGAGGGTCTCTGACGATTTTGCCCAGCTGAAGGGGTTTCACTGTATTGGTTAGAATCGCTGGTTTCTTAAGCTGAAAAATAATTACATGGAAATATTACATATTGTTAATGACTGTTTATATTTGACCTTTACAGAGTTGGTCATAAAGTAAATATTCATGCAGCACTGTGCTAAAGTCTTGAACCACAACTCATTTATTTATATATTTTGTGTTGTAAATGGAAAATAGGTGGCATAACTTCTTGAAATGTCTAAATATATATATACACAAAAATACATTATATATTAATGTGAATAAGTTTACTTTTACCTTTTGTCCTCCTAGTAATACCCAGCAATTAATTTTTGTCCTCTGCCAGAGACATGAGCCTAAAACTGCACTTTCAATCACCATTTATGCAATCTATATGACTCCTGGTGTAGTTGAATGGGACATCTTGAACTTTTTATTGATGCCGCATTTATGGGGGCTGGACTAATGGAGCACATGAACTTTCTTTCAAAAATGATGGAAATTGCAGTTTCCATATTGTATGGCGAAAAGGGAGGTGAAGTGACATTTTTTTGCATATATTATAATTCTGTTGCTTAACATTTAATTTTTTTCTTCAATTTCAGGGCCTTTGATTTAGTTGGATTTCGGAAATGCACAGTAATTTAATGACTTCCAGCACAAAACCTTTATTTATTGTTCTTTGTAGTGAACAGCAGGATGTACCTCATATTTTCAACCAATGTCCATACTTCAGCAAATAGAGGATGATGGAGAAAAAAATGGAAGGGGAATCTGTCTTCCTATTGTCAGGGGTAGAGGTGGAGGAGAAAGACCAAACATCAGAGCAGGAAGGTGAAAGCTCAGAGGACACATCAGCTTTTGATGAGCCTGAACTGGGACCTACGGCCCATTTTAACAGGAGAAATTTACTGCAGGTCTCTGACAGTTTTAGAAATTACAAAATGCCCACAATGGACTCTGCCTGTTGTCATTTTGCTCCTTCTCAGGCTCCTCAAAAGCTGGTATGTCCTCCTTCTGAACTTTCACCTTGTTGCTCTAATGTCTGGCCCTCCTCCACTTCATCCCCTGACAGTTCTAAATATGACTCTGCTTCATCATATCATTTTGTGATCTAACAAGACCTTATGTCCGCTTCAAGGGATAGAAGATAAATTAATAACAAACAATAAGACACAACATGTTTCTTTGAAACAAAAATCTAATTATCAAAGTATTTTTCTTCTGGGTTTCAGGGTAACTTTTGCTTCACTTGGTATTGATCAGTGAATTATCAACTTACCTTGAGCAACATGAGGTCATTGCCCTTGAATGCACTGTAATAGCCAGGACGAGGAAATCGTTTCTCAACCACTCTGACCTGCCAAGAATCAACTTCTACTTTCCTTATGGAGTGTGCTCCCAGGATCACTAGAATCATACTGTAAACAAAAACAGTTCATGTATATAAAATGGTAATAGGTCAGAAGTGTGTAAAACAATCATAAAATAATAATAGTTCCCTCATTATATATGGAAAATTCCACCTGTGCTGTTATTGAGCCTTAAATGAATTTCAAGATATTTTCCCACAGCTGAATGAAAATTTTGACATCATAAAAACATTTCAGATCATGAAACCTATTCCATATTTCATGTGTATGTAGCCGTGATTTCTGTTATTCTTTAACTGAGTGCAATTTTGTCTCTTGGAAAATGGACAAAGTATAAATAAAAAATGAACAATAATTTATTTCCCAGTGTTTTAAATGTTGTATATTCATCCTCTCCATTTATTTTAAACAATTTTACATTAATAATTACAAAAAAGTGTTTGATATATGACGCTTGAAAAGATTCTGGAGAAAATACTCTGAGACATTTTAGTGTCTACTTTTTTGTTCCAGTTCTGAAGCAAGTCTAACATAAAATACCTTTAAAGAAGATTATTGTGTGTTTGTTATTTTAAAGGTACCTTTTATACATACTTATGGATATTTTGAAGCCTGGAATAGAAAAAAAGATTTATTTTTTTTGTCATTTTTTAGAGTGTAATCAACCTCTGGTTTCATTAATCTACCAAGCTGTCAGATCAAGTCGTCTTACAGACCTTTTCCTTGTGATCTCTTGTTAAATCTCTTTATGTATTATCATTCACACAGTCAGTTAAACATAAATATTGCAATATTTTGATTTGAAAGTTTAAGAAAAGTAAGCGTTCCTACTCAGTGCAGTGGGCAGCTGTCAGGACCCATTGTGGATGGATTAATGTCCCGCCACACATAGCTCGTTCACTTCTCACATGAGCCATGAAAGGCAGTGAGTGTGGCTCAACTTCTTTCCCTCTAATAATCTCAGAGCCATGACCTAAAGCAAAAAAATAAAAAATCCAGTCACATAACAAAATCAGCGCATCATGAAATCAAAAACAGATGAGTGAAACAAACACCCTGTGACAACTGTTTTGTAATGCTTTATACACATGTAATGTGTGTTTTACATGTCACATGTAATAGATGTAATACATCAGTAATATATCTTTCATACATTACTGATGTATTACATTCAAATTGTTTCCATGATGGACAAAGTATATTTTTTTAAAAATACATTTAAAATAAAATAGAAGAAATTACTTGCCTGGCTGGATGATGAAGAGAAACATGCATGAGACGAAAACACTGAAATTCCTCAGGCAGGACATTTCTTCTTACCTCTTTGATCAGATGTTGAATGTTGAAACTCACAGTGACGCTCAGTTTTATATGTTGAACTACAAGGATGTGGTATGACCACAGAATTAATGAGTCAGAAAAATGAACATATGCACACAAACACAAACACAAACACACACACACACACAGAGTTACGGCCGTAGCAGTGGGCCCGTGGAAGTGCCTTTTTTTCATTGTTGTTTGTTTGTTGCTGTCTTTGTTGTAGTGACCTTTTTCCTTTTTGTTGTTAGTGATAAAACGGCGTTGCCGTCTCTTTGTGTTAAGCTTATTCATAAAAAAAACATTAATATATGTTAAACACCGCTGCTTGGTTTCCTTTTCATTCTATTCCCAAACCATTTGTTAACGGTCCCCACACACACTCCTAGACCTCCTTCGTGAGGACGTAACACACAAACTATGTAACAGTAATTTGGCCAAAGTGACAAGAATTATTTTGAAGGAGTAAAGATGAGTCAGAATTATGTCAGCAGCTTGCTGATGGCTACCAAAAGCATCTGGTTGAGGTGGGATATATGCATATTTTTGAGTTCGTGTGTATATTTTTGACCTCATGTGGATTGAAAATACATGTAATCTTTTGAACCCAACTCATTATAGATAGATGTTGTATGGTGATTCTCTGATGGAAAAACAACAATTCAGAGAAATCATTAAAGCATCCACATTTCTCAGACAGAACATTTTTTCTTATCTTTAGTTTATTAGGCGTTGAATGCACTGAAACCCAATGTGCTGCAAAGCTTTTTATGTTGAGCTCAAAAGATGTGCTCTATTAAACCCGATCCTTTTTTCCCCATGACAAAACAGAGAAAACCGACTCATAGTGTGTTAAAACAGTTATATTTCTTTTTATTCAATCATCTTCCAGAGAGAGAGAACCCTGCACAGCTCAAACGCCAGTTGCAAGAGCTCTCTAACATTAGAATCATCAGCTGTGTCTTATATGGTGTTATTTCGGTACTTCACACGTCACACAGGCTTGAACATTGCTTATATGGAAAGTTCCTCTTTTTTGTGTTGTTACGTTCCCCTGAGGGGTCTAGGCGGTGAGGGGAAGTAACAAAAGGTGTACGGGTCAGAAAAAGGAGTCAAGGAGGCAAAGGGTTAAATTAAAGAGTTTTATTAAAGTAGCTCAACTAAAAGAGACAGACAAGCCGCTATCACCATTTAAGAAAACAAACAAAACTCAGGCGTTGATCAATAAAGTAAAACGTAAGCCAAAAAGAAAGAGCAGCTCACTAGCTGCAAACACGGACCTGAAACTCACTAGCCGGAAACCACCAAAAACACAGCTCACAAGCTGTAACCACACTAATGGCACTCTGGCCCAGAGCTCACCTTTCCCTGTGCTTAAATACTCTTAATTACTGACGAGAGTCAGCTGCACAAAAGAAAGAAGGTGGCACCTCAGGCAGATGGGAGATTGTAGGACACACCCACACAGGCACCTTCAGGATGAGGCCCTGCTAGGGCCGTAACAGTGTCTATATCTATTAATATGCCTGTGCACTACAACTTCCTGTTTTTCAGTCTGGCTGAGCACTTATTTGTGAGTCAAAGGTGGCCTTGCTCTACAAGCCTTCATTATTAAAGTACATAAAACAATATAATGAGCAGATACACATTAAAAATATTTCTTTTATTCCTAACAGTCCCCCTTTTTCATTTCTCACTTGAGGAATGAACTAATTCCTAATTTAGCACATTTTGTTTACTTCAAGGGCAGCACGGTGGAACGGTGGTTAGCACTGTTGCCGCACAGCAAGAAGGTCCTGAGTTCAATTTCACCATCAGGCCGGGGTCTTTCTGTGTGGAGTTTGCATGTTCTCCCCGTGTTTGCGTAGGTTCCCTCCGGGTACTCCGGCTTCCTCCCACTGTCCAAAGACATGCAGCTTGTGGGGATAGGTTAATTGGATAATCCAAATTGCCACTAGGTGTGAATGTGCGAGTGAGTGTGAATGGTTGTCTGTCCCTGTGTGTTGGCCCTGCGACAGACTGGCGACCTGTCCAGGGTGTACCCCGCCTCTCGCCCTATGACAGCTGGGATAGGCTCCAGCGCCCCCCGCGACCCTGAAAAGGATAAGCGGAAGCGAATGGATGGATGGATGGATGTTTACTTCAATGCAATCCAATTGAATTTTATTTATATAGCACCAAATCACAACAAGGCTCAGGTAGGGGCAGCCTAAATGTAATCTTTGAACCCAACTCATTATAGATATATGTCACATGGTGATTCTCTGATGGAAAAACAACATTCAGAGAAATCATTAAAGCGTCCACATTTCTCAGACAGAACATTTTTTTCTGATCTTTCATTTATCAGGTGTTGAATGCACTGAAACCCAATGTATTGCAAAGCTTTTTATGTTGAGCTCAAAAGATGTGCTCTCACCATGAGTCAGCAAAATAGAGACATGGGAATTGATGCATTCTGATAAGCTTGTGGTCAAATTTAATATGAGTAATAACCATTTAGTTCCTGTGTGATGGGGGCTCACCACATGTCACATTTCCACTGGGTGCAGTGACAACGTGACATGCACAATACAATATTATACAATTTTATTTATATAGCACATTTAAAAACCAGAGGTTTGCCAAAGTGCTTCACAGAACCAATTTAGAGCAATAATAAATACAAATAAATAAAATAATACAAATAAAAATAAAATAAATAAAAATAAAATATACTGACAGCTGGGAGACATAACTAGCCAATAATACACCAGGCATAGTAGTAGTAGGCACAAGCTGAAAGGCTGAATGTTAAATCATTATAAACATTTCTCAAAGCAAAAAAAGATAAGTTACAGTACTCTTAAAAATGCGGGCTCTAGGAGGCGGGGATGGCAAGGCTAAACAAATAACTTTTTAATCGAGATTTAAAAGATTGAATTGAATCAGACGCGCGAATAGCTTGAGGGGGATTATTCCAGAGGTAGAGCGCAATAGAGGCGAATGCGCAGTCACCTCTGGTCTTAAGCCGAGATCTAGGTCACACCAGGAGCATTTGGCCTGCTGATCTAAGCTCTCTCCCAGGAGTATAAAAGCTGAGGAGATCCGCAAAATAGCTGGGCGCGGAGTTATTTATGATTGTAAAAGTGAGCAATAAGATTTTAAAATCAATGCAATATTTAATCGGGAGCCAGTGCAGGTCTGAAAGAACTGGAGTAACAGACTCAAACCTACCAGTTCCAGTTATTAGGTGCACAGCAGCATTTTGAACGAGCTGCAGTCTATGAAAAAGGGCAGATTGGAGACCAGTATAAAGGGAATTACAGTAATCTAATCTTGATCTAACAAAGGCATGGATAAGTTTTTCCAGGGCCTTACGTGGTATGTAGGGCTTGGCCTTAGAGATTAGCAGTGTTGGGACTAACGCGTTATTAAGTAACGCGTTACAGTAACTACGTTATTATTGTGGTAACGAGCACGGTAACTAGTTATTATGCCAAAACCAGGAACGCGTTACTCGTTACTGGGATTTAGATAGGCTCGTTATTCGTTACTTCGTGTGGTGGATATCGCGGAGTTTCCACAGATTCAGTAAGCAAGTGGTGGAAGCCAGCAGGTGCATGAAGGAAAAGGGAGGCAAGAGGAGAGACCCAAAGCGGCCGCCGGTCCGAGTGTCAGGTGAACTGAACTTCAGGTAAGAAGTTATGACCTGCAGTCTATCTGAGTCAGATATAAACCAAGTTTAGGTGGAGTTTATTTTCGTTATGCTGACTTTTTCATACTGCGTGCTAGCTAGCATGACGGAGTTTCTATACAGCTGGGTGGGTGCTATGATGTTACTGATGTTGAACTTTATTTTATTCATACGGTTAATTATTAGAGTTGCCAACCGTCCTGTAAAAAACAGAATCGTCTGGTATTCAGAGAAAATATTATGCGTTTCGTATTGAGGTGAAAAGGAACACAGTTTGTCCTGGACTTCAGCTACAATGAAAAAGACACAAAGCTGAAGCTGCACAGCTGCCTCTTCTTCTCTCATTCTCTCCTCTCCCTCCTGTTTCTGCTGGTTGGAGTTTTGAACAACAAAAGAAGTGACTTTTGCGGTATAATTAAAGAAAACCTAGGGTTACACATTAGACTCCAATGGATTAAAAAAATGAAGTCTGGAATTTCACGAATCCAATTTAGCCTCAGACAGTCACTGTAATATCTGATGTATTATTGTTGGTAGTTTAGCTGCTGTCAATGCATTAAGTACATAAAACCTGGCTTCCAGACTTCAAGCGCCTTGAGGGGACTGTTGTTGTGATTAGGTGCTGTACAAATAAAACTGAATTGAAAATTGAACTGAACTTGAAAAGAAAAGCCATTCCAAGTGCGCTTCAAACCTGCATTTTTTCCAGATGGCCAGCAGGTGGTGACACCATTGGAGCAAAACAATAACTGGGGGAAGCTACACAGCTGCTGCTTTACTGTTCTTTATTGCCACCTTAATTAATAATGTTTCCACTCTTCTTCATACTGTCTGAAAGGCTTTTCTATGCTACTCTTAAACTATAGTATAGTCATTCCCCACTACAGTTGGCAATGACCTTTTCCCATTTATTGCCACCTTATTTTCTCTCAAAAAGACTATTAATATGAATATTCATTTCACTTTTTTCAAATAACTTCCAAATAAGTTCCTCAAGTATGTGAGCATTCGTGTTTGCTGCTGCTGCTGATTGCCACTGCTGCAATAAAACCAGGGAAATCAATTTTTTAAAAACTGTTTTAAGACTCATTAAAGTTAGACAACAAAAAAAGATTTTTAGACAGATTCACCACTTCCTGTATTATAAACTAAAACTGAAAGTGAGTCTCATGGACAGCTTTTTGACACATACATTCTTGAGCATGCTTTCGTATTTGTTCATTTTTCATTCTGAGTATTTGTGCTTTAAAACCCCAAAACAAAGACATTTTCTTCTATAATTTCTACTTTTCTACTTTCTAATAAAGCCAGAAACAGAAATAAATAAATAAAAAATTCTGGTTTTTCAAGGTGTGTCTGTGAAGGTTCTCAGGTTATTAACAGAGGTGGAATTAACATGAAGAAACGTGTTAATTTGTGTTAACAGGTGTTGGTTTGCTATATATTTTTGATAGCACTGTGTGATTTCAACCCACTTCACACTTGTACTGATAAATTTGGAAAATTATAAATAAAATAATAAAAAATAATGATTATTAAGCAAAAATTGTACACATAATGCTTACACTTATTTCACAACTTTTTGATGAAACTACTGTTTACAACTATTTTCAGTAAATACACTCATGAAAAAAATGGAAGGAACACTTAGAAAACACATCACATTCTCGTGCACCTGGCAGAACATATAGCTGACTGCACCAGTATAGGGTCTGTAATTGGGTCCAAGAATTTTATTCCAATTTCAAATGGCAGTCAAGGTGCCGCTGGTTAGCCTGTGGCCCTCCATAGATACACCTCTCCAAACCATCACCGACCCACCATCTAACCTGTTGTGCTGAACAATGTTACAGGCAGAATACCGTTCGCCAGTTATGTCACGTGTGCTCAAGGTGAACCTGCTCTCATCTGTGAAAAGCACAGCCAATTCCGATATTCTTTTTCAAATACTAATCTGGATAGTGAGCACAAGGCCCACTAGAGGGTGTCGGGTTCTCAGTCTACCCTCACAAAGTTTGTTTCTAATTGGTTGGTCAGAGACATTGACACAAGTAACCTGCTCGAGGCCAATTTGCAGGGCTCTGGCATTGCTCATCCTGTTCTTGCTTCCACAAGGAAGCAGATACCCCACTGATGGATTAAGGACCTTCTACGGTCCTGTCCAGCTCTCCCAAAGTAACTGCCTATCTCCTGGAATCTCCTACATGTTCTTGAGACTGTGCTGGGACACATAGCAAACCTTCTGGCAAAAACATTGATGTGCCATCCTGGAGAAGTTTGACCATCTTTGCAACCTCTGTAGGGTCCAGGGTTCGCTTCATGATGTCAGCAGTGACACTAATGCTGGACAAATGCAAAACTAATGAAAAAATGGCCAGAAAAGATTAGGAGAGAAAAATGTCAGTGGCCTTCATCTGTAAATCCAATCTGGTTTTAGCAGTTATCGCATTGTTGCCCCTCTAGTTGTTAATTTCATTAACACCAAATCAGCTGAGACTGATTTAGTGTTCCTTTCATTTTTTGGAGTGTTATATTAAAACATTATGTCTTTTGTGATCATTTACCTCCACAAACACAGTTTCATTTTTTCAACCAGCTTTATAGTTTTTCTGAATATAACAGCTTTTAGTAACCCTTGTAAGTATAGCTGAAAATATCAGTGATATACATACACTACACCCAGTGGAAATGTCACATGTAAAGAATCTCCATCACACAGTCATTAAAAAAGGTTGTTATTTATGTTAAATTTGACCACAAGCTTATCAGTTCATGCATCAGTTCCATGTCTCTATTTTGCTGACTCACGGTTACGGCACTTCCTTTGAGCTCAGCATAAAAAAGTTTTGTGCCAAATTGGGTTTCAGTGCATTTAACACCTGATAAAAAAACAAGATAAGAAGACTTATTGTGCCTGAGAAATTTGGGTGTTTCAATGACATATTCGAACTGTTCTGCTCTGCTTGGAATTATTCAAAGAGTTCATTTAAAAATTGTTGGCTTCTTGGCATGGACCTTAAAGCACAATCTACAAATTTTTTATAGGATTGATGTGTAGGAAGGCTAGGTGTTTGGGATCATTGTTTTGTGATTAAACAACTGTGTTCAAGCTGAAATTGAAGAATTTAGAGGTAGTCCTTTGTCTTTATTACATCCACCTTGTGCACCAGTACCACTGGCTGAAAACAGACCCAGAGCATAATTCCACAACCACCATGCATATTTGAGCGTGGGTGTATAAATGTTAAAAGTTTCAGTGGCACACAGGCATATCTGCACCCCCTGAAACTGTGAGCGCCATCATTACATAGCAGCATTACATAGTTTGTAAGTGTGTGTGTGCGTGTGTGTGTGTGTGTGTGTATGTGTGCATTTTTCTATCTTGATGGTGTCCATGACCTGAAAAATGAACCACCCGGGGACCGGTTTTTACTGTGGGGAATGAAAATTGCCCATGAGTACAAGCATTGCATTCGATAGAAAATAGGCTGCTGATATGCTTGGTGAAGTTAAAAAAAGGGTTCCCAGGAAGTTGCTTTTCATGATTCTACGTATGGCCTACAGGCCATGGATGGCATTATGTGGGAATTTGCACCTGTGGGAACACTGTAGACTGGGTGTTGTGGGACAGATATTAATGATATATTTAACCACAGACTTTGAACGGTTGGGTTTGATGTGTTGATTTTGTTGACTAATCAATTTCCAAGGTCAAACCACAGCTTTCAGCTCAACATATAAATATGTGCATCACAGTGGGTTATAATGCATTCAGCGTCTGATCAAAGAGAGATAAGAAGAAATGTTCTGGTTGCGCAATTTCAGTTGCATGCTCCTTTTCATCATCCAGCCAGGTTAGTAATGTCTTTTGTTGCACTTGAATTTACTGTTTGGTAATTTCGACTTTCATGTAAATCAGCAAATGCAATGTCACATTACTGATGTGTTTTAGTATTGCAAAGCAGTTGGTTCAGAGTGTTTGTTTCACTCGCCTGTTCATTACTTTCATTACTTCATTGCTGTTCATTACTTGATAGTCTGCTCGTTTTGTTATGTGACAGGATTTTTTTTTGTTGTTTTAGGCCATGGTTCTGAGATTATTGAAGGGAAAGAGGTTGAGCCACACTCACTACCTTTCATGGCCTATGTGGAAAGCAAAACATCTTTCTGTGGAGGGACATTAATCCATCCACAATGGGTACTGACTGCTGCTCACTGCACTGGGTAGGAGCCCGAGGATTACTGTGTTAAAATGTTCAAATCCAAATATTACACCATTTTTTTAACAGACCATGTAAAAGTTATTTTTTTATTACACCTGCTCCAGAACTACAATGAGAAAATAGGCACTAAAATGTGTCAGTATCAAGTATCCAGAATTTTCAAATGTCAACTAATAAATTTTACTATAATTTTACATGTTAAGTTGATTACATTTAATTGACAGGATAAATATACAAAGTTGGACATGATATATTTAATAAATATATATATATTTATTTATATTTCAATAGATGTTCCATTATATTGTGAACATTATATATTCATGGAGCTGTTGTAGGAAATGCTATTTATAATGGATTTTTTCAATTTATGTTGTTGAAATTCTTTATTTGGCTGACCGACTATACCACACAAATTAATCTAATGCTCAGTAATGGCCATAACCCAGCCATATGCAACAATCCACATATAATAAGGTGACTGACCTATTAACATTTTATATAAATGAACTATCATCACTGTGTTTTTTCTTTTATAGTGTGAGTCTAGTGATCCTGGGAGTCCACTCCCTCCAGAAAGTGGAAAGAGATTCTTGGCAAATCAGAGAAGTTGTGAAACGTTTTCCTCATCCGGACTATTACAGTGTCTTCCTGGGCAATGACCTCATGTTGCTCATGGTAAGCTGATAATTCAGTGTCCAAAAACAAATGAAGCAAAGATGTGGATGAGTTTATTTTAACCTTATATTATAGATTATGTAATTCAATAAATTGCTGTATATATTTCCCATTTTCCAAATAAAATATATAAATAAAGGACAGGCAGTTCAAAACTTTACCACAGTGTTGCATACATATATTTACTTTGTGGTCAACTATGTAAAGCTAATGTACAGACAGTCATTATCAATATGTAATAGTTATTTTTAACTCTTTTTCAGCTTAACAAACCTGTGGAGTTGACCAAAACAGTGAAATGGCTCGAGTTGGGCAACACTGCCAAAGACCCTCCAGCTGGCAGCAAGTGTCTGGTGGCCGGATGGGGAACAACCGAAAAGACGGACTGGTCGGATGTCCTGATGTCAGTCAATGTGACTGTGATTGACAGACAGAAGTGCAACTCTCATTATTATTACAACAACAGACCTGTTATCACCAGAGGCATGATATGTGCTGGTTCAAATGGTTTAAACAATGCTGATACCTGTCAAGTAAGTATATAAAAAGCATGTATTTTTTCACGCCTGTTAGTTAGTCCAAGAAAAACTATCGTGAATTTGATTTTCCTGCAGGGGGATTCAGGAGGGCCACTGTTGTGCAATGGAGAGCTGGCTGGAGTCACTTCTTTTGGAGATGGTTGTGGTATTATTAAAAAACCTGGAGTCTACTCGTTTATCTCGAACAAACAACTCGACTGGATCCAAGAAACCATTAACAGATCTGAAATGTCATGAATCCGCAGGCATCGACCAATATGAGCAAAGCAAGAAGGGAATCTTTGATACTTCTATGTTAAATAATATTTGGTCTCTGTAGATCACTTAGTTGACAATTATTCATTTTAGCGTTGCATTTTTTTCTCTTATAGTTTATGATGTTTTAGTTTCTGGTAGGGTTTTGTACTCTGTACTTTGCACTGCAGGAACTTAAGGCAGCTACAACGTGGCGTGAACAATAATAGGATTGACCCTCTAAATGAAAAGGAAACAGTCAGTGTGATGGTTTGTGGATTAATGTTTGTCATTTTAGCTGTTGTCACTACAGACTGTTCATAAATCAGGTTATCCCTTTTTCTATAAAACAAGTTTCTGCCAATTGTCTCTTTTTTATGTTCCACTTTTTATAAACTGCTACTGGTAAGAGCAGATGTGACAATTAGGCCCTTAATGATAAGAATATGATGAAGAATTGGATGTTTCATGGTAAAATGGAAGTTTGTCCCTGGATTCATCCACTTCTCTGTATCAAGAGGACTTTTTTAAATGAAAAACTCAATATTATGTTAGTCTGTTCTTTATGTATTCTATGACCATGACTGTGTACAGCTGTACAACACACTTTTTATTTACACACTTTTTTTTTTAACACAACGCTCTACGATGTCACAATAAAGCCATAAAGTTTTGCAAAATCACATAAATCACATGCATAAATGTATCTTGCGATTTCATTTTTTTAAAGCTTATAGAAGTCAGAGATTTCAGCCAGGTCTGCTTCAGTCATATGGGTAAAGATAATAAAATACAACACTGAAGTATGTAATGCTTTAAGGTCACAGGACAAAAGTCAAGGTTACATGAATTAGGAAAAAAGTTTTAATTTCCATTGGATCATCTCCAAACTTTAAAGTAATATATTACTCATTGGGTGACATATGCACTTTCTTTGTTTGATCTTTTTAAAACATTATTTGTTTCAGTACTGCTTTATATAACTTCACAGTGACACAAAAAGAATACTATACTATGCTAGATTTACATCTAGTGCTGATGTTAGCGTATTATCAATGCTGACATCAACATAAAAAATCAAAGTTTTAGCATAGCCCTTGCCCTCTGTGGGGAGTTGTGTCATAGTGCACACACAAAAAAGCAGAGAGCAACCCCTTGTTGTGCAGTACGAATACTGATTGTCAGTGCCACAGTGAGACTCTGAATACTTTATTAATCCCTGAGGAAATTATGGAAGATGCCAGGGTCATAAAAGTAAAGATGTTAGTTATTTACTCCAAAAACGGCTGTTGAGGGCTGTAGGTGGGTTGTTTGTATGTATAATCAAGTTGCACCTCAACCATATGTTTGTGGTAGGCATCAACAAGCTTCTGGCATAACTCTGGCTTTATATTTTTTCACTCTTTTTGGAAGAATTGGTAGTTTATTTAAAATTGTTGGATTCCTAGCACAAATCGGCTTTTTTATTGCCATATTTTATGATATGTTGGTTTCTGTTAGCTTGCTCCAATTTTTATGGACACTGCACATTTAACAGTAGCCCTCTCATGATTTGTCCTTTCCACTGCAGCAACCTAAGGCAGTTAAAATATGGAACAAACATTAATAGGACTGATCCCTTAATTACAGTTTTAGCCTTGGACACAGTCACTGTAATAGCTGATGTATTATTGTTTGGCCTTTTAGCTGAGAGTACACAGATGTGGAAGTACCTGATGCACCTGCAAAGAGAAGCCAGTTCAAAAGTGCTTCAAGCCTGCATTCTTTCTGATGGATAAAAATAATGAGTGCAGAAAAGCTACATGGTTGCTGCTCTTTGTCGCCAACCATTATATTCTTAGTGTTGCCGTGTTCTGTTTGCTATTTTCTATTTTCTTTAAATGTCATGAAATCTGAATTTCCCTTCTTCCAGATAACTGACATATGAAATATTTAGGACATATTCAATGGCACATTGTTTGTGCCATTCCATCAGAGATGGGGACTAACTTACAAGTAACGCGTTACTGTAATCCGATTACTTTTTTCAAGTAACGAGTAATGTAGCGGATTACTATTGCAAAAAAAGTAATTAGATTACTGTTACTTTCCCGTAAGCACGCTGCGTTATGCCGTTACTTAACCGTTATGATTTTGTTTGTGAGTATCTCATGACAATGATGTAAGCCCATGCAACGTCCGTGGCAGCAACAGACGTGTGTAGATCACCAGTGGATAATATGGAGTGCAGGAGAGAGTATGAGCATGCAGTGTTTAAAGCGTGGACGTACTGAGATTACTTTGAGTTTGATTATGTAAAAAGTGACAAAAACATACACTCCTTGTACACTCTGCGTGGGAGGAAAACTTCGTCTACGCGAAAATTCAAATCTGAGCAAGCGCTAGCAAGCCGCCATGGAATTCACAGAGAAACCCCGATCCCCACTGACATGACAGCTGCGGCACCGGGCAAACTTCCCCCGCCCCACTCCTGCTAAACAGGTGAATATAGATTTAAGAGCGACAGGACTTACTGCCGCTGAATCTTTGACTTTATTTATTTCTGTTGTGTTTTATCTATTTGAAAGAGTGAGTGTAAACAATAAAACATTATTTATTATATCCTGGAATATGCAGAAAATAGGTTTAAATGTAAAAAAAAATTCTTCAAGTCAAAGACAGTTGCATATAATTTAATTTTTGCTTAATGCAATGTGCAAAGAGTTAAAAGATTAAAACTCAAAACAATTTTTAGAAAGAGGCTTTCCATTTGATTCAATTTTATATGATGGACTATGCATAAAAAATAGAATTGGGCTGAAAGGTCTATTGCTTTATTATGTATTCAGGTTGTGTATTATGTTTTTCAAAAGTAACTAAGTAACTAATTACTTTTGAAAATAAGTAATCAGTAAAGTAATGGGATAACGTTTTTGGAGATGTAATCAGTAATTAGTAACTAATTACTTTTTTCAAGTAACTTGACCATCACTGGTCCCCATCCAGCCACCATACATTTGCTTCCAGCCGGAGGGTCACTGACAGTGTTGCTCAATTGGAGGGATTTCACTTTCTTGGTAAGTTCCTTAAGCTGAAAATGAGTTAAAAATAAAAATAACATATTGATACTAACAAGCGCATTATATTTTACTGAGAACCCAAAAGAAAAAAACATTTTGATATTTAGATTTTTGGATTAATATTTTCTTCTTTTTCTTTTCCTATTGATCCCAGTTATTGGTTGTTGCACTCCTGCTACAATCAGCTGATTTGAGTTTTTGTGTCCATTGATATATATATATATATGTATATTTTAAATTCTTATTTAACCAGAAAAAAAAATCCATTGAAATTAGAAAATCCCTTTTACAAGGATGTCCTGGCCAAGATGAGAAGCAACACAGTGTGCAAAGCGCAAAACAAGCCAAACTGGGTAAAGGGATAAGAGATTCCAACCTCAGCCTGAGCTGCAGATCATTTCAAGACGTCAGGCCGAAATAAGACATACTCAGTTTTCCTGACTCTGTGTTAGCAAGGGGCACTTTAAACCGCAGCCAGCTACTGGCTCTGAGATGGTAGGTGATCTGGAGGGCAATGAACTTCATGTAAATATATGATAGGAATTTTCTTAGAATGGGTTTGTATATAAAAATATACCAATGCTCCATCCTTCGATTAGAGAGTGAAGTAAATCCAGCAAGGGTATGCAAAGTGCAATGATGAGTCATTACCTTTATTTTTATTGCCCAAAAGAATGAGAGCAGAATGGTAAAGTGGAAACTGCATCCAGGACAGAAACTGCTGCACAGACGGCATGCTAATGCAAAGGTAGTCAAGAACCAGAGTAACTTTAAGGCTGAGTGAATGCCAGCACCAGCCAACTGAACTGCAACGAGTAACAAACTGATGAGCAGTCAGTCTGCAGCCTTTCTACCTGTTCATGTTTCTTAAGTAGAAACACTGTAGTGATGCTTTAAAATCTCCTTTTGCTGTTTTTTTTATCTTTGTTTTTTGTTGTGTGTTGCTTTGTGTTCTACTCGGAGAGACCTTGTGTAATACTAAGAAAAAGATATGCGTGCCAAAGTCCATTATGGATAATAAGTATAGTATGGGCTATGGGATTCGGTTAACTCAACTTCCATACAGGACACCAGACTGTGAAAGGAATCATCTTTCCATGGCAGTCTGATTGCATAGTCAGAGTTCTCACTTTCCAGAGGACTTCACTCTTTTACCCCTTGTCAGAGACATCAGGATAACTTGGTACATTGATGGGCTGCCTTATCTTGAAGAATCT
This sequence comes from Oreochromis niloticus, assembly GCF_001858045.2. Taxonomy (NCBI): domain Eukaryota; kingdom Metazoa; phylum Chordata; class Actinopteri; order Cichliformes; family Cichlidae; genus Oreochromis; species Oreochromis niloticus. The sequence goes on from NC_031977.2 coordinate 26,868,083, forward strand.
GTCTCAAGTTAGTGAACTGGCCATAATTAGGATCCCGTAACTTTGGATATTAGGTTATATAAGTCATGTGGTGACCACAGATATGTTCACGAACAATTCCGTTTCAGAACATTTGTCTCAGCTACCCTCTCCAGTGCAAGAATTCCTCCATCTAACCTCACAATACAAAGAAAGAAGGCCGTCCCTGAAAAGAACAAAACATCACCGTATTAGCAGTCGATAAGGGGAAGTGCACTATTGTTTTAAACTGATTATCACACTAAGATTACTACACTCCTCAGTGACAACAATGCCTTCTGTGTGAAGCCTTAAGGCAAGATCCCACAACCAACTACAAAAAGAGAGTCATCAGTTACATATAAAAGCCACTGACTACCCTACATTCCACGGTCTGTACCCAGGGAATGCTATACCCTGTATGTACAGACTTCCGAATTTCCACGAAGAAGGAGACTCACTCAAACCCATCATTAGCAGTATAAACTCAGCCACCTACAAAGTGTCTCTAACCATCCTCGCCACCATCCTAGCTCCCCTTGTGGGGAACACAACACCATTACATCAAAAACTCTACTGACTTCACCAACAAGGTCCAAAACTTTACACTGTAAACCATAGACAGCTGAAACCATAGCCTCTTTTGATGTGGTCTCCCTTTTCATTTGTATCCCTACAACCGAGGCAGTGGAAACTGTCAGAAAACAATTACAGCTCCTTAGAAAAGAGAAACAACTTTACCACTGGTCAGATTTGCACACTTAGGCCTTACCACCACATGAAGGTCATGCGTAAGTTCAGTAAGGAAGATCTATGGTCTCACATTTGGCTAAAACAAAGCTTCACATCACTTCCACTTTCTGATGCTGCTGATTGTGACATCATGTCATGGTTGGGCAGTTCTCTGCGGCTGACCTGCCCATTGTGTCCGTGTGTGTTCTGCGTTTTTCTGTTTCCCCTTTTTTTCCTTCTCCCTGTGTTTGTTTACACTCGCGCTCCCGGATGTTTTTGACATGGAGTGACCTCTCCTCTCAGAAGTGTTCCAGCGCAGGAGGCAGCCCCACCTGCACCTCGTCAAGGTATCACCAGCTGTGCTGATTACCTTCTCCATGAGCATCCTATTTAGCAGTACGACTGAGATTCAGTCAACGGTGGATTATTGAGTTTACCCTCATTAGTATGGCCGTGTTTCTCAGTGTTTTTGAACCCTGCTTGTTGTGAATACCTATGCCGACGTGTTTATGTTTGTTGTGTTGCCAGGGATCAAGAGCGGAGCGTTTTTCTTCACTTGGATGGAGATTGGGAGCACGAGAGGGAAGTAAGTGTTGGAGCCACAGGTAAGAGACAGATACGTCGATGACACCTGGGTCAAAATCAAAACCCAAGAAGTAGAAGCCTGTACTGTTCACATGAACTTAGTGAATAAAAAGGTCAGACACCAACTAGGGAGAAACAGAGTGAGAAATGGAACAAAATTGTCATCCCTTAAGTAGCAGATTTATCAGAGGAACTCAGAAGAATTTTCTCCAAGGACGACATCCCAGTGCTCTTCAGACCCAGCTACACTGTCATGGATTGGACGTATTATAGTTGTTTAGAAGTGTCACTACCACCTAGTGGTAACTAAGCAGAACCTCTTTTTTGAAGAGGAAGTTGTCTACAGGAAGTAGCGTGCTCAATTGCTTCAGTGGAAAATTGTGACTCTGATGTCAATCTATGCAATCCTGGTGTTAAAGTCCACAATATCGGCTTCGTCCGTAAGCTCTTATACATTTAATGTGTATTAAGTTTTAACACTATTTTGAGTTAAAATATTTGGAGGCAAGTAGATGCTTGTATTTTCAGCAGATGCTTCATTTGTGGTTATGTATCTTTTACTAGAGCAATGTTATTCTCTCAGTGTAATGGAACATACTTTTATTGTGTATTTTGTATTCCTTTTCTTTGTACAGTTTTACAAAAATGAGAGAGAGAATTTATTTTCATCACTAAATCCTGCCAATCACAACAAGCAGCCTATTTCTTGGAGGATAAGGTTCTGGAAGTAAAGAATGTTAAGCTAGCTGTATAGCTGATATAACGATGCCTGCAACAAACTTTAGTGAGGACAGCATATACACCTTCAGACATAAACTGGTTCATCCCAAGGACAAAACTCCCCAACACAACTAGTGCAACAAGAAATGCTTAGACCTCTACACCGGAGAAACCAAACAGCCACTCCATAAAGGCATGGCACAACATAGGACAGCCACCTTGACAGGACAAGACTGAGCTGTACATCTGCATCTGAAAGATAAATGCCACTCTTTTGAGGGTACCAGTCTTCCTATTGTGGACAGATAAGACAGATGGTTTAAAAGAGGCCATCTATGTCTAATGTGAACAACAACAGAGGACATAGCTTACGACACCATCTGTCTGCCACCTGCAGTGCTGTTCTGACATCCCTTCGCAGGTGTCTCAACCCCCACTCACATCTTTCATCAGGTGGCTCAATGAGTCACATGATAGGGTGAAGCAAGTTCTCACAATGGTTTAAAATAAAACTCCTAGTGATAAAGAACCACGCCTTTCTTCACACCTTGGCTCATGTGGTGAGGCATATGATCATTACTGGTTCAACAACCCTCTTGAGGAACTCCCACTAGGGACTAAATACCTGGGACTCTCCACCGTTTGGTTTTAGAACTGAAGAAGCTTCTCGGATGAGAAATCCAGATGCTTTCTTTCCAAGCTCCTTAGACTACCTTGACCTGCATGACTGAGAACCTACACAGACATACTTCCAGTCTATGTAGGTCATCTCATTAGATTATGTAATCTTTAGTTACAGTATCATCTTTTGGGATCCTATTCTCATCGGTCAGTTATGTCTCCATATCCTGTCACTGTGTCAAGTATAAACTTACTCCTGGTCTCAGTGATTGCGATTTCCTGTTTCATTCAGCCTTGTTCACCTGAGTTGAAGCCCCAGTTGGGATAAGTAGAGGTTTTAATTACACTGTGTTAGAAATTTTCCAAGCAGAATATTTCTTTATATCTCTCTTTTATTAGAGCAGTGGGTCCCTGACTGCACTGAAAACCACAGTAATTCACAAGCAATGCCTTTTATTTTTGAGTTTAAAGAATGCAGGTTAACCATAAAAAAATCAATGAGTTAGCTAAACAGAAAAATGGAAACTGATGCGTCATCATTTCAAAGCCTGTGGTCAAATGTTCACATTTATCATAAATAATAAGCATTGTGCACAGTGGATGGAAATATGTAGGAAGGTAACTGATACTTTCATCTACACTTGTAACCACAAAAACTTTAAAATAATAAATAAGAATTTGTGGAGGTAAACAGGTCAGTTGTGTTTAGTGCAGCATATTTTGGAACAGTCTCATATTCTTGTTGGCATTATTGTAATTGTCTTTTGAAGAAAACCATCCTTCCATTTTCTTCCACTTAAATTTAAAGCTTTCATAGGGCAAGAGGCGGGGTACACCCTGGACAAGTCACCAGCCCGTCACAGGGCTAATACAGAGAGTCAGACAGCCATTCACACTCACATTCACACCTATGCCCAATTTAGAATCACCAGGTAACCCAACCCCAATAACTGCATGTCTTTGGACTGTGGGAGCAACCTCGAGTACCTGGAGAGAACTCATGCAAACCCCACACAGAAAGACCTTGGCAAGATCGTGGATTCAAATCCAGGACCTTCTTGCTGTGAGGCAGCAGTGATAACTACAGCATTACCTTATTTTTGATCTTTTTTTCCTTGAAGGAAGAAAAAAATCCTTGAAAGAATGAAAATCAAAGATATTAAGTATCTTAGGCATCAAAGTCAGCCTGTAATTACAACTTTTCCTCTGTTTATATTTATGCATAAAGATATGCTATAAGCTATTCACAAGCTATACTAAAGATGACACTTCTATTTAATTGCAGTGCAAACAGCGAAAGAAAGAGAGAAGGAAACATGTCTTTTTCATTGATGCTTGTAGCTTTAATGGTAATATAAATGACAGTACTCAAAGAATTTTTTAGTAGTTTTTTTTTCTAAGCACAAATGGAATGAGAAATGAAATAAACAAAATAGCATACTTAGTGTGCTTAGGAATTTATCTTTGTCAAAGAAATGTTTACAGGTCTCAATTTCAGTTTACATGAAATGTTGCTTTTTTTTTTTTGCTTCACTTTTATGGGTTTTGTGTGCATTTAAAGAAATAATTTTTCTGTAGTTTTACTGCAGTAGTGGCATTCATCTGCAGCAACCAGGAACACTCATGCTTGGGAGTACTTTAAGTTGTTTGGGAAAAAAAATACTTCAAGGAATAACAATTTTTATGTATGGTTATTCACAAACTATCATAGTCACTGTGTCCATTTTTGTATACAGAAGGGACCAAATTTCCCGGAGGAACCCACCCAAGGGATTAATAAAGTTTTATCTAATCTAAAAAATGTGTTAAGGAGGTCAATGCAATCAATGTTTGCCACTGTTATCCGTCTTAAGTTCCCTCAGTGAAAAGGCCGAATCATGAGAGGGCCAATATCATATATATGTAGAGTGTTTCAAAATTAAAGAAAGCGGAAAGTAAAATGTAGAATCAATGAGCTGTTACAATAGAAAATAATAAGGGGTCTATGGTGATAGCTGTTGCAGATTTGACAAGAAACATCCTAAAAAAAGTTTCCCTTCTTGCTCAGCTTAGATAGATTAATGCCTGCGGATTCATCATATTTCAGAAAACTTCATTGTATTTTTGATCCAGGAGAGTTGTTTCTCTGAGACAAAGGAAAAGACTGGACGTTTCATGGAGCCACAATTCTTTGGTCCAAATGAAGTGACCCCAACCAGCGCTCCATTACACAGCAGTGGACCTCCAGAATCCCCCTGTAGGAATAAATACATGATAGTCTTTCTTTGACTAACGTACACGTGTGAAAATGCCAAAAAAACAAGTTGCTGAGCTCAATGGCTTTTCAAGAAGAAAACAATGCATTATTGATACTTACCATACATGTATCACCCTCATCTAAACCATCATGACCTGCACATATCATGTTACTGGTGATGACAGGGTCATGGTTGTAATAAGAGTTGCATGTCTGTCTGCTGAACACAGTCACATTGGCAGACAGGAGAACATCTGATGTTTGGTTGTTTTCAGTTTGTCCCCATCCAGCCACCATACACTTGCTTCCAGGTGGAGGGTCTCTGACGATTTTGCCCAGCTGGAGGGGTTTCACTGTGTTGGTTAGAATCGCTGGTTCCTTAAGCTGAAAAATAATTACATGGAAATATTACATATTGTTAATGACTGTTTATATTTGACCTTTACAGAGTTGGTCATAAAGTAAATATTCATGCAGCACTGTGCTAAAGTCTCAAACCACAACTCATTTATTTATATATTTTGTGTTGTAAATGGAAAATAGGTGGCATAACTTATTGAAATGTCTAAATATATATATATATACGCAAAAATACATTATATATTAATGTGAATAAGTTTACTTTTACCTTTTGTCCTCCTAGTAATACCCAGCAATTAATTTTTGTCCTCTGCCAGAGACATGAGCCTAAAACTGCACTTTCAATAACCATTTATGCAATCTATATGACTCCTACTGTAGTTGAATGGGACATCTTGAACTTTTCATTGATGCCGCATTTATGGGGGCTGGACTAATGGAGCACATGGACTTTCTTTCAAAAATGATGGAAATTGCAGTTTCCATATTGTATGGCGAAAAGGGAGGTGAAGCGACATTTTTTTGCATATATTATAATTCTGTTGCTTAACATTTAATTTTTTTCTTCAATTTCAGGGCCTTTGATTTAGTTGGATTTCAGAAATGCACAGTAATTTAATGACTTCCAGCACAAAACTTTTATTTATTGTTCTTTGTAGTGGACAGCAGGACGTACCTCATATTTTCAACCAATGTCCATACTTCAGCAAATAGAGGGTGATGGAGAAAAAGAGAAAGAAACTATGGAAGGGGAATCTGTCTTCCTACTGTCAGGGGTAGAGGTGGAGGAGAAAGACCAAACATCAGAGCAGGAAGGTGAAAGCTCAGAGGACACATCAGCTTTTGAGGAGCCTGAGGATGTAACTTCGACCGATAATAACAGAAGCGATTTACTGAAGGTCTCTGACATTTTTAGAAATTACGATATCCACAATGAACTCTGCCTGTTGTCATTTTGCTCCTTCTCAGGCTTCTCAAAAGCTGGTATGTCCTCCTCCTGAACTTTCACCTTGTTGCTCTAATGTCTGGCCCTCCTCCACCTCATTCTCTGACAGCTCTAAATATGACTCCGCTTCATCATATCATTTTGTGATCTTATGTCCACTTCAAGGGACAGAAGATAAATTAATAACAATAAAAAAGATACATGTTTATTTGAAACAAAATACCAAAATTATCTAAAAATAAAATCTAATTATCAAAGTATTTTTCTTCTGGGTTTCAGGAGGGTATCTTTTGCTTCACTTGGTATTGAGCAGTGAATTATCAGCTTACCTTGAACAACATGAGGTCATTGACCTTGGTTACTCTGTCATAGCCAGGATGAGGAAATCGTTTCTCAACCACTCTCCAAGAATCAACTTCCGATTTCCTGATGGAGTGCGCTCCCAGGATCACTAGAGTCATACTGTAAACAAAAACAGTTCACGTATATAAAATGCTAATAGGTCAGGAGTGTGTAAAACAATCATACAATAATCATAGTAATCATGTGTAAGATTTTAACTGTGCTGTTATTGAGCCTTAAATGAATTTCAAGATATTTTCCCACAGCTGAATGAAAATTTCAACATTAAAAAACGTTTTAGATTATGAAATCTATTACATATTTCATGTGTATGTAGCTGTGATTTCTGTTATTCTTTAACTGAGTGCAATTTTGTCTCTCAGACAATGACTAGAGCAAAAAAAAATACTCTGTGAAGATACAACATAAAATAAAATGGACAATTTATAAATAAAAATGAACAATAACTTTTTCCCAGTGTTTTAAATTTTGTATATTTATCCTCTTCATTGAATTTAAGCAGTTTTACATTAATAATTATAATAAAGCGTTTTATAAGATGCTTGAAAAGATTCTGGGCAAAATAAACTGACATAGTTTAGTATCAACTTTCTTGTTCCAGTTCTGAAGCAAGTGTAACGCAAAATACCTTTAAATAAGATTATTTGTATGTTTGTTATTTAAAAGGCACCTTTTATATATTTTTATGTATGTTTTGAAGGCTGGATTAGAAAAAAGATTGTTTCTTGGAGTCTAATGAACCTCTGTTTTCATTAATGTGCAAAGCTGTCAGATCAAGTCGTGACTTACAGACTTTTCTTGCATAAACATTGCAATATTTTGATTTGAAAGTTTAAGAAAAGTAACCGTTCCTACTGAGTGCAGTGGGCAGCTGTCAGGACCCATTGTGGATGGATTAATGTCCCGCCACACGAAGATCGTCCACCTTCCACATAAGCCATGAAAGGCAGTGAGTGTGGCTCGGCTTCTTTCCCTCCGACAATCTCAGAACCATGACCTAAAGCAAAAAGGAAATATCCAGTCACATAACAAAATCAGCAGATGATCAAATTAAGAACAGATGAGTGAAACGACCACCCTGTGACAACTGCTTTATAATACATATCTCGTGTGTGTTTTACACATCATATGTAATACATTTAATACATGTAATACAGTAATACATGTTTCTCACATTAAATTTTAATTGTTTCCAAGACGGGCAAAATATTTTATTTTAAAAATACATTTAAAATAGAAGATGTTACTTGCCTGGCTGGATGATGAAGAGAAACATGCATGAGACGAAAACACTGAAATTCCTCAGGCAGGACATTTCTTCTAAATTGTTTGATCAGATGTTGAATGTTGAAACTCACTTTGATGCTCCGCTTTATATGTTGAGCTGCAAGGATGTGGTATGACCACAGAATTAATGAGTCAGCAAAATGAACACATGCGCACAAATGGTTAATAATGTGTGGTCAAGTGTACACACACACACACACACACACACACACACACACACACACACTGTGTAACAATAATTTGGTTACAAGAAGTAAATATTTACTATTTTGAGAGAGTAAATATTAAGCCAGAACTATGTCAGGAGCTTGCTGATGGCTACCAAAACCATCTGGTCAAGGTGGGGCATCTGCATATATTTAAGTCTGTATGTATACTTTTGACCTCATCTTGATTAGAAAAAATGAACCCAACTCAACCGATGGAAAAACAACAATTCAGAGAAATTGTTAAAGCATCCAAATTTATCAGACAGAACATTTCTTCTTATCTCTTGTTTATCAGGTGTTGAATGCACTGAAACCCAATGTTGTGCAAAGCTTTTTATGTTTACTCAAATGATTAGAGGTAACCATGAGTCAGCAAAACAGAGTCATGGGAACGGATACATTCTGATAAGCTTGTGGTCAAATTTAATATGATTAACAACCATTTAGTGTCTGTGTGATTGTGACATGTAGGTATGTCACTGATGCTTTCAGTTATACTTATAATGATTCCCAAACGCTGTTTTTAATTCAGAAACACTATAAGACTTCCTTCAAACAAAAGCAGTTGCCAAATGCTTTAAAGTTAGATGCCAGAGGGTAAGTAGTGCGGATGCCATTTTCATCCGTCCTGTAAATGTGGTGCACAGGACCAGTTAATTATGTTGCAACAATACTTAGTAATGATCAAAATGAAAATGACCATTTGCCAGTTTGTTAATGTGTTAATCTTATGTACTTTTTAGTGATAATTATTATTGTTCTGCTTTATCAGCATTGCTGTGAACTGTGTTGAAGCTACACATTTCTCTAAAAACTGAGCAGAGATCTACAACTACTGGCACAGCATGAATATGCTGTGTCAGTGCTACAGGGTCATAACAGTGAAGCTGTTTAAATGTTTGATCCAAAATATTTTTTAGGTCTGTACCTCAGTTACAGTGATGTCCAGATGGAATATGAGAACGAAGGCCACAAAATTTAAAGTGGGAAGGAAATACTGCATAGAGCAGTGGTTCTCAAACTTTTCACAATGAGTACCACCTCATAAAATATATGGCTCTTGAAATACCACCCTTATGACTGACATTAAAGTACAGTAGTATAGGCCTATGTAACACCACATACAGTTTACACAGACAATTTTATTTCTTATATGAATGTTATTTATTTTAACTGTCATAAACAGGATGTGACAAATGAGAATAATAACAACTGTACTGCATTAAAACATTCACAGGAGGTGGGTTATCCAATCTTAAGGTGATTGTCACGGGGTGGAAATGGACAAGTTAACTAGGTTTTTATCTCGCATGAGTTGTGTTTTATTATTGTTAAAACTGTAAGTATAGTGTTTCATTTTTTATTGCATGCTTTTATTGTATTTATTGTTGACATGTCCCGGAGAGACTCTGCCCCACCCTGATTATTAACTTGACACACCTGGGAGGTCACAGAGGCCAATAAGAGGGCCTGGCAGGTCAGTAGAAGGGGTGCAGTAAAAATGGCGAAGAAGCTGGTGGCAGACGGCGGCGGTGGTGCGGTGGCGGCGGCAACTGAGGAGGTCGCAGGTTGCAGGTCGGAGGACATTCTCGAGACATTCTGGGCTGCAGAGGGGCAACTGGGAATATTCTGCAGCGGTGTGGCAAGATTCGCAGCTGTCGGCCGGGCAGAAGTACACCGGATGGCGGCAAGGGGCGAGACACCTGACGCGCGCTTGGGCCTAGGATAGTAGTGGGTAGAGTTCAGAGCTCTGACCTCGCGGGGTAAGTCTCGCCCAACTAATGATTAAAAGGCGTTCCGGTCATTAAAAGAACAGTGACTGACATTTTTCCTCCTATCCCTCAGCGACGGCCGGTGAGACCTGGTGGAGATGGGACATCAGGAGGACACCGCTGTCTCTGCTATTTTAACAGACCATTTATTGGGACTTTTAGTTTTAGGTTCAATTCAATTCAATTTTATTTATATAGCGCCAAATCACAACAAAAGCCGCCTCAAGGCGCTTTATATTTTACAGTAGATACAGAGAAAAACCCAACAATTATATGACCCCCTATGAGCAAACACTTTGGCGACAGTGGGAACGAAAAACTCCCTTTTAACAGGAAGAAACCTCCGGCAGAACCAGGCTCAGGGAAGGGCGGCCATCTGCTGCGACCGGTTGGGGTGAGAGAAGGAGAACAGGATAAAGACATGCTGTGGAAGAGAGACAGAGATTAATAACAGATATGATTCAATGCAGAGAGGTCTATTAACACATAGAGAGTGAAAAAGGTGACTGGAAAGGAAAAACTCAATGCATCACTGGAGTCCCTCAGCAGCCTAGGCCTATTGCAGCATAGTTGAGGGAGGCTTCAGGGTCACCTGATCCAGCCCTAACTATATGTTTTAGCAAAAAGGAAAGCTTTAAGCCTAATCTTAAAAGTAGAGATAGTGTCTGTCTCCCAAATCCAAACTGGAAGCTGGTTCCACAGAAGAGGTGCCTGAAAAATTAAGGCTTCCCCTCCCATTCTACTTTTAAAAACTCTAGGAACAACAAGTAAGCCTGCAGTCCGAGAGCGAAGTGCTCTAATGGGGTGACATGGTACTACAAGGTCATTAAGATAAGATAGGGCCTGATTATTTAAGACCTTGTATGTGAGGAGCAGGATTTTGAATTCAATTCTGGATTTAACAGGAAGCCAATGAAGGGAAGCCAAAACAGGAGAAATATGCTCTCTCTTTCTAGTCCCTGTAAGTACTCTTGCTGCAGCATTTTGGATTAACTGAAGGCTTTTCAGTGAGTTTTTCCTGATAATAATGAATTACAGTAGTCCAGCCTAGAAGTAATAAATGCATGAACTAGTTTTTCAGCATCACTCTGAGAAAGGATATTTTAGAGATGTTGCGCAAAGGGAAGAAAGCAGTCCTACATATTTGTTTAATATGTGCATTGAAGGACAAATCCTGGTCAAAAATCACTCCAAGGTTCCTCACAGTGTTACTGGAGGCCTTCATGGATAGATAGAGTTGGGTGTCATCAGCATAGCAGTGAAAATGTATGCTGTCTTCTGATGATACTGCCTAAGGGAAGCATGTATAATGTAAACAGAATTGGTCCTAGCACTGGACCCTGTGGAACTCCATAATTAACCTCAGCGTGTGAAGAGGACTCTCCATTTACATGAACAAATTGGAGTCTATCTGGAGACAGATATGATACAAACCACTGCAGCGCAGTACCTGTAATACCTACAGCATGTTCTAATCGCTCTAATAAAATATTATGGTCAACAGTATCGAACTCAGCACTGAGGTCTAGCAGGACAAGCACAGAGATGAGTCCACTGTCAGAGGCCATAAGAAGATCATTTGTAACCCTCACTAAAGCTGTTTCTGTGCTGTGCTGAGCTCTGAAACCTGACTGAAACTCTTCAAATAAGCCATTCCTCTGCAGATGATCTGTTAGCTGTTTGACAACTACTCTTTCAAGGATTTTTGATATGAAAGGAAGGTTAGAGATTGGCCTATAATTAGCTAAGACAGCTGGGTCTAGAGATGGTTTTTTAAGTAAAGGTTTAACTACAGCCAGCTTGAAGACCCGTGGTACATAGCCGATTATTAGAGATAGGTTGATCATATTTAAAATTGAAGCAGTAATCAATGGGAGGACTTCTTTGAGCAGTTTTGTGGGAATGGGGTCTAAAAGACACGTTGATGGTTTGGAGGAAGTAATTATTGAAGTTAACTCAGAAAGATCAATTGGAGAAAAAAAGTCTAAATGAATATCAGTGGTACCAAAGGTAGCTGTAGATAATATTACATCTGTGATGTAATCTGTGAGAACTATTTCTCCAGGCTAAATGATGATCTTCTAAATTTGTGACATGCCATTTCCTCTCCAGCTTACGAGTTATCTGCTTTAGGCTACGTGTTTGAGAATTATACCACGGAGTCAAATACTTCTGATTTGAGGCCTTATTTTAAACAGGAGAGACAGTATCCAGAGTCATAGCTAGTGAGGAGGTAAAATTATTAGATGATCGACCTCTGTTGGAGTAGAGTTCAGGTAGCTGCTCTGCTCTATGTTGGTACAGGGCATTGAAGATGATAACAGTGGGTGGATTATATTCTTAACCTTAATTACAGCAGGGACCCACCCACAGCTGTCTGTCCAGTATTTGATTAGTCCTGCCACTTCTGTCCCATGTGAGAGACTGTTCTCACTTGCAGATCACATAGTAACAAAAAAGAGAGCTGCCTTGAGCTCTGAAAATATGAACAGGCTAGTTTATCCAAGTCGAAGTAACTGGCTGAAAGAGATGGGTAGTAAATAAGAATGGAGGTATTGTGAGTCCAATGGGTTTGTTATTTTTTTTGCACTAAATTGTTCAATGATCACACTGTTTTAGCCTAATGTACCACATAATGTTGGCTAAGGTTACCCAGAGTTTAAAGGTGAAGCTGTTCAAACAACCTTTTGTTTCTGCCTTATTTTTTTAAGAAGAAAAACTGCACTTCATGTTGAAATTTGTTATTTAAAAACAATACTATTTTGAAAATGTACTTAAAATAACACTTTATTTTTAAGTCTTCCCAATTTTGGCCAGGGATATTTTTTTCTGTTTTCCACTGAAATGCAGTTCAAATGCCTTTGTTCCCCATAAATTAAAAGAGCTTGAGTTTACAATATTCATGTCCATGTCTATTACTTATGTCACTCACTAAAACCCCTTAAAAAAAACAAACATTTGGGCTTTGGGGCAAATTGTCTTGTGCGATTATTTGATTACAAAGCGTCTAATTAGATAACATTTTTTTAATCAAGTCCCACCCCTAGTATAAATGTTTAATGTGATCATCCCCCCCCCCCCTTCCAAAATACACAACAACCTGTCAGAAACACATACAGGTGCATCTGAAAGTGTAAGTCATATATCTACATGTTTGCTGCCTCATTAAACCTTCATCACACAACAGTTAAATAAAATTGTTAATATTAATGATACATTTGACTATAGGCTTTGAAACAATATGTCACAATGGCCACAGGCCGATAGCTAAACTGGACTCGCAGAGAACCACAACAGAGACGGCATTTTACAGTTTTTTATTATTAAGTCAACTGATGAATTCGTGGCAAAGTGTTACTAATGATGCGGCTGTGGGGGTGAACGGAGAATTGACAGATTGTGGCAGGGACGGAGCGGGTGCGTCTGGGAAAAAAAGAGAACAAGGTTAGCAAGGTGGCAGGCGCAGGGTATTTTGCGGAGGCAGTAATGTCTGATAATGCTTACTGATAGCCGGGGTGAACTTGGCTTTGAGGGAGAGGTGGTGAGAATCCAGGTGAGTAGTGGCAAAGGCTGAGTTCCACTGTTTCTGAGGCAGTGTCTGGTAGCTGGAGGGCAGGCAGATGAGGTTTTTTGTATTTTTCCAGAATGCTAAGATAATCCGAGGAGAGCTGAAGTTGAAGGCAATGGCAAAGAAGGGCCAGGAAAACTGCAGCACAGAAAAACCAAAGTAAGCAACAAAACAAGTCGCAAGAGCATGAAAAACCTTAGAGCCAATACCAACGTGAGGTTGTTGACCAACTGGCAGTGAAGGAGAGTCTGAGTGGAGCTTAAATCCTCAACCTGATTACACAGAATCAGCATCAGGTGTGCTGCAGGAGAGATGATGGCTCCGACGAGGGGTGGAGACCAAGAAACTCACGTGCCTGATGGAACTTTCTAGACAAACCTTCAGATCCTGACACAATGGCTGTATCCCAATTCAGGGTCTGCAGCCTTAAAGTACGCAGCCTTAACACTCCTCAAGGGCCACGTACTCAAAGACCGCTAAGGCTGGAAGTGCGAGGCTTGTAGGCTTGTGAAATGGAACGGTCTAGCCTCTGTCGCTGTACAAAAGGCCCCGTAGTTACGGTTTTATTCTGTTCAGTTGTTCACCTGTAGTTTCTTAGAGTGGCCAGTAGAGGTCACCCCACCGCTTTGTATGAGAGAGGATTTGGGCAGGGAGATACGTGGGTGAGATATATGAGCGTTTCCGCTCCCGATTACCGGCGGAGAAGTGGTCATTTCGTGAGAAGTGTGCGTTACTGAGCAATGCAAGTCTGTGATGTGTGAGGATGTGGGGATAAGATGCGTTTGTGACTGTAATCGAAGTTAGAGGGGAAATGACTATGCTTCTGTCTATGTTGCTAGCGAGTGCTAAGCGAAGCCAAGCTAAGCTAGGCTAGCTCTCCTGCCGTGTGATTGGGGATAACTGTGTGCTGGGTTAGCTCAGTGGGTTTATATGTGAGATGTGGGTAATAGATGGCTTATGGTAGCAAAGGGGATGTTAGTTTATTTCCCACCTGTGTTTCTGTTGATGGACTCTGAGTTACTATTGTGAACATTTCAGTGATGTACTATTTTCTTTCTGTTCATTTCAGAGACCACACACACACACACACACACTCATATCCACACCGATGCACCCCCCACACTCCTACCGGCGCACCTAAACTTGCATGTAACACCTGCTCCTCTGACAAGCCTGTTACCTCTGATCGTGTGAAGGCAATACATGAGTCTTCACTATCCTCGGTGTCTTCATTGTCTCTCTTCTGAATATTCATCCGGGCCTTGAGCAGTGTTCTGGCCGACACTCCGGGGAGTGGTAGTTGCAAATCTGAACCAGCACCTTACAGTCCTCCCAGTCTGAGCTATCTACCCAACATTTATGGTCCTTCGAGTCGGATGTAAGCTACCTCTACCCTAACAAGATGGATGATATTCAGAACTTCTCAGCCCTTGGTGCGCGCCCACGGCGTAATGTACGTCGTCCCCTCCGCTATGAAGCTTATGAGACTGACTTCTCCGGGCTTGGTGCAGGTTACCAGGAGGAAAGTGAGACAGGAGGCGACACCCGTTCTTCCCACCATCCTCCGTCTGACCCCTCTGATGACCGCTCACACGGCCATGTCACACCATTGAGGGCAGAGTTAGAAGATATGCAACGTGAAAGGTTCCTGTTCCAGCAGTCCCATGACCAGATGAGAGACGGGCTGGCTGATTTCCAGGCCTTTCATGCTAGTTTGCTGCAGCTGCTGGACCGTGCAGAGAGTCTGCAGCTCAGTCCACCGCCCAGAGCCCCTGCTGTTCATCTCCAGCCACCCCCTGCTGAAGAGGAAGTGGACTGGCCTCCACCATCTCCTCCGGTTGTGTTCAAGGAGGAATCTGTCCCAGTTGCGGACCGCATCGATACAATGATGAAAGAGCTCCAGGATCTGAAAAGGGAGTCTATGGCTGCACAGAAGTGTCAGATCATCCCCCCACATGAATCTAAGCCAGGGTTCACTTCTCCTCAGCCAAGGACCACCTACCCTCCAGCACCGCCTCCGAGAGCACACCCCCTCCATTGCAACCACTGCCAGCTCCACCTCCGTCCTCATCTACTCCTTTCTTGACCTCACAGATGTATAGACCCCCCGGCTTAGCAGCGGCCCCAGATTTGACCTACAGGGGGCCTCATCCGAGCATTCCTAAGCTCACACGCTGTGATCCTGGGGAATTTGCTCGTCTAAAGATGGCGCTAGAGAACTTATTGCCCCCGGAGAGTTCAGAGCTCTTCAGGTACCAAGTCTTGTTAGATCACCTACACCTGGAGGAAGCAAAGTTGATAGCAGACGCTTACCTCCATTCTGCCACGCCCTTCAGTGACACCATGAATGCTCTTAACGACAGGCTTGGGCAGCCCCACCAGCTTGCCCTGAGAAGAATTGCTGCTGTCATGGACTCACCTGACATCCACCGAGGGGATGCAGCAGCATTCGAGCGATTCTCTCTCCACATCCAGTCGCTCGTGGCCATGCTGAAGACTTTAGGCCCTGATGGGGAGGTCAAACTCCAGTGTGGCTCCCATGTGGCTCGACTCCTTAGTAAGCTTCCTTCAGAGCAAAGAGCTGATTTCTGTCGGTGCATGTACAGCCATTCTGGTCAGGCTTACACCCTGGACGACCTGGCTACCTGGTTAAAGTACGAATCCTGGTGTCAGGGCTATGACGGTTTGCCCACTCCAACGATCACCAAAAAGAAGCCTGACGTCAGACCAAGTAGGCGCCCTGTTACGGTTCTTCACGGTGCAGAGACCTCACCCAGGTCACTAGGTACCACTCCAAACAAAGCTAGGCCGCAGCCCTACTGTGCCTTCGGCGATAACCGTGCCCATCACCTGAGTCAGTGTCCAGAGGTCGTTAAGCTGAGTCGCGAACAGCTCACAGACTGGATAAAGACCAACAAGAGGTGCTGGCGTTGTGCTCGTTCCCATCAGACAGCCCAGTGCACCCTCAAGAAACCCTGCAGCCTGTGTCAGGGTCGCCATCTGCAGGTCCTTCACGACGTGAATTCTAAGCCCTTAAAGACACATGGCCCAGTGTCTGCTCCCCCATGAGAAGGTGAGAATCCTACGGGCATCCTGTACCTCGATCATCCTATAGAGAGCGGCCAAGTCCTGTTAAAGGTTGTCCCAGTCATCCTTCACCATAATGGCAAGACTCTGAGCACTCACGCGGTTTTGGATGATGGGTCAGAGAGGACTATGCTGCTACCCACTGCTGCCCAGAAGCTTGACCTTCAAGGCATCCCAGAGACACTTCCATTGCGCACTATAAGGCAAGATGTGCAAACTTTACATGGATCGTGTGTCTCATTCGAGATCTCCCCTGGTGGCAAACCTAAGCTGAAGTATAAGGTCCGCAACGCCTTCATCGCCACCCGTATCGACCTAGCCGAGCACAGCTACCCTGTGGAGTCCTTGAAGCGGAAGTACAGACACCTCAGAGGCCTGCCTCTCCAGTCCTTCAAGAAGGTCAAACCTCTCCTTCTCATTGTCAGTGACCATCCACAGCTCATCACTCCAACTGAAGCTGTCCGTCTTGGTCCACCGGGTGGTCCCGCTGCTATGTGCACCAGGTTAGGGTGGACACTACAGGGTCCCTCCAGCCTTATCGGTTCATCCTCGCTGCCACAACAGTGCCTCTTCACGACTGCTGTTCCTCCCCAGGTGAGTGAGCTACTCAAACATGTAGAGAAGTTATGGCAGGTAGATGTCGTCCCAGTGCCAGAAGGCAAGGTGGTTACCCGTTCAAGAGAAGATAACTATGCAGTTAGCCTGCTAGAGCAGAAGACAGTTCGTGTAGAAGTCGAGGACATCCAACGCTATGCCACCCCCCTCCTTCGCTGCCAGAATATGTGACACCTTAAAGCTAGCCCTAACGCGGTTGTTCCCAGTTTGAGAAGTGTGGAGAGAAGGCTCCAGAAAGATCCAGAACAAGCTAAGATCTACAGGACGGAGATAGAGAAGTTGGTCCAGGCCGGTTCGGTGGTTAAGGTGTCCCCCTCTGAGGTTGCTCAAGCAGATGAGTCATGGTACATCCCTCACCACCTTGTTAGCCACAATGGCAAAGATCGCCTTGTGTTTAACTGTTCGTTCCAGTTCCAAGGCCAAGCCCTCAACGAACATCTTCTACCTGGGCCTACCCTGAGCGCATCGCTCCTTGGTGTCCTCCTTCGCTTTCGAGAGAATGCCGTAGCCATTACTGGTGACATTAAAGGTATGTTCCACCAGATTCGCCTTCTTCCTGAGGACCGTTCCCTCCTGCGGTTTGTGTGGCGGGATCTGCACCCTGAGGAACCTGTGGCCGTTTATGAATGGCAGGTCCTCCCCTTCGGTACAACCTGCAGCCCATGCTGTGCAACCTTTGCTCTGCAGCGCCACACCAGGGACCACACTTAAGGAGATGATCCGCTACGTCACTCTGTGGGACAGTGCTTCTATGTTGATAACCTTCTCCAGAGTGTGCCAACCCCTGAAGGAGCCCGGGACCTAGTGGACAGCCTAAGAGCCCTCCTGTCTTCTGCTGGATTTGTCCTTCGCCAGTGGGCCAGTAATGAACCCAGCACAATTGGCCACCTACCTGAAGACCTCAGATCCACAAGTGCAGAACTTTGGCTCACTCAAGACAAATCAGACACCTCTGAGCCGACTCTGGGCCTTAGCTGGCACTTCCCCACGGACACCTTGGGTTACAAACACCGCAAAATCAGTTATGGCGCCCCCACTATGCGGAACATTTATAAGGTTCTCGCAAGCCAGTATGACCCACTTGGCTTTATCCTACCATACACCACCTGAGCCAAGATGCTGGTGAGGCGCCTTTGGGATCAGCAGAGGGGGTTGGATGACCCGCAGCTTCCGCCAGAACTACTGCAGCAGTGGGAAACCTGGGAAGAGGAGTTGCCGTTCCTTGCACAAATCCTGCTTTCTCGCCCTTATCTCCCAAAGCATGTCACGGAGTCAGTTAGTGAGAGAGAGATTCACATCTTCTGTGATGCGTCAGAGCAGGCTTATGGCGCAGTGGCCTACATGAGAACGGTGACAGGTGATGGCAGCTCACATCTGGCCTTCCTGATGGCTCGCTCCCGTGTTGCCCCTAAACGCATTCTCTCCATGCCTAGACTCGAACTCTGTGGGGCCCTCTCCGGAGCTCATCTCTCCCGTCTCCTTAGAAATGAGCTCACTCTGGACATGGGGAGAATAGTGCTGTGGTCTGACTCCACAACTGTACTCACCTGGTTGAGGTCCGAGTCATGCCACTTGAAGGTCTTCGTCGGCACCCGCGTGGCTGAGATCCAGGAAGTAACTCACTCGCACACCTGGCGCTATGTGGATTCAGCCCAGAACCCCGTGGATGATATAACCTGTGGGAAGTCCCTTCCAGAGCTAACCAGACCCAACAGATGGAGTCAAGGGCCTCCTTTCCTGCTCCTAAGTCCAGAACAGTGGCCTCCAGAGCCGAGCGGCACCCTGGCTGAGCCACCAGGCCCTTCTGAGCTCCGTAAAGAGACCTTTTGTGGAGTTTCTACCACCTTTGACCCCGCCACCTCGAACTTCAGCGGATATGACACCTGGACACAGCTGCTGGAGGCTGCTATTACGCAGTTGCATGGGGCGGCCAAAGGCGGTGGAACTTCATCGGCTTATGACTATATTCAAGCAGAGATGCACGTTCTGAGAGAAGCTCAACAGGAGAGCTTTCCTGAGGAGTATCGACTCCTTAAGCAGGGGAAATCTATCAGTCGCAGCAGTCGTCTCCTTGCACTATCCCCTGAGTTCCACCGCAAAAATGAGGTCATCCGTGTAGGTGGACGTTCGCCGCTCTGAAGATCTCGCCTTTACCAACTCCCATCCTTTAGTTTTGGATCCAACACATCCAGTCACCCACTTGCTCATCCAGGATGTCGACAGTCGCCTGTGTCATCCAGGGCCAGAGAGGGTCTTCGCGGAGATTCGGCGCACTCATTGGATCCTGAGAGGCCGGGAAGCAGTTAGGCATTTTCAAAGGACCTGTCTTGAATGCCGCAGATGGAGAGCCCGCCCAACTGTTCCCAAGATGGCTGACCTGCCAGTTGCGCGCCTCCGCCTTTACAAACCTGCCTTTTATTCGACAGGCGTGGACTGTTTTGGACCCTTTGAGGTCAAAATTGGGCACCGTGTGGAGAAGAGGTGGGGCATCATCTTTAAGTGCCTTACTATCAGAGCGGTCCACCTTGATGTCCTAACCTCCATCGATACAGATGCCTTCCTAATGGCACTTCGACGGTTCATTGCCAGGAGAGGAACCCCAGCTGAGCTGTACTCAGACCAGGGGACCAACTTCCGTGGGGGAGAAAGGGAACTCCAAGCAGCTTTTGCAGCCATGACCACTGACCTGCAGAAGCTCCTGGCTCCTCAGAAGATCATCTTCCACTTCAATCCACCAGCGGCTCCTTATTTCGGGGGAGTGTGGGAGCGGGAGATTAGATCTGTCAAGACGGCACTCTACACTACAGTAGGATCCCAACCCCTTCAAGAAGAGGTCCTCCGCACGGTCCTTGTGGAGGTGGAAGGCATCTTGAACTCCAAACCACTAGGTTATGTCCCATCTGACATCAGTGATCCTGATCCAGTGACCCCCAACTGCTTTCTGATGGGGCGGCCTGACGGAGCACTTCCTCAAGTGGCTTACCCTAAAGAAGAGCTCCTGAGTCGCCAGAGGTGGAAGCACTCCCTGGTGCTGGCTGACCACTTCTCGTCTCGATTCATCCGACTGTACCTTCTGAGCCTGCAGCTTCGGCCCGAAATGGCAGTCATCCCCCGCGGACGTCACAGAAGGTTCGGTGGTGATGATCGTAGATCCTCAGCTGCCTCGCGCTTCCTGGCTCGTGGGTCGCATCTCCAAGGTCCACCCCAGTCCCAACGGGCACATCAGGTCTGCTGATGTCAAGGTGAAAGACAGGACCTTCACCCGACCTGTGGCGAGGCTGGTGTTACTGCCTGCCCTCCCGGACGAAGGCAAAGGACAATCACTGTGACTTTGTTAGAAGTTGCCTTTTGTTGTGTATACTGTGGGTACTTCATACATTTGGGGGCGGCTGTACAAAAGGCCCCGTAGTTACGGTTTTATTCTGTTCAGTTGTTCACCTGTAGTTTCTTAGAGTGGCCAGTAGAGGTCACCCCACCGCTTTGTATGAGAGAGGATTTGGGCAGGGAGATACGTGGGTGAGATATATGAGCGTTTCCGCTCCCGATTACCGGCGGAGAAGTGGTCATTTCGTGAGAAGTGTGCGTTACTGAGCAACGTAAGTCTGTGATGTGTGAGGATGTGGGGATAAGATGCGTTTGTGACTCTAATCGAAGTTAGAGGGGAAATGACTATGCTTTTGTCTATGTCGCTAGCGAGTGCTAAGCGAAGCTAAGCTAGGCTAGGCTAGCTCTCCTGCCGTGTGATTGGGGATAACTGTGTGCTGGGTTAGCTCAGTGGGTTTATATGTGAGATGTGGGTAATAGATGGCTTATGGTAGCAAAGGGGATGTTAGTTTATTTCCCACCTGTGTTTCTGTTGATGGACTCTGAGTTACTATTGTGAACATTCCAGTGATGTACTATTTTCTTTCTGTTCATTTCAGAGACCACACACACACACACGCTCATATCCACACCGATGCACCCCCCACACTCCTACCTGCGCACCTAAACTTGCATGTAACACCTGCTCCTCTGACAAGCCTGTTACTTCTGACCGTGTGAAGGCAATACAAGCGTCTAAACCATCCTCGGTGTCCTCATTGTCTCCTTCCTGAATATCCATCCGGGCCTAGAGTAGTGTTCTGGCCAACACTCCGGGGAGTGGTGGCTGCAAACCCGAATCAACACCTTACAGTCCTCCCATTCCGGGTTATCTACCCAACAGTTGCGCTGCCCAGGTTGCCTAGCAACCATGATACTAACAGCTGGAAACGTTTCATACAGCTTTGTTTGACAGAAGGAGAACATATTTTGTTCATTTGTTTCTACATCAGCTCTGTGTGATTTGATAAGTATCTGAGGCTGAGACAACAGGACTGTAAAACATGCTTGTTGGGTTTCATTTCTGTACTGAACAGTCATTTTAAGCTAGTAAATAACAGTTAGCTAATGTTGTTCATGAGACCAAAGTAATCTCACTTTGGTAATGTAAATATAATATGGCCAATATAATAGTTATTATATTAATCATTATTAGTTATTACAGCAGTGAGTTTGAACTACGTGTCAAATACTGAGCTTCAGTAAAGATTCAAGTTACATTTATTTATATGTCCAATTACCTTAAATCTTCACTCAAAGACAATTATCTTTGACAGTGTATATATAGATGTATTATATATAAGAGACAAATATTGTTCTTTTAATATGTCGGCATTACTAAATTTGGCTCAATTCTTACATATATGTGTAAAAAGAAAATGTACGAGCTGTGATAACTGTTTCTGATAGAATGAAGAGTAGACTGATATATGAAATATTCCTTTATTGGGTGAGAAAATCATACCATGTCATAACTGCTTTAAGTCATACAGAATAGATATCAGAGCCTTAAACAGGCTGACTTCTGCTAAATGGGTCAAACTAGGCAGAAAGTATACAAACACATAACATCCTTATAGAATATGATGTAACACTATAGATCAACTTACCTCAGAATATATAAAGCATATAAACAATTACAGCAATATGATGCAACAAACACAGCAGTACTACTAATCCAAAATACTCAAAGCTTCATAGAACTGAAACAAACATTTATTTTTAGCTCCATTCTGCTGCTGATACGTACTTTAGGTTTCTGAATATTAAACTTGTTTCTGCCTTTCATAGTGTGTAACTTGAAGGCCCTGAATACTTTCTCCCACACTGAAAACACTGGAATGATAAAATTATTTGAACATTACCTAATAAGACTGATTCAGGACAGACAATTAGTTATGTTAAACTTTCCTAGCAGTCCTTCACAAACAGGGAACAGTCTGTCTATTCTCTCCATCTGTCAGCTGCTGCTGGCTCTTCCTCCTCCTCTTCCTCACACATTGCTGAGTTTGTCCTGGTGGATCATCAGGGGTGCAAAGCCTCACAGATGATGTGCAGCAGTGGGTCCCTCAGTCTGTCCTCACTCTGGACACTCGCAGTTGTCACACATGGAAATCAAATGTGTGATAAGCTGCAGGATTCAAACACAAGTGTAACTTATAAATACATGTTCATACTTTTATTCCACAATCAGAGAGAAAGAAACAGAGAGAGAGTGCAGGACAGACAGACAGGTGACAGTCTCAGGTGTACACACTGCTACAAAACAGCACAAGAGAAGGAGGATTTAGTGTTTGTGTTATTACGAGTGCTAAAAAAGAAGAGTTCCCAGATGGTACAGTGGACACATGTGTGACTCCTGTGATTAAAGCATCTTTCTTTCAGCTTAACGAGTGAACCGTCAGCTCATTCAAACACACGTTAAAGTCCGTTTGGCTCGACACCACCGAACAGAGGCAGCAATATAACATAGCTAACATTAACAGTGCAGTGAATCCTGCTTGTGCCGTGATTGTCACGGTTCTGGGTCCGTTGGACCCAGTATTTTGAGTTTATTATGTTTTGGTTTATATTTGAATGATGGATTGTTTTCTTGTTCTCTTGTTGTGCTGGTGTTGATGATTATAATGATGTCTAGTATTAAGAGTTTCATGTTTCAGTTTATCATTGTTTTTAGGAATTGTGGTCTCACATATTGTTTGAGTTCCATGTGTTATTTTCTGTTTCTCAGTGTCAAGTCTGCGTGCTTGTTTAGTAATTCATGTTTCCTGTTTTATTGTGAAAGTCTTTGTCTTATGTTAGTGTGTGCAGCTTGGTTCCCCCGTCTCGTTAGCCCTGATCCTTCCCAGCTGTGTCTCCCTTCTGTTGCCCATTCCCTAGTTACCTCAGTATGTATTTAAGCCCTGTGTTTTTCCCTGCCAGTTGCTGCATCCTCCACGTTTGTTGTGTGTGTATTCTTTGTCGTCTACCGTCAGCATCTCTAGTCTAGTTAGTTTAAGTTGTTGTTTATGTATTGCCAAGCGTGACTCACCAGCAAATAAAGCTGCCGTTTAAGTTCATGTTTTGTCTCCGAGTCCTGCACGTGGGTCCAGCCACTGACAGCCACACAACTCATCATAACAGAGATATTCAGGACTGCAAACCGAGCAGCAATCACTGACTTTCAGCTTGTTGTGTTTGTGGATATATGACTGACTTTAATTATCTACAAAATCATCACATTCTCTGTAAGATAAAGGTCGACTATTGAACGGCATATAAAGTAAAGGCTTTAAAACAAAGTAAACGCTGAAAGTACAAACATCACTAATGTCACATAACGTTGCCGACATGTGGCCAACAGTAATGTTTTAATGTTCTTCATTATTAAACATTTACACATATATAAGTGACATAATATTCAGTACTTACTTTTGAAAGTTTACTCTTTGGCCGCTCCGCTTCCACTGTTTTTTTTCGGCAAAATTATCCACACCCACCGCCGCGCTATGAAGTCTGGGATATGTTGGGCCATGAAGTCTACACCGTCACATCCTTAAAATTCAGGGAAATGAAGGACGCATTTGAGGGCCGCATTTTGAGCAGCCTTTGAATTGGGACAGCCTTCGTCACGTCGCTGTGACGTAATCGGCCTTAAAGTGCGGCCTTTAAGGCTGCAGACCCTGAATTGGGATACAGCCCATATCAGCATGCATTAGTTCCCATGAGCCTATTTTGTTGACTCATGGTTAGATCAAATAATTTGATCGGAAGATAAAAAGCTCTGCACCACTTTTGGTTTCAGTAATTAAGAAAAAAAAGAGAAGACGATAAGAATAAGTGTTCTGCCTGTTACAATGTTCAATATCATATTGGTCAGACGTGTCTGGTCCAAGAGTATCAAATAAATGGAGGAGAAGTGTACCGGTATTCATTTTCAGTTAGAAAGGTGATGTGTAGAGCTGTAGTAACTACCAAAGGAGAAAGTTGATGAGTCATAAATTGAAGCTATGGAAAATAGTTGATGAAGCGGGATGAAGAACAGAGACGATGATTAGTGAGGAGCAGTATGGCCTAGGAAAGAGCATTTCCTGGCATGAAACCAGGATATCCTATACTAGTTGATCAAGTAGTACAGGGAAGGTCAGAAGGAACTGTACTGTATTGTGTGTCTAGAGAAAGGAATTGATAGAGCTGTAAAAAAGAAACTACAGTACTGGGTGTGGAACCCAGGAGTGGCAGAGAGGTTTGTGAAGGTGGTGCAGGACATCTATGAGACAGTGCTGAGCTGTGCAGTAGGAGTGACAGATGGGTTCAAGGTGAGGGAGGGGTTACATCAGGGATCAGCTCTGAGCCCCTTCTTGTTTGCAGTTGTGATGGACAGGCTGATGGATGAGGTCAGTCTGGAGTCTTTGTGGACTATGATGGGAGGAGCTGCAGCTTAGGCTTGTCTCTTTCTTTTGGCACTCGGTCTGGTGTCCAGCTCATGTTACATCTTCTGCAGTGGTCTTATCCCTGCTAAGAAGAGCAAAATGACAACTCCTTCCTATCAACTCACACACACACCTATACACACGGCCTCCAGTAGTTTTCCAGAGCAATCTGACCCTGACTGCAGATGCACATGGATTCTTTTCCAGACCCTACACAATGCACAAATGTGTAAATTAAAGTTAAAAAAATAAATTCCAAGTCCATCATTTTACACCTTTTAATATGTAAATCCATATTTTACATGTAAGCCTCATGTCTGTCCTTCAGCATCCTTCACAGATGTGAGATTAGATGACACCTTCAATAAAACAATTATTGTCTTGTATTTCCCAATTTCATTAATCAGCCAGTCACTTAATGGGTCGTCTGTTCTGATTCATCGGAAACTGTATTATTAGAAATGAGAGTCCAGCACATAATGCCAAACACTGAACACACACCTCCCATCTCTGCCAAGTGCATGTCTAAGGCCTTCCCCCTCTATACCACCATCAGTGATGTGAAAACGAATTGTTCAAACAGGCCTGCAGTGGTATCTCAGCTTAAGCTGGCCAGTTGGATATCATAGTTGTACTTGGATTAGTGTGGATTCTGCTCCAGACCATACAAAATGCAAAAGTGTGTAAATTAAAGATAAAAAATAATTTCCACAGCCTTGGCTCAACTCTCTATATCTGCCCATTTTGGCTAAACCCAGGCTGTAGTCAGAGAAGGTTTCTCCACACATATTTTCAGAAGCCTGGTCTCCAGATGCCACCTCAGTAGTGAGTAAAATTGCCTTTTTCCATATGTGCTCACACTGAGCCATAAAAATTAAATCGCTTCCCTGAGTCCTAAGACTGAGTTTTGTTTTCTGAGCTGGACGATAAACATTCTATCAGTCAAGACATAATTAATGTGTTCCCTCCATGCATGTGAGTGTGTATGAATCCAGATCATCCTATTGTTAAGGAAAGTAGACAGTGTATGTAATAATCACTCTATATTAGTGACAGGTGGATGCAAAACTCACAATTACAAAGAATGAATATCCAAGAAGAGATAATATATACAGAACATGTCTTTAGTTGAACATTGTGACCATTACCATGTCATTATACATTCAGTCATTATACATTCTCAATAGTTGCTCTTTTCTGCTGTTCTTGCAAATCAATAAAAAAAAAATCAATCAAAACATTTTCTCCTCTATTCCTCTGATACTCTTGCCCAAGACACATCTGACCAATATGAAGACTGAACATTCTGGCATAGACTGCAGTGACACACGTTGGTTGAAATGGCGTGCCGTTTTCTCCGTGTGAAAAGAAACCAGACCACAGAAAAAGCTATTTATCTACTGATTCCGATTAGAGTAAAAAAAAAACTGTAGTTGTGATATTACCCTAACTTTCCCAGGCAAAACATTTCTCCTTATCTTGTATTTTTTATTTTTGATGCATGTATGCACAGAAACCAAATGTTGTGCAGAGTTTTTTTAATGTTGACCTTAAATTATCTAACCATGAGTCAGCAAAACAGACTTATTGGAACTGATGCATGCTGATATAGTTGCAAAGCCTCTGGTCAAATTTAAACAAACGTAAACAATTTTATTTAGCTGCTGTGTGACGGAGGTTTTAGTAGGTATATGACAGACACTTTCAGATATACCTACATGTGTATCTGCTGTCACTGTATTATTTAGGAAAAAAGGTCTATTTTAGGATGAAATAACAAAGATCTGTGAGTACATCAGAAAGATGGGCACAACGGATCATGTGTGTAATGAATACTTCAGGCAGCAGAAACTTAAAGAAGAAGAGGAGCAAGAACAGGAACCATCATGGAAGCACAACCACTGCACGATTTGTACAGACAGATCCCAGGCCAAGCAAATAGATGATGTGGCTGATATTGAGAAATCCTTCCAATGGTGGGACAAAGCCAGTTCATGTCTCCCCATGTTTCCTCCTTTATTTTGAAAGGTCTGCTGTTTCCATGTTCAGTGTGTTTAGTTTTACTTTTTCCTGTGGTGTCATGATCATTTGTGTCAGCTGTGTCTCCCCAGGTTTTTCCACTTTTCCTCTGTCTCCTTCTGTTCTTTGTTGGGTCATCTGTTTGTCTTCATGTTGAGTCACTAAAAGCCACAGAGTTTTTGCTACTGCTCAGGTTCATGTCCATGCTCATGCTTAGACTTTTTCGAGTTTATGTTTTGCATGTTCCTGTTCAGTTTTAAGTTCTTGCCTCTCGTCATTGTTTTCATAGTTTGTTAGTTCTTTCCCAGTTTAGGTTTTAGTTTAGTTTCACCCTTGTTCCACCTTGCCTTGTTTTTTTTTGTTTTTGAACGTCAGCCTGTGTCTGCCGTATATCCCGTGTCTGCTTTTGGGCCCACTGAATAAACACCCCGGCTTTCCCCACCATGACAGGCTGTGCACATTTATCATTCACACTGTTTTCATATATTAAATTATTATTCACGGTATTTATACCATGAATAATAGTAATACTATATACCCTGATTAATAAACGTGGTCAGCCTATACATATGTGACCAGCAAATACATATAAAGGAACCTTTTCATCTTTTGACCAGTGGGCTTTGATCAGTGGTTGTTGATCAAGGGTCATGAGAATTTGCATAATTATGATGAAGGAACTGACCTTCCAACCCATTGTTCCTTCAGTGGGCTGGTTTCAGTCATTTTGCAAATGTACTGTTTATAAGATTGGGGAAACCTGCAGTCAGCTGAGACTGAAGAAGTCACTTGGATGAGTGACGAAACGTTTCTCCCACTGAAAAAGCTACGTCCAGATGAACAGAACCAACCTTTGGAGATTTTCATTTGATATTTGATGACTGAACCTCATTTACAGTGACACTGAGATATAGTGTGAAGGTTAACTACTTTTTGTAACAACAAAATTTAGAATGATTTAAAGTGGGGAGTAAATATTAGACTCTTCATATAGGAAGAGTGCAAAAAACCAATTGCCTTTAGTATTCTGTTTTGACATTACTTAAATTGCTTTTTACAGGAACCTGAAGTGGAGGAAGTTCAAAAGTAACAAAGAAGAAAGGATAAATTCAAGCTCAATTACTCAAATTAAGAAATGAATAAACTTAACATGCTAAAGAATTTATCTGTGTTAAAAAATGTTCACAAGCATCACTTTACAATTAAAACAATACAATTTCACTGGTTTATTGGAGCACTGTCAGTTATATGCTACCAGGGGTCGGCAACCCTAGGCACGCGTGCCACCGTTGGCACGCGAAGGGTTAACTGATGGCACGCACGACCATAGCTGGACTGGCCATCAGGCATACCGGGCATTTGCTCAGTGGCCCGATGATTTTTTTTTTTTTTTTTTTTTTTTTTTTGGTGGTGGATTGGCCAGAAGCTGGTCGGTGTGTAAAAATAACTCAGTTGTTTGGTGTTGGCCATGGCGGAGCTTCCACAGATTCAGTAAAATTAACAAGTGGTGGAGGCCAGCAGGTGGATGAGGGAAGGGGAGGCAGGAGGAGGAGAGACCCGAGGCAGCCGCCGGTCGGAGTGTCAGGTGAACTAAACTTCAGGTAAGAAGTTATTACCTGCAGTCTATCTGGGTCAGATATAAAACAAGTTTAGGTGGAGTTTATTTTCGTTGTGCTGACTTTTTACAGTCAGTTACAATAACTCGTACTGCGTGCTAGCTAGCATGACGGAGTTTCTATACAGCTGGGCTGGTGCTATGATTTTATTGCTAGTGAACTTTATTTTATTCATAAGGTTAGTTAGTAGAGTTGCCAACCGTCCCGTACAAACGGAATCGTCCGGCATTCAGAGAAATTATTACGCGTTTCGTGTTGAGCTGAGAAGGAACACAGTTTGTCCCGTACTTCAGCTAGGATGGAAAAAGACACAAAGCTGGAGTTATTCTGTGTCTTTGCTGCACAGCTGCATCTTCTTCTCCTCTCATTCTCTCCCCTCTCTCTCCTGTTGCTACTTCAATCATAAAACTGATCAATGATCAGCTGATCAGCTTTTCTCTCTTGTTTGTTTATCACTCACTTTGCGCCAGAAAGAGGAAACTGCCGGATGTCGCACTAAACAACAGCAGCACGTTTAAGCTTGGTCAGCTGTTGTTAGAATTTATTTAATATTAATTTCTAGTATCAGCTGATGTTTGCTGGAGCCACAGCTGTAAAAGCTGCTGGTCATGATATCGGTTTGTATATCTGGTGAGAGGGAAACATGAAGATGAAACCAGGAGATGTCCTTACTGAATCATTACAGCTGAACAGGTGATGGAGAAACAGGTTTACCTTTTAGGTGACATGAATGAGTTGAAGGGAAGTTATGAACTGTTTCTGAGAGACAAATAACACCAGGATCCTTTTCTATGTAGCTGACAGCTGGTAACTGTGCAGGGGCGGGTCTAGCAAAGTTTTGCCAGGGGGGCAGGTAGGGCATTAACAGGGAAAGGGGGGCACAAAGAAATACTTTCTTATTCTCATTTAAAATGTCTGGCTGTTATTAAATAATTATCTGAAGCTTACAACCAAAGTTTTTATCTGACGTAAAATGAATAGAAATCATACTTTTACCAACAAGACAGTGTACATCACTGTCACAACAGCGTTTGTTTTCATTCAAAGGCTTTATGGCTTTAATATCTGGGGGGCCGGTCTTTAGTCAAAATGCATCCATAGACTCGAGACACAATGCATTTTTGGGACTTTCAGGCGTATGGACCAATGTTTTATTTTCTGATCAAACCAGAAATCTTTAATGAGCAGCTAGATTTGTCGCGCATTAACTGGCTGAGTTAATGCCAGTTAATGCGACATCGAAGCAGCTGGAATCTACAGCTGTGCGTGTTCATGGAGCTTGCATTTTCACCTGCTGGACATCACTACCTGACAAGTTTAACTGTCTTCAGAACACTGCAGAGGCCTTATTGACAGTATTTGGCTCTACATATCTGTGTGAGCAGATTTTCTCTCACATGAGTGTCCTCAGGTAGCCGTCTGAACGTTGGACACTTGGAGACTTCACATTAACATGTGTGTCTCTGTATTAACAAACATGCCATATTGGCCCAGTTTATTTTTCTTATCATTGTTGTGAGGAGACCATAAATAGCATTTGTATTTTCTGTTGTACAGTTCATTTGCTGTTATGGAGTTCTTGTTATGAATAAAAAGTGTCTTTTTTTTTGTTTCAAAATAGCTGATAACTATTCGCTGATAGCTGCCAACATTTGCAAACAAATATAATTCTATAAAGTGGTTCTATATAATGTGTAACTGTTCATATAGAGCGTTATTAAATTTATTGCTAATGCAATCATATGGCACACTGACTTCTGAGGAAATTTTAAATGGCACTCGCCATCAGAAAGGTTGCCTACCCCTGCTGTAGAAGAAAAAAATATTAGTGAAATTTCACTTATATAAAAGGTTAATAGGTCAGATTAACCTTTTTAAATAAAACAATTATCAAAATATCATAACTGCATAGTTACTTCAGTACATGTGTGTTATTATATACATTTGGTTTATGGCTATTATAGAGACTGCATGGAGTTTTCCTCCAGCTGAATTTAAACAATATTAATGTTGCAGTTATGAAAATTTCAGAGTGCAATTTCTCTTTCAGTGACAGTGATTACCACACATTTCTTGTTTGTAACATGATTATTCTGGTTTAAATAAACATTAAATCTTTCTCTTCTCATTTCTTGAATTATGACCAACATCAATATTTGCAGACAATGCACACAAATCTACATGTGTCTTACAGGCTTACAGGCCTGTCTATAAAAACAACAGACAGTATGTTTGATGCCAATTTGATTTCTATATTTCTATCTATGGTAAGAAAATAAAGAATTTGTGATATGTATATATAGAACCATATACTTCTTTGTGTGTGTGTGTAAGGTCTCATGTTCCTACTTGGTGCAGTGTGCAGCTGTCAGGACCCACTGTGGATGGATTAACGTCCCTCCACAGAAAGATTTTTTGCTTTCCACATAGGCCATGAAAGGCAACGAGTGTGGCTTGACTTCTTTCCCTTCAATAATTTCAGACCCATGACCTAGAAAAAAAGGAGATATCCGTCACATAAAGTCAGCAGACGATAAAGCTGAAAACAGATTCATGTAGCAAACCTCCTTCACCAGCTGCTTTTCTAATGCTGAAAGATATCAATAATGTGACTATGCATTCTGCTTGTTTAAATGCATGAGAAAATGATTTACAAGTAAATTAAAGTTCAGTAGAAATCATTAATCACCTGGCTGAATGATCAAGAGGAGCATGCATGAAATTAAAACACTGAAATTACTCAGGCAGAACATTTTGCGTTTCGTCTATCATAGATGCTGTATGCACTGAAACCCACTGTGATGCTCACCATATAGAGAGCTGAAAGGATGTGGTCTGACAACTGAAATGAACAAGTCAGCAAAATGGGCTCCTAAACGCTTCTAAGGTTGTGATCAAATATATCATTACCAACCTTACACCATTCACCATCACCACCGCCAACAACAATAAAAACAGCAACACACACATATACTTACCCACTTTTTGATCGTGAGAAATTTGACTTGGTGTAGTTCTCATGGATGAATACTTCATTGTGCTTGTATGATGGTTAAACTAAACTTAGATTATTGTAATTTTCATTCTGTGCTTTAAAGACTTCCATATTTCATGACATATTGTCATTCAAACTTATGGGACAACTGAGAGGAATGTGTAGGCTGGTCAGCAGGATACAGCTGAGACAATGTCTCAGCTGTACTTGGAGTAGAATCCAATTGCTTTGCATAATGATTAGTTGAATTTCTTTTAATGTTACTGGTCAAAAGCCATGTTTGGACAACGTGTAAAGCAAACTAAAAAGTAATCTGTTTGTTATATTTGTACTGTTTACTAATAGTTGATCTAAACCACAGTGGTTTACAAAAGTATTCGGCCCCCTTGAACTTTCCCACATTTTGTCACATTACAGCCACAAACATGAATCAATTTTATTGGAATTCCACGTGAAAGACCAATACAAAGTCGTGTACACATGAGAAGTGGAATGAAAATCATACATGATTCCAAACATTTTTTTTTACAAATAAATAACTGAAAAGTGGGGTGTGCGTAATTATTCAGCCCCCTGAGTCAATACTTTGTAGAACCACCTTTTGCTGCAATTACAGCTGCCAGTCTTTTAGGTTATGTCTCTACCAGCTTTGCACATCTAGAGACTGAAATCCTTGCCCATTCTTCTTTGCAAAAATCCGTTCCTCAGCAAACAGGTTAGCAGCTAGAGAAAGGCGTACTAATGATGCAACCCTGGGAATATAATGAGTATGAGGATCGAGGCCTGTTTTTTGTTTTGGTTTAACTAATGAAGTACATGTGTAAGTGTATGTGTCTATGTTTGTCTGGTGTAAGGAGTTTAGAACAGCAAGGAGGGAGCTGCAGTAGGCGGGATTTCTATTCTCAAATTCTGGTGTGTATTTGTTTTTGTTGTTGAGTTTTTCTTATATGGTAATATGAAGAAATGAAGAAGGATACTGTGGTGTCACAATATGATTCCAAGTCATGTCTGTCCAAAACAAGCCATTAATTCTTGCTTGTTATGAACAATTTTGGCTGATATTGCTGAAGTCCCGCCAATCTGCTGTCCACATCTTACGTTTATGAGGGGCAGCCACTCAGAAGACAGATGGTTTAAAGAATGGGAGATGAGCTAAACCAGCTTGTTTTAGTAGCTGCACATGACTAAATCACCGTGGACTGTCAGACATGCAAAGCTGCAAAGCAGTTCTGATTTTAAAGAATTGGCTAACTTTGACATAATTTTCACTTATTCAGCGTCCTTTTCAAGTTTCTTTCTTTACACAGAACATTCTTATGATGACTACCAGCCTTGAGTGGAGAAAACAAAGTCACTAAAAGTGTTTGATCACGTACTGAAAAAAAAATCAAGCAAAAAGAGAACAACAGTAGGGAAACCACAGCAACAACAAAGACAAGTAACAGTAAAAAATGAATATTGAATGTTACTACGCAGCACTCAAGACCAATACTCAAGGGGTGGCTGTAGCTCAGTTGGCAGAGCAGGTCAGTCAGGCCACTAACCAGAAGGGCGGTGGTTCGATCCCAGGCTGCTCCAGTCTGCATGCCAAATATCCTTGGGCAAGATACTAACCCCATGTTTCTCTCCGATGCATCCATTGGAGTGTGAATGTGGATGAATGTTAGATACTCAGCACTTAAGAGCTTAGAAAAAGTGCTTGTGTGATTGGGTGAATGAATTAGTTGTATAAAGCGCTTTGAGTGCTCAGACAGAGTAGAAAAGCGATATATAAGAACCAGTCCATTTACCAACAACACATCTTTTATCTGTACAACCAGGTTTTTAGGTGTGAACACAAATGTGCACACCTGTATGTGTGTGAGCGCCCTTGTATTCACAAGGTTTCTCCATGTAACTCTTTTATAGTAGATGTGGCGAGCTATAGCCCTGCCACCCAGGGCAACACATTCTCATCCCAACACGTAACATACCAATGCTATGTGGCAAATCCTCGTTATGTTCGGAGGCATGAGAGCCATTTGGAATGAATTTATACATGTAAATGTGTTTTACGTTCTGATCGCTTTGGAAAACAAAGCTATCATGTTATGGTTAAGGTTAAGGTAGGGCTGGAATGGACAGCTGGAGCGTGTGTTACCGACACGAGCGGCATTCTATTGGAGTCGATTGAGAATCCAGAGTGTCTCATACGGACGCAGAAGATTACTTTGCATCTGCTGGTTTGTTTCCTGAAAATACAATTACTAAAATGTTTCTTATCCATTAAAAGTTAATCAATTTGAATACTAAAAATAAAAGACTGTCAGTTTTGGATCACAAACATTTTTAAAGGTTTCAGAGGTAGTGTAAAAAGACAGAATTTTAAAAGAATTGCTGTACAAATAATGAAAGCGAGAAGGAAAGATCTGTTTTTTTTATTCATGCCATTAGCTTTATTAGAAAATAGATAATAGATAAAGGTATATAAAAATGTTGCCTGGGGGTTTCAAGAACAAATCTTTGTTTAAAAAAAAAAAAATCTTTATCCAAATTTTTTTTCATCTTATCATGCTCAAAAAGCAAACAAACAAACAAAAAAAAAAACTGTTTACTTGGTTTTATTGCAGTAGTAGCAGACATCTGCTGGAACAAGTAGCACTCATATTTCTGGCTACTTTATATTATTTGGAAAAAGATTAACAAAATTTTGTAGTTAACAGTAGTAAGTTTTATTTTTTCACAAGTAGGACAATAAAAGATGGGTAAAGGTCATTTTCCACTGCAAGAAGAAATTATTTTAGGAACTGTTCTTGTAGAAATTCTTTCAGAAATAACCACATCTATGTAGACTCTACAGTAACAGCAGCCAAAATGCAGTTTTGGAAAATCAAATAATCCACAAACCATCACAATGATTGCCCTAGAGAAAGGCTAAAAAGACGATTTGGATTTATGTTTCTGCAGTGGAAAGTACTAAGGGCTGATATCATATATGTGTAGTTTCTATGGTGAAAGCAGTGACAGATTAAGCGTAAAAGCATTCAAGATTTTTGTCTTGCTTAGCTCATATGTATTGATGCCTGTGGATTCATGGCATTTCATATGACTTCATTGTTTCTTTGATCCAGTTGAGTTGTTTGTTTGAGACAAATGCGTAGACTCCTGGTACGTTCTCTTTACTCTCACACTTCTTTCCAAAAGAAGTAACTCCAACCAGCACCCCATTGCACAACAGTGGCCCTCCTGAATCCCCCTGCAGCAAGAACAAATACATGGTAGTCATTCTTTGACTACTTGTGGATCTGAAAAAGCCAAAATGCCCGTTTAATTCAGAAAACTAATAAAAATACACACATTTTATATACTTACTCTACAGGCATCAGCCTTTTCTTTACCAGTCGAACCAGCACATATCATGTCACTGGTGATAACAGGGTGATGGTTGTAATAATCACGAGAATTGCATTTTTGTCTGTCGATCACAGTCACATTGGCAGACATGAGGACATCAGATGGTTGGTTGTTTTTGGTTAGTCCCCATCCAGCCACCATGCATTTGCTGCCAGCTGGAGGCTCCTTGACAGTGTTGCCCAACCGGAGACATTTCACTGTCTTGTTTAGCGTCACTGGTTCCTTAAGCTGAGCAACAATTAAATGGACATGTTACATACTGATAATGACTGTTTATATTTGACCTTTACAGAGCAGGTCATGATGTAAGTATTCATGCAGCACTGTGCTAAAGTCTTGAACCCCCACTCATGTATTTATACATTTTGTTTTGTAAATGGACAACAGGTGTGTTAAGTTATTGAAAAATCTAATTATATATACACAAAAATACATTAAAGAGAATAACTCTGCTTTTACCTTTTATCCTCCTAGTAATACCCAGCAATTAATATTTGTCCTCTATCAGGGAAATGAGTCTGAGACTGCACTGTCAACCACTGTTTATGCAATCTATATTTTATGCCAAAGCCGAGGTTAAGTGATACTTTTTTAAAATGTTTTTTATAGATATTATAATTCTGCTGCTTAAACTT
The DNA here is from genome assembly GCF_001858045.2 of Oreochromis niloticus. Classification (NCBI taxonomy): domain Eukaryota; kingdom Metazoa; phylum Chordata; class Actinopteri; order Cichliformes; family Cichlidae; genus Oreochromis; species Oreochromis niloticus. The sequence continues at coordinate 26,903,614 of NC_031977.2, forward strand.
ACATTTTTTCTTCAATTTGAGAGCCTCAGCTTTGATTTAGTAGGATTTCAAAAATGCACAGTAGTTTTACCCCTTCCAAAACAAAACTTATTTATTGTCCTTTGTAGTGGACAGCAGGATTTACCTCACATTTTCAACCAATGTCAGGTAATCTCAGAGGACATATCAGCTTTTGAGGAGCCTGAGCAGGGACTCACAGCCCATAATAACAGGAGTTATTAACTAGGGCTGCCACGATTAGTCTAGTAGTCACAATTACGTCGACTATCAAAATTGTCGACGACCAATTTAATAGTCGACGCGTCGTTTGAAGCTATGTAAGATCCCAAAAGACGCAGGAATAAGTAGTAGGATTTAAGAGTGTAATAACGGACTGAAACAGAAGGTGGCAGCACTGCATGAAGAAGGATGACAGCTGCCGTTAAACCCCGAAGAAGAAGAAGCTGTGTCCCAGAATTCATAGCGCGGCCCTGCTCAGTTTCCAACAATGGCAGCAGCTAGTTAGTTTTACTCTTATTATTCTTTCTGGGTCACAAAATAAACGTTTAACATGTTTTCAGGCGAGAATATAGCTGTTTAAACTTCAAATATCTGCTCAGTTTATCAAGACATCACATATTTTCAAAAGCGCTCCGATGTTTTCGGAGACGTCTGTTACCCACCAGCTCGATAGCTAGCTGGGGTTCAAGGCTCACTAGAGTCGGTGAGAACACCGGACTCCCGACAAATCATTTTCAAACCCACCGCCGTCTTTTGCTACTCAGGTTAAACATGATATATAAGTCACTTAGATAACTTAAAAATGATATTGTTTGGCTTTTTTTTTAGTATTTTATTTGTTCCTGAGTAAATCGGTTTGGCTGAGATTAAAGTTATAGTTTTTACACAGCTGAATAAACATCAAGCAGACAACTGATTATCAGAAGTGTGAGATGCTCGAGAATATACTCCGGTGTCCTGTTATATTTTAGATAGCAAGGAGCAGACGACTGAGTTTATTAAACTCCACCAGACAAACTACAAATGTCATTAAAATTTAAAAAACTATCATCTTGTCTTTATTTTTAGTTAGCACATACCTTAAACACTTAAAGTTGTAAGCTAATGATAGTTATATAAGAGCAGATGCATGCTGGTGCAATAAGCTGTACGTTTTACGTCCAATGGATGCATGATCTGATTAGTCGACTAATCGCAAAAATAATCGGTGACTAGTCAACTATCAAAATAATCGTTTGTGGCAGCCCTACTATTAACTGCAGGTCTCTGACATTTTAGACGATATCTAGAAGAGGAGATAAGAGCCTTTTGAACTGAATTTAATCAAACTGAATTTTGTTTCTTTTAAGTGTTCTTTATTTTCCGGCATCGCCTTTCAACAATTGTTTCACAAAACATAAGAACCTGGCAGTCAAAATCTCACCTGCTTTATACAGAATTCCATTTACATCTGAACCTCATTAACCTCTACCATTGAGAAAACAGGGTTGACTAAAGAACACAGTTTAGACAAAGAAACAGGAATAAAATCATTGTTTCACTTAACAAACTCATTCACCCAACTAAACGGTTTGAAAAGTCAATCTCTGCACAAAGTCCGACTCATGAGGTTAGTTTAAAGGAAATAAACAATTTTACACAGAAGAAACACCCCTTCATTTGGTTACACCCAATTGACATGACCAATGACATTATATCCTATAAAAAACAGGAAGTACTGGGGCTGCCGTTCCCATATACCTGTTTCACAGATAGGACATGCACAGAGGAACACACAATGGTAAGTATAAACAAATGAAAGATTCTAATCAACTAAGGACGAAGTGACATTTAGCTTTAAGAACATTTGCACAGATGTAATGAATGTAACCAGTGCTACCACAAACAGACCCGGGATAGTATGCAGAGGCAAGGTTACATGTGCTGTGTTTACATTAAAGCATTATGATCAACTATAAGATAACAGAACACAAAATAACAATGTATGCAAGTGACAAATGGTAAATGAATTCAGTCCTAGCCACTTTGTCACACACACACACACACACACACACACACACACACACACACACACACACCAACTAAGAGTTTGAGTGGAAAATGAGTACTCTAAATCAAAATGCAACAAGTCTGCCATGGAAAGGCAATTCTCTTCACAGGCTTGTCTCCTGTGTGGTGGTTGATAAACCAAATTCCAGAACTTCAGAGCCCTAGCTCATTTAATACTTCTTATCACTAATGAACTCTGTCTGTCCTCATTTTGCTCCTTCTCAGGCTCCTCAAAAGCTGGTATGTCCTCGTTCTGAACTTTCACTTCTTGCTCTAATGTCTGGCCCTCCTCCACCTCATTCCCTGACAGTTCTAAGTATGACTTTGCTTCGTCATATCATTTTGTGATCTAACAAGACCTTATGTCTGTTTCAAGGGACAGAAGATAAATTAATAACAATAAAAAAGATACATGTTTAGATAATACTTCAATTATCTAAAAATAAAATCTATATATTAATTAAATTAATAAGTATTTTTTTCTGGGTTTATCTTTTACTTCACTTGGTATTTATCAGTAAATGATCAGCTTACCTTGAGCAACATGAGGTCATTGACCGTGGTTACCCAGGAAAAGTCAGGATGAGGAAATTGTTTCTCAACCTCTCTGACCTGCCAAGAATCAACTTCCACTTTCCTGAGGGAGTGTGCTCCCAGGATCACTATAGTCATACTGTAAACAATGACAGTTCATGTATATAAAATGGTAACATGGTGGTAAAATGGTCAGGAGTTTGTAAAACAATCATACAATAATCATAGTATCCCCATTATATGTGTAAAATTTTAACAGTGCTGTTATTGAGCCTTAAATGAATTTCAAGATACTTTCCCACAGCTGAATGAAAATTTCAACACTACAAAGTGTTTTAGATTATGAAATATATTGCATATTTCATGTGTATGTAGCTGTGATGTCTATTTTTTTTTAACTGAGTGCAATTTTGTCTCTCAGACAATGACTATTGCAAACAAAATACTCTGTGAAGATACAACATACAAGAAAATGGACAAAGTATAAATAAAAAATGAACAATAACTTATTTCCCAGTGCTGTAAATGTTGTTGTTTTTTTTATTTTCTCCATTCATTTTAGACAGTTATACATTAATAACTGCAATAAAATGTATTATATGTCACTTGAAAAGATTCTGGACAAAATAAACTGGCACATTTTAGTGTCTCCTTTCTTGTTCTATATCTAAAGCAAGGGTAGCAAAAATACCTTTAAAGAAGATTATATGTATTTATCTTATTTATATTTTATGTATTTTTATGAATATTTTGAAGGCTAGAATAGAAAAAATATATATATATATATATTTTTTTTTTTTGTCATTTCTTGGAGTGTAATCAACCTGTGGTTTCATTAATCTACCAAGCTGTCAGATCAAGTCATGTCTTACAGACCTTTTCCTTGTGATCTCTTTTTAAATCTCTTTATGTATTATCTTTCACACATTCAGTTAAACATAAATATTGCAATATTTTCATTTGAAAGTTTAAGAAAAGTAAGCGTTCCTACTCCGTGCAGTGGGCAGCTGTCAGGACCCATTGTGGATGGATTAATGTCCCGCCACATGTAAATCGTTCACTTTTCACATGAGCCAAGAAAGGCAGTGAGTGTGGCTCGACTTCTTTCCCTCCAATAATCTCCGAACCATGACCTAAAGTAAGAAAAAAAATATCCAGTCACATAACAAAATCAGCCCATGTTTAAATCAAATTTGCTTTCACCTCTCATCCAAGAAGCTTCTTCAGTTCTAAGGTCAAATGGTGGAGAGTCCCAGATTTAAGGCCTTAGGGAGTGTCCCACCCAACAGGGACAATGAACCCCCTAATGATCCTCTACCTAATCACACGAGCCAAGGTGCGAAAACGGGTGAGGGTCACAATCAGCCAAGGTTTCGGGTGAACTCATTGTGAATCCTAGCCCCACCCTATTATGTGATTTCCTTAAGTCAGATGGCCCAGGATGTGAGTGAGCGCCTTAACACCCACACACTCTGAAGAAGCTTCTCGGATGAGAGGTGAAATGTTTTCAAGCAACTTAAAGAAGTCCAGACGCTTTTTTCTTTCCAAGCTCCTTAGACTACGATGACCTGGATGACTGAGAACCTTCACAGACATAAAACACCGTGTGACAACTGCTTTATAATACATGTGTAATGCGTGTTTTACACGTCACATGTAATACATTTAATAGATGTAACACAGTAGTATATTACCGAGCCCTACAGGGGACATGGGAGAAAAAAAAAAAAGATGAACTTTTGCGAGATCTCGCAAAACTTCAAACTGGCGGGTAACAGACGTCTTCGAAAATGTTGGAGCACTTTGGCAAATATGTGATGTCTTGATAAACCGAGCAGATATTTGAAGTTTACACACCTACATTCTTGCCTGAAAATATGTTACAAGTTTATTTTGTGACCCAGAAAGAGTAATAAGAGTAATATTAAAACTTATTTGCGCCCGCCATTGTTGGAAACTGGGCCGCGCTATGAATTCTGGGATATGGTTGGCCATGAAGTATACACCCGACCCATCCTTCAAATTCAGGGAAAAGGAGGACGCATTTGTCGGCTGGATTCGGAGGAGTCTACGAATTTGGACAGCCTTCATCGCATCACTGTGACGTAATCGGCCTACAAATGCGGCCTCAGGAGGATGCAGCCCATGAATTTGGGACAGCCTTCGTCGCCTGGCTTGTCAGCTATCCCAGAATTCATAGCGCGGTGCAGCCAATTCCAGTTTCCAACAATGGTAGCAGCTACTTAGTTTTAATATTCTATTTCTGGGTCACAAAATAAACTTTTAAGATATTTTCAGGTTAGAATGTAGCCGTGTAAACTTCAAGACATCACATTTTTGCAAAATTGCTCCGATATTTTTGGAGACGTCTAACCACCAGTTCAAAGTTTTGTGAGTTCTCGCAAAAGTTCATCTTATTAATTTTTTTTCTCCCATGTCCCTTGCGTTGCTCTGTAGAATCTTTTTCAGACATCATTGATGTTTTGCATTCAAAATGTTTTCAAGATGGGGAAAAATATATTATTTTAAAAATACATGTAAAATAAAATAGAGGAAATTGCTTGCCTGGCTGGATGATGAAGAAACACATGCATGAGATGAAAACACTGAAATTCCTCAGGCAGGACATTTCTTCTTACCTCTTTGATCAGTTGTTGAATGTTGAAACTCACAGTGACGCTCAGTTTTATATGTTGAGCAGCAAGGATGTGGTTTGACCGCAGAATTAATGAGTCAGCAAAATTAATATATCCACACAGATGGTAAAATGGTTACTAATTTGTGGTCAAGTATATTTTTACATTCTGTCCCCACTGCAATTAATATCTCTCTGTAAATGAGGGACAGTCCTCACAGACTTTTTTGGAGTAAATTAATTAAACGTCTCTATTTTTATGACCCTACTCCCATTGTGGCACTGACACAAAGTTTTAATGCTACACCATTAGATGGTGGTATTTACTATATTTTGTGGCCACTGTGTGGCTTCAACCCAGTTCACAGTGATACATATTATTAAAAAGGCCAGGTTGTAATTACTAATGACAAAAACAGAGTGTTAAGTAATGCCTAGACTAGTAATTTGCCATCTTCTGGTAAAACTACTGCATCTACAATTATTCTCAGTAACTATTAAGGCATTGCGCTTTTTGTCATAATTTATCTTCATAAATTCATTTTTTTTTCAAAGTCTTATAGTTTTACAGCATTCTAACAAAGCATTTGGAAAACTTTATAAGTACATATGTTTCTATGACCGGAGCTTGAGACTGTTTGAGCTCCACCATTACATCGCATGTTTATGTGTGTGTCTGTGTATTTGTGTTGGTGATGATATAAAGCATATAAAGTGGGTTTCAGTGGATTCAACATCTGATCAAAAAGAAGTAAGAAGGCCTCCTTCTTCATTATGTTCTTCCAGAGCAATTTCAGTATTTTCTTCTTATGCGTGCTCCTCTTCATCATTCAATCCAGTGAGCAATGTTTTTAACTGTACTTAGATTTACTTATTCATAAATGTATCTTTCATGTAAACAAGCAGAACACAAAGTCACATCATCTGCAGGATTTTTTTGTTACATGGCAGAATTTTTTTTAGGTCATGGTTCATTAATCCATCCACAATGGGTTTTGACAGCTGCCCACTGCACTGGCTAGGAAACAGAGGCCTTACTTTTCTTAAAATTTAAAATTAAAATATTGCAATTTTTTAAAAAAAATCTTTATCTATCTTGTAAGTAATATCTTCACAGAAGTATTATAGAGAATCTTATTTATTTTGGAACAATAATCAAAGAAATGTGTGCTAGTAATTGCCATTAAGACAAAATTACACTTACACAAGGCCCAGTAACAGCCATTATCCAGGGATATGGAATATTACACATATTTATTAAGTGTTGTTTATACTTCTTGGCTCTTGAAGGAGGCGGTTGCTTTTTCTTCTTCTCCCTCTCCCTCCCTTGTCTTTCCTGCTTGGCTTCTCATGTCTTTTGTATAGTCTTGCCTATCTCTAACCCTCAGAGAGTCTCCCAGACTTGTTCTCTAAAAACCTAATGGATTTGATCAACTGGTCCCGTAACAAAATTGACACCCTCCTGGGCTTGGGAGAGCCTGATTGTCCTGCTGAGACATTTGCTGCCGGATACTTGATGGTCAGTTGCATCGTGTGTCTGGCGACAGTCTCGTTGGAGGACACTGAACGACATCTACCAATTCGGAACCACGATAACAGAGTTCTGGCTGTTTGGAGCTGGCTGGGACCTGGCTTATCGAAGAACAAGAAGCAGCTACAGCTGTTCAAAATCCCACAAGGCTGGCCGACATGATAGATGATGGGCAGGGCTGTGAGTAGTCAGACTGTGTTTTTTGAACGCAATATGGATAAGATCTTGGAGAAGAAGAACGGGAATTGAGAGAATTGGTGACCAGTGATGGACATTAGACCAACTGTAAAAGTTGGATGCAGTTGTTCGCACTAAACCCAAACATTCACCATCTTCGTCTCATGCGGCCCCCCTGGCACCAGCTGGATGCTCAAGGCAAAAGCTGACGGGAATAACTAAATTCTCCCTTAGATAACAAGACTGTTCATTGTGACTCTCTCACCCCTCCTTCAAGGCCAGCCCCGTCAACCGAAGATTGTCGACTTTTGCCTAACCGAGTGAAGGGACACTTTCTCTCGGCTGAACATGGAACACACACACACACGCACACATATGCATACATACGCATGTACACTGACACAGACCTACACTCACCCCCTCCAAATGCCTTCGAAGCTTATGTCTTCAATTTTGTGAGATGTGATGATTTATATGCTGTGTGCTGAGGTGTTTTTTTTTCTGTTCTCAAACTGATCTCCCTGTTGGAGCTCAGTCTGGGGGGAGTTCTTTTTTCTCCTCGTCTTTTCTCATGTTGTGCATTTTCTATTGTTCGGTTCTGGGTTGCTGCTCATGTGGTTGACCGGCCAGTGCTACCTAGCCTGACCAGTCTCCCCAATGTGATGTTTGTGTATTATATGTACGGTCGGCAAAGTATCTATCGTAATTGCCCCTTGGGGATAAATAAAATCTCTCTGACTAACTGTCTATACAAATTTTTTTCTTTTACAGTATGGTTAAGGTGACGCTGGGAGCGCATTCCATCAGCTTAAGGAAACAGTGACTAACCAAGACAGTGAAATCTCTCCGGTTGAGCAACACTGTCAAGGAGCCTCCAGCTTGGAGCAAATGTCTGGTGGCTAGATGGGGACTAACTAAAAACAGCTGACCATCTGATATCCTCATGTCTGCCAATGTGACTGTGATCAACAGACAGACAACTCTTGTGACTATTACAACCATCACCCTGTTATCACCAGTGACATGATATGTGCTGGTTCGACTGGTAAAGAAAAGGCTGATACCTGTAGTGTAAGTATACAAAATGTGCACAACAGTAACAGCCTGTACCTAGGAGGCAAAACAATCGCATGACTACTGCTGTTTGACTGAGGAAGAATAAAGTAGTCATGGAAAGCTAATCACATGACCACTTCAAGATAACAAAGCAACAAGGTGGTATATACCAGTTTTTAAAATTGTGTTGACAGACCACGTAAAACCAGAGTAATGATAAACCTCGTGCTTTCAGACCTGCAGGTATCAGGCTGTGATGTTCTCCTTTATAGTAGACAGAAATTTTTGGATTGGCACAAATAATTTGTGCGGCATCTTATTGAATGCAGAACACCTGATGGTTATGTAAATAGTTTGAAATGGTTATTAAAAAAGGTGTAAAAGGTAAATGGCTACAAATAACTTTATTTGCAAAACTTGTGCATATGATTTTAAAATTGACAATTTATATTTGCATTTAAAGTTATGAAATATGATTCATTAAACATGTTTGTGGTTGTTACAGTAAAAAATATAACTTTTTCTACTCGGATTTTATGTTTTTTGTCTGATTTTAGATCAATTGTGTTAATACAGTATGTCAAAATGAAAACATAACTGTAAATTCAGACACGTGAGGTTGTGCTGAAAAGGATGATACCAAACAAGGCAAAATAAATCATTTTTAAAGATGAAATGTAGAGGTAAATAAAAAGTAGTTAAAAATGGCCAATTATACCCTGGACCCCAGAGGGTTAAACATTTTTTTTAAAGTAATGCAATAGTTACTTTTCAAGTAATTAATTACTTTTAGAATCTTGTAACTCAGTTACTATCTCAGTTACTTTTTTGAAGAAGTAACTAATAACTATAATTAATTATTTTTTCAAAGTAACTTGCCCAACACTGCTTGGCACAAATAAATGATACAAAATCTTAAAACTTTTAGTTGCAAATGTTGAAGACGCTTTCCTTTGAAAAGTGAGAACCTGTGACAGTGCCCATATGAACACTTTTTTTAAGGGGATTTCTGATGTGCAGCACATTCATGGATGATGTCACAATAAACAGATGATTATTTGTAGAAATACAGATGAAAAAAAAAAACAAGGTAATGACACAGTTCAAACTTACAGAACATGTCTTTAATTGAACATGTGAACATTAGCATGTAATTATACATTCTCAGTAGTTGCTCTTTTTTCTTGTTCTTGAACAAAATCAGTCAACACACTTCATCTCCATTTCTTTGATACTCTTACTCCAGACACATCTGACTAATATGAAGACTGAATATTCTGGCATGATTAGCAGTGACACATGTTGGTTCAAATGGGGTGCAATTTTCTACTTGTGGAAAGAAAACAAGCAACAGGAAATAGCTACTTATCTACTGACTCAGATTAGAGTAAAAAAAAACCTGTAGTTGCAATATCACTCTAACTTTCTCAAGCAAAACATTTCTCCTTATCTTGTTTTTTGTTGATGACTATATGCACTGAAACTGAATGTTGTGCAGAGTTTCTTTTATGTTGACCTTAAATTATCTAACGAGTCAGCAAAACAGACTTATTGTAACTGATGCATGGCGATATAGTTTCAAAGCCTGTGGTCAAATTTGTTGTAAACATTTTATTTAGCTGCTGTGTGATGGAGTTTTTCTTTACATGATAGTAAGTATATGACGGATGCACCTGTATGTGTTTCTGCTGTCACTGTATAATTTAGGAATGTCTATTTTAGGATGAAACAACAAAGATCTGTGAGTACACCAGAAAGATGGCCACAACTTGGTCTTGGTTTGTACTTATAACTGTTTAATGTGATAATCTTAACATTTTTCTCAAGGGGCCTTTTTTTCTACCAAAATATACAACAACCATTCAGAAACACATACAGGTGCATCTGAAAGTGCCAAAAATATACCTACATGTCTGCTGCCTCATTAAATCTTCATCATACAGCAGTTAAATAAATTTTTTAATAATCATGATACATTTGACCATAGGCTTGGAAACATCAGCATGCTTTAGTTCCCATGAGTCTATTTCATTGAATCATGGTTAGATCACTTTAATCTCAAGATAAAAAGCTCTTCACCAGTAATTTTTTTTTTAAAAAAGGATAAGAATAAGAGTTCTGTCTGAGAAAGTTACACACATAAATATATATATATATATCTACAGGTGCACATGTTGAGAAATACTTTAAGAATTCTAGAACTGTGCTCCAAAAATAAGAACTTGGTCTTGACAAGATTGTTTGTTAAACAGTTCTAGAATTCTTAAAGTATTTCTCTGAAAAAATCTCAGCTCTGAGGGCTTCTCTTCCATCTCATTCATCGTCAGTTTTAGATCCAGTTCCAGTCTCTGAATGCTTGACTGCCTTTCAACAGTTTGAGCCAGTGTCTTATTCTGCTTTAAAAGATATAATTGATCATCTCAAAATCTCTGGTTCCCCGCACAATATTCTTTCTTCTCGTTTCTTTAAGGAAGCTTTACATACTATAGGTCACTGTATCTTACTTCTACTGAATGCATCATTGTCATCAGGTTGTGTACCGTCTGTCTTTAAGCATGCTGTTGTGCAACCTATTATGAAAAAGAAAAACCTTGACCCCAATGCTCTCACTAACTACAGGCCGATCTCCAAACTCCCTTTTATCTCCAAAATATTAGAAAAGGTAGTTCTAAAACAACTTTAGACCGTTTTAGATGCTAATGGTATTAACGAAAAATTTCAGTCTGGTTTTAAACCTCTCCACAGCACAGAGACAGCCTTACTTAGAGTTTTTAATGATCTTCTTTTAACTGTTGACTCTGGCTATTCCGTGGTTTTAGTTTTACTAGCCTTGACTGCTGCTTTTGACACGGTTAACCACAACATTCTTCTATCAAGACTGGAACATGCTGTTGGTCTTAAAGGTACAGTTTTATCCTGGTTTAAATCTTACCTCTCAGAGAGGTCGTTCTCTGTTGCTATGGGTCTACACTCCTCGGCCTCTGCCCCTATTGATTGTGGTGTGCCTCAAGGGTCCGTGCGTGGTCCTGCTCTTTTCTCTTTGTACATGTTGCCGTTGGGATTAATTTTTAAAAAAATATAACATCTCCTTTCACTGTTATGCCGATGATATCCAGATTTATTCACCTTTGAAATCCGATGTGTCTGCTTCTTTGCAACCTCTGTTCAACTGTCTGCATGAAGTTAAAATTTGGATATCACATAATTTTCTTACACTGAACGAGAATAAGACCGAAATCATAGTTTTTGATAGTCACATTCCGCCAGACCAGTTAGCTGATGCCCTAGGCCCTCTTGCTAGCCATCTCTCGCTCACTGTAAGAAACCTCGGAGTGTTCCTGGATAGCTCTTTTAAACTTGAGAAACAGGTCTCCACTGTGGTAAATAACAGCTTTTACCAGTTGCGTCAGATATCCAAAGCAAAGCCATTCCTTCCTTCAAAGGACCTTGAAAAGCTTATCCACGCATTTATCACATCCAGATTGGACTACTGTAACTCCCTCTACTTGGGCCTCCAACACTCTTCTCTTTACTGGCTTCAGTTAGTTCAGAATGCAGCTGCGTGTCTTTAACAGGTACTAGAATCTATGAAAATATCACTCCAATTTTAGCCAACTTACATTAGCTCCCTGTTAAATATCGTATAGATTTTAAAATTCTTTTGTTCACTTTTAAAATTCGAAATAATTTAGCGCCCAGCTATCTTTCCGAACTCCTCCACTTGTACAATCCCAATAGAGCACTTAGATCGTCCAATCAGATGCTCCTAGCACAATCTAGGTCTCGACCGAAGTCGAGAGGTTACCGGGCCTCTGCAACTGTGGCACCTAGACTCTGGAATAACCTCCCTGTTCATATTTGTACCGCCGAGTCTATCCCGTCTTTTAAATCACGTCTTAAAACCTATCTTTTTACTTTGGCTTTTGATTCTAACTACAGGGAGTGCAGAATTATTAGGCAAGTTGTATTTTTGAGGAATAATTTTATTATTGAACAACAACCATGTTCTCAATGAACCCAAAAAACTCATTAATATCAAAGCTGAATGTTTTTGGAAGTAGTTTTTAGTTTGTTTTTAGTTTTAGCTATTTTAGGGGGATATCTGTGTGTGCAGGTGACTATTACTGTGCATAATTATTAGGCAACTTAACAAAAAACTAATATATACCCATTTCAATTATTTATTTTTACCAGTGAAACCAATATAACATCTCCACATTCACAAATATACATTTCTGACATTCCAAAACAAAACAAAAACAAATCAGCAACCAATATAGCCACCTTTCTTTGCAAGGACACTCAAAAGCCTGCCATCCATGGATTCTGTCAGTGTTTTGATCTGTTCACCATCAACATTGCGTGCAGCAGCAACCACAGCCTCCCAGACACTGTTCAGAGAGGTGTACTGTTTTCCCTCCTTGTAAATCTCACATTTGATGATGGACCACAGGTTCTCAATGGGGTTCAGATCAGGTGAACAAGGAGGCCATGTCATTAGTTTTTCTTCTTTTATACCCTTTCTTGCCAGCCACGCTGTGGAGTACTTGGACGCGTGTGATGGAGCATTGTCCTGCATGAAAATCATGTTTTTCTTGAAGGATGCAGACTTCTTCCTGTACCACTGCTTGAAGAAGGTGTCTTCCAGAAACTGGCAGTAGGACTGGGAGTTGAGCTTGACTCCATCCTCAACCCGAAAAGGCCCCACAAGCTCATCTTTGATGATACCAGCCCAAACCAGTACTCCACTTCCACCTTGCTGGCGTCTGAGTCGGACTGGAGCTCTCTGCCCTTTACCAATCCAGCCACGGGCCCATCCATCTGGCCCATCAAGACTCACTCTCATTTCATCAGTCCATAAAACCTTAGAAAAATCAGTCTTGAGATATTTCTTGGCCCAGTCTTGACATTTCAGCTTGTGTGTCTTGTTCAGTGGTGGTCGTCTTTCAGCCTTTCTTACCTTGGCCATGTCTCTGAGTATTGCACACCATGTGCTTTTGGGCACTCCAGTGATGTTGCAGCTCTGAAATATGGCCAAACTGGTGGCAAGTGGCATCTTGGCAGCTGCACGCTTGATTTTTCTCAGTTCATGGGCAGTTATTTTGCGCCTTGGTTTTTCCACACGCTTCTTGCGACCCTGTTGACTATTTTGAATGAAACGCTTGATTGTTCGATGATCATGCTTCAGAAGCTTTGCAATTTTAAGACTGCTGCATCCCTCTGCAAGATATCTCACTATTTTTGACTTTTCTGAGCCTGTCAAGTCCTTCTTTTGACCCATTTTGCCAAAGGAAAGGAAGTTGCCTAATAATTATGCACACCTGATATAGGGTGTTGATGTCATTAGACCACACCCCTTCTTATTACAGAGATGCACATCACCTAATATGCTCAATTGGTAGTGGGCTTTCCAGCCTATACAGCTTGGAGTAAGACAACATGCATGAAGAGGATGATGTGGACAAAATACTCATTTGCCTAATAATTCTACACTCCCTGTATATTAGAAAATATATTCCTTTTTTTAAAAAATTTTACAGATCGGTAAGCTACTTTTTTTAATGTTTAAGCAGGATTTTAAACATAAATCACAGTACTGAGGATAAAACACAGAAAACCATGAAGGAGATTTTCCTGGCTTTTTATAGCAGATAACCACCTTAAAAATATTCCGCAGTAGAACAAAAACAGAAGAAAACCATGAGTCATTGTGATTCAGTCTAATAAACTGAACATCCTTAAAGTACACACAAAATGTAATGAAAATATATATGCACTAACTAACTGATAATTGCAGTTGTAATGGACACACTTGTCTGACATTTTGTACTCTTCCTGCATAGGATCTCAACATTATATTTCGAGGGGTGTGTGTGTGTCTGTTTGAACGCCCCACCCTGTTTCCGAAAGTCTTAGACATTTTGAAAATTAAAATAAAAACAATGCCATCAAAAAAATCCAGGTGGCGACAAAGATCAGCAATTCAGTCTCCATGTAGATTGCCCACAGTGATTTTTCTTTCAGAAAGTGTCACCACCTGCTGGCCATCAGAAGAAATGCAGATTTGAAGCACTTTTGGACTGGCTTCTTTTCTTCTTTCTTTTTGTTTTGTAAATGGAAATAGTGGAGTAATTTATTGAAACGTCTAATTATATATATATATATATATATACATGTATATATATATATATATATATATATATATATATATATATAGATACACAAAAAAATACATTATACATTAATGTGAATACATTTGCTTTTACCTTTTATCCTCCTAGTAATACTCAACAACTAATTTTTGTCCTCTGTCTGGGACATGCGTCTGAGACTGTAGCTGTGTCCCAAAACGTAGGCTGCATCCTCCGGAGGCCGCATTTGAAGGCCGATTACGTCACAGCCAGGCGACGAAGGCTGTCCCAATTCGTCGACTCCTTCAAATGCGGCCGACAAATGCGTCCTTCATTTCCCCGAATTTGAAGGATGGGTCGGGTGTGTCCTTCGTGGCCCACCATATCCCAGAATTCATAGCGTGGTCCAGCCAAATTTCAGCTGCCAACAATGGCGGCTACTAAGTTTTAAAATTAGTCTTATTAATCTTTCTGGGTCACAAAATAAACTTTTAACATATTTTCATTCGAGAAAGTGGCGGTGTAAATTTTAAATATTTGCTTGGTTTATCAAGACATCGCATATTTGCAAAAGTGCGCCGACGTTTTCGGAGATGTCTGTTACCCACCCGCTCGATAGCAAACCGGGGGGTTCAATAGTCTCCCGACTTCATCATTTTCAGACCCCCGCTCTTTCGCTACTCAGGTTAAACATGATATATAAGTCACTCGGATAACTTAAAAATGTAATTGTTTGCCTTTTTTCGGTGTTTTATTTGTTCGTGAGTAAATTGGGTTGGCTGAGATCAAAGTTATTAGATTATTAGATTAAATAAAACTTTATTAATCCATCGGGTGGGTTCCTCCGGGATTTTCACGCAGCTGAATAAACGTCAAAAAGAAAACTGATTAAACAGAAGTGTGAGACGGTCGAGAATTTACGCCAGTGTCCTGTTATATTTTAGCTAGCAAGGAGCAGACGGCCGAGTTTATTAAACTCCACCGACACAGCGGTGACGCAAATCTGAAGGCTAGACCGTCCCATTTCACAGCCTTGCACTTCCGGCCTTCTCGGTCTTCGAAGGACCTGGCCCACGTAGACCGCGAAGGCCGGGTCCTCCGAAGGATGCAGCCGACGTTTTGGGACACAGCTTGGGCGTTTATCAATATGTACTTGTGTTCTCGTGTACTCGTGATACGTCATCAGTCGGAGACCAAGTATTGTTCCAATTCGAAGTACGCATCAAGCCGAGAACGCGAAAAAGTCCCGGATGTGTTCTCGATCCGCCCGTTTTATCGAGCATGCATCGGTGTGGACTTGGGACATCTATATATCCCAGAATGCATTTCGTCCAAAACTCAACAGCAGACTCCCGGCACATCGTTTTCAACCCCCCCCCGCTCGCGGACTTCTCACTACTCAGGTTAAAGAAACCCCAGCAGCTGTCTATAGTATTGAGTGTCCACTAGAATAGAAATAAAAGCGTTCTAACATCTCACCTGCTTGTTTTTATTAAGGTATGTACACGTATGTACAGTTAAGCCCAAAATTATTCATACCCCTGGCAAATTTTGACTTAAAGTTACTTTTATTCAACTAGCAAGTTATTTTTTGACTGGAAATGACACAGGCGTCTCACAAAAGATAATAAGATGATGTACAAGACGCATCATTGTGGAAAAAAATATTTCTCAGCTTTTATTTACATTTGAGCAAAAAGTATCATGTCCAGAATTATTCATACCCTTTACAAACTGTCACAGTCTCTGGGAAAATCCAAAGTTCCATACCATTCCAAATAGTGAAAGCTGTTCTAAAGCATCCTAATTACCCTGATTAATTGGAAATAGCTGTTTTAATCAACTCAACAGGTGAAAAACAGCAGCTCTCTGCAGGTGGTCTGTGGACATTCATGGCTAAGACAAAGGAACTCAGTGAGGACCTGCAGCTGTGCATTGTGGCTGCTCACAAGTGAGGAATGGGCTACAAGGCCATATCCAAATGTTTTCAAGTTCCAGTGGCTACAGTGCAAAGTATTATTAAAAAATACAAGATGTTCCGCACTGTGGAAAATCTCAGAGGACGTTGTCGGAGGCCAAAAGTGAAACCTGTGCTGGCCAGGAGAATAGTGAGAGAGGTGAAAAAGAATCCAAGGATCACCACCAAGGCCATTCTGGTGAATCTGGGCTCTGCTGGTGGCAATGTCTCAAGGCAGACAGTCCAACGGACACTGTTGGGTTCCACGGATGCAGACCAAGGAAAACGCCACTTCTCCAGGCACTTCTAAGGCATGCAAAAGCTCATTTGGCCTTTGCAAATGCTCATCTGGACAAAGAAGAAGATTTCTGGTCTTCAGTGTTATGGTCAGATGAAACAAAAATTGAATTATTTGGTCACAATGATGTTGCCTTCATTTGGCATAAAAATGGAGAAGCCTTCAACCCAAAGAACACCATCCCCACTGTCAAACATGGTGGTGGGAACCTAATGCTTTGGGGGTGTTTTTTAGCCAATGGACCAGGGAACCTAATCACAGTAAACAGCACCATGAAAAAAGAGCAATACATGAAGATTGTCAACAACAACATCAGGCAGTCTGCAGAAAAACTTGGCCTTGGGAACCCGTGGACATTTTAGCACGACAATGACTCAAAACATACAGCAAACGTGGTGAAGAAATGGTTAGCAGACAACAACATTAACGTTTTGCAGTGGCCTAGCCAGAGTCCTGACTTGAATCCAATTGAGAATCTGTGGAGGGAGCTAAAGATCAGGGTGATGGCGAGAAGACCCTCCAACCTGAAAGATTTGGAGCTCATTGCTAAAGATGAATGGGCAAAAATGCCTGTGGAGACATGCGAAAAGCTGGTCTGCAATTATAGGAAGCGTTTGATTGCTGTAATAGCCAATAAAGGCTTTTTTCTATTGATTATTGAGAAGGGTATGAATAATTCTGGACATGATACTTTTTGCTAAAATATAAATAAAACCTGAGAAATATTTTTTTTCCACAATGATGCCTGTTGTACATCGTCTTATTATCTTCGGGGAGACACCTGTGTCATTTCTGCTCAAAAAAGAACTAGCTTGTTGAACAAAAGTAACTTTAAGTCAAAATTTGGCAGGGGTATGAATAATTATGGGCTTAACTGTACATGTACACTATTTTTATTAATAGAGGTTTCACTACTGAGGTTAAAAATGATATATAAGTCACTTAGATCACTTCTAAATGTTAATGTTTGGTTTATTTCAGTGTTTTATTTGTTCCTGAGTAAACCGGTTTGGCTGTGATTAAAGTTAAGCTTCATAACATGTTACTCACAGTTAAATTAGGAGGGGACGGCAGTAAAAACTCCGGACCTGTGACATCATCACGTACACAGGTGTTCCAATTGTACATATCGCGAGTCCGTGCTCGCGTTCTCGGCGGGTACGTACTCCCGTGCGTTCTCGGCGAGTACGTACTCACCGAGAACGCGAGTACTTACTTGCGTACTTGGGCATTGATAAACGGCCCCGGTGTACGCTTCGTGGTCCCATATATCCCACAATTCATAGCACGGCGGTGGGTGTGGATAATTTTGCCGAAAAATCCGGCAGTCCCTGAAGCGGAGCGGCCAAAGAGTAAACTTTCAAAAGTAAGTACTGAATATTATGTCACTTATTTATGTGTAAATGTTTAATAATGAAGAACATTAAAACATTACTGTTGGCCACATGTCGGTAAAGTTATGTGACATTAGTGATGTTTGTACTTTCAGCGTTAACTTGGTTTTATAGCCTTTACTTTAAACTATACTCCGTTCAATAGTCGACCTTAATCTTACAGAAAATGTGATGATTTTATGGATAATTAAAGTCACAAACACAACAAGCTGAAAGTCAGTGATGCTGCTTGGTTTGCAGTCCTGAATATGATGGCACAAGCAGGATTCACTGCACCGTTAATGTTAGCTATGTTATATTGCTGCCTCTGTTCGGTGGTGTCGAGCCAAACGGACTTTAAGGTGTGCTTGAACGAGCTGACGTTTCACTCGTTAAGCTGAAAGAAAGATGCTTTAATCACAGGAGTCACACATGTGTCCACTGTACCATCTGGGAACTCTTCTTTTTTAGCACTCGTAATAACACAAACACTAAATCCTCCTTCTCTTGTGCTGTTTTGTAGCAGTGTGTACACCTGAGACTGTCACCTGTCTGTCTGTCCTGCACTCTCTCTCTTTTTCTTTCTCTCTGATTGTGGAATAAAAGTATGAACATGTATTTATAAGTTACACTTGTGTTTGAATCCTGCAGCTTATCACACATTTGATTTCCATGTGTGCCAACTGCGAGTGTCCAGAGTGAGGACAGACTGAGGGACCCACTGCTGCACATCATCTGTGAGGCTTTGCTCCCCTGATGATCCACCAGGACAAACTCAGCAGTGTGTGAGAAGGAGGAGGAGGAAGAGCCAGCAGCAGCTGACAGATGGAGAGAATAGACAGACTGTTCCCTGTTTGTGAAGGACTGCTAGGAAAGTTTAACATAACTAATTGTCTGTCCTGAATCAGTCTTATTAGGTAATGTTCAAATAATTTTATCATTCCAGTGTTTTCAGTGTGGGAGAAAGTACTCAGGGCCTTCAAGTTACACACTATGAATGGCACACTGTAAAATCTAACTTGTTGTTTCAACTTAAAAATATCAGGTACAGGGCTGCCTTAAAATTTTAAGTTAAGTCAAGAAATAGAGTTTGTTCTTATAACACAACCAATTGTTATCTTAATGAAAAATCACATGTTGTCTAAACTTTCGTCTTAGTTTAGTTGACTGAGATTTGTTAGTCAGTTCAACTCCTTTAATTGTCATTTTTACTTGGGAAAACCCTTTCAGCTAAATTAAAATAATCTATTGTTTAAACTCTTGTCCTAGTTCAGTTGACTTGGGTTTTTAGTTAATTCAAATACTTTAGTAGTTCTTTTAACTTAGGAATCTATTTTAGCTTAACTAACATAATCTGTTAGCTAAGTTGATTTAAGTTTATTAATTAACTGAGCTCCTTAAGGTAGCTGAGTGAACTTGTAAATCAGTTTCATTTTAATTATCAGAGTTGATTGACTAGATGTAAAGAAAAATGTGTATTAAACATCTTAAGTTTTTTTTTTTTTTTTTTTTTTTAGCTTTCTAACATCCATTTCAGCAAAACTACCTGTTAGGTTTATCTTAGATCTCAGGTTTAAATATCTACATTCCTTTAAATTAATTTTCTGTTGTTTACAGAAAATATAAAAACCCACAGATTCCATTAAAGTGTATCTGATCATTTCATACAGAAAGTTTGTTTTAAGAACATGACAAGACAATTACTCATGAGCACCCAACATTCACCATTTATTGTGCCATCTTAGTCATCTGAGAAACAGAAAAATCAGTGGCGTAGCTCATCTTTCTCACAATCCATCAAAACTCAAAGGTTGCTCCCTGTGAAACAATAAATTTGAACTTGGTCTTGAGCCCAGTTTGGGTGAAGATTAAATTCTGACCAATACTCTAGGAGCAGTAGTGATTCTTGTGAAGTAACAACATAAAGTCTGCATTAATGTAATGTATCAACGGGACACTTGCTATTTTAGAAAAGTTATTCTTTACATTTGCAAAATTTTTAAACTTCATTGTGCTCAGTCACACCTGTTAGCATAAAACTTGAAATATTAAAATAGTACAAAACCTTTGATAAGTGACAGTAAAGATCAGTTTATAACAACTAAGACATCAAACTCTTGTATTTGTCTTCGTTTACAATTGCAACAAATTCCACAGAACCAATATCTCTGAAAATGAGTGCATGCTTCTGAAACATTTGATAATATGGATATTTCAGATACATCAGTTTGAGTCTGCTCAATTGCAAAACAAAGGAAAAACTACTGACTTGCATGAGATAAGCATCTGCAGAGTCCACCATTATATTGTTGTTCACGTAAGTTTCTTAAACCATGAACAAATGAGTAATTGTCTAATCTGGAATGTAAAGTGTAGTCATTTAGTGACATACAAAAGTGAGAATGAGAACTTGCAAGAATAAAAAAACAAACAGTAAAATAAAAACTGTCCTTAACACTAAGGCAATTGTATGCTGTGAGCATACAATTACAGTTCTGCATGGCTTTCTGCAAGAGTCTGTTTCTTAGACCATGCACTAGTGAGATGCACTGCCTTCCACCAATGTTCATTAGGATGTTCTGAATGACTTCAAAGATGTCCTTAAGTTCCTTTGGATAGTCTATGTTGAGGGCAAAAAGAAGGCCCATCAGCATGGAAATGGCACTTGAGACATCCCTCAGATTAGACAGGATTACTGCCGCCTCAAGGACAACCAACACATCGATGATGTCTTCTTCTTTCACCATCGCAATGCCAACTTTCATCCTCTTAGAAAACGTGTCTTCAATACCTGTCGGCTATAAAAGACAAAAAAATAAAATAAAATTACACAATTACAATTACACAATATCCCTTGTGCTTAAGAAATCATGTCTTTCCAAAGAAGAGCCATACTGATGCTTTGGATGATGGTGATTGGCTTTGGGTAACACTTATTAGTTGTTAAAGTTTTTTCAGAATGAGATATGCACCCCCATGTTACAAATCCATTTCTTGCTTTAAACAAAGATCATGTTCATAAATAACTGAGCATGTCTTCAATTGCAGAATTCAAACAAAATTTTCAATTTAAATGGTAAATGGCCTGTATTTGTATAGCGCTTTACTAGTCCCCTAAGGACTCCAAAGTGCTTTACACATTCAGTCATTCACACACATGGGTGGATGACTGAAACTCAAGAGTTGACAGTTCGTCTTATAATCGGAAGGTTGCCGGTTCGAGCCCCGGCTCTGACAGTTTCAGTCGTTGTGTCCTTGGGCAAGACACTTCACCTGTTGCCTACTGGTGGTGGTCAGAGGGCCCGGTGGTGCCAGTGTCCGGCAGCCTCGCCTCTGTCAGTGCGCCCCAGGGTGGCTGTGGCTACAATGTAGCTGCCATCACCAGTGTGTGAATTTAAATCTACTTATGCTAAATATTGGCTGTGCTCTAAACCAAATCTGGCTGAGAATACATGAAATGTGCAAACTGCAGCTACACTGCAGGATCAGATTATGGCTCCATAGACAATGCTTCTTCAATCAGTTTATTGATTAAAGTTTATTTTTTCCCCCTATATTAACAGCATGAAAAAAGAGCATATAGACATGGCTGAACAGGTTGCATAATTGGCACTGAATATCAACATCCACCTTTACCCAGCTGCCCAATGACTCTCGGCCAGTAACCTTTAATTGCTTACCCAGTCTACACAGTCTCTTTTCCAGGGTCCAGGACATTTCACCAAAGTATTGCCCCCCACAGCTGTAGCAGCCACTGCAGGCCCTTAAATATCCTAATATCTCTGCCATTACAATATACAATGTGAGAAATCAAACGTAAAGCTGAAGTGAACAGTACAGCAGCGAAATGTCCAAGACCCTGGTGAAGACATGAATAAACACAAGACACTAATAATATCAATGCTAGCTTGCCAGTTAGTTTCTCTGAAACCCAGACCAAATCCAGTGTCAAAGATCTTGTAATAATACATTTGGTAAGGAAAAAGTACACATGTTATCATGTGGCATCTATTGTTTCATAGATGCCACATGTTTCATTTAAAATCCACTGTGGTGCTGTCATTATTAAATTTACTAAAAGAAACAATGCTAACCTTCACAGTCTTGAAAGTGTGTGAGGGATCTTCCTTTAGAAAATGAGGTCCTCTGTCCTCTTCCTTTGTGTAGGGCTCTGGTCAAAGAAGTCAAAAAGAAAACAAAAACACTTTTTAAACAGTGTTTATGAAGCATGTAGACAGCTCCAAATTCACAGCTTTTTGATACATAATTCCATCAATATATGATTATCATTGGAGATTTTGAATCAGGCTTATCAGGACATTCAAGTAGAATATGATATCCAACCTACCACCAATATACACAGATTCTGTAAAAGTTACCACACTAAATGTCCGGTTGTGAAAAATGATCACAGACTTTACTTATCAGCTTTCTTTCAATGAGTTCATCAGTTGAACTGGATAACCTAAAACTTAAACAAAGGATTAGATTTCGCAGTTGAACACTTACATCATCACCGAAGCATCTTATGAGCCTAGTTAGCCCTCCTATGCCGCTCTTGATTTTGTACAGCTCCACGAACCTCTCCATAATGGTCAAGCACAGCAAAAAGGAACCCTTTCAGCTCAACAGATGTAAGATGGGCAAATTCTGCTTCAACCTGAGCAATAGAAGAAGAGGGGTGGAGAGTACAGGCAGAATGAAAAAAAGATTCTTTGAGACCCAAATTTAAGCAAACGGTCATCTGAGGCCCATTAGAGAAAACACAAAAGCAAACAAACAAAAAGATGCACTTTACCTGCCGTTCAGCAAACAAGGAAGTTCAGAGAACATTAAGCTCTGTCTTGAAATCTTTTAAAGTAGAATGATTGTGAAAATGACTTATGTGATGTAAAACTTTAGTAAATGTGCGATTAAAAGAACACTGAGTAAAAGGACAAGTAACGGTTTCCTTATTCCTCAGATGTTTACCTTGATGAGCAATACTGTTTTAGTCCAACTGCCTCATTAAAGTTACACAACAGGCTTTTTACATTAAAGCCAGCAGGTCCATTACATACTCCCTTTTTAGATCTGAAATACTGTGCACATTCTGTGTATATGTAGTGGACAGCAATTTACCCAAAAGAGCGCAAAGTTTGCAAGTCCACCTCATTTAAATGACAAAGACAGATGTGATCATCTAGACCTGTGTTAAGGGAAAATCCCAAACAGAAGTCTGCCAAGGTAAACAGAAACACAGTGAGACAATATAATCAATTACATGTACATGGGTGAACGTGTCGAGAGACAGTCACACAGTACACTTCTTTATTGCAGGTTATATAGGCATGCGGTTATCACAACAGAGCGGAGGCAGTCTCCGCTTATTCTCAGAATATAGATTGCTTAACAGACAAATGCATATCTTGCTAAAACATTCTGTCCATACTATACTAAACGTCTGCTTAAGAGGAGCTTTCCGTTCTTCTTTACACAGGAACTTGTCTTCACAGGCATTTGATAAAGCATAGACAAGGCTTCATGTTTATCAGGGTGAATCGTCATTCAGAGTTTACACAATTACAAGCAAAGCATATTTGAAGAATAAACAAAATCTTTTCACAACCTGTGAAAATAAATTAATGACAAACTTGCAGTTATGGATGTTATTACAACCACAAGAACCTAAACAGTCTGCTCCATTGCTTTTGTTAATGAATCATTTGTTGGTAGCACGTCTGAATATTTAGTTTATGCCACCTGCATGTGATCATCAATAGTGCCATATTACTTCTTAAGAAGTACCCTGACACTACAATCTTTATATCATTTGTTCTACAGAGCTATTAAGTTACAATATAACAGTATGACAAAATGCACAAATTGTAACTTACCATTTGACTCCACTAACAAAAATAAATCCCCAGCATCAAGTTTGGCTTCACAGACCTAAAATAAGTAAAATAAAAATATATGTTATAATTATATTGTTTTCGCCATTTATTCATGTTTGCTAATTTTCTGACATATAAACAATATTAGTTTTGTTACAATACAGAGAATGCAGTTTAATTAAAAGGTAAATAATGCCAAAAAAAAAAAAACTTCTGCAGTATACCATGCCAAAAATCAGTGTCTCTGATACCAATTATTTTATCACTACAGCTCTTTTATTATGGAAACTCACACAATCTAGTCATACTGATCACAAGAGTTCAAAAATAAGTTAAAATAGTGAGCTGTTGTTAAGCATAAAGCATTTCAGGGTAACAAATAACTGCACAATAGAATTAAAGCAAAAAAAAAAAAAAAACACACTGGAGGACTATCTGATAAAAACTAATATAATGCTGGTTTGTAGACCATATTTTGTCTCAATCCTCAGTGCACTCTTGCAGCTTAGCATGCAGCAGTTAATAACAACTTAAGTGATTACATAGGGGTAAACAACAACAAGCATCGGAGTCCTGCCAAAAAGTTATTTTTGAACCCAGCCAGTTATTGGAAATATTGCCAAAATGAACTTCCACCAAAATACAACAGCCTGTGAACTTGAAAGAAATTTACAAGTACAGAGACAATATGAAATAAGCTTTATTAATTAGCTGAGTTAGCTTGCTAATATCGCAACAGTGGTTGAGTGCACAACCTTAAAGCTAGCGGCACAATACTTTTGATTAGGTCAGTGCCACATTAAACCCATAAAAAAGGCCATATGTCAGTTTATTAGGTTAAGTTTGGTCATGACACACAAGCTGGACCTTGTCGGCTAAAGTTACATTAGCTAAAGCAAACATTTCGGTAAAAGAGAAAAACACATATCATGCCATAAATTCAAAACATGTTCCAACTTTTGTAGCTCTCTTTCCTTATAGTTATAACCAATGTTACTCACCTTGAAAGCATATTCCAAAGAAGATGATTAGAAAACGTCCAAGTAAAGTGAGCATGTCGTTAACCGCCAATTCCCCATGATGCACCTCGGTAGCAGTCACGTGAGGCAGTTTTGAATCCTGCTGTGCTCAACTTACCCACATTGTCAACTTCACATAAGTTGCTGATTTAGCTGGACATGAGTTTTCAAGTTAGCTTTTTTTGGTGTAATTGGGACGTTTTTAACTTATAATTCTATGTTATAACAACAACTTCAGTCATCTATCGTCAAACTGATATAGAATAATATGTTGAAATAACAAACATCTAGAATTACATTTTACAGTGCAGCAACAAGTTTCATATTCAGAAACCTAAAGTATGTATCAACAGCAGAATGGAGCTAAAAATAAATGTTTGTTTCAGTTCTATGAAGCTTTGAGTATTTTGGATTAGTAGTACTGCTGTGTTTGTTGCATCATATTGCTGTAATTGTTTATATGCTTTATATATTCTGATTTAAGTTGATCTATAGTGTTACATCATATTCTATGAGGATGTTATGTGTTTGTATACTTTCTGCCCAGTTTGACCCATTTAGCAGAAGTCAGCCTGTTTAAGGCTCTGATATCTATTCTGTATGACTTAAAGCAGTTATGACATGGTCTGATTTTCTCACCCAATAAAGGAATATTTAATATATCGGTCTACTCTTCATTTTTATCAGAAACAGTTATCACAGCTCGTACATTTTCTTTTTTACACATATATGTAAGCATTGAGCCAAATGTAATAATGCCAACATATTAAATGAACAATATTTTTCTCTTACATATGATACATCTATATATACACTGTCAAAGATAATTGTCTTTGAGTGAAGATTTAAGGTGATTGGAAATATAAATAACTGCAACTTGAATCTTTGACACAGAGTTCAAGCTCACTGCTGTATATCATAATAATCTGACAATAAATATAATATTGGCCATATTATATTTACATTACCAAAGTGAGATGATTTTAGTCTCATGAACAACATTAGCTAATTGTTATTTACTAGCTAATCTTAAAATGACTGTTCAGTACAGAAATGAAGCCCAACAATCATGTTTTACAGTCCCGTGGTCTCACCCTCAGATACTCAACTAATCAAAGTGATCACATAAAAAAAATTAACGAACAAAAAAACATTTGTTTCTCCTTCATTTCTGTCAAACAATGCTGTATGAAACGTTTCTTGTGGTTAGTATCATGGTTGCTAGGCAACCTGAACAGCGCGACGAAAGCCATACCGTCCCATTTCACAAGCCTCTCACTTCCGCACTTCTCGTACTTCCTAGTACGCACCGTACGTAGTACGCGAACTGTGCGTACTCCGGAGCGTGGGGTCGCTGGATTGGGACACAGCCTGAGACTGCACTGTCAACCAGTGGCGGTCCTAGCCTGTTTGGCGCCCTGGGCGAACACTCCCTCTGGCGAGACTTTCTATAGACCCTGTGCACGAGAAAATGCTAACTTCCTGATTTGAGACCGGACGTAGGGTTGTACATTTCCGGTAGCTTTACTTTGCGGTCAATCGCTACTGCGAAGATATACTCCAAAATCATGTCCAAAACTCAAAAACGGAAAGATCACATTAAGTTACAAAGAGCATAAGGTGGGAACACTCACCACTGTTGTGTCATAAAAAATCTCTTTTTTATGACACAACACACGAAATAGGTATAGCGTGCCCACAAAATGCTCATTTGTGGGCACGAAACACTTGACCGATAACCGTGATCCTTCCCAGGCCCTTGCAGTTGGTTGACAATAAAATCTATCCCGGCGTCCAGGTCGTACTTACGTCTGTAAAGCAACTGGGCTCTCAATATCCTGTTTAAATGTCTCTCCGTTATAATGGTTCCTTGCATTGCCAGGCTTTTCAAAATGCATTTGTAGCTCATTCCCAGCCTAAAATAAAACTCAATCATACTGTCTCTGTCCATGGTGTATAGGTTTAGCCTACTCTTATGCTTATGTCTCTACACAGCTGTCCAGGAATTGTATCAGTATGTTGAGCGCACGTTATCTATTTCGTTGCCACAAATGGGTAATTCGTTGCCACGTTATACCCAATTCGTGCCCACAAATTAGCATTTCGTGCGCACGTTATACCTATTTCGTGCCCACAAATTAGCATTTCGTGCGCACGTTATACCTATTTCATGCCCTCGAAATAGTATTTCGTGGCCACAAATAAGTATTTCGTGGGCACGTTATACTATCTTGAGGGCACGAAATAGTATTTTGTGGCCACAATTTATTTATTTTTTGGACCATGTCATCAGAGGGGCTCCGTAAACCTTGATGTACCACACCGTATAAAAGTTGACGTATCGTAAACCTATGTATACGGATCATTATTTAAGGTTTGAGTCTCATCATCCACTGGAGCACAAACTGAGTTTCATCAGGACGCTACAACACAGAGCAAACACCATCCCCACAGACACATCGGCCAGGGAAGCAGAAGAACATCATATCAAGAAGGCCCTGAGTAAATGTGGTTATCCCAGCTGGACATTTGTCAAAGCTGGGAAGGCGTCTAAAAAAATCTCCAGGCGATCCAGGAGAGAAGGACAACTGCTGCCTAAGTGAAAACCCATAGTGATCTTTTATGTGTGAGGAGTATTGGAGACACAGTTTTTCTAAACACTGCTCTCTGTTTCTTTTAAACACCAAAACATGCTGCAAGAAAAAATGGTCCACCCCAAGGATCGGGTCCCTCAACACAAACAGTTAAATGCCAGGAGGATTGCTATGATTTATACATCAGGGAAACCAAACAACCTCTGGCTAAGCAGATGGCAGAACACAGAAGAGCTAACTCATCACCCCGGGTCTCTGAAGTCTATTCACACCTACAGGCCAGTGGCCACTCTTTCAATGATTAGGACATAAATATCCTGGACAGGCAGGAATTCAACTCTCTGTGAATGGTACTCATGGCCATTGATCAGTGGTCACTGATTAGTGGGCTTTGATCAGTAGTTGTTGATGAATGGAATGTTTTGTTTTATATTTTTTCGGTGAATATTCTCTCTAAATATACTGTTGTAAATGTGTTCTGAAGAAAACTTTTAAAGTTGATGCAAAGAGCAGGACGAAAAGAAGTGAAAAAGTATCATTTTTCTTAGGGCTGTAATTATCACTTTCCTGCAATTATTTATTGCATTTATATTTATGTACAACCATAAATATTCAACACAGTGATTGTTGTCTAAAAGGGGTTTACTAACTATGAACTTTTGTTTTTATCCTAGCTCAGGAACCTACTTTGATAAGATCAGAGAATAATCACATCATGCATCTGCTGGTTTGTTTTCTGAAAATACAATTACAAAAATCTTTCTTAGCCATTAAAATTTATTAAATTTGAATACTAAAAATAAAAGACTAAACTATCAGTTTTGGATCACAAACGTTTTTAAAGATTTAGGAGTTAGTGTAAAAGACAAAATTTTGAAAGAATTGCAGTACAAACAATGAAAGAGAGAAAGAAAGAAAGAAAAAAGACAATTTTTTATTCATGCTGTTAGCTTTATTAGAAAGTAGAAAATGTAAAAGGTATATAAAAAGTTTCTTGGGGGTTTTCATAAACAAATCTTTTTAACTCAATTTTCTAGTTAACAGTACTAAGTATTATCTTTTCACAAGTAAGACAATAAAAGATGGGTAAAGGTCATTTTCCATTGCAAAAAGAAATTATTTTAGGAACTGTTCTTGTAGAAATTCTTTCAGAAATAGCCACATTTATGTAGACTCTACAGCAACAGCAGCCAAAACGCAATTCTGGAAAATGAAATAATCCACAAACCATCACAATGACTGTCCAAGAGAAAGGCTACAAAGAGGATCTGGTTTTATGTTTCTGCAGTGGATAGTACTAACCATGAGATGGCTGATATCATATATGTGTAGTCTCTATGGTGAAAGCAGTGACAGATTAAGCATAAAAGCATCAAAGATTTTTGTCTTGCTTAGCTCATATGTATTGATGCCTGTGGATTCATGGCATTTCATATGACTTCATTGTTTCTTTGATCCAGTTGAGTTGTTTGTTTGAGATGAACGCGTAGACTCCCGGTACGTTCTCTTTACTCTCACACTTCCTTCCAAAAGAAGTAGCTCCAACCAGCACCCCATTGCACAACAGTGGCCCTCCTGAATCCCCCTGCAGCAAGAACAAATACATGGTAGTCATTCTTTGACTACTTGTGGATCTGAAAAAGCCAAAAGAGTGTTGAGCTGAATGCCCGTTTAATTCAGAGAACTAATAAAAATACACACATTTTATATACTTACTCCACAGACATCAACCTTTTCTTTACCAGTCGAACCTGCACATATCATGTCACTGGTGATAACAGTATCATAATAAGAGCTGCACGTCTTTCTGTCGATCACAGTCACATTGGCAGACATGAGGACATCAGATGGTCGGTTGCTTTCAGTTCGTCCCCATCCAGCCACCATACATTTGCTGCCAGTTGGAGGCTCCTTGACGGTGTTGCCCAACGGGAGACATTTCACTGTCTTGGTGAGCATCACTGGTTCCTTAAGCTGGACAATAATTAAATGGACATGTTACATACTGATAATGACTGTCTATATTTGACCTAGGGGCGATCGTGGCTCAAGAGTTGGGAGTTCGCCTTGTAATCAGAAGGTTGCCGGTTCGAGCCCTGGCTTGGACAGTCTCGGTCGTTGTGTCCTTGGGCAAGACGCTTCACCCATTGCCTACTGGTGGTGGTTGGAAGGCCCGGTGGCGCCATTGTTCGGCAGCCTCGCGTCTGTCAGTGCGCTATATAAATACAGGCCATTTACTTTACAGCGCAGGTCATAATGAAAGTATTCATGCAGCACTGTGCTAAAGTCTTGAAGCCCCACTCATTTATTTATATATTTTGTTTTGTAAATGGAAAATAGGTGTTGTAACTAATTGAAAAGTCTAATTATATATACACAAAAATACATTATACATTAAAGAGAATAAGTCTGCTTTTAACTTCTATCCTCCTAGTAATACCCAGCAATAAATTTTTGTCCTCTCTAAGGGACATGAGTCTGAGACTGCACTGTCAACCACCATTTATGCAATCTATATTTTATGCCAAAGCCGAGCTTAAGTAATTCTTTTTTTTTCTTTTTTCTTTTTTTTTTACAAATATTATAATTCTGCTGCTTAAACTTAAATTTTTCTTCAACTTGAGAGCCTCAACTTTGATTTAGTAGGATTTCAGCAATGCAAGGTCATTTTACCCCTTCCAAAACAAAAATTATTAATTGTCCTTTGTAGTGGACAGCAGGATTTACCTCACATTTTCAACCACTTTCTCTCTGTCTGTCATCATTTTGCTCCTTCTCAGGCTCCTCAAAAGCTAGTATGTCCTCCTTCTGAACTTTCACCTTGTTGCTCTAATGTCTGGCCCTCCTCCACCTGACAGCTCTAAATATGACTTTGCTTCGTCATATTATTTTGTGATCTAACAAGACTTTATGACCACTTCAAGGTACAGAAGATAAATTAATAAGAATAAATCAGATACAACATGTTTCTTTGAAACAAAATACCTAAATTATCTAAACATAAAACCAAATTATCAAACTATTTTTCTTCTGGGTTTCAGGAGGGTATCTTTTGCTTCACTTGGTATTGAACAGTGAATTATCAACTTACCTTGAGCAACATGAGGTCATTGACCTCGGTTACGCTGTCATAGCCAGGATGAGGAAATCGTTTCTCAACCTCTCTGACCTGCCGAGAATCAACTTCCACTTTCCTGCGGGAGTGCACTCCCAGTATCACTTGAGTCATACTGTAAACAAAAACAGTTCATGTATATAAAATGCTAACAGATCAGGAGTTTGTAAAACAATCATAAAATAATCATAGTTGCCTCAGTATATTTGGAAAATTTCACCCGTGCTGTTATTGAGCCTTAAATGAATTTCATAATATTTTCCCACAGCTGAATGAAATTTTCAACATTACAAAAATGTTTTAGATGATAAAATCTATCTCATATGTAGCTGTGATGTCTGTTATTCTGTAACTGAGTGCAATTTTGTCTCTCGGACAATGACTAGTGCAAAGAAAATACTCTGTGAAGATACAACATACAATAAAATGGACAAACTATAAATTAAAAAATGAACAATAACTTATTTCCCAGTGTTTTAAATTTTGTATATTCATCCTCTCCATTCATTTTAAACAATTTTACATCAATAATTATAATAAAGCGTTTGATATGACGCTTGAAAAGAGTCTGGACAAAATAAACTGACACATTGTAGTGTCTACTTTCTTGTTCTAGTTCTGGAGCAAATGTAACATAAAATACCTTTAAAGAGGATTATTTATATTTTTGTTATTTAAAAGGCACCTTTTATACATATTTATGAATATTTTAAAGGCTGGATTAGAAATGCTTTTTTGGCATTTCTTGGAGTGTAATCAAATTCTGTTTTCATTAATCTGCCAAGCTGTCAGATCAAGTCATGCCTTACAGACCTTTTCCTTGTGACCTCTTGTTAGATCTCTTTATTTATTATCTTTCACACAGTCAATTAAACATAAATATTGCAATATTTTGATTTGAAAATTTAAGAAAAGTAAGTGTTCCTACTGAGTGCAGTGGGCAGCTGTCAGGACCCATTGTGGATGGATTAATGTCCCGCCACACGAAGATCGTCCACTTTCCACATAAGCCATGAAAGGCAGTGAGTGTGGCTCGACTTCTTTCCCTCCGACAATCTCAGAACCATGACCTAAAGCAAAAAGAAAATATCCAGTCACATAACAAAATCAGCAGATGATCAAATTAAGAACAGATGTGAAACGACCACCCTGTGACAACTGCTTTATAATACATATCTCGTGTGTGTTTTACACATCATATGTAATACATTTAATACATGTAATACAGTAATACATGTTTGTCACATTACATTTTAATTGTTTCCAAGACCGACAAAATATTTTATTTTAAAAATACATTTAAAATAAAATAGAAGAAATTACTTGCCTGGCTGGATGATGAAGAGAAACATGCATGAGACGAAAACACTGAAATTCCTCAGGCAGGACATTTCTTCTAAATTGTTTGATCAGATGTTGAATGTTGAAACTCACTTTGATGCTCCGCTTTATATGTTGAGCTGCAAGGATGTGGTATGACCACAGAATTAATGAGTCAGCAAAATGAACATATGCACACAAATGGTTAATAATGTGTGGTCAAGTGTACGTACACACACACACACACACACACACTGTAACAATAATTTGGTGACAAGAAGTATTTTGAAGGAGTAAATATTAAGCCAGAACTATGTCAGGAGCTTGCTGATGGCTACCAAAAGCCTCAGGTCAAGGTGGGGCATCTGCATATATTTAAGTCTGTATGTATATTTTTGACCTCATCTTGATTAGAGAATAAATTTTACCTTGTGAACCCAACTCAACCCATTGACAAACAATAATTCAGAGAAATCATTAAAGCATCCAAATTTATCAGACATAACATTTCTTCTTATCTTTCGTTTATCAGGTGTTGAATGCACTGAAAACCAATGTTGTGCAAAGCTTTTTATGTTGAGCTCAAAAGATGTGATCTAAAATGAGTCAGCAAAATAGCGACATGGGAACGGATTCATTCTGATAAGCTTGTGGTCAAATTTAATATGATTAATAACCATTTAGTGTCTGTGTGATGGGGGCTCACCACATGTCACATTGCCACTGGGTGCAGTGACAGCATGGCGGTATGTCACTGATACTTTCAGTTATACCTATAATGATTCCCAAAAGCTGTTTTTAATTCAGAAACACTATAAGACTTTCTTCAAACAAAAGCAGTTACCAAACGCCTTAAAGTTAGATGCTAGAGGGTAAGTAGTACGGATGCCATTTTCACCAAAGTCCTGTAAATGTGGACAATTAATTATGTTGCAACAATAATTAGTAATGATCAAAATAAAAATGACCATTTGCTAGTTTGTTAATGTGTTATTTAGTGATAATTATTATTGTCCTGTTTTACCAGCACTGCTGTGAACTGTGTTGGAGCTCCACATTTCTCTAAAAAAAACAGCATGAATACGCCGTGTCAGTGCCACGGGGTCATAACAGCAAAGCTGTTTAAATGTTTAATCGAAAATATCTTTTAGGTCTGTACTTCAGTTACAGTGATGTCAAAATGGAGTATGAGAACTAAGGCCACAAAATTTAAAGTGGGAAGCAAATACTGCATAGAGACTGAATGGCTGGCAGTGAAAAAGGACTAGCCACAAGGGGGCTGGAGAGACAGAATCACCCATTTAGAATCACCGAGTAACCTAACCCCTCTATATGCATGTCTATGGACTGCCAGAAGCCAGAATATCTGGAGAGAACCCTCGCAGACATAGGTGAAAATGCAAGCTTCACAAAGAAAGGGCTTTTTTGATTTTGATTGAAAGGCCCCAGCCAAATAAACAGTAAACATTACAAATATAAACAAAATATTCCATCCAGCTACTATGAAGTATGAGTATCCAGAGAAGAGAGAGTGATAAAAAGGAGTAAAACCCCAAGCCATGATCATAACACCTGTGACCCCTACAAACATGGTTACTAGTATTTTTCCCCAATATCATTATTTCTGACCCCACTTGAAAGCTATGTGATTTTTCGTAATGCAACATAGGGCAATTAACAAGCTACACAGTGAGGCTTTCGCTATAAAACAAGTGTGAAAATGTACAATCTCTAACTTAAAGTTATGTATTTGTCAGAACCTTTTATGTGTTTTACTGTCAACCAAACCAGGTTTAGCGTGTTTTTGTTTCTTGGAAACTGGTGAGTTACTAAAAATGATAAGTTAGCAGGAAAATCTATTCTAATTTTGCATGTGGTAACCACTGCAACAGTGTAAACTCTGTATTATCTTTAAAAAAAAAAAAAAGCCAAAACTTGCAATGTGTGTGAAATGAAGTATTATGTTTTTATTTTATCGACTATTTAATTAAGCATTTTCACAAATGCACAGAAATAACGCAAAATGCACCTTTCTTTTAGTTGTAGATGTTATGAGTGCCTTTTATGCACTTTGTCATTTCAGTTAGTGGTTTATTCATATAAATAAGTTGTTTAAAATTCATTAAGTTACAAATATTTCACAATTTGATTACACATTAAGGTTGTGCCATATGTAAAAATTTCTAACCGACAATCGTCAGTCCAGTAGGCGATACTCACGCAGGCGCCGACTTTTTGATGGGTGGAGCAATGTAATCATGCTCGGACTTATACATTTTGTTTTGAGGGAATATTTTACCTTCTTTTCTTGTTTGTTGCTCCTTTTTAGATGCGCCAAATTGCACAAAAGACTTAACATTATGGAGGGTTTTTAAAAAAATAATGTTCGCTGGAAGACACATTTTGATTTTTAACTTACTTCGTGTTTAATTTGTTATTTGTTGTTTGGTTGAGCGTGTAAGACAGAAAAACACTGGAACGGCCTATAAACACAGTTATAGTGGAAAATATAAGCCAGTTTCTCTTTGTTTCCTTCCCCACCATTGTATTTTTTTTAATTTAAATGTTTTTTTGTTTTGTTTTTTCTGAACATAGGCCACTACCTTTCTTTCTTTCTTTCTGTTAAATATTTGATTGTAATGCTGTAAAGCAATACAATTTGAATTCATAGAAACAGAAACGATGTTAAAACAACAGTATAATTGATTTTGAACACTTTATGGGATTTTTTTTATTTAGGAACAACTGTAAGAACTGTTTTGTTCATTGCTCTGTACTGTATGGGCAGACTGGGTTTTTTGTGCTTCTGGATCTGATCCTGAAGTTGGTTCCAGATATGGATTGCTAGCCAGACCCTGTGAAAACTGGACGGATCCAAAAGCAGTTTGGCCATCTGCTCTGGATGCAGGAGTAGATCTACAGACTGAACCACTTGAACTTGCAGGATTTCAGATAAGCAAGAACAAAACCACTTACTCCATACAGATTGTTCCTTGTGAAAACTATCGAACTCACCATATCCTGTTCATCAGGAGTCGGGTCTAAAGAGACTTACGGATTTTATTTTATTTTACTTTTATTTTCAAAAGAGCGCTCTTCTCAGTTATCTACACTGGTTTATCGTATCATTTTAAAATTGTAATAAACCTGCCGGCTGTTCAATGTTCAATTCTCTCAAATTCCTTTTACTCCTCTCGAATCTAGTCTATAAGCCTAGCCTAACTATACTAAGCAGGTGTTCACCCATCATAGTTAACGAGAATCGCACCGGTGATGGGATTTAGTAAGGCAAGGCAAGGCAAATTTATTTATATAGCGCAATTCAACAACAAGGTGATTCAAAGTGCTTTACAGAGACATTAAAAAACAAAAACAAATAAAAAGCATGATTTAAAATTGATTAAAAAACCCAAAAAACCAGTAGATAAAATCAGAACAGTAGATAAAATCAGTAGTTAAAATGTAAGTTTTGAAATTTAAGCTTAAAAGTGTGGATTTGGTGTTTTATTCAAATGCAGCTGAGAATAGGTAAGTCTTCAACCTGGATTTAAATAAACTGAGTGTTTCAGCTGATCTGAGGCTTTCTGGGAGTTTGTTCCAGATATATGGAGCATAAAAGCTGAATGCAGCTTCTCCGTGTCTGGTTCTGACTCTGGGAACTGATTAAAAACCGGATCCAGATGACCTGAGGGATCTGGAAGCTTCATACTGGGTCAGGAGGTCACTGATGTATTTTGGTCCTAAACCATTCAGAGCTTTATAGACCAGCATCAGAACTTTAAAGTCTATCCTCTGACGGACAGGCAGCCAGTGTAAAGACCTCAGAGCTGGACTGATGTGGTCCACTTTTTTGGTCTTAGTGAGAACTCGAGCAGCAGAGTTCTGAATGAGCTGTAGTTGTCTGACTGATTTTTTAGGTAGACCTGTAAAGATGCTGTTACAGTAGTCAAGCCTACTAAAGATGAATGCATGGACTAGTTTTTCCAGGTCCTGTTGAGACATCAGATCTTTTATCCTTGATATGTTCTTGAGGTGATAGTAAGCTGATTTTGTTATTGTCTTAATGTGTTTTTCTAAGTTTAGGTCTGCATCCATCACTACACAAATTTCTCGCCTGGTTTGTGGTTTTTAGGTGTATAGATTGAAGTTCTCTGGTGACCTGTAATCATTTTTCTTTGGCTCCAAAGACTATTACTTCAGTTTTATTTTTGTTTAGCTGGAGAAAATTGTGGCACAACCAGTCATTAATTTCCTCAATGCATTTACCAAGAGCCTGTACAGGGCCTCTGTCTCCTGGTGACATTGTGATATATATTTGTGTGTCATCTGCATAGCTATGATAGTTTATTTTGTTGTTCTTTATAATCTGTGCCAGTGGGAGCATGTAAATGTTAAACAGAAGGGGTCCCAAGATGGAACTTTGGGGAACTCCACATGTGATACTTGTCTGCTCAGATGTGAAGTTACCTATTGATACAAAGTATTTCCTGTTTTCTAAGTATGTTTTGAACCAGTTTAGTACAGTTCCTGAAAGACCTGCCCAGTTCTCCAGTCGTTTGAGTAATATGTTGTGGTCAACTGTATCAAATGCTGCACTGAGATCCAGTAAAACTAAGACTGACATTTTTCCACTGTCTGTATTCAGACATATGTCATTAAACACTTTGGTCAGAGCGGTTTCAGTGCTGTGGTTCTGTCTAAAACTGTCTATAACTGCTATCAGTTATTCTGTTTTAAGAAGTAATTGAGAAGTAATTGAGTAATTGATCTTACTTAAAAAGTAAGATCATTTGTGTCTTGTCAAGATTGTCCTTTTTCAGTATAGGTTTAATTACAGCAGTTTTTAGTGGTTCTGGAAACACACCTGACATTAAAGAAAAGTTGACAATCTGTAACAGGTCTGACTCCAAAGTCT
This sequence comes from Oreochromis niloticus, assembly GCF_001858045.2. Lineage (NCBI taxonomy): Eukaryota > Metazoa > Chordata > Actinopteri > Cichliformes > Cichlidae > Oreochromis > Oreochromis niloticus. Next base: position 26,940,194 of record NC_031977.2, read on the forward strand.
TTGAGACCTTTTTGAAAAAACCTGTTGGCAGGACATCTAAACAGCAAGAGGAGGAGTTCAGTTGACCTAAGATGTCCTCTAGGTCTTTGCTGTTAATAGGGTGAAACTGTTTGATGGTGTTTAAACAGTTTTTCGGTGGACACAGTACATATCCTGAATCTGCTGTTGATGTACCAATTGCTTGTCTAATCTTTTGGATTTTTTCTGTGAAAAATTCGGCAAAGTCATTGCAGGCCATGGTCGAATGAAGTTCAGCTGCCACTGACACAGGCGGGTTTGTTAGCCTGTCAACTGTAGAAAATAAGACCCAAGCATCATGACTGTTTTTGATGATGATGTCAGAGAAGTAGGACCTCCTTGCACTCCTCAGTTGTAAATTATAATTGTTATAAAAGTTTCTCTTTATAGATGTCATAATGAACCTGGAGGTTTGTTTTTCTCCATCTGCGCTCAGCTTTCCTACACTCTCTTTTTTCATTTTTCACCAGTGTGGAGTTTCTCCATGGACAGGGGCGGATGTAGAGAAATTTTCTTGGGGTGGCATGAGGGTGGCAGAGAAATCAAATGGGGTGGCAAAATCAAAGCCTTTTTTTCCCCAAACACATATGCAGGAGGTTACATATGGTTAAAATGATTCAAATGCAGCAAGTATACACATTTTTCATATAAAAATAGTCTATAACTTAATTATTGTCTGTAGCCCACATAATTACACACTTTAGTTACATAAAACATGTGAGTTTTGATGTTATGTATTGTATAGCCTGTATAATAAATAAATATGTAGCCCAATAAGTATAAAATCCAGAAAGCTACACAACATGGGGCGGTTCATTTACAAACACAAGTCTAACTTAAGTTTCACACTGTTTTTGTTAGAAAACAATCAAATTGTTACAGCTTAAATTACACAAAATGTCAGAAATCTGCACTGTCATGAACAAAAATTTTACACCTAATTTTTCATGATTTGTTGGATTAACCCACTGAGGTCTGAAATACAACCGGCCATTTTTGACTCCTTTGGAGTTTACGTTTGTATTTCACCCTCAAATTGTTTCATTTTATTTTTTCCCCCTTGGCTTGTTTGGTATCTTTTCAGCTCAACTGAATTTAGTTGTTTTTTCACTGACATACTGCATTAGTACTACTATTACTCTTAATAGTACTATTACTGATCTGAAATCACACAAAGAACTTTAAGTGCTAGTAGTATTTTTTACTGTAAAAAACCCCACAGACATGTTGAGTAAATTTTTATAACTTGAAATGCAAATATAAAATGTACATTTTGTAAACATATACAATTATTTATCTAAAAATGCAGCCAATACACCTGTGGGGGTTTTTTTCTTTCATTTTGTACAACCAATTAAAAATATTACTAAAACCAAAATGAGAGAACAATCAGGTGTTGCAATAAGATGCCCCACAAATGATGTGTCACAGTAAAAAAAAAAAAAAGATGGTCCACCAAAAGACAGAGGAGAAGAGCACAGGGATAAACCTGCAGGCCTGACAACAGCAGGTGTATCACTCCGCTGGTTTTCTACTTAGTGACAGTGTTTACATTGCAAATGTGCCTTTGTGACATTCATTAGTGCCCTCACTGACACACAAAACAAAACGCCTACACAACAGAACAACTACACAAGACAACACAACACACTAAGTATACACTCCACACTAAACATCACAAATCTCCCACATCTAAAAACTCTCTCTCTCTCTCTTTCTCGCTGGCTCTCTCTCGCTGCCGTTACCGTCACTCCCAAAACTCTCCCCTCTTCCTAAACAACCAAATCCTACGTGTTGACTTTTTTAAAATTCGACCTGGTGCATTTTCGATAGGAAAGAGGTGGCTTTTTTCCTTTCTTTACTATTTTCGCGCTGTCCTTAGAAAACGCTTAAAACACAAAAGCGTGACGACAGTATTTAGAAAAAAGCATGGCTTATATATATATTATCATAACTCTGGATTTACTGGCCTGTAATTAAAATGTATATACTTTGAAGTCCGAACTTTCAATCTGGGCTGAAACAGAGACTCGGCGTGGCTGCAGCTTGTTGCTATGTCAGCTTAACATAGTCATGTGATTTGGAGGTGCAGCGTGTCCGTGGACCACAGAGGGTTAATAACACTCACCTTGCTTCCATTTCCAGAGTGTAACATCCAACCACCTGTGTAAAATCCGAAATTCCCATGGTGTTGTTCAAAATGTGCTCTGGCACAAACATAAGCATCGCTTGCTACTGAAAACAAGAAAAAAGCCGGTCCTGCTATGGGCTGAACCATTTGTTACTGGTGGAGGGGGGGACACTATCCAATATATTCAGTTTTAGCATTTATATTCACTGTTGACTGTAACTACGCTCAAACTGTTAATGCTATTTTAATAAACAATACTGTCATATGCAAAACTGGGGTGGCACTTGGGGTGGCAAGGGATCATTTTAGGGTGGCACTTGCCACCCCATGCCACCCTTCTAGATCCGCCCCTGTCCATGGAGACTTTTTTCCTTCCAGAGATAACCTTCACCTTAATGGGAGCAATAGTGTCCATTACATTTAACATTTTAGCATTGAAGCTACTGACGACCTACAGGACTCCTAGAGTGTAGATCAGGGGTCTCAAACTTCAGTGAGTTGTGGGCTTCTGCTGGCACTGTCATTTCATTGGAGGGCCACTTTAGTGTTGAAGTAGTCCAAAAAAACAAACAAGAAAACACCCACAAATATTTCTGAAAGTGTCGTGTTTTGTTTTGTTTTTTAAAGTTTTATTTAAAGTACTGTATGACAAATCTGGGTGCTCCGCCTGGGGACTCTGTTGTCCTACTGGGAGACTTCACTGCTCATGTGGGCAACGACAGTGAGACCAGGAGGGGCGTGATTGGGAGGAGCGGCCCTCCGGATCTGAACCTGAGGGGTGTTTTGTTGTTGGACTGCTGTGCAAACCACAGTTACACCATAACAAACACCATGTTCAAACATAAGAGTGTCCATAAGTGCACATGGCACCAGGACACTCTAGGCCACAGTTCGATGATTGATTTTGCAGTCATATCACCAGACGTGCAAGCATGTGTTCGAGACACTGGGGTGAAGAGAGGGGCTGAGCTGTCAGCTGATCACCACCTGGTGGTGAGTTGGATCAGGTGATGGGGGAGGATGCTGGACAGACCTGGTGTGCCCAATAGTGATGGGAATTCCGGCTCTTTTTAGAGAACGTTGTTTTGTTGTTTTTTTTATTTATATATGTTTATTATATAAATATGCTTTTATTTATTCACTCCACATAAAATTTAAAAAATAAATTATAAAATACAAAAACAAACTATTTACAATTCTACTTTTAACTAGAGATGGACCGATCCGATATTACGTATCGGTATCGGTCTGATACTGACTTAAATTACTGGATCGGATATCAGAGAGAAATAAAAAATGTAATCAGATCCATTAAATATCAAAAAAGCACCTTACAAAACTTGCGACATGGCATAATTGGGCTCATAACTGTTGCACGTCGGAGCAGTATGCATCACGTGATAGAGCGGCTGTGGCGTGCCAGACCTGTCGGTGGTCTGGTTGAGCCTCGCTACCAAACCGAGAAAGTTATTCCAGAGAGAAGTAAAGCAAGTGTGTAAGTTCATCTCTGAATGTTTGTAAAGCATTCCAGCGTTAAGCTTAACAACTGATATATGGAGCGACTGCCTCTTCTCTCTCCCTCCCTCTCCTGCTGCTACTTCAATCGTGAAACTGATTAATGATCAGCTGATCGGCTCTTCTGTCGCGAGTCCGTCTCTCTTGTTTGTTTATCGCCCACTTCGCGCCAGAAAGAGGGAACCAGTCGCTGAACAACAGCAGCACGTTTAAGCTTGATAAGCTGTTGTTAGCATTTATTTAATATTACTTTCTACACCAGGATCTTTTTCTACGTAGCTGACGGCTGGTAACTGTGCAGGGGCGGGTCTAGCAAAGTTTAGCCAGGGGGGCCAATAGGGCATGAACTGGGAAAAGGGGGCACAAAGACATACTTTTCTTTCTTATTCTCATTTAAAATGTCTAGCTTTTATTAAATAATTATCTGAATCTAACACCCAAAGTTTTAATCTGACGTAAAATGTATATTAGTCCATTACTGTATATAGTAACTATTAAGTCTAATATACCCTAGTAAGCTATAGTACTTTTTCCTTTGGGAAGGTACCATCTGTGCAGTCTGCAGTTCTGTTGGAGAAAGATGTTGAATCTATTTAATTATTCTTGAAAAATAATTTATTTCTGTGCATTTTTTTTTCCACACTGCATCAAATTAAAGTTGATTATGTCGATTAAGCATCATGAGATGCAGGGTGGGTGGTTCCCTATTTTTTTTTTTTGCTGGGAGTTTGCAACCCTATCAGTTAGGTTGCTTACTCTTTAAAATACCAGAATAGGGAGGATGGAGTAGGTTTAAGTTTATTAGATTGATCAGTATTGCTGAACTATGAAATATTTTGGGTGCAGTGTGTTTTTTACATACAGGTATAACAGAACAATAGTGGGGGGGGGGTTAAACTTGAGTTTGAACTTATACAAAATGCAGCAAGATATTAAAAAAAAACAGTTTTATCGATTAAAGAACACACTATATCAGATTCATATCGGTCGATATCCAAATTTATGATATCGGTATCAGTATCGGACATAAAAAAGTAGTATCGTGCCATCTCTACTTTTAACTATTTAAATTTTCAGCTTTTTCCTTTTAAACAAATTTAATGTGAAACAGCACAAAACACTGCAAACCACAACACAATAAAATATAAATTAATATGCAAAACAAAAAAGAAGATGCACGTCCTCTGTCATACAGACCTGGGATGATTATTGGGAGAATGTTTTCCTGCTTGGAATTGCATACATAGGATTCAGTGCATGAATAAACCTTCTGAATCCTATTTCCAATTATTTGAAAATGTACTTAAAGTACATTTTCAAATGTACTTTAATAGGGTGAGAAGTTGAAACACTTAAAAATAAAGTGTTTCATAATAACGCTTTATTTTAAGTCTGCCCAATTTTGACAGGGATATTATTTTTTTTCTCTGTTTTCCATTGGAATGTGTTTTTTCCCCATAAATTAAAAGAGCTTGATTTTACAATATTCATGTCCATGTCTATTATTTATTCTGTTGTCCACTAAAAACTAAAACTAAAAAAACATTTTTGCTTTGCGGCAAATTTTCTTGTGCGATTAAATGCAATAAATCGAGATTTATTAATTAGAAAGCCTCTCGTTAATTAGATTATTTTTTTAATGGAGTCCCACCCTAGTATAAACGTTTAATGTGATAATCCTTTTTTTTTCTTTTAAGATATAACAAGCATTCAGAAACGCATACAGGTGAAAGTGTAAGCCATATACCTATATGTTTGCTGCCTCATTAAAGCTTCATCACACAATAAAATTGTTAATATTAATGATACATTTGACCATAGGCTTGGAAACAATATCAGCATGCATTACTTCCCATGAGTCTATTTTGTTGACTCATTTTTAGATCACATCATTTTATCTCAAGATAAAAGCTCTGCACCACTTTTGGTTTCAGTAATTTAAAAAAAAGAAAAGAAAAAAGATGATAAGAATAAGTTTTCTCCCTGAGAAACTTACAATTAGGGGTGGGTTTTTTATAATCGATTTATCGATTAAAATCGATTCTGGCTTGGATAACGTAAAATCGATTCATTAAAATCCTGAATCGATTTTTTAATATAAATTTATTTTGCCCGAAATGCCAGAATCTCTGGTGAAATCTCACAAAATTTCAACAACCACCAAACAGCTAAGACAGTAAATGAGAGCAGGAACACGGATTCTGCACAAAGATGTAAACACACAGCGCGGACCCGCGGATCAGAATCAGTGAGATGTCGCCTTTCTCACGGTCAGGGCTGAAAGCCGACAGCTCGCTGATTCTGATCTGTCGCCGGGTCCGCGCTTTGTGTGCACGCCCTTTTTGCGCTGATTCTAAAGCTGTTAGTTTTATCTCTCTCCAAACAATATTGACCGAAGCAGCAGCAAAAGAAGATCCAAACTACGCTTCACATAAACATCGTCATGAATTCACTCTGACTTTTACTGTTTTGCTTCCACCACGATGCACAGCTCTCTCTCTCTCTCTCTCTCTCCTTCAAGAACAGTTTCCCGTCTAAAAATCTGTTTTCTGCATTATTCGCTTGCTTGTTACGCACAAGTCTACCGTTGTTTACAGCGATGTCGGCCGCTGTTTTTTCTTTCCTTTTACATTCTTCCGAAAAAAAACCTTATTTCTGCTGTTCAATACTGAACCAATTTAAACTTTTTAAAATTATGCAAAATGCAAAACGGTTAGCCGTGTCTCTAATAAAACCGCTGTAACGTCAGAGGTAATGTTCATATGTTGATTAATGGTTTTCTTTCGTTTTTGATGTACTGCAGAATATTTTTATAAAATCCCAGGCCAGGAAAATCACCTTCATGTTTTTCTGTGTTTTATCTTCAGCTACTTTGACACAAAGGCATCTGCTGTGACGCTCACACCTTTGATAAAGTCTTGCGTGTGTCAGCTTCCTTTTTATTGATACAACAATATGTAAATGTACTGATGTGAATTATAATATTTCTGACTGTCAAAAGTTCCCAGATTAAAATCGAATTGAATCGAATCGAATTAAATCGAATCGTGGATCGAATCGATTCGGGACCTTGTGAATCGGAATTGAATCGATTCTAGAAATCAGTGACGATACCCAGCCCTACTTACAATGTTCAATATCATGTTGGTCAGATGTGTCTGGGTCAAGTGTGACAAATGAATGGAGGAGAAGTGTACCAGTATTGATTTCCAGAAGCAACGTTGATGTGTAGAGCTGTAGGAACTACCAACGGAGAAAGTTGATGAGTCATAAATTGAAGCTATGAAAAATAGTTGATGAAGCGGGATGAAGAACAGAGACGATGATTAGTGAGGAGCAGTATGGCCTAGGAAAGAGCATTTCATGGCATTAAACCAGGAAATCCTATACTAGTTGATCAAGTAGTAGTAGTAGTAGTAACATACTCTACACTCCAGGTCCAGGTACCCTCGCCCCCAGAGGAGGAAATCGCACCTAGACCCAGGAGATGTTACCCTTTCCTCCGGAGTGGAGACACACAGACCGTACATGTATTTGCGATATCACCCTAACTTTCTCAGGCAAAGTCTTTCTCCTTATCATAATTCTTTTTTGATGACTATGTGCACAGAAACTGAATGTTGTGCAGGTTTTTTTATGTTCACCTTAAATTATCTAACAATGACTCATTAAACCTTCATCACACAGCAATTAAATTAAATTGTTAATATTAATGATACATTTGACCATAGGCTTGGAAACAATATCAGCATGCATTACTTCCCATGAGTCTATTTTGTTGACTCATTTTTAGATCACATCATTTTATCTCAAGATAAAAAGCTCTGCACCACTTTTGGTTTCAGTAATTTAAAAAAAGAAAAGAAAAAAGATGATAAGAATAAGTTTTCTCCCTGAGAAACTTACAATGTTCAATATCATGTTGGTCAGATGTGTCTGGGTCAAGTGTGTCAAATGAATGGAGGAGAAGTGTACCAGTATTGATTTTCAGTTAGAAAGGTGATGTGTAGAGCTGTAGTAACTACCAATGGAGAAAGTTGGTGAGTCATAAATTGAAGCTATGAAAAATAGTTGTTGAAGCTGGATGAAGAACAGAGACGATGATTAGTGAGGAGCAGTATGGCCTAGGAAAGAGCATTTCCTGGCATGAAACCAGGATATCCTATACTAGTTGATCAAGTAGTACAGGGAAGGTCAGAAGGAACTGTACTGTATTGGGTGTCTAGTGAAAGGAACTGATAGAGCTGTAAGAAAGAAACTAGTACTGGATGTGGAACCCAGGAGTGGCAGAGAAGTATGTGAAGGTGGTGCAGGACATCTATGAGACAGTGCTGAGCTGTGCAGTAGGAGTGACAGATGGGTTCAAGGTGAGGGAGGGGTTACATCAGGGATTACTCAGGGCCTTATTGTTGTGATGTTCTTCTGCTTCCCTGGCTGCTGTGTCTGTGGGGAGTAGGTATGTGAAGTAGGTGGAATGAAGACAGTTCACACAGGTCTTCATTCCACCAAATTCACATATAAGATATAAGATAAAAGGCTATAACTGAGTACAAAAAACCCAAAAAGTACGGACAAAATCAGAAATAAATCATTAGAGCATAGTTTAGAAGATAAAATTACTGATTATTCATAAATATAAGTTTGGGGTATTTGTACAGTGGAACATTAGTAGAAGATAAATAACATAAGTGGACATAACATATAGTGGATTTGGATTCGCGTGGATTCTACTCCAGACCATACAAAATCCGCAAATATGCAAATTAAACATAAAAAATAAATTCCAATACTAGCTAGCTTAGTTGAGCAACTGGCCGTCAGGGCTGCATGCCCTACACAGCCTTGGCTCAACTTTCTATATCTAGCCATTTTGAAGACAGAACATTCTGGCAAGACACATGCTGGTTCAAATGGAGTGCAGTTTTCTCCATATGAAAAGAAAACAAATCAAAGGAAAAAGCTTCTTAACTACTGATTCAGATTAGAGTAAAAAAAATCTGTTTTTTTTTTCTTTTTTCTTTTTTCTTTTTGCCTGTCCCGTTTGGTACTTTAGCTGTCATAATTGATATCTGAAGTCCCAACGGATTTGCTTTACCAAGTGTATCATCACGCCCTTGTCGTATTGGTCCATTTGATCAACCTTTGTTGTTATTATTGATCGTGGTTCAGGGGGTTGGGAAGCTCATCATATAGCCAGAAGTTTGCCGGTTCGATCCCCAGCTCTGTCTGTCTTGGTCGTTGTGTCCTTGGGCAAGACACTTCACCTACCGCCTACTCCTGTTGACCAGAGAGGCCGATGGCGTGATATGGCAGCCTCGCTTCTGTCAGTCTGCCCCAGGGCAGCTGTGGCTACAACTGTAGCTTGCCTCCACCAGTGTGTGAATGAATAGTGCAATTGTAAAGTGTTTTGAGGGTCTCGAAAAGCGGTATATAAATGCAATCTATTATTAGTGATTTTATTTTCAGTTGTTATAGACGGGACAGACATGGCTGGGGGATAGGAAAGGGAGATAGAAAGATGAAGGAAAAGAAAAACAGAGGGGAAGAGGGACAGTGAGAAAGGAAACTTCCGGATTACCTGTTGAGAGAAAAAAAGACAAAAAGAGAAAACAAGCAAAAAGAGAGAGCGCAACATATTAAACACAGCACCATCGCATTAATCTAGCTAAGTGTAAATAACAGTAAATACTAAATATTGAATGTTGTTGCGAGCAGGACCGACAGCGCACAATTTGCTCTGAGGTAGCAGCCAAGAAAAATGTAGTTTGTGTCTATGAACAGTGAACACCTGTGCACATACCTGTGTACACACCTGTATGGATCAGCGCGCTTGTATTCAAAAGGTTTCTCCAAGGTATGGGGAGCTGTAGCCCGTCCCCCAGGGCATGAAGCAGGCATGGAGGAGATCCAGGCCCCAGACAACCAGAGGCCCCAGTGTGTGAGAGCCCATGGAGGACCATCTGAGGGGCATCCGTGCCACCATCCTGGGAAGACCCGAGGAGAGCCCCAGACGAGGAGTCACCCAGAAGCCACGGAGCAGAAGGCAGTGGGGGCTGCAGTGGTGTGCCAGAGTGGGCTCTGCTGACAGCCAGCTGTGCCAGAGTGAACCAAGCCAGAGGCCCAGAGGGCAGAGGCCTGAGACAAACAGGCACACACAGACACAAACGTGCATTCCCACCCTCATGTACACATATACAAATGCTCAGCACTCACCCAACGCAAAGACAGACACAAATGGACATTGCACGCATAATCACACTCCCCAAACATACTCTACACTCCAGGTCCAGGTACCCTCGCCCCCAGAGGAGGAAATCGCACCTAGACCCAGGAGATGTTACCCTTTCCTCCGGAGTGGAGACACGCAGACCGTACATGTATTTGCGATATCACCCTAACTTTCTCAGGCAAAGTCTTTCTCCTTATCATAATTCTTTTTTGATGACTATGTGCACAGAAACTGAATGTTGTGCAGGTTTTTTTATGTTGACCTTAAATTATCTAACAATGACTCATTAAACCTTCATCACACAGCAATTAAATTAAATTGTTAATATTAATGATACATTTGACCATAGGCTTGGAAACAATATCAGCATGCATTACTTCCCATGAGTCTATTTTGTTGACTCATTTTTAGATCACATCATTTTATCTCAAGATAAAAAGCTCTGCACCACTTTTGGTTTCAGTAATTTAAAAAAAGAAAAGAAAAAAGATGATAAGAATAAGTTTTCTCCCTGAGAAACTTACAATGTTCAATATCATGTTGGTCAGATGTGTCTGGGTCAAGTGTGTCAAATGAATGGAGGAGAAGTGTACCAGTATTGATTTTCAGTTAGAAAGGTGATGTGTAGAGCTGTAGTAACTACCAATGGAGAAAGTTGGTGAGTCATAAATTGAAGCTATGAAAAATAGTTGTTGAAGCTGGATGAAGAACAGAGACGATGATTAGTGAGGAGCAGTATGGCCTAGGAAAGAGCATTTCCTGGCATGAAACCAGGATATCCTATACTAGTTGATCAAGTAGTACAGGGAAGGTCAGAAGGAACTGTACTGTATTGGGTGTCTAGTGAAAGGAACTGATAGAGCTGTAAGAAAGAAACTACAGTACTGGGTGTGGAACCCAGGAGTGGCAGAGAGGTTTGTGAAGGTGGTGCAGGACATCTATGAGACAGTGCTGAGCTGTGCAGTAGGAGTGACAGATGGGTTCAAGGTGAGGGAGGGGTTACATCAGGAATCAGCTCTGAGCCCCTTCTTGTTTGCAGTTGTGATGGACAGGCTGATGGATGAGGTCAGTCTGGAGTCTTTGTGGACTATGATGGGAGGAGCCGCAGTTAAGGCTTGTCTCTTTCTTTTGGCACTCGGTCTGGTGTCCAGCTCATGTTACATCTTCTGCAGTCATCTTCTCCCTGTGAAGAAGAGCAAAAAGATAACTCCTCCATATCTACTCACACACACCCCTGAACACTGGGCCTCCAGTAGTTTTCCACAGCAACCTGACCCTGATTGTAGATGCACCTGGATTCTTTTCACATTAATCAGCCAGTCACTTAATGGGTCATCTATTCCTAAATGTTCTATTTCTTTTCTTTTCATTTCACTTCACAGAGTCCTAAGACTTTCCAAAGCCTTATTAACTGATTCATCTGAAACTGTGTCATTAGAAATGAGAGTCCAGCACATAATGCCAAACACTGAACACACACTTCCCATCTCTGCCAAGTGCATGTCTAAGGCCTCTTCTATACCACCATCAGTGACGTGAAAAAAAAAATTGTTCAAACAGGCCTGCAGTGGTATCTCAGGTTAAGCTGGCCAGTTGGACATCATCGTGGACTTGGATTCGTGTGGATTCTGCTCCAGACCATATAAAATGTGTGTAAATTAAAGATAAAAAATAAATTCCAATACTAGCTAGCTTAGTTGAGCAACTGGCCGTCATGGCTGCATTTCTATATTTACCCAATTTGGCTACCTCCAGGCTGTAGCCAGAGAAGGTTCCTCCACCCATATCTTCAGAAGCCTGGTCTCCAGATGCCACCTCGGTAGTGAGTAAAATTGCCTTTTTCCATATGTGCTCACACTGAGCCATAAAAATTAAATCGCTTCCCTGAGTCCTAAGACTGACTTTTTTTTCCTGAGCTGGACGATAAACATTCTATCAGTCAAGACATAATTAATGTGTTCCCTCCACGCATGTGAGTGTGTATGAATCCAGATCATCCTATTGTGAAGGAAAGTAGACAGTGTATATAATAATCACTCTATATTAGTGACAGGTGGATGCAAAATCCACAATTACAAAGAATGAATATCCAAGAAGAGATAATATATTAAAGTTACAGAACATGTCTTTAGTTGAACATTGTGAACATTAGCAATAGTTGCTCTTTTCTGCTGTTCTTGAAAATCAATAACAAAATCAATCAAAACATTCTCCTCTATTCCTTTGATACTCTTGCCCAAGACACATCTGACCAATATGAAGACTGAACATTCTGGCATAGACTGCAGTGACACACGTTGGTTGAAATGGCGTGCCATTTTCTCCGTGTGAAAAGAAACCAGACCACAGAAAAAGCTATTTATCTACTGATTCCGATTAGAGTTTAAAAAAAACTGTAGTTGCGATATTACCCTAACTTTCCCAGGCAAAACATTTCTCCTTATCTTGTATTTTTTATTTTTGATGCATGTATGCACAGAAACCAAATGTTGTGCAGAGTTTTTTTTAATGTTGACTTTAAATTATCTAACCATGAGTCAGCAAAACAGACTTATTGGAACTGATGCATGCCGATATAATTTCAAAGCCTGAGGTCAAATTTACCGTAAACAGCAACAATTTTATTTAGCTACTCTGTGACTGAGGTTTTCTTTACATGATAGTAGGCATATAGTAGATATATGACAGACACTTTCAGATACACCTGTATGTGTTTCTGCTGTCACTGTATAATTTAAGGAAAATGTCTATTTTAGGATGAAATAACAAAGATCTGTGAGTACATCAGAAAGATGGCCACAACTGATCATGTGCTTAATGAATACTTCAGCAGCAGAAACTTAAAGAAGAAGAGAAGAAAGAACAGGAACCATCATGGAAGCACAACCACTGCACGATTTGTACAGACAGATCCCAGGCCAAGCAAACAGATAATGTGGCTGATATTGAGAAATCCCTCCAATGGTGGGACAAAGATAGACGCAAAAAACAACATAGTGGGACTAATCATGCCAGCACAGGAAAAGACTCTAAGTACATGATTGATAGAGGCTGGTGTCTACTACACTAGGCAAGAGCCCAGGTGCAGGCCATGCAAAAATGCCCCTGAGACAATCCAGCACATAACAACTGGGTGCAAGATGCTAGCAGGCAGAGCATACAAGGAATGCCATAACTAAATTGTCATGATCTGGGTGAGTTGTTTGTGTTCTTCCAATACCTGCTTGTGTTTACCTGTGTCTGCCTTCTGGGCATGGAAATTAAACTACTCACCACCCTGCCCTGCTTGTCCTCTGTCACTCTTGGATTCCTGAAAACAAAAGATTGAAACCTCACTCGATCTCACACCACTCAGACACTCCTCGTACCCTCCCCTGAGTCCCATGCTCTCCTCCTGCAAATAAGCCTGCAAATTCAGTATTCACCTTTCCACAGTATAGCTCCTTCCCTGTCTTGCATCTAATCTCACTCTCCCTCTGTTTTATTGCTTTTCCAGAAGAGATTCCTGTTACGTTCCCTTATTCCATTATGTTGAATTCCCATACACTCAATAAATTTTGTTAAGACTTATCACTGTTTCAGTTGTGTCTGCATTTGGATCAACTCACACGTACTGGCTCCTGGGCCCATGACACAAATAGTTGACGTAGTATGCAGGAACAACTGGATAAGAACGTCTAGGCCTGTTTTCAGAAGATTAAGAAAGGCTGTATCAGGGGCTGGGTCTGTGACCAGCATTGTGAGTTTATTTTGTATTATTGATGTTTTATGTTATATTGTGTTGTTATTATTAGTTTGGATTTAGTTGAGTTTTAGTCTAGTTTATGTTTCACCTATGTCTCCTTGTTTATGAGTCTTTTTCTGTTTGTCATGCGTTATCTCCTCGGCTATAGGTTCCACTTGTGTGTCTCTCTCCTCTGTGTCCCTCTCTCGTTCCCGCTCTCTGTCTCTTGTGTCAAGCTTGTGTGTCCCAGTTCATGTCTCTCCATGTTTCCTGTTTTATTTTGAAAGGTCTGTTGTTTCCATGTTCCGTGTGTTTAGTTTTACTTTACCCTGTGGCGCCATGAACATTTGTGTCAGCTGTGTCTCCCCAGGTGTTTCCACTTCCCTCATTACCCTCCTGTGTATTTAAGTCATCTGTTTGTCTTCATGTCAGGTCACTTCAAGTCACAGAGTTTTGGCTACTGCTCAGGTTCATGCCCATGCTCATGTTTTGACTTTTTCACGTTTATGTTCCTGTTCCTGTTCAGCTTCGTGTTCTTGTCTCTCGTCATTGTTTTCATAGTTTGTTAGTTCTTTCCCAGTTTAGGTTGTAGTTTAGTTTCGGCCCTTGTTTCACCTTGCCTTGTTTTTTTGTTTTTGGACATCAACCTGAAATAAAAAGCTCACTTTTTGTTTAAACATCAGTTAATTTCTCCCGTGTCTGCTTTTGGGCCCACTGAATAAACACACCAGGGTTGCCCACCGTGATAGGCTGTGCACATTTATCATTCACACTGTTTATATATTGTATTATTATATATTATTTTTCATGGTATATATACAGTGAATAATAGTAATACTATATAGCCTGATTAATAAACGTGGTCAGCCTTTTCTAATCTTAGGACTGGGCTTTGCTTCATTAATTACACTGTATTTATTAAGTACATGTAGAGGGACCTTTTCATCTGTCACTGTCAAGAGTGACACATGAGGATCAACTTTTGCTGTTTGAAAATATATAGTTTTAGTTTATTTCATTATTGCTTGTGGCGTGTATGTCACAGGCAAGGCTTTAAAAACTCAGCATAGGTGTTACAATAAAAACCTTTTTATATAGTTGACCAACAGTCTCAATAAACATGTGCAGGGCAACCTGTGTTCATTAATTTAACCAAACTAACAAACATTCAATCTAAGGATATCCTCTATATTTATTTTTTGTTTTAGTTAGTTTTCCAAATTCCCAAAATAATTTTCATTTTATTTTCTGCACAGTTTAGTTTGGTTTTTTTTAAACTGAATTAACTAAATTCTGTGAAACATGTGTTATTAGTATCATTGTTAACTGTTAGTTTTACTGTTTAAATCAGAGCAGCATGGTGGCTTGGTGTTTAGCACTGTTGTCCTGAGATCCCGAGTTCGAATCCACCTTCTGGTTGGGCCCTTTCTATGTGGAGTTTGCATGTTCTCCCTCTGTTTGCGTGGGTTCTCTCCGGGTACTCCGGCTTCCTCGAACAGTCCAAAGACATGCAGCTGGTGGGGTTAGGTTAATGGGCAATTCTAAATTGCCTGTAGGTGTGAATGTGAGTGCAAATGGTTGTCTGTCTTTCTGTGTTAGCCCTGGCGAGCTGTCCAGGGTGTATCTTGCCTCTCATTCTTTGGCAGCAATGACTCTGATAAGGATAAATGTAAGAGAACAGATGGGTTTAAATCACACTGTGGTCACAAAACATAGGAGAGAGGACCACCTAGTGGTAGGTCATAAAAGGAAAAGGTTTCATCATGTTTCATTCAATATTTACTGTGATAATGACATTGTGGTGAGCAAATATTAGACTCTTCATATAGGAAGAGTGCAAAATTCAAATTGTCTGCAGTATTCTTTTTAATCTTAATTAAATTGCTTTTTAGAGAAAACTAAAATGGAGGAAGAAAACATTAAAAATGTTGTTTCGTAGGCACTGGCGGGTTTGAGTTTGAACTCTAAAATCAAACAAATGAAATATAAATTCTTGATGACATGAAAAATTAATGCCTTCCTTTGTTCAAAAGTTAAAAATAGAAGAAAGGATATTAAAAAAATTCAAGCTCAAATACTCAGATAAATACAAGAATTTATCTGTATTAAAAATATGTTCACAAGCATCACTTTTGATTTACAGGAAGTAGTGAAACTGTCTGGCTGACAGGCTGAACAATCAAACTTTGTTGTTTTATTTCTATGAATTTTCTGTGTACATTAAAAAAAATCCCATTTCACTGGTTTATCAGAGCACTTTTAGGTATATGTCACAAAGAAGGCCCACTTGGAGGTATTTAAAGTTATTTGGAAAAAGCGAAAATAAGATTTGATTAAAAAAAAAATCTTTTTCACAAATACGAATATAACAGGGCAAAAAAGGAAAAACGTCATTTCCTGTGTTTCTGTCATGGTCCCTCAGTCCTCATCATGTGTATGTTCCATTTTCCATAATGTGAAAATCCACAATGCTTTTCACTCAGCCTTTAGTGCTTTCTTCGAAAGTATACCAGCAAGAAGGCAGCCATAATCCCTTAAGAATATACTCAAACTCTAAAGGCCTGAGGTACAAAGTAAGCGATCAGTAGTCCAAATAAGATAGCAGAGAGCAGCTATTCCAGAGGTTTGCAGCTTTTGTGAGACCACAGGACAGTCCCGATATCTCCTGGATTGTCACAGACATTTTTTAAAAATCCTTCCTGTTATTTATATTTCCTTCTTTGTTTACAGCTCTTTTTTATCAGAATCAGAATCAGAATCAGAACTTTATTGTCATTGTCACAGGAAAACGAAATTAAGAATGGTCCCCGATCATTGCATCATCCCTAGCAATATCAAAATATAAATAAAAACAATAAAATTCAATAAATAAAATAGATAGAATACTTAAAATACTAATAAGACGTAACAGTAAACATTCACATACATTCCCACATACATACTTCAGACTGTGCATAGATTAACACAAGAGTGGCGTGATGGATATTTTTTTGTAGTATTCAGATGTGCTATTGCAGTTGGATAAAAGCTGTGTTTGAGTCTATTTGTCCTTACGCTGATTGCCCTGAACCGTCTGCCTGAGGGCAACAGTTCAAACAGGGAGTGGCCAGGATGTGAGGTGTCTTTTATGATGTTTTGGGCCTTTTTAAGACAGTGGATGTTGTGTAGAACTTCCAGTGTGGGGAGAGGGCAGCCAGTGATCTTTTAGGCGGTGTTAATGATCCCTTGGAGTGCTTTCCTCTGAGCCCCTGTGCAGCTAGTGTACCAAATGCATATGCAGTAGGTTAGAACACTCTCAATGGTGGCTCTGTAGAAGGACACCAGCAGTCTCTGTGTGATGTTATTCCTCCTGAGAATTCTCAGGAAGTACAGTCTCTGTTGGGCCTTTTTCAGCAGCTCGGAGGTGTTCACACTCCAGGAAAGGTTCTCCTCTATATTGACTCCCAGGAAGCGGAAGCTTGCCACCCTTTCTACACAGGCCCCATTAATGAATAGTGGTTGGATCTCTGCCTTTTTCCTTCTGAAGTCTATTATGAGTTCTTTGGTTTTTGAAGTGTTTAGGAGGAGGTTATTGGCCTTACACCATGACGTCAGCTGCTCCACCTCGTCTCTGTACGTCGACTCGTCTCCCTTGGAAATGAGCCCCACCACTGTGGTGTCGTCTGCAAATTTCACAGAGATGTTGCTGTGGTGGCGAGGAGTGCAGTCGTGTGTATAGAGAGAGTAGAGCAGTGGACTGAGCACACAGCCCTGGGGTGAGCCAGTGCTGAGACTCAGGGCTGAGGATGTGTGATGGCCAACTCTGACTCTCTGTCTACGGCCCGAGAGGAAGCTGTTGATCCACATGCAGGTGCTGTATGGAAGCCCCAGGTCTTGTAGCTTGGCCACCAGTTTGTGTGGAAGGATGGTGTTAAAAGCTGAGCAGTAATCCACGAAGAGCACCCGCACATAGCTCCCATGCTCTTCCAGGTGTGTTACTGCAGCATGGAGTGCTGTGGCTACAGCGTCTTCCGTGGACCGGTTTGCTCTGTAGGCAAACTGGTGTGGATCCAGGCTGCGGGGCAGGGCTGCTGTGATGTGTCTGCGGACCAGCTTCTCAAAGCATTTCATTACCACTGGGGTGAGTGCCACCGGTCTGTAGTCATTCAGGCCGGTGATGTGGGGCTTCTTAGGCAAGGGGACTATGGTGGAGGACTTCAGACAAAGTGGGACAGTCGCCTGTGCGAGGGATTTGTTGAAGATCCTGGTGAAGATCCCAGCCAGCTGTTCTGCACAATCCCTCAATATTCAACCTGGCACACCATCAGGACCCGCCGCCTTCCTCAAGTTAACAGCCTGCAGCATGCGCCTCACCTCGTGCTCTTCCAGGGTGAGGGTGGTGCTGCTATTGGTGGCGTGTTGCTGCTGTGGCTCCAATACCTCCGGTACCATGGTCTCAAAGCGGGCGAAGAAGATATTCAGCTCCTCTGCCAGCTCCAGGTCACTGTCCGCAGCTCCGAGATTGACCTTATAGTTGGTTAGGTGCTGGATGCCTTGCCACACCTGCCGGCAGGTGTTACTCTCCAGATGGTCCTCAATCCTCCTCCTATAGTCCCCCTTCGCCTCTCTGATGCATCTCTTCAGGTTGGATCGGGCTGCGGTGTACTGATCCCTGTTGCCAGACCTGAATGCAATGTTCCTCTCCTTCAGCAGCTGCCTGACCTCCCGGGTCATCCAGGGCTTTTGGTTGGGATAAGCCCAGATACATTTGACTGCTGTAACAGTGTCTATGCAGTGTTTTATATAGCAGAGAACACTGTCTGTGAACATTTCCAAGTCCTGATGTTCAAAGATATCCCAGTTAGTCCTGTCAAAACAGTCTTGCAGCTGCTGAGAGGCACCCTCTGGCCATATGGTAATATTCTTTGTGATGGTAGGAGCAGTTTTCTTGAGGGGGGCATATGCAGGGATTAGAAACAGTGACAAGTGGTCAGACTGACCCAGATGTGGGTCAAGAAGGGGTAAAGAAGCTGAAATTTGCACTGAAAAGAGGTGAAAAGAAATTTTGCCATGAGCAGGATTCAAACCCGGCCCTCCTGGTCGCAAGGCAGCTAGTCATCTCACTGAGCCAAACTCATTCTCACACCAAAAAAAAATGGAGAGACTGACAATTATGCTGAAATGAGCAGAAGCTTCTGAGAATAATGCTGATATGAGGTGAAATGGTTGAAAATTCTGCAGAAAAGAGGTAAGTCAGCAGAAATTCTGCTGAAAAGAGGTGAATCAGCAGAAATTCTGCTGAAAAGTGGTTAAGAAGCAGAACGTTGCACTGAAAAGAGGTGAATCAGCAGAATTTCTACTGTAAAGAGGTTTTTGCTGAAAACAGCTGAAAGAGCTGAAATCTGTGTTGAAAAGAGTTAAAAAGTTCAACTGAGTACTGAAAATATTGTTGCCACAAGCGGGATTTGAACCCTGGCCTCCCAGTTTGAGAACAGCTGTTCATCTCACTGAGCTAAAACACAGCTAAGCCCGGCGAGGAAAATCAGTGACCCCACTGATGATGTGGAAGAAATGGGCAAAAAATATTGCAAAAAAAATTCAATATCTCAAAAAGTATAGAAGTTATGAGCACCAAAAGTCATAACCGGCATAAGCAGAAATAGCAGAATTTTTTTTAAAGTTTGAATGGCGAAAATCAGATAAAAACTGAGGGAGTAGTTAAGTGCCAAAAAACGTACGGAAGCAACTAGAATAATATAGTGGAATAAAGAATAAAGAGAAACAGGAACTCAATAATGTGGATGCCCTTGAGGCATCCACACAATAAGTGATAGGTCTGTCTAGCACAAACCTATTGCTGGAACAATCAGAAACAATTCTACTGCAGCTAGCAAAGCATAGGACACCAGGCAGAACTCTTTGTGTGATCTCGTGAACAAGGGAGATGACCGAGACGAGCGCTGTTCCTGCCACTCGAACCCCAGTCACTGTCAGTCAGCTCCCCCGCAGCACTTTATTGCTCTTTATTGTGGTTACATGAATATGCGTAGGTTCATTAACATACGCCATCTTACACAAGCATACATGTGAACAAAGAGTACCGTCTGTGTGTATGTGTAGGTGTGTGTGTGTGTGCCAAGATATGGCCCTGTGAACGCCTCCTTAAAAAGCCGATGCCAGGAGTCCAGCGGTCCACCTAAACAAAGGGCCCTTGTACTCAGACAGATACAGAGTATGTGTCCTCCCATAGTATAAATCAGAGAGAGAAGGTACGACCTCTCTCATGACCTTAAGATGTGTGTGTATGCCAGAGTGCTCTGGAATGCACACAGAGCCTTTACAGACTACGAAGGATCAGAGATCCAATCAATAAGCAATCGATTATATAACTCTAAGCATATGTAAGTATATGTTTCTAAGCATAAATGACAATCCAATAATATAACTCTGACAATAAGATCAGAGAATAATCACATCATGCATCTGCTTGTTTGCCTTCTGAAAATACAATTACAAAAATGTTTCTTTAAAAGAAATTAAAAGTTAAAAGTTATTAAAAGTTATTAAATTTGAATACTAAAAATAAAAGACTAAACTATTAGTTTTGGAGCACAAACATTTTTAAAGATTTAGGAGTTAGTGTAAAAAGACAATTTTGAAAGAATTGCAGTACAAACAACGAAAGAGAGAAAGAAAGAAATCTTTTTTATTCATGCTGTTAGTTTTATTAGAAAGTAGAAAATGTAAAAGGTATATAAAAATGTTGCTGGGGGTTTTCATAAACAAATTTTTTATGTCAGTTTTCTAGTTAACAGTAGTAAGTATTATCTTTTCACAAGTAAGACAATAAAAGATGGGTAAAGGTCATTTTCCACTGCAAGAAGAAATAATTTTAGGAACTGTTCTTGTAGAAATTCTTTCAGAAATAGCCACATTTATGTAGACTCTACAGTTACAGCAGCCAAAATGCAATTCTGGAAAATGAAATAATCCACAAACCATCACAATGACTGTCCTAGAGAAAGGCTACAAAGAGGATCTGGTTTTATGTTTCTGCAGTGGATAGTACTAACCATGAGATGGCTGATATCATATATGTGTAGTCTCTATGGTGAAAGCAGTGACAGATTAAGCATAAAAGCATCAAAGATTTTTGTCTTGCTTAGCTCATATGTATTGATGCCTGTGGATTCATGGCATTTCATATGACTTCATTGTTTCTTTGATCCAGTTGAGTTGTTTGTTTGAGATGAATGCGTAGACTCCCGGTACGTTCTCTTTACTCTCACAATTCTTTCCAAAAGAAGTAGCTCCAACCAGCACCCCATTGCACAACAGTGGCCCTCCTGAATCCCCCTGCAGCAAGAACAAATACATGGTAGTCATTCTTTGACTACTCGTGGATGTTATTAAATCCCAGTTCTTTGTATTCTTTAAGGCAAAGAAAGACACAGCTCAAAATGGTCTAACTCAAAAATGGTCTTTAATTTTACATTTTCCGGAAAATGGAGACTGAGCACACACACAAACGCCAGCTCACGTCTGGGGCATCAGGAGCCTGTCTCGCTATATATATTTTGCAACACGTCACCCATAGTTTCGATACAAACAAACCCTTATATGGAACAAGTTCCTCTTTTCTGTGTCTGATTTATTAATATGTCTGTGCACTAAAACGTCTTGTGCAGCTTACAATAACTTCCCCTTTCTGAGGTCTGTTGCCAAGGCAACCTATCACCCTTTGACCTCGTTCTTCTGGTTTATAAAGGCCTACACATAAAGCAATATAATCAGCAAATAAGCACTAAGTATATATATTAAATACATGACAATGTGAAAAAGCCAAAAGAGTGTTGAGCTGAATGCCTGTTTAATTCAGAAAACCAATAAAAATATACACACACTCTATATACTTACACTACAGACATCAACCTTTTTTTTTTACCAGTTGAACCAGCACATATCATGTCGCTGGTGATAACAGTACGATAATAAGAGTTGCATTTCTGTCTGTCGATCACAGTCACATTGGCAGACATGAGGACATCAGATGGTTGGTTGCTTTCAGTTCGTCCCCATCCAGCCACCATACATTTGCTGCCAGCTGGAGGCTCCTTGACGGTGTTGCCCAACCGGAGACATTTCACTGTCTTGGTGAGCATCACTGGTTCCTTAAGCTGAGCAACAATTAAATGGACATGTTAAATACTGATAATGACTGTTTATATTTGACCTTTACAGAGCAGGTCATGATGTAAGTATTCATGCAGCACTGTGCTAAAGTCTTGAACCCCCACTCATCTATTTATACATTTTGTTTTGTAAATGGAAAATAGGTGTTGTAACTTATTGAAAAATCTAATTATACATACACAAAAATACATTAAAGCGAATAAGTCTGCTTTTACCTTATATCCTCGTAGTAATACCCAGCAATTAATTTTTGTCCTCTGTCAAGGACATGAGTCTGAGACTGTCAACCACTGTTTATGCAATCTATATTTTATGACAAGGGGGGGGGGGGGGGGGGGGGGGGGGTTAAGTGATACTTTTTTTTTTTTTTAACAAATATTATAATTCTGCTAGTTAAACTTATTTTTTTTCTTCAATTTGAGAGCCTCAACTTTGATTTAGTAGGATTTCAGAATTGCACAGTAATTTTACCCCTTCCAAAACAAAACTTATTCATTGTCCTTTGTAGTGGACAGCAGGATTTACCTCACATTTTCAATCAATGTCCATACTTCAGGAAATCGGAGATTAGGGAGAAAAGCAGAAAGAAACTACGGAAGGGGAGTTTGTCTTCCTACTGTCAGGGGTTGAGGTGAAGGGAGACCAGACATCAGAGCAGGAAGGTGAAAGCTCAGAGGACATATCAGCTTTTGAGGAGCCTGAAAAGACGTTTTTCTTCACAGGCTTGTCTCCTATATGGTGGTTGATAAACCAAATTCCAGAACCTCAAAGCCCCAGCTCATACAATACTTCTTATCCACAATGGACACTATCTGTCATCATTTTGCACCTTCTCAGGGTCCTCAAAAGCTGGTATGTCCTCCTTCTGAACTTTCACCTTGCTGCTCTAATGCAGGGGTGTCCATTTGATTCAGGTGTGTTGGAGCAAGGCTGCATCTAAAGCTACAGGACAGTAGCTCTCGAGGACTGGACTTGGACACCCCTGCTCTAATGTCAGGCCCTGACAGCTCTTAATATCACTCTGCTTCATCATATCATTTTGTGATCTAACAAGACTTTATGTCCACTTCAAGGGACAAAAGATAAATAAATAACAATAAAAAAGATACAACATGTTTCTTTGAAACCAAATATTTAAATTATCTGAAAATAAAATTTAATAAAGTATTTTTCTTCTGGGTTTCAGGAGGGTAACTTTTGCTTCACTTGGTATTGATCAGTGAATTATCAACTTACCTTGAGCAACATGAGGTCATTGACCTTGGTTACTCTGTCATAGCCAGGATGAGGAAATTGTTTCTCAACCTCTCTGACCTGCCAAGAATCAACTTCCACTTTCCTGAAGGAGTGAACTCCCAGTATCACTAGAATCATACTGTAAACAAAAACAGTTCATGTATATAAAATGCTAATAGGTCAGGAGTTTGTAAAACAATCATAAAATAATCATAGTTGCCTCAGTATATTTGGAAAATTTCACCCGTGCTGTTATTGAGCCTTAAATGAATTTCAAGATATTTTCTCACAGCTGAATGAAAATTTCAACATTATGAAAATGTTTTAGATGATAAAATCTATCTCATATTTCATGTGTATGTAGCTGTGCTGTCTGTTATTCTGTAACTGAGTGCAATTTTTTCTCTCGGACAATGACTAGTGCAAACAAAATACTCTGTGAAGATACAACACACAATAAAATGGACAAAGTATAAATAAAAAATGAACAATAACTTATTTCCCAGTGTTTTAAATGTTGTATATTCATCCTCTCCATTTATTAGGCAGTTTTAGATTAATAATTATAATAAAGCGTTTTATATGATGGTTGAAAAGAGTCTGAACAAAATAAACTGACACATTTTAGTGTCTACTTTGTTGTTCCAGTTCTGAAGCAAATGTTACATTAAAATACCTTTAAACAGAATTTGTATGTTTGTTATTTAAAAGGCACCTTTTATACATATTTATGAATATTTTGAAGGCTGGATTAGAAATGTTTTTTGTCATTTCTTGGAGTGTAATCAACCTCTGTTTTCATTAATCTGCCAAGCTGTCAGATCAAGTCATGTCTTATAGACCTTTTCCTTGTGACCTCTTGTTAGATCTCTTTATTTATTATCTTTCACACAGTCAATTAAACATAAATATTGCAATATTTTGATTTGAAAGTTTAAGAAAAGTAAGCGTTATTACTCATTGCAGTGGGCGGCTGTCAGGACCCATTGTGGATGGATTAATGTCCCGCCACACAAAGATTGTACACCTACAAAATAGGCCATGAAAGGCAACGAGTGTGGCTTGACTTCTGTCCCCCAATAATCTCAGAACCATGACCTAAAGCAAAAAGAAAATATCCAGTCACATAACAAAATCAGCAGATGATACAGTCAAAAACAGATGACTGAAACAAACACCCTTCACCAACTGCTTTTGTAATGCTGAAACATGTAAATAATGCTGACTATGCATTCTACTTGTTTAAATGAATGAGAAAATTGTCTACAAGTAAATTAAAGTATAATAGAAAATATGAATCACCTGGCTGGATGATCATGAGGAGCATGCATGAAACAAAAACACTGAAATAACTCTTGCAGAACATTTTGCCTTGTGTCTCTCATAGATGTTGAATGCACTGAAACTGTGATGCTCAGCTTTATATAGAGAGCTGAAAGGATGTGGTCTGACAACTGAAATGAACAAGTCTGCAAAATGGGCTCCTAAACGCTTCTAAGGTTGTTATCAAATATTAACAACCTTACACCATTTACCATCATCACCACCACCAACAACAATAACAACAGCAACACACACACATATACTTACACACTTTTTGATGATGAGAAATTGTACTCAGTGTATTTCTCATGGATGAATACTTCATTGTACTTGTATGACTGCTAAACTAAACTTAGATTATTGTAATTTTCAATCTGTGCTTTAAAGACTTCCATATTTCATGAAATATTGTCATTCAAATTCATGGGACAATTGAGAGGAATGTGTAATCAACATCTGAGTGAAACGAACTGCTTTATAATACATATGTAGTGTGTTTTACATGTCATATGGTGTATGATATGTAATACAGCAATATATGTTTCACACATTACTGATGTATTACATTTTAATCGATTCCAAGATGGACAAAATGTTTTATTTTAAAATTAAAATTAAAAGTAAAATAAAATAGAAGACATTACTTACCTGACTGGATGATGAAGAGAAACATGCATGAGAAGAAAACACTGAAATTCCTCAAGCAGGACATTTCTTTGAAATTGTTTGATCAGATGTTGAATGTTGAAACTGACTGTGATGCTCCGCTTTATATGTTGAACTACAAGGATGTGGTATGACCACAGAATTAATGAATCAGCAAAATTAACATATGCACACAAATGGTTAATAATATGTGGTCAAGTATATAAACACACACACACACAGAGTTTTGGGAAGGTTACTTTTAAAATGTATTTTTGTGTTTCTGTCATGTAGAGATTGTGCTTAACTGTATGAAGCTTTTTAGACATTATGAAACAGATGATACGTAAAAGCGAATTTTGCCAAGATACTTTTTTAAATTATCTTTTTTTCTTTAAAAAAATCTACTACATCATGTGTAACTTTTTGTAATAACAATAATAATAATAATGATAATAATAATAATAATACATTTTATTTGAAAGCGCCTTTCAAAACACTCAAGGTCACTGTACACAGTAGAATAAAAAGCAACATGAAAGCAAGCAGTTTACACAATCATAAAAGCATAAGACATAAATTTAAAATAGCAGAGTGGAGAGGTTATGTGGGATAAGCTATTTTGAACAAGTGAGTTTTGAGTTGGGACTCAAAGAGAGAGAAGGAAGAGATATTTCTTAAATCAGGAATTCCAGAGTCGTGGAGCAGAGCAGCTGAAAGTATGGGCAGAAATCTGTGCCATCAGAAACTGAATTTGAATAAGTTAAATTTGAATTTGAATTGCTCAGATTGAATCTGAATTGTAACTTGAATAAATGCTTTTAAAAACTGAATATGAATTAGCCTAATTTGAAATTCAATTTATTGGTTTGAAAATGATCATCACTAAATTGAAATTGAAATTTATTTTTGAAAATGAATTCATTTGCTTTGAAACTGTATTTTATCCTTTAAAAATTTAGCTCTCGAATAATTTCAGATTCACTTCTCACCATTCAGTTTCAGTTCTACAATTCAATTTCAGTTCCAAAATTCAGTTTTTTGGGACTTACATCCGGTTCCGGTTCAAGAGTAATTGAGCGCAGATTAAAGTATATACAAAATATACAGGAATTTAAGAATATATATATATTTACTGCTAGTAAACTTCTACCGCTCCACCATTGAGAGCCTTCTGACTTACTGCTGCACACTCTGGTTCAACTGCTGCACTGCCGAGGACAAGAGGAAACTGCAGCGGGTGGTGAGGGCAGCAGAGCGGGCAATCGGCACTTCACTAACTCCCCTCAGAGACATCTATACTGGCAGACTTCAGCAGAAAGCCAGCATCATCATTAAAGACCCCTCGCACCCTGGACACTCACTTTTTTCCCCCCTTCCCTCTGGTAAACGCTACAGGTCCATCAGGTCGAAGACAAACAGACTCAACAGAAGTTTTTACCCACAGGCTGTCAAACATGCCCTACCTCCACCCTGATTGGAGGATAACTGCACTGCCAACACTCATGGACATTACACCTTATTTATAAATCGTATAAATCGTATTTCTGTTTATACTTCAATGCAAACAACACCCCTACCTCTTTAAACTGTATTTATTATAACATTATTTAGTATAGTTCCAACAGCACCCCCCACCCCCACCCTCACTCAATGTGCAATATCATCCCCCCGCCACACACTCAATGTGCAATATCACTGATCACACTGCACCTCTCAATGCACCTGCTAGTTAGATGGCATGTATGTGTATGTATATAGATGTAAGCGTGTATGTGGAAATATGTGTGTGTATGCATGTACGGATGCAAATATGTATATATACATATATGTATGTGCGTGTATGTTTGCAGGTGTATGTATAACTTGTACATATCTTTCTTGTGTAAATGTAAATTTGTCATTGTGTAAATACTTACGCTATTGTGTACTTCACACACATGGAGAGATGCCAAACTGCCTTTCACTGTTCTTGTAACAGTGACAATAAAAAGCTATTCTATTCTATTCTATTCTATTCTATATGCGCTAACGAACTGATAATTGCCCTTGTAAATAATGATTTATTATTATTATTTTAAATATTATTAATTTAAATATTATTATTTTTAATTATCTTTTGCAGGAAACCTTATTACATTAATCTACATGAGATCTAAAGCGAAAGAAGAAAAGAAAAAAAAATAGCAAAGTGCAGCGAAATGAAACACTGATATACTTGGGGGTACTCTAAGTTTAAAAAAAAAAAAAAACCCACCTCATTTCCACTGCAGGCATTGGCAGGCTGTTTCGGCAACTTGTAGAAACTCGTTCATGGAAAAAAAAAAAAAACTGACATTATAGACATTATGTAAATAAGCATAAAAACAATGCCATCAAAAACATCAAAGTGGCGACAAGGAACAGCACTTCAGCCACCATGTAGATTGCCCACAGTTGCTTTTTTCCCCCCAAAAGTGTCACCACCTGCTGGTCATCAGAAAAAATGCAGGTTTGAAGCACTTTTGGATTGGCTTTCAAGTCTGGAAGCTATGTGCGTCCACTTTTATGCACTTACTGCAGTGACAACAGCAAAAATGCCAAACAAGGATGTGTCAACAATTACAGTGACAGTGTCTAAGGCTAAAATGTTTTTTAAGAGATCATTCCTCTTAATGTTTGTGTCATCTGATACCTGCCTCAAGTTGTGCAGTGGAAAGGACTAACATGTACAGAGTTTATAAATACTGTAGAATGTGAACTAAAAGTAAAATATCATGAAATATTACAGGAATAATGACATGACAAGACTGGTATGTGCCAGAAAACCAATGATTTTAAATGAACTCTATTAATTGTGCTGAGAAGAGTGGGAAATATCCAGCAGAATTATGCTAAAAGCATGTTGATGGCTACCAAAGATGTTGGGTTGAGGTGCAATGTGCCAAGGGACATTTAATAAAATATTAATAATAAGGATGTTTGTATAAAGTATATACTTTTGACCCAGTGTGGATTAGAGAAATAAATTCAAGTTTTGCAACTTTTTAAACCTGTGCACCAAGAATTGGTGCACAGGTTTAAAAATATATGCTATAAAATAATTTTATACTAGAAAAAGACAAATTCAAAGAAATAATAATAAGTTCAAAAAATAGGATGCCACTTTAGCAAGATAAACAGTGCCTGTTTGCCAAAAGATTGATGCAGAAAGCTGGATTCAAATCTGACCTGAGAATAATTACTATATGTCTTCAGCTGGTCTTTTTAACAGCGTCTTATTCCTTAAAAGCCCCCAATATAAATATATTTTATTTAAAAAGCCCCAAATTACTTTGAGATTATTGCCCACGATGATTTTACGTAGACATCTGACCACAACTCTATATATAGAGGTAGATGTCCAGCACCCTGGGGCTCTATGACCTCGGTCGCTATCACCAACAGACTTACTTTAAGCAAATTTTCTCTAATTGGACAGTTGGACAGTTCACAGGCTTGAAGCAAAGGTGGACTGTGCTTTCACTCTAATAGCTAAAAGACTGTGTAAATGTCCTCTTACTGTTAGATGAGCACAGTCAGTTACACATATATGGAAAACAATCAAATCAAATCAAATTTTAAAAGTCCACCTGTAGAGATTGGCTTTTGTAGAATGTTTTTTAATCTCATCTCAAAATTTCTTCCTTGCTTTCTTCATCTTTTTTTTGTATTTGCTTGTTTGTTGTTTGTATTTTTTCTTGTGTTATGAATTGTAGTTTTCTTCGTAATGTTTTTAATTTTGTTTTTGGTAAATTAAGTGAAGCACCTTGTAACTTTGGTTTAGAAAGGTCCTATAAAAATAGATTTTATTATTAATAAAATTATCATTGTGCTGCTCTCTAGTGAGGATTTCTACAAACAAAAACATGGATGTGCCATGGGCTCCCCAATTTCTCCAAACACAACATCTCAGTGCTCTTCAGACCCAGCCACACCTTCAGACAAAATTTGGTTCATCAAGGATAAAACAAGGAGTGCTCAGACCTCTACATCAGAGAAACCAAACAGCCACTCCATAAATGCATGGCACAACATAGAACAGCCACCTAGACAGGGCAAGACTCAGCTGTACATCTGCATTTAAAAGATATAGGCCACTCTTTAGAGGATTCTAATGTTCTTATTTTGGACAGATAAGACAGATGGTTTGAAAGAAGAATGAAAGAAGTCATCTATGTCCACTGTGAACAACTGTCTATGAACAGAGAAGGTGGCTTACGACACCATCTGTCTGCCACCTACAATGCTGTTGTGAGATCCCTTCCCAGGTGTCTCAACCCCTACTCACATCTTGGGTCAGGTGGCTCAATGGGTCACATGATAGGGTGTAGCAAGGTCGCACCATGAGTGTACCCGAAACTCCTGGTGATGAAAAACCATAATTTTTTTCACATCTTGGCTCATGTGAGGCATTCTCCACCATTTGGCTTTAGAACTGAAGAAGCTTCTCAGATGAGAAGTGAAACATCTTCAATAAACTTCACGAAATCCAGTCGCTTTCTTTCCAAACTCCTTAGACTACCATGACCTGGATGACTGAGAACCTACACAGACATGTTTCCATTCTATGTAGGTCATCTGAGAATGGTGGCTAAGCTGCCATCCCTGTTGGACAACATCTCCCACCCCATGCAGGAGACTCTGACAGCATAGAGCAGCTCCTTCAATGGCAGGCTGCGGCAGCCACAATGCAGGATGGAGAGATTCCACAGGTCTTTCCTTCCTACTGCTGTCAGACTATACAACATGGTCTCTGCAGATGACCACACACATGCAGACAGACACACACACACACACACACACACATCCCACACACAATTGTAACTGTCTCCCTGTTGTGCAATATTACAAAGTGCAATTTTTTTCCAACTACAACAGAGCTCTTTGTACAGTATTTTATCTTGTTTGTATATTACTTTATTGTATTGTATATAGTATTTTATTCTTGTTGTATAGTATGCTATTCTATTTTATCTTACCCTATTCTATTATGTTTTTCTTAACTTTTACCTCTCTTAAACTTGTACTTTCTGCCGTTACCAAAACATTTCCCACGTGTGGGACTAATAAAGTTTATCTTATCTTATCTCATTAGATTCTGTCAGTCAGTCTCCATATTTGTCTTTATCCTGTCACTATGTCAAGTGTCAGGATTCCCGGTCTCAGTGATTGTGACTTCCTGTTTCATTCAGCCTTGACACTCCTATTTTCCCTACTACACATTGTAATGGAAAAACTATCTTACACATAGTTGTTCATCCATAATTGATAATGGTGGGTGTGGTCCACTCAGGCTCCTCAAAATTTGATATGTTTTCTGACGTCTGACCTTCCTGCTCTAATATCTGGCCTTCCTATATCTCATTCTCTGACAGTAAATCCGACCTTACTTCTACAATTCTCAGTAAAATCCTTTCTATCCGACTCACATATGGGAGTTAGTAGTTAAAAACAGAATGACAGTTTTCTTTTGAAAGTGTTCCAATTACTGTACATTTCTTAAATCCTATGAAATCGAAGATAATAATGGAAGAAACAATTATATTTTTAGCAATAGTACATAATATCTGCAAAAAAGAACCTGGAACCTGCATTGCCTTTCATTTTGAAAAGAACATCCATGTTGTCTGACAGCACTGTGGAAAGAAATCATCATCATAATAATTGCAGCATTTGTATTCCAGTATGTTTGTTGTCATAGTACTGGGTTGGTGACCCTTATGTATAATTCTGGTTATATTCTTTTATTTGTTTTTCATGGTTTTGGTTGTCTTTGGTTTCTACTTGTGTCATATTTATAGTTTCTAATTTCTCTCTCTCTATGCCTTCCCTGTGTTCCACATTTAGTTACTCTTGTCTCTGTGTCTCATGTTCCCCTAGTCAGTCGTTCCGCCATGTCACAGTGTCAAGTCTGCGTCTTTGTAAATGTCTCATGTTTCCTTTTTTATTTTGATAGTTTTTCATCCTGTGTTCACTGTATTCAGTTTTGCATTCTCCCGTCTCGTTATGTTTTCATTACTCCCAGCTGTGCTCTCCTGCTGTGTCTCATTCCCTCATTACTCCCTTGTGTATTTAAGTCCTGTGTTTTCCTCTGTCCGTTGTCGTGTTGTCCCATGTGCTGTAGGTTGTCTTCATGTTTCTGGTTTTCATCGTTCCTAGTTCCATGCTCCTTGTTTCCTAATGTTTAGTTCTTAGTTTCATTGTTCGGGGTTTTGGTTTGTTTTTTGTGAGTTTGTTTTATGAAGTTTTTTTTTTTTTTTTTTTTTTTCCAGCAAATAAAGCTGCTGCTTAACAACTCCCGCTAGTGATGGCCAAATGAAGCTTTCTGAAAAGACGTTTTTCTTCAGGCTTGTCTCCTATATGGTGGTTGATAAATCAAATTCCAGAACCTCAAAGCCCCAGCTCATACAATACTTCTTATCCACAATGGACACTATCTGTCATCATTTTGCCCCTTCTCAGGGTCCTCAAAAGCTGGTATGTCCTCCTTCTGAACTTTCACCTTGCTGCTCTAATGCAGGGGTGTCCATTTGATTCAGGTGTGTCGGAGCAAGGCTGCATCTAAAGCTGCAGGACAGTAGCTCTCGAGGACTGGACTTGGACACCCCTGCTCTAATGTCAGGCCCTGACAGCTCTTAATATCACTCTGCTTCATCATATCATTTTGTGATCTAACAAGACTTTATGTCCACTTCAAGGGACAAAAGATAAATAAATAACAATAAAAAAGATATAGATATATTTAAAAGAAATATTTAAATTATCTGAAAATAAAATCTAATAAAGTATTTTTCTTCTGGGTTTCAGGGTACTTTTTACTAGCAATAAAAACTCTACAGTGTAATCAATACATATTACAACAATAAATCAATTTCTCTATAAACGCACTCTAAAATCAACTTTGTTAAAATACAAGGATTCAAGGAACACACAGAAAAACATGAAGGTGATTTTCCTGGGCTGGGATTTTATAGCAGGTGACCTTAAAAATATTCTGCAGTACATCAAAAACGAAAGAAAACCATTACTCAGCATATGAACATTACCTGATATTGCTGAAGTGAAGCAGAGCAAAGTTACAGAGCTTTTATTAGAGATACAGCTAAGCATTTTGCAATTTTGCATAATTTTTAAAAAGTTCAGTAGTCTATTGAACAGCAGAAATTTGGCTTTCTTTTCGGAAGTAAGTAAAAGGGGGAAAAAAACAACGGCTGACAACGCTGTAAACAGCTTGTGCGTAATAAGCAAGCGAATAACGCAGAAAACTGATTTTTAGACGAAGCGTAGTTTGGATCTTCTTTTGCTGCTGGTTCAGTCAATATTGTTTGGAGAGAGATAAAACTTGCAGCTTCAGAATCTAGCGCAAAACAATCACGGCCCCGCCGAAACATCAGAATCTGTGAGATGTCGGCTTTCAGCCCGACCGTGTCCGTGCCGTCGGGTGAGAAAGGCGACATCTCACTGATTCTGATCCGTCGGTGGGTCTGCGCTTTGTGTTTACATCTTTGTGCCGAATCTGTTTTCCTGCTCTCATTTACTGTTTTAGCTGTTTGGTGGTTGTTGAAATTTTGTGAGGTTTAAACTGAGATTCTGGTGTTTCGGGCAAAATAAGTGTATATTTAAAAATCGATTCAGGATTTTAAGGAATGGATATCACGTTTCCAAGCTAGAATCGATTTTAATCGTTAAATCGATAATCAAAACCCATCCCCATATATAAGTCACTTAGATATCTTAAACATGTTATTGTTTGGCTTTTTCCAATGTTTTATTTGTTCCTGAGTAAATCGGTTTGGCTGAGATTAAAGTTATAGATTTTATACAGCTAAACAAATGTCAAACAGAAAACTGAGTACACAGAAGTGTGAGATGGTCGATAATTTACTCCAGTGTCCTGTTATATTTTAGATAGCAAGGAGCAGACGGCTGAGTTTATTAAACTCCACCGAGACAATCTGCAAATTTCATTAAAATTTAATAAACTATCATCTTATCTTTACTTTTTGTTAGCACATACCTTAAACACTTCAAGCTGTGAGCTAATAATAGTTACATAAGAGCAGATGCATCCTTGTGCAATAAGCTGTATGTTTTACGTCCAACGGACGCATGATCTGATTAGTCGACTAATCGCAATAATAATAGGTGACTAGTCGACTATCAGAATAATCATTTTTGGCAGCCCTAATCCAGAGCACCCCACCCAACCCCCACACCTTTCTCACCTCCATTGAAACTATGTGCCCCCTTTACATTTCTATCTGCCCCCTCATATATGCCTGTCTAGAACCGGCTCTGGTTGGGAGCACGCACTGGGCTGTCCAAACCACGGACAAACAGTATCCCACAGTTGTTTGTGTTTTTGAACCAATTTTGCACAGAGAGGCATTTTTTGAAAAATGTATTGATAGCAATGTTGAATATTATTACACAGGAAAAAAAAACTACAAATAATTACACCATGACGCCTCTCCTTTCTAAATGGAGGGACAGTAGCTGCGTGTGTATATGTAAGCGTGTAAAAACTGCAGATAGTCAGATTAACTGTAACAGTATTTTGAATCTATCCACCATTGTAGAAATTCATCTCATGTAAGCAATAATGTGGCCCAC
Organism: Oreochromis niloticus; assembly: GCF_001858045.2. Classification (NCBI taxonomy): domain Eukaryota; kingdom Metazoa; phylum Chordata; class Actinopteri; order Cichliformes; family Cichlidae; genus Oreochromis; species Oreochromis niloticus. The sequence goes on from NC_031977.2 coordinate 26,973,821, forward strand.
AGCATGATGTGAAAAAGGCACACACCTTTGATGTTGCGTGACAAACTCCGTATTCCACTCGTCCACACGTAAACATTTTCGAAAATCTCCAACCTGGCAGGAGTCTTTTAAAAATATCTCAGTTTTCGGTGATTCGAAACGCCGTTTACGTGTGGACGAAAGGTCAAAACGCATAGAAAAAGCTGCTTTTTCAAAAGTACCAGTGTAGGTGTGGACGTAGCGTAAAAGAGTTAGTAGTTATTTTTATTTGCTTATTATTTACTTTTATTTACTTGTATTTGTTTAATTGTTTACTAAAGGTTTAAGGTGCGAAATAACTGCTATGGAGCTTGAAAACAAAGTATGGGTGTGTGTGGTTGGAGGATGTGTTTGTGCGGGTGAGTGTGTGGGGGGGTGAAGATTTTCTTGTAAAACAAGGGGGACCTAGCAAGTAAGTCAGCAAATTCAGAAATAAAATCCTTAACGAATTTCGGGGGGGGATACACCACAGCACAGAGAAATGGGGGGACGCAGTTCAGTTCCAATAACTGCACCTCAAAGCTGGGGTGCAGAATAGATGACAGCTGCCGACAACGAAATTTGTTATTGAAAACTGAAGCTAGCCCTCCACCTCTGCCAGTGGTCCGGGGTGAGCTCAGAAAGGTGAAATTAGGTGGGAGCAGCTCTGAGAAAGAAAAGAACTCACCAGGGCGAAGCCAAGTTTCAGTCAAGAATAAGAAGTCAAGCCCGGATGAGAGAATAAAATAATTTAAGACAAAGTCTTATTAGCCAGTGACATCGTGTTTAACAAGGCCGTATGGAGAGTGGCGTTGCTGTTGCTGGTTGGAGAGCGTTGCAGCAGATGAAGGTTGCCATGATTCACACCACCCCTGGGGGACCGCGCCCAGCAGCAAACGGGTGGAAGATCAGCCAGCAGCTCCGGGCACGACTGAAGTTTAACAGGGTGAATCCAACGATGACAAACAGTCTGAGGTTAGTGGAGTCTCAAAGAGCAGAGAATGAAGGTAGGACGTCCAAAGGTATGCGATGATTTGTCACAACATGTGAGTTAAAGTAGGCCTTAAGGTGAACATGGATACCACCCAGTTTACCCAATCTGCGTGAACGTTTCCTTAATGAGAGGGTAGGTGATAGGTACTGTAGGTGATCAGGATAATCCAACAAGGAAGAAGGAGGATTCACAGATTTCCATTTCAAGTTGAGTGTCTGGTGTGGAATTATATAGCATTATATAGCTTTTTAGCATTATACTTTTTAGCATTGTACTGTTTAAACATTATACTTTTAAGCAGGCCCCTGTGTGATCTTAGGAGCAAGAATAGTTGAAGTAACATCACAGGAAAAAGGTGCATAGGCGAGATACTAAGAAATAGCACAGAAGTTGGAGTAGATAAGGAGGAGGCAAAAGGGCAGCGTTAAAAATAGTCTAACACCTTGGATAAGTATAGACTAGAAAAACAGAACTAAGGAGGAGAGCGTAAACCCCCTGCGCAACACACACTTGACACATACAGAGTACACACTCATGACACTTGATATGACCCGCACACACGCCCACCTACAGTGACACACACACACACACACACATATTGCAGATAGAGACATGCACATCACACACACACACACACATAAACAATTAAGACGTGCATTTAAGAAAGGAGTTAAAGATAGGGCAAGACCTTAAAAGGAAAGGTAGAAGACGATAGATGAGAAAGTAGTTGTTTTGATTGAAACTGTGTGACGTATAGGCGAATGTGATATCAGAATAACAGGAAAGGTGGGAGGTAAATAAGGAACTTTGGAATAATATAAATGTAACAGTTCGAAGGACTGCCCTTCGAATCTGCGAGAGGCTTTATGCTGAGCTGATTCCCTCCTGCGCAGGGTGTAGCGACTTCCACAGTCACTAGAGGCCGGGGATGGAGCTTGCCTCTTTGCCTGACGCGCTGTCAACTTTACGCAATAATGCGAGAGGTGGAATTGTTTGCTTATTTATTAAAGTGCTTTGAGAGTTTACAGAGTAATGTGATCATCTCACGATTTGGACTCTTACAACGTCACAGGCTCTAATGTAACAAAGCAAAACATGTTGTGCAGCGGTCAACAAAAACTACGGCTACCCAGCCCTCCTCTCTGTCAAAATCAAACCCAGTGAATGACAGACTGACAACGCCCTCTTATGTCACTGCTAGCACCCACGTGACTCCCATTACACATCACCATAACAACCAAACAAATGAAAACCCAGTGATCATCAAAATTCTATATATTTAGTTATGGCTCCTACACAGGGGTTTAAATAAAGAAGTTGATTGAATTGAAGAAGTCTGTCTCGAGTCGTTCGTTTTGGTTTTTCACCAGGTCAGAGAAAATAGATCGGGAGCGGCATCAGTACGCCGACACTGGTGATCCAAAGGCTGGAGATTCAAAAGAGTTTGACGATTGTAGACCAGTAACGTGAAGACATCAGTGCAGCACAGAGAGACAAGGATAACGAACAGAATACAGGAGCAGAGAAGACTGAGACGGAGACGGCCTGCCGTATACACAGGTGCCATCTTGAATCTTGAACTACAGACAGCTTTGAAAAAAAATCCACAACTCTTTCATAATTCAGTGGGTTCAGTCAGTTCTTTCCCATCCTCAGATCGAATACAGTGAATAAGGTGATTTTGTCCGTTTTTTTTTTTTCCAAGCTGAAGAAAGATTTAGAGGGAGCATCCATTTCAGCAATATTTTGAAAACGTAAACTGACCAGAGCTCCCCAGTGTTTTTACTTTTGAGTGCCTGAAAATGGCCTCGATCTCCTGTGGACTCACTCAAATTTTTAAGATTCAATTTGTCAGTCTCTAGATTGTATCATCTTTCTTGTGACATTGTGTGTATTGAATACAGAACTGCTGGATCTTTATTTTACCAATATCCCACCATTGCTGCAAGGAAGTAAACTGACATTTCATAGTTCTCCATTGATTTCAAAGAAAGAAACATCCTTTTTTTAAAACAGCCATCATTTAATAAAACCGTATTAAAATGCCAGTACGCATTCTTAGGTTTTAGTCTATTTATAAACACACTTGCTTCAATCATGATCAAAAAAGCCCAATGGACACAAGTTGCATGATCTAAATATTTGTAAATGATGACCATAACAATAAAACTAATTGTGCTAGAGAAATGTAATTGTCCGTACAATGAGCCCATGTTTTACCATGTTTAGAACGCCACACATCAACCAAATTATAAGTCTCAATAACGTGTTTCAAAATCCTCCTTGAATGTATATGTGGCTCCAAGTGATTCTTATCTAAATCAATTGTACAATTAAAGTCACCTCCTAAAATCAAATGATTCGTTGATGTACAACTTAACAGCGTACTCGCTAACTTTTCTAAGAAAACATCGAACACGTGGAGAGACTGGAGCATACACATTTAACAATGTCAGCTTCAAATTGTCATACGTAACAATGACCTTTAACAACCTCCCAGGTACAATATCATCTACTTCAATAGAAACTGGAAGAAAGTTTCTTGAGAAAAGAATTGCCACTCCTGAACTCAGTGAGGTTTTATGACTCAGAACAATGTTTCCATCCCATTCCTTCTTCCAGTCAACTTCAATATCAATATTACTCAGTTTTTTGAGCAAACGCTATGTCAATGCATTTAGATTTTAGAAGTTCAAAATACATCGCCCTCTTTTTCATATCCCTTGTACCATTAAGGTTCAAGGTTGAGATTTTAAGGGTACTCATAGAAACACAAAAAAAGAGCCCTAAAAAACGAGTATACAGCATCTTATCTGCTGTCTTTTTCCTTCAGGAACCACATTAAACTCGAGCTCTAATTTTTTGCGTCAGTTTTCGCAGTCTATACACTTCAGTGTCCTTTAAGCCATCAGGAGTCCTTTGTCTTATTAACTATTTAGCTGAATCAAGAAACAACTTTCGATCACGGAAGAAATCCTGTATAGCTACATCTCGTTTCCCTTTAGAAGTTTTTTGGAAGTAACTAATCTGTTCAAGACTGTACCCATCACTTCTCTGGCCATCAGGAATAGAAACGTCAGATGCCTTTCTATCACTATCAGAATCCGATAAAACATCCAACTCACTCTCTCTTCCACACTTTTCTTTCACCTGCATCTTTTTTGGTTTTACCCCTTTAGAATCTTTAGGTGTTCTTTTAACATTTGGTACCTTAAAAATACTTTCATCATCCCTGAACAAATTCCCTTCCCTATGGGCAATTTCATCCACATCCGTAACCTGCTGCACTCCTTCTTGTGTAGTTTGGCTAACTTCCTTTCCTCTCCTACAGTAACTGCTGGAGCTCCTTTCTCTGCGTTACCTGCAGAAACACCTTTCCCTTCCTCATCTGCTGAAAGTTTTCTGCTGAAGTGCCCTCCCCTGCGTTTTCAGAACCCTGCACAATTTCAGCCTTTTTTTGCACCTTCTCACGGCAATTACAGAGTGAATGCCCTTCCTGATTGCACCCAAAACATCTTATGGTTTCTGTCGTTGCAAAGATTGTGTATTCAAACCCATCAACCTTAAATTTCATCACTATATTCAGCTCCTCATTCTCATTGTTTGGAATCATATACACCCGTCTTCGAAATGAAACATGCCGTAACTTGGCAGATTTGCGCCCAGAGGGGAGCATAACCATTGCCGACACAATCTGACCATGACGTGACAACTCTTTCAGCAATATATGATCGCTGGTGAAAGGCGGCAAATTAGATAGATAATATTTTATTATTTTATTGTAAAAACTGTTGTTGGAAGCATACTGAATTTAACCAGATAAACACACACACACACACACACACACACACGAAGAGAGAGAGAGTGTGCATAGTATGCAAACGGCTAACAAAAAGCCATTATAATTAGTCATACAATGACAAATCAGCAGTTGACAATGACTAATTAATATTGTGCTGAACACAGTCCAAAAGATTCAGTCAGCTACATCAGTGTCTACTCTTTACTATCATAGCCAAGTGGCTAACAAACATAAACAGAAGTTTTCACTATCCCTACTAATTATCCCTACTACAGATTAATAATCTTTTTGTGTCTCTGTTGTGGCCAGTGCTATCCTCTATGCCAGGGGTCGGCAACCCTGGGCACGCGTGTCGTGCCACAGTTGACACGCGAAGGCTTAACTGATGGCACGACCATAGCTGGACTGGCCATCGGGCATACCGGGCCTTTGCCCGGTGGGCCGATGGTGATTTTTCGTTTTTATGGGCCTATGATTTTTTTTTTTTTTTTTTTTTTTATAACGGTATAAACAATGAAAGGTGGTGGATTGGCCAGATGCTGGCAGATGTGTAAAAATAACTCAGTTGTTTGGTGGTGGCTATTGCGGAGCTGCCACAAGAGGCCAGCAGGTGGATGAGGGAAAGGTGAGGTAGGAGGAGGAGAGACCCGAGGCGCCGCCGGTCCGAGCGTCAGGTGAACTGAACTTCAGGTAAGAAGTTATGACCTGCAGTCTGTCTGGATCAGATATATAAACCAAGTTCAGGTGTAGTTTATTTTCGTTGTGCTGAGTTTTTACAGTCAGTTACAATAACTCGTACTGCGTACTAGCTAGCATGACGGAGTTTCTATACAGCTGGGTGGGTGCTATGATGTTACTGATAGTGAACTTTATTTTATTCATAAGGTTAGTTAGTAGAGTTGCCAACCGTCCCGTAAAAACAGAATTGTCCCGCATTCAGAGAAAATATTGCGCGTTTCGTATTGAGGTGAAAAGGAACACAGTTTGTCCCGGACTTCAGCTAGAATGGAAAAAGACACAAAGCTGGAGTTATTCTGCGTCTTTACGCTGTCAGCTGCCTCTTCTTCTCTCATTTAATCATAAAACTGATCAATGATCAGTTGATCGGTATTTCTGACGCAAGTCCCGTCTCTCGTTTATTTATCGCCCACTTTGCGCCAGAAAGAGGAAACCAGCGGATGTCGCGCTAAACAACAGCAGCACGTTTAAGCTTGATCAGCTGTTGTTAGAATTTATTTAATATTAATTTCTAGTATCAGCTGATGTTTGCTGGAGCCACAGCTGTAAAAGCTGCTGGCCATGATGTCGGTTTGGATATCTGGGGAGAGGGAAACATGAAGATGAAACCAGGAGATGTCCTTACTGAATCATCAGAGCTGAACAGGTGATGGAGAAACAGGTTTACCTTTTAGGTGACATGAATGAGTTGAAGGGAAGTTATGAGCTGTTTCTGAGAGACAAATAACACCAGGATCCTTTTCTATGTAGCTGACAGCTGGTAACTGTGAATGGGGCGGGTCTAGCAAAGTTTTGCCAGGGGGCCAGGTAGGGCATTAACAGGGAAAGGGGGGGACAAAGAAATACTTTTCTTTCTTATTCTCATTTAAAATGTCTAGCTTTTATTAAACAATTATCTGAATCTTACAACCAAAGTTTTTATCTGATCTACAACGTATAGAAATCATACATATACCAACAAGACAGTGTACATCACTGTCACAACAGCGTTTGTTTTCATTCAAAGGCTTTATGGCTTTAATACCTGGTGGGCCGGTCTCTAGTCAAAATGCCCGGGCTGATTTTTTTGTCCCAGTCCAGCCCTGGGCACGACACGCAGTGAATTAATCTGAGAGGGTGCATTAAAAAATAAATGGCCGGGGCAGCGGTGCACATCGCAAATTAGCTCACATAGACACATTAGTTGTACCGCTTCTTAATGACGGTATCTTAGCTAACAACCCCAACTACCAGATTCAATTTGTAATTGGCTAAAAATCACTTAGCCTACTGATGAGAGGGATGTTGCTAGTTCTCAGTTTTTTCAAGCAATGTTGAAATTTCCACATTTCGACACTTCAAATGCTTCAGGAGCTCTCCGCTCAGCGCAGCAACTGTTAATATAGAGCGTTATTAAATTTATTGCCAATGCAATTATATGGCACATTGAATTCTGAGGAAATTTTAGATGGCACTCGTCATCAAAAAGGTTGCCTACCCCCGCTCTATGCTGTTGCATGCTGGGGCAGCAGGTTGAGGGTCACAGATGCCAACAGACTAAATAAAACTGCTAAACTGATCCACAAGGCCAGTAATGTTGTGGGGATGGAGCTGGACTCCATTAGGGTGATGTTTAAGAGGCGGATGTTGTCCAAGATAAAGACAATGTTGGACAGTACCTCCCACCCACTCCATGACGTACTGGCTAGTCATAGGAGCACGTTCAGTGAGAGACCGAGATTACCAAAAAGCACCACTGAACGACACAGGAAATCATTCCTGCCTGTGGCCATCTCCCTGTACAACTCCTCCATCTAATACACTGTAAACACTGCAATAGCTACACCCTTTTTACACACGCTCTTTTCTACTCTGTAATATCCTTGTCAATTTTCTTGATATTTATTTATAATCACCTCTGTTAATTCTTGATATTTATAATTGAGTGATCTGTTTATATTAGTGCTCGTTCTTAAATGTGGAGAATCTGTAACATAATGTAGTGTTTGGAGTTTAATCTGTTACTGTTACTATTTTTAGAATTTCTTCTTGGAGCAACTGTAACCCACATAATTTCCTTGGGGATTAATAAAGTATTCTGAATATAATTCTGATTGTTTCAGGATACATGAACTGCCATTATCCAATGACACGCCTGCTTACCTGTATTTTTTGCTCGTTTCTTCGCCTCTTCTTTTCTCTTTTTTCTAAACTGAGCACCTGATGGCTTTGAACTTTTCTTGTCCATCGTCCATTGATTTTAATTTTGCACTCCAGTATGAACACCCATCCCCCAACCCGAGGTTCAGCACAACATAACCTAATAGACCTACACCTTAGTTCACAGATTCACTTTGTCTGGGGTTTATTTCTGGGATTTCGCACAACCCAGGATTCAAATCACGAATACATAATGGGCTTAGATGTACAACATTATAAATGAAATGTGCTCTATTTGGAAGCAGCCCCCCCCCCCTTCCCTTTCGACAGGTTGTGTGCGAGACTTTAAATCATCAAACTGTAAATTATAAATTTTAAATTGTTATTGATCCCTTCACCCCTTACGCCCCTTTATCCTAAAGTGTATATTTATTTTTTTACTCTTCTTAAATTTATTGTTTGTTTACTTGCACTGCTGTAACTGGAGCGTCTCTGCTATATACTGTACTGTATATAGCAGAGATGACAAAGTTTACTTTGACTTCAGCACTGCAGCAAGCAGGCGCACCGAGGGCTCTCGCGCTCACTTTTCGCGTATAGAATTTCGAAAAAACATCGGTGCAAATTATAAGTCTATATCATAATGTCTGGTGTTTTCGTGTTTGTTGGTTTTTATTTTGTTTTATTTTGCGAGTTGGTTATTAGAAGCTGCTCCCGCCAGCCAGAGAATCCCCCGCCACCCGCCCCTCTCCCCCCTGTGCCGCAAGCAGCAAACGAAGGGCGCCCTTACTCCCAGCAAATGGGCAATAGAAAACCAATCGGTGCTTATGCCATCCCCAAAATGCGCTGGCATGATGTCGGGCAAGCATCATTTTTACAAATGAACGGGGAAGGTTACAAATGATCTTCTTATGAAGATCATTTGTAACCTTCACTAAAGCTGTTTCTGTGCTGTGATGAGCTCTGAAACCTGACTGAAACTCTTCAAATAAGCCATTCCTCTGCAGATGATCTGTTAGCTGTTTGACAACTACTCTTTCAAGGATTTTTGATATGAAAGGAAGGTTGGAGATTGGCCTATAATTAGCTAAGACAGCTGGGTCTAGAGATGGCTTTTTAAGTAAAGATTTAACTACAGCCAGCTTGAAGGCCTGTGGTACAAAGCCGATTATATAACAACTGCATTATTCATCCTACATGCTGCCTTCACACTTTCACACCCAACAACTTCTCCTACAGCCAAGCCACACTCCTCAACCGAGAAATCAGTGCAAACCGGTATTTTAATACCATGCCGACGGGAGAGGCTCCGAAAGCCCTCCGGCCCATGATTTTTCAGCCATCGCACCGAGCTAAAAGCTCAGTGCTGCCGAAAAGGACACCAAAGAAACACCAGTGAAAGAGAATCACTCCTCCCCACCTCCCCACACCTGCACCAGACGCTCACACATGCACACACGACAGAGAGCGAGAGAGAGAGAGAGAGAGAGCAAAACATAAACAAAACATGACACTTTCACTTTGTAACTTTGGTTTCGAAAGGTCCTGTCAAAATAGATTTTATTATTAATAAAATTATTATTGTGCTGCTCTCTAGTGTAGTCAGCCTGTCCTGCTCCTCTGCAAACGTATCAATTTTCGGTTTATATTTATGGGGCTGGCTCCACATAACACATCACCTTTAGATTAGTAGCTCTGTATTGCATGGTGTTGCACCACACATGAAACAATAAAATCTTGAATTTAACACCTGTGGTCAAATGTATCATAATGAATAATAACTATGCTGTGTTATTCAGAAAAAAAGGAGGTAAGATTTGTGGAGGTAAGAAATGATAATTGAAAGGGTGTTTGGGCATATACTGAAATCATGAATGTAGTGCTGTCATGTCCTCTGAAAATGTGCAAGTCATAGTCTTGTGGCCTATAGAAGGTGTAGAAGGTGTAGGAGTAAAAAGATGATGCTTGGTAAGAGTTACAAACAATGAAAGAAAGAGAGAAGAATTATTGCCTCTAGGTTTATTATAAAGTAGAATGTTTATACAAGTATCTTATAGGGGGTTTTAAGCAGAAATAGATGGAATGAAAAATAAACAACAGAGCTTGTTCAAAAAAAAAATATTTGTCATAGCTAAAAAAAAAATTCATCAAGCTAACAGAAACTGAAATATCAGAAAATAGAATATGAAATGATAAAATGGATAATGGTCAAGTAAGCAGTCTACATTAAAGGCATGGACATTTAATATCAAAGAAAAGATTTCCTTCTTGCTCAGCTTGTATGGATTGACACCTGTGGGTTCATAACATTTCTGAGGATTGCATTGTTTTTTTGATCCACTTGAGTTGTTTCTCTGAGAGAAACGAGTAGACTCCAGGGTTTTTAATGATACCACAACCTCGTCCGAAAGAAGTGACTCCAACCAGCACTCCATCGCACACGAAAGGTCCTCCTGAATCCCCCTGACAAAATACCAAAAAGGTGTTGAGTTGGATGGATATTTTAATATAGATATTTACTTCCTTACATACTTTCTATATACTTACTTGACAGGTATCAGCCTTTTTTTCACCATTTGAACCAGCACATATCATGTCACTGGTGATAACTGGGTTGTGGCTGTAATAATCACGAGAGTTGCATGTCTGTCTACTGACCACAGTCACATTGACAGACAGGAGAACGTCTGATGTTTTGTTGTTTTCAGTTTTTCCCCATCCAGCCACCAGACACTGGCTTCCAGCTGGAGGGTCCTTGACAACTTTGGCTAACTGGAGACATTTTACTGTCTTGGTTAGCTTTACTGGTTTCTTCAACTGAAAAAAAAATATATATAAAAAGAAATATTACATATTGATAATGACTACATTACTTTTAGAGAGCTGGCCTTAAATTTTAGTATTTAGTATATATACACCAATGTTGTAAGGTTTTGAAACACCACTCATTTATTTGTATTCTGCTTGGAAAATCCAAAATAGGCACAGCAATTTATTCAAATATGTCCATACATGCACAGAAATAAATCATATAAGATTACAAACAAACTTGTTCACATTAATGCATCTCTCTTTTACTTGCATTTGGACAATTAATTATCACTTTACCTTGAGCAACATGAGGTCATTGCCCTTGATTGTCTGGTAATAGTCAGGATGAGGAAAACGTTTATCAACCTTTTGGACCTGCTTAGAAGTGAATTCTTTTTTCTTGAGCGAGTGTGCTCCCAGGGTCTCACATGGCCTATGTTTTCCACATAGGCCATGAAAGGCAGCGAGTGTGGCTCAACCTCTTTCCCTTCAATAATCTCAGAACCATGGCCTAAAACAACAACAACAAAATCCTGTCACATAACAAAACGAGCAGACTATCAAGTAATGAACAGCAATGAAGTAATGAAAGTAATGAACAGGCGAGTGAAACAAACACTCTGAACCAACTGCTTTGCAATACTAAAACACATCAGTAATGTGACATTGCATTTGCTGATTTACATGAAAGTCGAAATTACCAAACAGTAAATTCAAGTGCAACAAAAGACATTACTAACCTGGCTAGATGATGAAAAGGAGCATGCAACTGAAATTGCGCAACCAGAACATTTCTTCTTATCTCTCTTTGATCAGACGCTGAATGCATTATAACCCACTGTGATGCACATATTTATATGTTGAGCTGAAAGCTGTGGTTTGACCTTGGAAATTGATTAGTCAACAAAATCAACACATCAAACCCAACTGTTCAAAGTCTGTGGTTAAATATATCATTAATATCTGTCCCACAACACCCAGTCTACAGTGTTCCCACAGGTGCAAATTCCCACATAATGCTATCCATGGCCTGTAGGCCATACGTAGAATCATGAAAAGCAACTTCCTGGGAACCCTTTTTTTAACTTCACCAAGCATATCAGCAGCCTATTTTCTATTGAATGCAATGCTTGTACTCATGGGCAATTTTCATTCCCCACAGTAAAAACCGGTCCCCGTGGGGTGGTTCATTTTTCAGGTCATGGACACCATCAAGATAGAAAAATGCACACACACACACACACACACACACACTTACAAACTATGTAATGCTGCTATGTAATGATGGCGCTCACAGTTTCAGGGGGTGCAGATATGCCTGTGTGCCACTGAAACTTTTAACATTTATACACCCACGCTCAAATATGCATGGTGGTTGTGGAATCATGCTCTGGGTCTGTTTTCAGCCAGTGGTACTGGTGCACAAGGTGGATGTAATAAAGACAAAGGACTACCTCTAAATTCTTCAATTTCAGCTTGAACACAGTTGTTTAATCACAAAACAATGATCCCAAACACCTAGCCTTCCTACACATCAATCCTATAAAAAATTTGTAGATTGTGCTTTAAGGTCCATGCCAAGAAGCCAACAATTTTTAAATGAACTCTTTGAATAATTCCAAGCAGAGCAGAACAGTTCAAATACGTCATTGAAACACCCAAATTTCTCAGGCACAATAAGTCTTCTTATCTTGTTTTTTTATCAGGTGTTAAATGCACTGAAACCCAATTTGGCACAAAACTTTTTTATGCTGAGCTCAAAGGAAGTGCCGTAACCGTGAGTCAGCAAAATAGAGACATGGAACTGATGCATGAACTGATAAGCTTGTGGTCAAATTTAACATAAATAACAACCTTTTTAATGACTGTGTGATGGAGATTCTTTACATGTGACATTTCCACTGGGTGTAGTGTATGTATATCACTGATATTTTCAGCTATACTTACAAGGGTTACTAAAAGCTATGTTATATTCAGAAAAACTATAAAGCTGGTTGAAAAAATGAAACTGTGTTTGTGGAGGTAAATGATCACAAAAGACATAATGTTTTAATATAACACTCCAAAAAATGAAAGGAACACTAAATCAGTCTCAGCTGATTTGGTGTTAATGAAATTAACAACTAGAGGGGCAACAATGCGATAACTGCTAAAACCAGATTGGATTTACAGATGAAGGCCACTGACATTTTTCTCTCCTAATCTTTTCTGGCCATTTTTTCATTAGTTTTGCATTTGTCCAGCATTAGTGTCACTGCTGACATCATGAAGCGAAACCTGGACCCTACAGAGGTTGCAAAGATGGTCAAACTTCTCCAGGATGGCACATCAATGTTTTTGCCAGAAGGTTTGCTATGTGTCCCAGCACAGTCTCAAGAACATGTAGGAGATTCCAGGAGATAGGCAGTTACTTTGGGAGAGCTGGACAGGACCGTAGAAGGTCCTTAATCCATCAGTGGGGTATCTGCTTCCTTGTGGAAGCAAGAACAGGATGAGCAATGCCAGAGCCCTGCAAATTGGCCTCGAGCAGGTTACTTGTGTCAATGTCTCTGACCAACCAATTAGAAACAAACTTTGTGAGGGTAGACTGAGAACCCGACACCCTCTAGTGGGCCTTGTGCTCACTATCCAGATTAGTATTTGAAAAAGAATATCAGAATTGGCTGTGCTTTTCACAGATGAGAGCAGGTTCACCCTGAGCACACGTGACATACAGTGGCTTGCAAAAGTATTCGGCCCCCTTGAACTTTTCCACATTTTGTCACATTACAGCCACAAACATGAATCAAATTTATTGGAATTCCACGTGAAAGACCAATACAAAGTGGTGTACACGTGAGAAGTGGAACAAAAATCATACATGATTCCAAACATTTTTTACAAATAAATAACTGCAAAGTGGGGTGTGCGTAATTATTCAGCCCCCTGAGTCAATACTTTGTAGAACCACCTTTTGCTGCCGTTACAGCTGCCAGTCTTTTAGGGTATGTCTCTACCAGCTTTGCACATCTAGAGACTGAAATCCTTGCCCATTCTTCTTTGCAAAACAGCTAGTCTAGTTTATGTTTCACCTATGTCTCCTTGTTTATGAGTCTTTTTCTGTTTGTCATGTGTTATCTCCTCGGCTATAGGTTCCACTTGTGTGTCTCTCTCCTCTGTGTCCCTCTCTCGCTCCCTCTCTCTGTCTCTTGTGTCAAGCTTGTGTGTCCCAGTTCATGTCTCTCCATGTTTCCTGTTTTATTTTGAAAGGTCTGTTGTTTCCATGTTCAGTGTGTTTAGTTTTACTTTACCCTGTGGCGCCATGAACATTTGTGTCAGCTGTGTCTCCCCAGGTCACTTCAAGTCACAGAGGTTTGGCTACCACTCAGGTTCATGTCCATGCTCATGTTTAGACTTTTTCACGTTTATGTTCCTGTTCAGCTTCATGTTCTTGTCTCTCGTCATTGTTTTCATAGTTTGTTAGTTCTTTCCCAGTTTAGGTTTTAGTTTAGTTTCGCCCCTTTCACCTTGCCTTGTTTTTTTGTTTTTGGATATTAACCTGAAATAAACAGCTCACTTTTTGTTTAAACATCAGTTAATTTCTCCCGTGTCTGCTTTTGGGCCCACTGAATAAACACACCAGCGTTGCCCACCGTGATAGGCTGTGCACATTTATCATTCACACTGTTTATATATTGTATTATTATATATTATTCTTCATGGTATATATACAGTGAATAATAGTAATACTATATAGCCTGATTAATAAACATGGTCAGCCTTTTCTAATCTTAGGACTGGGCTTTGCTTCATTAATTACACTGTATTTATTAAGTACATGTAGAGGGACCTTTTCATCTGTCACTGTCAAGAGTGACACATGAGGATCAACTTTTGCTGTTTGAAAATATATAGTTTTAGTTTATTTCATTACTGCTTGTGGCGTGTATGTCACAGGCAAGGCTTTAAAAACTCAGCATAGGTGTTACAATAAAAACCTTTTTATATAGTTGACCAACAGTCTCAATAAACATGTGCAGGGCAACCTGTGTTCATTAATTTAACCAAACTAACAAACATTCAATCTAAGGATATCCTCTATATTTATTTTTTGTTTTAGTTAGTTTTCCAAATTCCCAAAATAATTTTCATTTTTTCTGCACAGTTTAGTTTTTTTTTTTAACTGAATTAACTAAATTCTGTGAAATATGTGTTATTAGTATCATTGTTAACTGTTAGTTTTACTGTTTAAATCAGAGCAGCATGGTGGCTTGGTGTTTAGCATTGTTGTCCTGAGATCCCGAGTTCAAATCCACCTTCTGGTTGGGCCCTTTCTATGTGGACTTTGCATGTTCTCCCTCTGTTTGCGTGGGTTCTCTCCGGGTACTCCGGCTTCCTCGAACAGTCCAAAGACATGCAGCTGGTGGGGTTAGGTTAATGAGCAATTCTAAATTGCCTGTAGGTGTGAATGTGAGTGCAAATGGTTGTCTGTCTTTCTGTGTTAACCCTGGCGAGCTGTCCAGGGTGTATCTTGCCTCTCATTCTTTGGCAGCAATGACTCTGATAAGTATAACTGTAAGAGAACAGATGGGTTTAAATCACACTGTGGTCACAAAACATAGCAGAGAGGACCACCTAGTGGTAGGTCATAAAAGGAAAATGTTTCATCATGTTTCATTCAATATTTACCGTGATAATGAGATTGTGGTGAGCAAATATTAGACTCTTCATATAGGAAGAGTGCAAAATTCAAATTGTCTGCAGTATTCTTTTTTAATCTTAATTAAATTGCTTTTTAGAGAAAACTAAAATGGAGGAAGAAAACATTAAAAATGTTGTTTCGTAGGCACTGGCGGGTTTGAGTTTGAACTCTAAAATCAAACAAATGAAATATAAATTCTTGATGACATGAAAAATTAATGCCTTCCTTTGTTCAAAAGTTAAAAATAGAAGAAAGGATATTAAAAAATTCAAGCTCAAATACTCAGATAAATACAAAAATTTATCTGTATTAAAAATATGTTCACAAGCATCACTTTTGATTTACAGGAAGTGGTGAAACTGTCTGGCTGACAGGCTGAACAATCAAACTTTGTTGTTTTATTTTTATGAATTTTCTGTGTACATTAAAAAAATCCCATTTCACTGGTTTATCAGAGCACTTTTAGGTATATGTCACAAAGAAGGCCCACTTGGAGGTATTTAAAGTTATTTGGAAAAAGCGAAAATAAGATTTGATTAAAAAAAAAATCTTTTTCACAAATACAAATATAACAGGGCAACAAAGGAAAAACGTCAATTCCAGTGTTTCTGTCATGGTCCCTCAGTCCTCATCATGTGTATGTTCCATTTTCCATAATGTGAAAATCCACAATGCTTTTCACTCAGCCTTTAGTGCTTTCTTCGAAAGTATACCAGCAAGAAGGCAGCCATAATCCCTTAAGAATATACTCAAACTCTAAAGGCCTGAGGTACAAAGTAAGCGATCAGTAGTCCAAATAAGATAGCAGAGAGCAGCTATTCCAGAGGTTTGCAGCTTTTGTAAGACCACAGGACAGTCCCGATATCTCCTGGATTGTCACAGACATTTTTAAAAAATCCTTCCTCTTTTTTTATATTTCCTTCTTCGTTTACAGCCATTTTTATCAGAATCAGAATCAGAATCAGAACTTTATTGTCATTGTCACAGGAAAACGAAATTAAGAATGGTCCCCGATCATTGCATCATCCCTAGCAATATCAAAATATAAATAAAAACAATAAAATTCAATAAATAAAATAGAATACTTAAAATACTAATAAGACGTAACAGTAAACATTCACATACATTCCCACATACATACTTCAGACTGTGCATAGATTAACACAAGAGTGGCGTGATGGATATTTTTTTGTAGTATTCAGATGTGCTATTGCAGTTGGATAAAAGCTGTGTTTGAGTCTATTTGTCCTTACGCTGATTGCCCTGAACCGTCTGCCTGAGGGCAACAGTTCAAACAGGGAGTGGCCAGGATGTGAGGTGTCTTTTATGATGTTGTGGGCCTTTTTAAGACAGTGGATGTTGTGTAGAACTTCCAGTGTGGGGAGAGGGCAGCCAGTGATCTTTTGGGCGATGTTAATGATCCCTTGGAGTGCTTTCCTCTGAGCCCCTGTGCAGCTAGTGTACCAAATGCATATGCAGTAGGTTAGAACACTCTCAATGGTGGCTCTGTAGAAGGACACCAGCAGTCTCTGTGTGATGTTATTCCTCCTGAGAATTCTCAGGAAGTACAGTCTCTGTTGGGCCTTTTTCAGCAGCTCGGAGGTGTTCACACTCCAGGAAAGGTTCTCCTCTATATTGACTCCCAGGAAGCGGAAGCTTGCCACCCTTTCTACTAGAGATGGACCGATCCGATATTACGTATCGGTGTCGGTCCGATACTGACCTAAATTACTGGATCGGATATCGGCGAGAAAAAAAAATGTAATCCGATCCATTAAATATAAAAAAAAAACACCTCACAAAACTTGCGACACGGCGTAACTCGGCTCATAACCGTAGCACGTCGGAGCAGTGTGCGTCAGGTGATAGAGCGGCTGTGTGTATTTGTAGCCTGCTACCAAACCAGCATTTCATCTCCCAGGAAGTGATCCCAGAGAGAAGTAAAGCAAGTGTGTAAGTTCATCTCTGAATGTTTGTAAAGCATTCCCACGTTAAGCTTAACAACCGATATATGGAGCGACTGCCTCTCTCTCTCTCACCTTCCTGCTCCTACTTCAATCGTGAAACTGCTTAATGATCAGCTGATCGGCTTTTCTGTCGCGAGTCCGTGTCTCTTCTTTGTTTTTGGCCCACTTTGCACCAGAAAGAGGAAACCAGCGGCTGAACAACAGCAGCACGTTTAAGCTTGATAAGCTGTTGTTAGAATTTATTTAATATTACTTTCTACACCAGGATCCTTTTCTACGTAGCTGACGGCTGGTAACTGTGCAGGGGCGAATCTAGCAAAGTTTAGCCAGGGGGGCCCATAGGGCATTAACAGGGAAAAGGGGGCACAAAGACATACTTTTCTTTCTTATTCTCATTTAAAATGTCTAGCTTTTAATAAATAATTATGTGAATCTTACACCCAAAGTTTTAATCTGATGTAAAATGTATATTAGTCCATTACTGTATATAGTAACTGTTAAGTCTAATATACCCTAGTAAGCTATAGTACTTTTTCCTTTGGGAAGGTACCATCTGTGCAGTCTGCAGTTCTGTTGAAGAAAGATGTTGAGTCTATTTAATTATTCTTGAAAAATAATTTATTTCTGTGCATTTTTTTTCACACTGCATCAAATTAAAGTTGATTACATCGATTAAGCATCATGAGGCGGAGGGTGGGGGGTGGTTCTCTATTTTCTTTTGCTGGGAGTTTGCAACCCTATTAGTTGGGTTGCTTAATATTTCTGCTAAGTACTCTTTAAAATACCAGAATTGGGAGGATGGAGCAGGTTTAAGTTTATTAGATTGATCAGTGTTGCTGAACTATGAAATATTTTGGGTGCAGTGTATTTTTTACATACAGGTATAACAGAATAGCTTTAGTGTTGATGTTTACTTAAACTTGAGTATGAACTTATACAAAATGCAGCAAGATATTGAAAAAACTGTTTTATTGATTATAAAACACACTATATCGGATTCATATCGGTATCGGCAGATATCCAAATTTATGATATCGGTATCGGTATCGGACATAAAAAAGTGGTATCGTGCCATCTCTACTTTCTACACAGGCCCCATTAATGAATAGTGGTTGGATCTCTGCCTTTTTCCTTCTGAAGTCTATTATGAGTTCTTTGGTTTTTGAAGTGTTTAGGAGGAGGTTATTGGTCTTACACCATGACGTCAGCTGCTCCACCTCGTCTCTGTACGTCGACTCGTCTCCCTTGGAAATGAGCCCCACCACTGTGGTGTCGTCTGCAAATTTCACAAAGATGTTGCTGTGGTGGCGAGGAGTGCAGTCGTGTGTATAGAGAGAGTAGAGCAGTGGACTGAGCACACAGCCCTGGGGTGAGCCAGTGCTGAGACTCAGGGCTGAGGATGTGTGATGGCCAACTCAGACTCTCTGTCTACGGCCCGAGAGGAAGCTATTGATCCACATGCAGGTGCTGTATGGAAGCCCAGGTCTTGTAGCTTGGCCACCAGTTTGTGTGGAAGGATGGTGTTAAAAGCTGAGCAGTAATCCACGAAGAGCACCCACACATAGCTCCCATGCTCTTCCAGGTGTGTTACTACAGCATGGAGTGCTGTGGCTACAGCGTCTTCCGTGGACCGGTTTGCTCTGTAGGCAAACTGGTGTGGATCCAGGCTGCGGGGCAGGGCTGCTGTGATGTGTCTGCGGACCAGCTTCTCAAAGCATTTCATTACCACTGGGGTGAGTGCCACCGGTCTGTAGTCATTCAGGCCGGTGATGTGGGGCTTCTTAGGCAAGGGAACTATGGTGGAGGACTTCAGACAAAGTGGGACAGTCGCCTGTGCGAGGGATTTGTTGAAGATCCTGGTGAAGATCCCAGCCAGCTGTTCTGCACAATCCCTCAATATTCAACCTGGCACACCATCAGGACCCGCCGCCTTCCTCAAGTTAACAGCCTGCAGCATGCGCCTCACCTTGTGCTCTTCCAGGGTGAGGGTGGTGCTGCTATGGGTGGCGTGTTGCTGCTGTGGCTCCAATACCTCCGGTACCATGGTCTCAAAGCGGGCGAAGAAGATATTCAGCTCCTCTGCCAGCTCCAGGTCACTGTCCGCAGCTCCGACATTGACCTTATAGTTGGTTAGGTGCTGGATGCCTTGCCACACCTGCCGGCAGGTGTTACTCTCCAGATGGTCCTCAATCCTCCTCCTATAGTCCCCCTTCGCCTCTCTGATGCATCTCTTCAGGTTGGATCGGGCTGCGGTGTACTGATCCCTGTTGCCAGACCTGAATGCAATGTTCCTCTCCTTCAGCAGCTACCTGACCTCCCGGGTCATCCAGGGCTTTTGGTTGGGATAAGCCCGGATACATTTGACTGCTGTAACAGTGTCTATGCAGTGTTTTATATAGCAGAGAACAAGTCCTGATGTTCAAAGATATCCCAGTTAGTCCTGTCAAAACAGTCTTGCAGCTGCTGAGAGGCACCCTCTGGCCATATGGTAATATTCTTTGTGATGGTAGGAGCAGTTTTCTTGAGGGGGGCATATGCAGGGATTAGAAATAGTGACAAGTGGTCAGACTGACCCAGATGTGGGTCAAGAAGGGGTAAAGAAGCTGAAATTTGCACTGAAAAGAAAATTTGCCATGAGCAGGATTCGAACCCAGCCCTCCTGGTCGCAAGGCAGCTAGTCATCTCACTGAGCCAAACTCATTCTCACAAGAAAAGAAATGGAGAGACTGACAATTATGCTGAAATGAGCAGAAGCTTCTGAGAATAATGCTGATATGAGGTGAAATGGTTGAAAATTCTGCAGAAAAGAGGTAAGTCAGCAGAAATTCTGCTGAAAAGAGGTGAATCAGCAGAAATTCTGCTGAAAAGTGGTTAACAAGCAGAACGTTGCACTGAAAAGAGGTGAATCAGCAGAATTTCTACTGTAAAGAGGTTTTTGGTGAAAACAGCTGAAAGAGCTGGAATTTGTGCTGAAAAGGGGTGAAGCAGCTGAAATCTGTGTTGAAAAGAGTTAAAAAGTTCAACTGAGTACTGAAAATATTGTTGCCACAAGCGGGATTTGAACCCGGGCCTCCCAGTCTGAGAACGGCTGCTCATCTCACTGAGCTAAAACACAGCTAAGCCCGGCGAGCAAAATCAGTGACCCCACTGATAATGTGGAAGAAATGGGCAAAAAATATTGCAAAAAAAATTCAATATCTCAAAAAGTATAGAAGTTATGAGCACCAAAAGTCATAACCGGCATAAGCAGAAATAGCAGAATTTTTTTAAAGTTTGAATGGCGAAAATCTAAGCATAAATGACAATCCAATAATATAACTCTGACAATAAGATCAGAGAATAATCACATCATGCATCTGCTTGTTTGCCTTCTGAAAATACAATTACAAAAATGTTTCTTTAAAAGAAATTAAAAGTTAAAAGTTATTAAAAGTTATTAAATTTGAATACTAAAAATAAAAGACTAAACTATTAGTTTTGGATCACAAACATTTTTAAAGATTTAGGAGTTAGTGTAAAAAGACAATTTTGAAAGAATTGCAGTACAAACAACGAAAGAGAGAAAGAAAGAGATCTTTTTTTATTGATGCTGTTAGTTTTATTAGAAAGTAGAAAATGTAAAAGGCATATAAAAATGTTGCTGGGGGTTTTCATAAACAAATTTTTTATGTCAATTTTCTAGTTAACAGTACTAAGTATTGTCTTTTCACAAGTAAGACAATAAAAGATGGGTAAAGGTCGTTTTCCACTGCAAGAAGAAATTATTTTAGGAATTGTTCTTGTAGAAATTCTTTCAGAAATAGCCACATTTATGTAGACTCTACAGCAACAGCAGCCAAAATGCAATTCTGGAAAATGAAATAATCCACAAACCATCACAATGATTGTCCAAGAGAAAGGCTACAAAGAGGATCTGGTTTTATGTTTCTGCAGTGGATAGTACTAACCATGAGATGGCTGATATCATATATGTGTAGTCTCTATGGTGAAAGCAGTGACAGATTAAGCATAAAAGCATCAAAGATTTTTGGCTTGCTTAGCTCATATGTATTGATGCCTGTGGATTCATGGCATTTCATATGACTTCATTGTTTCTTTGATCCAGTTGAGTTGTTTGTTTGAGCTGAATGCGTAGACTCCCGGTACGTTCTCTTTACTCTCACACGGGATTCCAAAAGAAGTAGCTCCAACCAGCACCCCATTGCACAACAGTGGCCCTCCTGAATCCCCCTGCAGCAAGAACAAATACATGGTAGTCATTCTTTGACTACTCGTGGATGTTATTAAATCCCAGTTCTTTGTATTCTTTAAGGCAAAGAAAGACACGGCTCAAAATGGTGTAACTCAAAAATGATCTTTAATTTCACATTTTCCGGAAAATGGAGACTGAGCACACACACAAACGCCAGCTCACGTCTGGGGCATCAGGAGCCTGTCTCGCTATATATAAACTACGGAAGGGGAGTCTGTCTTCCTACTGTCAGGGGTTGAGGTGAAGGGAGACCAGACATCAGAGCAGGAAGGTGAAAGCTCAGAGGACATATCAGCTTTTGAGGAGCCTGAAAAGACGTTCTTCTTCAGGCTTGTCTCCTGTATGGTGGTTGATAAATCAAATTCCAGAACCTCAAAGCCCCAGCTCATACAATACTTCTTATCCACAATGGACACTATCTGTCATCATTTTGCCCCTTCTCAGGGTCCTCAAAAGCTGGTATGTCCTCCTTCTGAACTTTCACCTTGCTGCTCTAATGCAGGGGTGTCCATTTGATTCAGGTGTGTCGGAGCAAGGCTGCATCTAAAGCTGCAGGACAGTAGCTCTGGAGGACTGGACTTGGACAGCCCTGCTCTAATGTCAGGCCCTGACAGCTCTTAATATGACTCTGCTTCATCATATCATTTTGTGATCTAACAAGACTTTATGTCCACTTCAAGAGACAAAAGATAAATAAATAACAATAAAAAAGATACATGTTTCTTTGAAACAAAATATTTAAATTATCTGAAAATAAAATTTAATAAAGTATTTTTATTCTGGGTTTCAGGAGAGTAACTTTTGCTTCACGTGGTATTGATCAGTGAATTATCAACTTACCTTGAGCAACATGAGGTCATTGACCTTGGTTACTTCATGATAGCCAGGATGAGGAAATTGTTTCTCAACCACTCTGACCTGCCAAGAATCAACTTCCACTTTCCTGCGGGAGTGCACTCCCAGTATCACTAGAATCATACTGTAAACAAAAACAGTTCATGTATATAAAATGCTAATAGGTCAGGAGTTTGTAAAACAATCATAAAATAATCATAGTTGCCTCATTATATTTGGAAAATTTCACCCGTGCTGTTATTGAGCCTTAAATGAATTTCAAGATATTTTCTCACAGCTGAATGAAAATTTCAACATTATAAAAATGTTTTAGATGATAAAATCTATCTCATATTTCATGTGTATGTAGCTGTGATGTCTGTTATTCTGTAACTGAGTGCAATTTTGTCTCTCGGACAATGACTAGTGCAAACAAAATACTCTGTGAAGATACAACATACAATAAAATGGACAAAGTATAAATAAAAAATGAACAATAACTTATTTCCCAGTGTTTTAAATGTTGTATATTCATCCTCTCCATTTATTAGGCAGTTTTAGATTAATAATTATAATAAAGCGTTTTGAAAAGATTCTGAACAAAATAAACTGACACATTTTAGTGTCTACTTTATTGTTCCAGTTCTGAAGCAAATGTAACATTAAAATACCTTTAAACAGAATTTGTATGTTTGTTATTTAAAAGGCACCTTTTATACATATTTATGAATATTTTAAAGGCTGGATTAGAACTGTTTTTTGTCATTTCTTGGAGTGTAATCAACTTCTGTTTTCATTAATCTGCCAAGCTGTCAGATCAAGTCATGTCTTACAGACCTTTTCCTTGTGACCTCTCGTTAGATCTCTTTATTTATTATCTTTCCCACAGTCAGTTAACATAAATATTGCAATATTTTGATTTGAAAGTTTAAGAAAAGTAAGCGTTATTACTCATTGCAGTGGGCGGCTGTCAGGACCCATTGTGGATGGATTAATGTCCCGCCACACAAAGATTGTACACCTACAAAAAAGGCCATGAAAGGCAATGAGTGTGGCTTGACTTCTGTCCCCCAATAATCTCAGAACCATGACCTAAAGCAAAAAGAAAATATCCAGTCACATAACAAAATCAGCAGATGATACAGTCAAAACAGATGAGTGAAACAAACACCCTTCACCAACTGCTTTTGTAATGCTGAAACATGTAAATAATGTGACTATGCATTCTACTTGTTTAAATGAATGAGAAAATTGTCTACAAGTAAATTAAAGTATAATAGAAAAATATGAATCACCTGGCTGGATGATCATGAGGAGCATGCATGAAACAAAAACACTGAAATAACTCTGGCAGAACATTTTGCCTTTTGTCTCTCATAGATGTTGAATGCACTGAAACTGTGACGCTCAGCTTTATATAGAGAGCTGAAAGGATGTGGTCTGACAACTGAAATGAACAAGTCAGCAAAATGGGCTCCTAAACGCTTCTAAGGTTGTTATCAAATATTAACAACCTTACACCATTTACCATCACCACCACCACCAACAACAATAACAACAGCAACACACACACATATATTTACACACTTTTTGATCATGAGAAATTTGACTAGGTGTATTTCTCATGGATGAATACTTCATTGTACTTGTATGACTGC
Organism: Oreochromis niloticus; assembly: GCF_001858045.2. Lineage (NCBI taxonomy): Eukaryota > Metazoa > Chordata > Actinopteri > Cichliformes > Cichlidae > Oreochromis > Oreochromis niloticus. The sequence goes on from NC_031977.2 coordinate 26,997,694, forward strand.
TAAACTAAACTTAGATTATTGTAATTTTCATTCTGTGCTTTAAAGACTTCCATATTTCATGACATATTGTCATTCAAATTCATGGGACAATTGAGAGGAATGTGTAATCAACATCTGAGTGAAACGAACTGCTTTATAATACATATGTAGTGTGTTTTACATGTCATATGGTGTATGATATGTAATACAGCAATATATGTTTCACACATTACTGATGTATTACATTTTAATCGATTCCAAGATGGACAAAATGTTTTATTTTAAAATTAAAATTAAAAGTAAAATAAAATAGAAGACATTACTTACCTGACTGGATGATGAAGAGAAACATGCATGAGAAGAAAACACTGAAATTCCTCAAGCAGGACATTTCTTTGAAATTGTTTGATCAGATGTTGAATGTTGAAACTGACTGTGATGCTCCGCTTTATATGTTGAACTACAAGGATGTGGTATGACCACAGAATTAATGAATCAGCAAAATTAACATATGCACACAAATGGTTAATAATATGTGGTCAAGTATAAACACACACACACACAGAGTTTTGGGAAGGTTACTTTGAAAATGTATTTTTGTGTTTCTGTCATGTAGAGATTGTGCTTAACTGTATGAAGCTTTTTAGACATTATGAAACAGATGATACGTAAAAGCGAATTTTGCCAAGATACTTTTTTAAATTATCTTTTTTTCTTTAAAAAAATCTACTACATCATGTGTAACTTTTTATAATAATAACAATAATAATAATAATAATACATTTTATTTGAAAGCGCCTTTCAAAACACTCAAGGTCACTGTACACAGTAGAATAAAAAGCAACATGAAAGCAAGCAGTTTACACAATCACAAAAACATAAGACATAAATTTAAAATAGCCGAGTGGAGAGGTTATGTGGGATAAGCTATTTTGAACAAGTGAGTTTTCAGTTGGGACTCAAAGAGAGAGAAGGAAGAGATATTTCTTAAATCAGGAATTCCAGAGTCGTGGAGCAGAGCAGCTGAAAGTATGGGCAGAAATCTGTGCCATCAGAAACTGAATTTGAATAAGTTAAATTTGAATTTGAATTGCTCAGATTGAATCTGAATTGTAACTTGAATAAATGCTTTTAAAAACTGAATATGAATTAGCCTAATTTGAAATTCAATTTATTGGTTTGAAAATGATCATCACTAAATTGAAATTGAATTTTATTTTTGAAAATGAATTCATTTGCTTTGAAACTGTATTTTATCCTTTAAAAATTTAGCTCTCGAATAATTTCAGATTCACTTCTCACCATTCAGTTTCAGTTCTACAATTCAATTTCAGTTCCAAAATTCAGTTTTTTGGGACTTACATCCAGTTCCGGTTCAAGAGTAATTGAGCTCAGATTAAAGTATATACAAAATATACAGGAATTTAAGAATATATATATATGCGCTAACGAACTGATAATTGCCCTTGTAAATAATGATTTATTATTATTATTTTAAATATTATTAATTTAAATATTATTATTTTTAATTGTCTTTTGCAGGAAACCTTATTACATTAATCTACATGAGATCTAAAGAGAAAGAAGAAAAGAAAAAAATAGCAAAGTGCAGCGAAATGAAACACTGATATACTTGGGGGTACTCTAAGTTATTTAAAAAAGACAAATTGAGATTTGTTTAAAAAACAAAAAAAACCCACCTCATTTCCACTGTTTCGGGAACTTGTAGAAACTCGTTCATGGAAAAAAAAAAAACTGACATTATAGACATTATGTAAATAAGCATAAAAACAATGCCATCAAAAACATCAAAGTGGCGACAAGGAACAGCACTTCAGCCACCATGTAGATTGCCCACAGTTGCTTTTTTCCCCCCAAAAGTGTCACCACCTGCTGGTCATCAGAAAAAATGCAGGTTTGAAGCACTTTTGGATTGGCTTTCAAGTCTGGAAGCTATGTGCGTCCACTTTTATGCACTTACTGCAGTGACAACAGCAAAAATGCCAAACAAGGATGTGTCAACAATTACAGTGACTGTGTCTAAGGCTAAAATGTTTTTTAAGGGATCATTCCTCTTAATGTTTGTGCCATCTGATACCTGCCTCAAGTTGTGCAGTGGAAAGGACTAACATGTACAGAGTTTATAAATACTGTAGAATGTGAACTAAAAGTAAAATATCATGAAATATTACAGGAATAATGACATGACAAGACTGGTATGTGCCAGAAAACCAATGATTTTAAATGAACTCTATTAATTGTGCTGAGAAGAGTGGAAAATATCCAGCAGAACTATGCTAAAAGCATGTTGATGGCTACCAAAGATGTTGGGTTGAGGTGCAATGTGCCAAGGGACATTTAATAAAATATTAATAATAAGGATGTTTGTATAAAGTATATACTTTTGACCCAGTGTGGATTAGAGAAATAAATTCAAGTTTTGCAACTTTTTAAACCTTATATGCTATAAAATAATTTTATACTAGAAAAAGACAAATTCAAAGAAATAATAATAAGTTCAAAAAATAGGATGCCACTTTAGCAAGATAAACAGTGCCTGTTTGCCAAAAGATTGATGCAGAAAGCTGGATTCAAATCTGACCTGAGAATAATTACTATATGTCTTCAGCTGGTCTTTTTAACAGCGTCTTATTCCTTAAAAGCCCCAATATAAATATATTTTATTTAAAAAGCCCCAAATTACTTTGAGATTATTGCCCACGATGATTTTACGTAGACATCTGACCACAACTCTATATATAGAGGTAAATGTCCAGCACCCTGGGGCTCTATGACCTCAGTCGCTATCACCAACAGACTTACTTTAAGCAAATTTTCTCTAATTGGACAGTTGGACAGTTCACAGGCTTGAAGCAAAGGTGGACTGTGCTTTCACTCTAATAGCTAAAAGACTGTGTAAATGTCCTTTTACTGTTAGATGAGCACAGTCAGTTACACATATATGGAAAACAATCAAATCAAATCAAATTTTAAAAGTCCACCTGTAGAGATTGGCTTTTGTAGAATGTTTTTTAATCTCATCTCAAAATTTCTTCCTTGCTTTCTTCATCTTTTTTTTGTATTTGCTTGTTTGTTGTTTGTATTTTTTCTTGTGTTATGAATTGTAGTTTTCTTCGTAATGTTTTTAATTCTGTTTTTGGTAAATTAAGTGAAGCACCTTGTAACTTTGGTTTAGAAAGGTCCTATAAAAATAGATTTTATTATTAATAAAATTATCATTGTGCTGCTCTCTAGTGAGGATTTCTACAAACAAAAACATGGATGTGCCATGGGCTCCCCAATTTCTCCAAACACAACATCTCAGTGCTCTTCAGACCCAGCCACACCTTCAGACGAAAATTGGTTCATCAAGGATAAAACAAGGAGTGCTCAGACCTCTACATCAGAGAAACCAAACAGCCACTCCATAAATGCATGGCACAACATAGAACAGCCACCTAGACAGGGCAAGACTCAACTGTACATCTGCATTTAAAAGATATAGGCCACTCTTTAGAGGATTCTAATGTTCTTATTTTGGACAGATAAGCACTAGAAGTCCCAGAGAAGAGCCATTTGGCTTTTCTACCTATAAAACCCACCGTCGAGCCAAATGGCTGGTAGGCTTTTAGCTAATATCCTTAATCACCTGTGAACAGCTGCTTTTGTTATGTAAATAAGGTGGGGCCATGCTGAACCACTTGGAGTGGTTAGTTTCCTGAGCCACAAGGAAACTTGTGTTTCAGTTTGCCTTAGGGAGAAATCAACACACATGGGTGTATTTCCTTTGTTGCTGAGATTTATTGATAAAACAGTACAAAAAAACAAAAATAAAAAAACAACCATTTGTACACATATTTACAAATAACAATAAAAAGTGAGTGAGTACATTTCAATCACTCACAATCCTGGCACTGCCATGGTATCTGTAGTCTGCATTTACCACATGTGTATCTGTAGCAGTGAACACATCGCACAGTGGCATGATTGTTCTTGCATTTGTGTTTCACCTGACACGTGGCTCTTTTTCCAGGGCTAGGTGTGGAGGGTTGTGTCTGAAGCGACTGTTCTTTTCTTGCCTTCTTCCCAGCCATATGAGAGTTAGCCAACTCTCTTGCAAGCTCCACCAGGAAGTCCACCCGTCTTTCCTGCGTCCCGGTGCATGCTTGATACAGCACATGTGCATTCAGTGCTGCCATGTCAATCATGTTATAGAACACGGCAACTGGCCAGCGCCGTGTTCCTCTGCGGACCGTGTACTCCCGCACCATCTGGTCCATCACATCCACGCCACACTTTGTGGTGTTGTAAAGGGTGACAGTGTTTGGCTTCCTTTTGGTGGTGTTATCAGTCTGAACCACGCTGTGCATGCTGCTAAGAATATAGACTGTCTTCTTCCGTTTGGCCGCATACGCCGTCAGCGTGGCAGCAGAGGTTGAAAACACCTAAGAAATAAGATAAATTGTTATTTCCATAGCACTTTTACACACAATGAAACACATAAACATAGAACCACAAAAGACCCGCAGCCTACCTGAGTGGTGAATTCATTGCGATCTGTGTATCTAGCGGATTGAGGAATTTCCCGGCGAATCTTGTTGACTGTGCCGAGGATGGTGGTTTTCCGTCTAAGAAGTTTTTGCGCAAGTGAAAGCGATGTGAAGAAATTGTCCGTGGTAACATTTCTGCCCTTGTCTAGGAATGGTTCCATCAGCCTCATCACTACATTTTCAGACAGTCTCTCCCCACTGGGACGATTGGGGTCCTTGCCAAGATATGGGAGGACATTGCAAATGTACTTGGATTTTAGGTCGCAGGCCACCCAAAACTTGATCCCAAACTTGTCAGGTTTACTTGCAATATACTGCAGGAAACAGCACCGAGTCTTTGATGGGAAGAGCTGTTCATCAACGGTGATATGTAGACCAGGGTTGTAGCACGTGATGCAGTTGGTGACAAATGATCCCCACACACTGGAAATTGCAGCGAACTTATCAGTTTTTGCTCGATCACTGCGGGTGGACCTGTCATCAAAGCGTAGGTGTTGCATGATGTCTTGGAAGCGGTTACGTGGCATAGTTCCAATGATCTGTGGGTTTCCCAGGTTTGCTGACCAGCAGTCACGTAGTGATGGAACCCTAGCAACCCCCCGCAAGATGACAATTGAAATAAATGCCATTAGTTCAGGGAGGTCCATGAACCAATGAACATCCTCCGTTTGCTGTGCATGTTGAATAGTCCATTCTTGAATGCTATGAAGCATGTCAAGAGTGATGAAACACAGGAAGCTCTGAAGGCGACTCAAGATACTTTTCCTGGCCTTAGCTGTTGGCTCTCCATCTGCAGCGTACGCCTCTATTGGGGTGAAAGGGAGACAGGTCCCCACCTGTTCTTCACGCCACACTGTGCCATCTTTCGCTGTCTCAGTCCCCAAACACCGTTGATGAACAGCTCTTCCCATCAAAGACTCGGTGCTGTTTCCTGCAGTATATTGCAAGTAAACCTGACAAGTTTGGGATCAAGTTTTGGGTGGCCTGCGACCTAAAATCCAAGTACATTTGCAATGTCCTCCCATATCTTGGCAAGGACCCCAATCGTCCCAGTGGGGAGAGACTGTCTGAAAATGTAGTGATGAGGCTGATGGAACCATTCCTAGACAAGGGCAGAAATGTTACCACGGACAATTTCTTCACATCGCTTTCACTTGCGCAAAAACTTCTTAGACGGAAAACCACCATCCTCGGCACAGTCAACAAGATTCGCCGGGAAATTCCTCAATCCGCTAGATACACAGATCGCAATGAATTCACCACTCAGGTAGGCTGCGGGTCTTTTGTGGTTCTATGTTTATGTGTTTCATTGTGTGTAAAAGTGCTATGGAAATAACAATTTATCTTATTTCTTAGGTGTTTTCAACCTCTGCTGCCACGCTGACGGCGTATGCGGCCAAACGGAAGAAGACAGTCTATATTCTTAGCAGCATGCACAGCGTGGTTCAGACTGATAACACCACCAAAAGGAAGCCAAACACTGTCACCCTTTACAACACCACAAAGTGTGGCGTGGATGTGATGGACCAGATGGTGCGGGAGTACACGGTCCGCAGAGGAACACGGCGCTGGCCAGTTGCCGTGTTCTATAACATGATTGACATGGCAGCACTGAATGCACATGTGCTGTATCAAGCATGCACCGGGACGCAGGAAAGACGGGTGGACTTCCTGGTGGAGCTTGCAAGAGAGTTGGCTAACTCTCATATGGCTGGGAAGAAGGCAAGAAAAGAACAGTCGCTTCAGACACAACCCTCCACACCTAGCCCTGGAAAAAGAGCCACGTGTCAGGTGAAACACAAATGCAAGAACAATCATGCCACTGTGCGATGTGTTCACTGCTACAGATACACATGTGGTAAATGCAGACTACAGATACCATGGCAGTGCCAGGATTGTGAGTGATTGAAATGTACTCACTCACTTTTTATTATTATCTGTAAATATGTGTACAAATGGTTGTTTTTGTAGAAATTTTGTTTTGTTTTGTTTTTTTTGTACTGTTTTTATCAATAAATCTTTTGGAGATTTATTTTCCTGGATGATTGAGAATGCATCAAGACGAACACAAAATGAAGTTCACAGCTTTTAGCAGTTCCCCCTCCCCACACACAAACAAAGAGGCAGTTGGCTCAGGAATGATTCACACTCCCCCACTCCACTCCACAATTCTCAGGTAACGACCCAATTTACATATGAATTGATGCTAACAAACTAGCCAAGTTAGCTTCCACTTGGCTGACAGAGGGTTAGAAAAGCCTGGGACTTCTAGTGTAAGACAGATGGTTTGAAAGAAGAATGAAAGAAGTCATCTGTGTCCACTGTGAACAACTGTCTATGAACAGAGAAAGTGGCTTACGACACCATCTGTCTGCCACCTACAATGCTGTCGTGAGATCCCTTCCCAGGTGTCTCAACCCCTACTCACATCTTGGGTCAGGTGGCTCAATGGGTCACATGATAGGGTGAAGCAAGGTCGCACCATGAGTGTACCCGAAACTCCTGGTGATAAAGAACCATATTTTTTTTCACATCTTGGCTCATGTGAGGCATTCTCCACCATTTGGCTTTAGAACTAAAGAAGCTTCTCAGATGAGAAGTGAAACATCTTCAATAAACTTCACGAAATCCAGTCGCTTTCTTTCCAAACTCCTTAGACTACCATGACCTGGATGACTGAGAACCTACACAGACGTGTTTCCATTCTATGTAGGTCATCTGAGAATGGTGGCTAAGCTGCCATCCCTGTTGGACAACATCTCCCACCCCATGCAGGAGACTCTGACAGCATAGAGCAGCTCCTTCAATGACAGGCTGCAGCAGCCACAATGCGGGATGGAGAGATTCCACAGGTCTTTCCTTCCTTCCTACTGCTGTCAGACTATACAACATGGTCTCTGCAGATGACCACACACATGCAGACAGAAACACACACACACATCCCATACACAATTAAAACTGTCTCCCTGTTGTGCAATATTACAAAGTGCAGTTTTTTTCCAACTACAACAGAGCTCATTGTACAGTATTTTATCTTATTTGTATATTATTTTATTGTATTGTATATAGTATTTTATTCTTGTTGTATAGTATGCTATTCTATTTTATCTTACCCTATTCTATTATGTTTTTCTTAACTTTTACCTCTCTTAAACTTGTACTTTCCCATGTGTGGGACTAATAAAGTTTATCTTATCTCATTAGATTCTGTCAGTCAGTCTCCATATTTGTCTTTATCCTGTCACTATGTCAAGTGTCAGGATTCCCGGTCTCAGTGATTGCAACTTCCTGTTTCATTCAGCCTTGACACTCCTATTTTCCCTTCTACACATTGTAATGGAAAAACTATCTTACACATAGTTGTTCATCCATAATTGATAATGGTGGGTGTGGTCCACTGAGGCTCCTCAAAATTTGATATGTTTTCTGAGGTCTGACCTTCCTGCTCTAATATCTGGCCTTATCTCATCCTCTGACAGTAAGTCCGACCTTACTTCTACAATTCTCAGTAAAATCCTTTCTATCCGACTCACATATGGGAGTTAGTAGTTAAAAACAGAATGACAGTTTTCTTTTGAAAGTGTTCCAATTACTGTACATTTCTTAAATTCTATGAAATCGAAGATAATAATGGAAGAAACAATTATATTTTTAGCAATAGTACATAATATCTGCAAAAAAGAACCTGGAACCTGCATTGCCTTTCATTTTGAAAAGAACATCCATGTTGTCTGACAGCACTGTGGAAAGAAATCATCATCATAATAATTGCAGCATTTGTATTCCAGTATGTTTGTTGTCACAGTACTGGGTTGGTGACCCTTATGTATAATTCTGGTTATATTCTTTTATTTGTTTTTCATGGTTTTGGTTGTCTTTGTTTTCTACTTGTGTCATATTTATAGTTTCTAGTTTCTCACTCTCTATGTCTTCCTTGTGTTCCATATTTAGTTACTCTTGTCTCCGTGTCTCATGTTCCCCTAGTCAGTCGTTCCTCCATGTCACTGTGTCAAATCTGCGTCTTTGTAAATGACTTTTTTACTGGTCCACAGTGTTGTTACTTCTCTGTGTGTGCAGAAATGTCTATCTATTAGATAGACATTTCTGCACACACAGAAAGCCTGTAGTCAAATGTTGCAATTAATCATAAATAATAACCATTTATAGCACAGTGGATGCAAATATGTATGTATGTAACTGACACTTTTAGCTACACTTGTAACAAACAATTGTAAAAATAGATAAGAATTTGTGGAGGTAAACGGGTCAGTAGTGTTTGTCATGACCGGCAGGAGAGGAGAGAGTGTGGACCTAAGTGTAGACGATGGAGACAGAGTGAGGACTCTAACAAAAAGTGAGACTTTATTTAGGGCTGCACAAAACATTACAACCCAAAGGCAGGAAGGAAACTAACAAAACCTAAACTTGGAAAGCTAAATACAAAACACTTTATGAAACACGAAACCTGGAAACGGGGAAAGAGAAGCAGACGAACTGAAAACAGACAGAGGAAAACAGGGGACTAAATACACAGAGGGGTAACTAGGGAATTCGGACCAAGAGGGAAACACAGCTGGGATTAATCACAGAGCTACCATAGAGAGTCAGACAACCACTCACACTCATATTCACAAGAGAACATGTGCATAATAACATGATTTGCAACTGGTGTAAATTACTTTTTCAGAATAGCAGTGTCAGATGTTTTAGAAAGGAGAGAAATAAAATATGCATATTACCGTACTATGAACTATGGAAGAGGATTAGGGCCATGGAAAAAAAAAAAAAGAATTCTGAGAAAAAAGTCAGAATTCTGACTTTTTTCTCAGAATTTTTTTTTTTTTTTTTTTTCCAGTGGCCCTAATCCTCTTCCGTAATGAACAGTGTTTTTACCTTGTTTTTTATTATCTGTATTACTACAGATAGTCATCTGTATATTGTGAAATCATGCATGGATGTGCTGCACATGTAAAAAAGTGTCTACATGGGCCACAGTCACTGACTGGAAGGGGAAAGCCTTCAACATGTGCAACTAAATGTTTTAAGATTTGTATCAGTTAGTTAGTTTAAAGTTGATACAAAGAGCAGGGAGAAAAGAAGTGAAAAAGTATCATTTTTCTTAGGCCTCAAAGTCAGACTGTAGTCATCACTTTCCTGCTATTATAACTATGAACCTTTGTTTTCATCCTAGCTCAGTAACCTATTTTGATAAGATCAGAGAATAATCACATCATGCATCTTCTGGTTTGTTTTCTGAAAATACAATTACAAAAATCTTTCTTAGCCATTAAAAGTTATTAAATTTGAATACAAAAAATAAAAGACTAAACTATCAGTTTTGAATCACAAACAGATTTAAAGATTTAGGAGTTAGTGTAAAAAGACAAAATTTTGAAAGAATTGCAGCACAAACAATGAAAGAAAGAAAGAAAGAAATCTTTTTTATTCATGCTGTTAGCTTTATTAGAAAGTAGAAAATGTAAAAGGTATATAAAAAAGTTGCTGGGGGTTTTCATAAACAAATGTTTTATGTCAATTTTCTAGTTAACAGTAGTAAGTATTATCTTTTCACAAGTAAAACAATAAAAGAAGGATAAAGGTCATTTTCCACTGCAAGAAGCAGTTATTTTAGGAACTGTTCTTGTAGAAATTCTTTCAGAAATAACCACATTTATGTAGACTCTACAGTTACAGCAGCCAAAATGCCAAAATTCTGGAAAATGAAATAATCCACAAACCATCACAATGATTGTCCTAGAGAAAGGCTACAAAGAAGATCTGGTTTTATGTTTCTGCAGTGGATAGTACTAACCATGAGATGGCTGATATCATATATGTGTAGTCTCTATGGTGAAAGCAGTGACAGATTAAGCATAAAAGCATCAAAGATTTTTGGCTTGCTTAGCTCATATGTATTGATGCCTGTGGATTCATGGCATTTCATATGACTTCATTGTTTCTTTGATCCAGTTGAGTTGTTTGTTTGAGATGAATGCGTAGACTCCCGGTACGTTCTCTTTACTCTCACACTTCCTTCCAAAAGAAGTAGCTCCAACCAGCACCCCATTGCACAACAGTGGCCCTCCTGAATCCCCCTGCAGCAAGAACAAATACATGGTAGTCATTCTTTGACTACTTGTGGATGTGAAAAAGCCAATAGTGTTGAGCTGAATGCCTGTTTAGTTCAGACAAGACACAAAAATACACACACACTCTATATACTTACTCTACAGACATCAACCTTTTTTTTACCAGTTGAACCAGCACATATCATGTCACTGGTGATAGCAGTATAATAAGAGTTGCATGTCTCTCTGTCGATCACAGTCACATTGGCAGACATGAGGACATGAGATGGTCGGTTGCTTTCAGTTCGTCCCCATCCAGCCACCATACATTTGCTGCCAGCTGGAGGCTCCTTGACGGTGTTGCCCAACCGGAGACATTTCACTGTCTTGGTGAGCATCACTGGTTTTTTAAGCTGAACAATAATTGAATGGACATATTACATACTCATAATGACTGTTTATATTTGACCTTTACAGAGCAGGTCATAACATAAGTATTCATGCAGCACTGTGCTAAAGTCTTGAACCCCCACTCATCTATTTATACATTTTGTTTTGTAAATGGAAAATAGGTGTTGTAACTTACTGAAAAATCTAATTATACATACACAAAAATACGTTAAAGAGAAAAAGTCTGCTTTTACCTTTTATCCTCCTTGTAATACCCAGCAATTATTTTTTGTCCTCTGTCAAGGACATGAGTCTGAGACTGCACTGTCAACCACTGTTTATGCAATCTATATTTTATGCCAAAGGGGGTGGGTCAAGTGACACTTTTTTTTAACAAATATTATAATTCTGCTGGTTAAACTTTTTTTTTTTTTTTCAATTTGAGAGCCTCAACTTTGATTTAGTAGGATTTCAGAATTGCACAGTAATTTTACCCCTTCCAAAACAAAACTTATTCATTGTCCTTTGTAGTGGACAGCAGGATTTACCTCACATTTTCAACCAATGTCCATACTTCAGGAAATCAGAGATTAGGGAGAAAAGCAGAAAGAAACTAAAAGATACAGTTCCCTAGTGAAAGAAAATTTTCTCCCTCTACTGGAGAAGCTTAAAAACAACATCCAGTATTGGAGGACACTCCCTATCTCATTGATAGGGAGAGTGAACTCAATAAGAATGGTATTTCTCCCACAGTATTTGTACTTGGTCCAAAATATTCCAAATTTCTTGCCCAAATCTTTTTTCAAAAAGTTCGACGCCATCATTATGCCGTTTATATGGAACTACAAAACACATAGAATAAAAAAAGACCACCTATGTAAACACGGATCCCTTGGAGGACTTACACTACCCAATTTCATCCATTACTACTGGGCATCAAATTTAGGAATAATTTCCCTTTTATTGGAGGATACAGCGTTACTCCCCCATGGCCTGCAGATGGAGCGGGAGGATTGCCTTCCTTATTGTGTTGGTGGAATATTACTATCTCCTACTCCCTTGACAAACGCACACTATAATTCGAACCCAGTGATTCACACCACCTTGCAAATCTGGAGACAAATAATTAAGCACTTTAAACTGAAAACACTATCAATGTGTACACCTGTTACAGCTACCCCCTCTTTCCTTCCATCATGTGCAGACGGAGCTTTCAACGTGTGGCAGGAATTGGGAATTTGTAAACTAAAAGACTTATACTCAAATGATACCTTCATGTCATTTCAACAATTAAAAGATAGATTTGGATTACCGCATAGCCATTTTTTTAGATATCTTCAACTACGAAACTATATCCATACATATCTGCCGCAGTTTGAAAACATGCCGTCTGACTCTTTGGATAGATGCCTTAGTGATAGACGGGGGTTTGAACAGAGAATTTCATTATTCTATAACTCAATACAGGAGTTGAGTATACCTTAAACTTTCTCAATTAAAGAGGAGTGGGAAAAGGAATTTGGGATCCCCCTATCAGAAGATTTTTGGCAGGAGGTCTTACGCAACATAAACACACCTTTTATTAATTCCCGTCACTGTTTAATTCAGTACAAAATTGTACACAGGTTACACTACTCAAGGGAAAGACTTCACAAAATGTACCCAGACTGCTCCCCCCTCTGTGAAAAATGTATGATACATTATGGAAATCTGTTACATAGTTTTGCACTTTGTCCAAGGCTTCAGGGTTTTTGGTGTGACATTTTTACCTACTTGTCTAATATTTTTAAGAGTAAGATTGAGCCAAATCCGATAGTAATTATTTTTGGGATCTCCAAAGAAACACAAAATTTACAACACTCTCAAAAAAGGTTTATGTCATATGCATTGATTATTGCAAAGAAAGTGATCCTGCAGCTTTGGAAAGGCAAAGAGGCTCCTGTATTAAAGATGTGGCTTACAGAACTTACAAATACTCTTTAACTTGAAAAAATAAGATACACTATGAATGATAATGTAAAAGACTTTGAATTAATCTGGCACCCTTTACTTACATACCTTGGAAAAATATAAACTTTTTTTTCTGGCAGTCGGGGGATTGGGGCCTATAGTGGGTGGGTTTTTTTTTTGTTTTTGTTTTTTTTTTTTTTTTTTCTTCCTTTTGTTGTTGTTTATTTGTCTGTCTTGTTAGCTTAGAGAAAAAGGGGGAATAAGTTCTATCAATTTGTAACAACCATGATACTTGCTCCTAATAAAAGATATTTGAAACAAACATTTGAAAAAACCAAAAAAAAAAAAAAAAAAAAAACTACGGAAGGGGAGTCTGTCTTCCTACTGTCAGGGGTTGAGGTGAAGGGAGACCAAACATCAGAGCAGGAAGGTGAAAGCTCAGAGGACATATCAGCTTTTGAGGAGCCTGAAAAGACGTTTTTCTTTACAGACTCGTCTCCTGTATGGTGGTTGATAAACCAAATTCCAGAACCTCAAAGCCCCAGCTCATACAATACTTCTTATCCACAATGGACACTATCTGTCATCATTTTGCCCCTTCTCAGGGTCCTCAAAAGCTGGTATGTCCTCCTTCTGAACTTTCACCTTGTTGCTCTAATGCAGGGGTGTCCATTTGATTCAGGTGTGTCGGAGCAAGGCTGCATCTAAAGCTGCAGGACAGTAGCTCTCGAGGACTGGACTTGGACAGCCCTGCTCTAATGTCAGGCCCTGACAGCTCCTAATATCACTCTGCTTCATCATATCATTTTGTGATCTAACAAGACTTTATGTCCACTTCAAGAGACAAAAGATAAATAAATAACAATAAAAAAGATACAACATGTTTCTTTGAAACAAAATATTTAAATTATCTGAAAATAAAATCTAATAATCAAAGTATTTTTATTCTGGGTTTCAGGAGGGTATCTTTTGCTTCACTTGGTATTGATCAGTGAATTATCAACTTACCTTGAGCAACATGAGGTCATTGCCCTTGAATGCACTGTAATAGCCAGGATGAGGAAATCGTTTCTCAACCACTCTGAGCTGCCGAGAACCAGCTTCCTTTTTCCTGAGGGAGTGCGCTCCCAGGATCACTAGAGTCATACTGTAAACAAAAACAGTTCACGCATATAAAATGGTTACGGGTCAGGAGTGTGTAAAACAATCATAAAATAATCATAGTTGCCTCAGTATATTTGGAAAATTTCACCCGTGCTGTTACTGAGCCTTAAATGAATTTCAAGATATTTTCTCACAGCTGAATGAAAATTTCAACATTATAAAATTGTTTTAGATTATAAAATCTATTACATATTTCATGTGTATGTAGCTGTGATGTCTGTTATTCTTTAACTGAGTGCAATTTTGTCTCTCGGACAATGACTAGTGCAAACAAAATACTCTGTGAAGATACAACACACAATAAAATGGACAAACTATAAATAAAAAATGAACAATAACTTATTTCCCAGTGTTGTAAAGGTTGTATATTCATCCTCTCCATTTATTAGGCAGTTTTAGATTAATAATTATAATAAGGCGTTTTATATGATGGTTGAAAAGAGTCTGAACAAAATAAACTGACACATTTTAGTGTCTACTTTCTTGTTCCAGTTCTGAAGCAAATGTAACATAAAATACCTTTAAAGAGGATTATTTGTATGTTTGTTATTTAAAAGGCACCTTTTATACATATTTATGAATATTTTGAAGGCTAGATTAGAATTGTTTTTTGTCATTTCTTTTTCTTTTTTTTTTTTTGTCTGTCCCATTTGGTTCTTTAGCTGTCAGAATTGTTGTCTGAAGACCAACAAGGATACCAAATGGATTTATTTTGCCAAATGGATCATCATGGCATTGCCGTATTGGTCCATTTGATCAAACTTTGTTGTTATTATTTATTTTATTTTCAGTTGTTACAGATGGGACAGACAAGACTGGGGGATAGGAAAGGGAGAAAGAAAGAGAGGAAGGAAAAGGAAAAACAGAAGGGAAAAGGGACAGTGAGAAAGGGCACTTACAAAGACAAAGAGAAAAAAAAATCTCCTGGATCACCTGTTGAGAGAAAAAGAAGAGAAAACAAGCAAAAAAACCAAAACAAAGCAACATACTAAACACAACACCATCACGTTAATCTAGCTAAGTGTGAACAGCAGTAAATACTAAATATTGAATGTTGTTGTGCAGCACGCAGGACAGACAGCGCACAATGTGCTTTGAAGTAGCAACTGAGAAAGGTGTAGTTTATGTCTACGAACAGTGAACACCCGTGTGCACACCTGTGTGGATCAGCGCGCTTGTATACAAAAGGTTTCCCCATGTAACGGTCTGCTAGAGGGTGTGGAGGCCCATAGCCCCGTCCCCCAGGGCATGAAGCAGGCATGGAGGAGATCCAGGCTCCAGACATCCAGAGGCCCCAGAGTGCGAGAGCCCAAGGAGTACCACCGGAGGGGCATCTGTGCCACCCTCCTGGGAAGGGCTGAGGAGATCCCCAGACGAGGGTTTTTTGTCATTTCTTGGAGTGTAATCAACCTCTGTTTTCATTAATCTGCCAAGCTGTCAGATTAAGTCATGTCTTATAGATGTTTTCCTTGTGATCTCTCATTAAATCTCTTTATGTATTATCTTTCACACAGTCAGTTAAACATAAATATTGCAACATTTTCATTTGAAAGTTTAAGAAAAGTAAGCGTTATTACTCATTGCAGTGGGCGGCTGTCAGGACCCATTGTGGATGGATTAATGTCCCGCCACATGAAGATCGATCACTTTCCACACGAGCCATGAAAGGCAGCGAGTGTGGCTTGACTTCTTTCCCCCCAATAATCTCAGAACCATGACCTAAAGCAAAAAGAAAATATCCAGTCACATAACAAAATCAGCAGATGATACAGTCAAAAACAGATGACTGAAACAAACACCCTTCATCAACTGCTTTTCTAATGCTGAAACATGTAAATAATGTGACTATGCATTCTACTTGTTTAAATGAATGAGAAAATTGTCTACAAGTAAATTAAAGTATAAAAGAAAATATTAATCACCTGGCTGAATTATCATGAGGAGCATGCATGAAACAAAAACACTGAAATAACTCTTGCAGAACATTTTGCATTTCGTCTCTGGTAGATGTTGAATGCACTGAAACTGTGACGCTCAGCTTTATATAGAGAGCTGAAAGGATGTGGTCTGACAACTGAAATTAACAAGTCAGCAAAATGGGCTCCTAAACACTTCTAAGGTTGTTATCAAATATATCATTAACAACCTTACACCATTCACCATCACCACCGCCAACAACAATAACAACAGCAACACACACATATACTTACACACTTTTTGATCATGAGAAATTTGACTAGGTGTAGTTCTCATGGATGAATACATTGTACTTGTATGACTGCTAAACTAAACTTAAATTATTGTAATTTTCATTCTGTGCTTTAAAGACTTCCATATTTCATGACATAGTGTCATTCAAACTTATGGGACAACTGAGAGGAATGTGTAATCAAATCAAGAACAGATGAGTGAAACGAACACCCTGTGACAACTGCTTTATAATAGATATGTACAGGGCTGGACTGGGACAAAAAATCGGCCCGGGCATTTTGACTAGAGACCGGCCCACCAGGTATTATGGTAAAAACCATAAAGCCTTTGAATGAAAACAAACGTCGTTGTGACAGTGATGTACACTGTCTTGTTGGTATATATGTATCAATCTAGAACTTAACTTAAACCTACACCATCCTCCCTATTCTGGTATTCTAAACAGTACTTAGCCGAAACCCAAAGACTGCTTGGTTTACCTCCTGAACTTTCTACAACACATGGAGGAAACCTGAAATTAAGACAGAGAAGACTAGAGGTGAGACATGACCATTACTGAATATTAAAAATAATAAATGACAGATTTAGTGATATTTTCATAAACTATTTACTTACCACATCAATAAACAGCATGGCAGGGCAAAATATTTTTTTCTAACATGGCAACCTTTAAAAAGTGAAAGGAGACAGAAAGGTGAGAAAGAATAAAACTTCCTCACTCAAAACTTACCATCAAAACTTAATTTTGATGGTATTTTACACACTGTACTGGTACAGTATCTAGAAAATGTGGGAAAATACTGGCATCATATACAGTACTTCTGAAGAAATTATGTTGGGACCCTGAAAAAAATTACTGTGTACAATAATGGATTTCTATACATTTGACATCAGATGAAAACTTTGGTTGTATGATTCAGATAATTATTTGTTAAAAGCTAGAAATTTTAAATAAGAATAAGAAAGAAACGTATTTTTTGTTCCCCCCTTTCCCTGTTAATGCCCTACCTGGCCCCCCTGGCAAAACTTTGCTAGATCCGCCCCTGCACAGTTACCAGCTGTCAGCTACTTAGAAAAGGATCCTGGTGTTATTTTTCTCTCAGAAACAGTTCATAACTTCCCTTCAACCCTTCATCCCTCCAGCAAACATCAGCTGATACTAGAAATTATTAAATAAATTCTAACAACAGCTCATCAAGTTTAAAGGTGCTTCTGTTGTTTAACGCGACCTCCGCTGGTTTGCGCTTTCTGAAGCAGAGAGAAAAGCCGATCAGCTGATCAGCTGATCGGGACAAATCGCGTTGCTTTTCACCTCAACTTTAAAGTTCGACCTCCTCGGCTGTAATTGGTCCAGCCCAGAGTCGATCATGACCAACTGGCCAATACACCACTATTCATTTATACCGTTGAAAAAATAAAAGAAATAAAACCCCATCGGCCCATAAAAACGAAAAATCACGAGCGGCCCACCGGGCAAATGCCCGGTATGCCCGATGGCCAGTCCAGCTATGGATATGTAGTGTGTGTTTTACATGTCATATGGTGTATGACGTTGTAATACTGTAATATATGTTTCACACATTACTGATGTAGAAAAAAAAATTATTTTAAAATTAAAATTAAATAGAAGACATTACTTGCCTGGCTGGATGATGAAGAGAAACATGCATGAGATGACGAGTAAAGTAAGGGATTACTATTGCAAAAAAGGTAATTAGATTACTGTTACTTTCCGTAAGCACACTGCATCACTGCGTTACTAAAACCGTGATTTTTTTGCGAGAGTGTCTCATGAAAAATGACGTAAGCGAGTGCGACGTTCATGGCAACAGCTGTGTGCAGATCAACAATGTATAATATAACGAGTGCGGGACAGCATATGACCGTGCAGCGTTTAAAGTGTGGAAGTACTGACCTTACTTTGAGTTTGATTCCGTAAAAAGCGACAAAAACATTAGCATCCGCTGCGTGGGAAGAAAAAAAAATTTAAAAGCGAAAAACCCCTTATTTTCCGAGCAAGTGTAGCCGGATGGGCTACTCGCCTTTCTTTTCTCTCTCTCGCTCGCTCGCTCTACTGCTCTCGCTCTCTCCTGCGCTCGCTCTTACTGCAAAACTAGGTCAATTGGGAACCCACCTGCATATTGATTGCAGGCTGGCACCAGGTATAAAGCTAAGCCGGTGCTTCTTTGGATTATTCCTCCTATGCATTCAGCGCAAAGCAGCAGTAAATGCTGACACTCTGCGACGGACTGATCGGCAAGAGTAGATCATATGACAGCCACAGGTATGCTCTCGCTTAACCTCAGATTCCCTCTCAGTATTGGAATGTATAGTAATAGTTTTTGCGGCCTGTTGTAGCGCGGCAGGTTGTTTTATTCCGGCGTTGCGGAGAGAGGTGCTTGTGTGATTTCCCCCACCAGTGAGAGTATAGCGCCTCCGGTCCTGGGGTAAGCTGTTCAAACTATTTTTATTAGCATTCACAGCTACCAGAGGCTAAGGTTATATTTGTCTGTTTTAGGGCGTGATCGCTGCCTTCACCTCTGTGGCAACTCACACAGCCTTAAGTGAAGAATCAAGACACCTGCCTAGCCGTTGTTGTGAGGGCTCCTCCTCAGTGGAGCCTGCTGTCTTGTCTTGTCTTGTCTTGTTTGGTTTTGAATTGTTTTACCTTGTCTTATTTGGTTTTATTAAGTAGGCCTACCATTTCCTGGTTCGCCTGGTTTTATTTTATTCTATTTTATTTCTGGATTGTTGCGTGTGCCCACGCTTCTGTGATCGGGCTGAAGCAATTCTTTGCCCGAGTGTCGTGCCGGGGATTTTAAATTGCCCCCGTTGCTGGTCTTAGCCTGTGGGGAGCCAGACCAGCTCGCGATTGAGGCTGGGACCATTACTACCAGTACGAGTGGACCCGCGGGGCACAAGCCTTCCTGTGTGTGTGTGTGTGTGTGTGTGTGTGTGTGTGTGTGTGTGTGTGTGTGTGGTTTCTTTTATTAAAGCTATTAAAGTGGGTTTTAGTTCTTTGTATCATCTGTAGCGAGCCTGACGCTCAGTGTCCTGTTATTCTTTTAACATATTTTTCTGTGTTTTCTTTTAGTGAACGGAGGACGTACCAGTGGCCCTGGGACCTTAGGTGGTGGGTCGTTTTCACACTTTCTTTTGTACAGCACCGGGTGGGTTGCAGTGATTTTCGTTTTGTGTGATTTTTTTTTTTTTTTTTTTTTTTTTTTTTTTGGGTCCACGGCTGCTGGTAAGTCCAAGTTCCATGATTGTTTTATTTTCACGTTAAGACACTGTCAACAATGACGCTACATTTTGGTTTCTAATATTTTATTTATTTTTATTATAAATAAACTGTTTTAATATTGGAGCCAACCTGCCTTGGAGTGCATCCTTGAATCTGTGCGGCCTCTTTTTATTCCTTTTATCTATTTTTCTTAAATATATTTCCTAGGGGTGAAAATCCCCTAGGTGGCGTTGTCATTTTATTTCCTTTTATCTAACCCCGCCGACCACTTGGTCACATACTTGGCGTTGGTCGACAGGATGCACATTTGAGGTAGATGTTTGGTTTTGTAAATAGTTTTATTTTTGTAGAGAGCATAGTTTACCTGCTTTGAAGGCTCTATTTCTTTTTAAGTGTGATTATAGACAAGACAGCAGTATCCAGGTTTAGGAGGAAGAGTAATAGGATTTTAGCACCTTGCTGATTTAATTTTCCCTGTTTTGGTCTAAAATTTATTATGGAGGAAGAATTGCAGCAACTTAGAGACTTGGTAGCACAGTTAAAAGCAGATAATGAGCAATTGCGCCGGGATAGAGGCGCTGTGCTGGAGTCTGGTGGTGGTGCCGCGTCGGCCTCCTTCGCATCAGCTGGTTGCATACCAAATGTTGGTAGCCAAGCCGCTGTTACAGAGCGTTTGGTGGTGGTGCCTAGGGACCGTAAATGTCCCATGTTTAATGGCAGAACGGGCATCAATATATCTGAATGGGTTGAAGAGGTTCAAGCGTGCATGTGTGCCCGGCACCTGTCTGTTGCTGATCAAGCATTTTTTTTTTATTTTTGACCATTTAGAGGGAGAAGCAAGGGAGGAGATCAAATTTCGCCCTAATTCAGAGCGAGGGGATCCTGCTCGGGTGTTGACCATTTTAAAGGAACTGTATGGTAATGCGCAGTCCTGTCACTCTGCAGCAGGCTTTCTTTTCGAGGAGACAGCGGGAGGGAGAGACTTTGCAGGAGTTTTCCTTAGCGCTAATGGCTCTGATGGAGCAAGTGAAACAAAGTGCACCTGATGGCATGCGTAATGCAGAGGTGCTGCTCCGAGACCAGTTTGTAGAACATGTTGCTGACAGTGCTCTCCGTAGAGAGCTTAAACAATATGTTCGCCGTGAGCCTACTGCCACCTTGTTAGAGGTGCGTGGGGAAGCAATTAGATGGGAAAGAGAAGGGTTTCCAGGCGGTGTTCGCGACCGTGGCTATTCCCACCCATCAGCGTATGGTTTCCAGTGTGGGGTGCGCACTAGCCCTAGGTCTGCTCCTGTTGGTATGCCCGAGTCTGAGTGGCATGAGCTAAAGGAACTCCTACAGCGCCAGCAAGAGCAGTTAAATCAGCTCACTGAGACAGTGGTTTCTTTACAGAACCCCCGAAGAGGTGTTCGGCCTTCACGGGCTGCCTCGGTGATTTGTCGCCGGTGTCAGCAGCCAGGACACTTTGCTAGGGAGTGCACTGGGGAGCGGGTTTCACACCGCACCAGAGCAGGTTCTGATTCAGGCCCTCCTCGTACGGCGGTTGGTAATCACCTTTCCGCTACCCAGTCGGAAAACTAAAACCCTCTGAGCTGCAGAGCCACAGTTCAGGTGGGGAGTTCACTGGCTCACCGAAAGATAGGATTGGCAGGTTAATTTCATCGTGTCCAAAGATGGATGTGCTGATTAGTGGGGTGACTGTCCCTTGTTTGGTGGATACTGGTTCCATGGTTTCCACCATTACAGAGAGCTTCTTTTTGACGCATTTTGCCCCTTGGGGACAAGAACGCCTTCAGTCATGCCATTGGTTACAGCTTCGGGCTGCCAATGGGCTTGCCATTCCTTACATTGGCTATTTGGAGCTCAGTGTACTCCTGTGTGGCAAGGAAATGCCCTCTTGTGGGATCCTCATAGTGAAGGACCCTCCTGGTGCCACGCCCTCTGTTCCTGGTATTTTAGGAATGAATGTCATCCGTCGCTGTTATCAAGAGCTGTTTGGGGCTTTCGGTGGCTCCTTGTTTAATTCTCCTTCTGTGTCACAGGCACCGAGACCAGTTTTGGAGGCTTTACATCAGTGTCACCAGTCTGCAGCCCAAGCCCCAGAGGACCGTGTTGGTACCGTCAAGGTACAGGGCCCGCGGGCCGTGCGGATACCTGGTGGTGTCATGCAGCTGGTGGCCACCACTTGTTCACAGCAGTTGTCAGGCCAGTCTGTGCTTTTCGAGCCTCCTGAGTCCGGGCTGCCAGTTGGGTTACTGGCCTCTCCATGTTTGGTCCAGGTGGATAAGGGTGTTGCCTATATCCCAGTCACTAATGTGGGAACAGCTGAAGCTGTCCTCCACCCACGGACCCATTTAGGAGTGATCAGCCAAGCTACTGTTGTTAGCCTCCCTGCTGGTGTTAGCGAGGAACACTCTTTTCCCATTACAGTTTCCTCCCATACAACCAGCAGCCCTGCTCAAGACATGGTGGATGCGATTGACCTGTCTGCTCTCACTGAGTCAGAGCAACATGAGGTACGGTTACTTTTGCAGAAGTACCGCTCTGTTTTCTCCACTCATGAGGGAGACTTGGGCTGCACAAACCTTATCTCGCACGATATACCTCTGCTTGATGACGTACCCGTCCGGCAGAGGTATAGGCGGATTCCTCCTTCTGATTATGAGGCCGTCAGGGCCCATATCAATCAGCTATTGGAGGCCCAGGTAATTAGGGAGAGTAGCAGTCCGTATGCCTCCCCCATCGTGTTGGTCCGCAAGAAGGATGGAAGTCTCCGTTTGTGCGTTGACTATCGTTTGCTGAATAGCAAAACGAGGAAGGACGCCTTCCCGCTACCTCGCATTGAGGAAAGTCTGGATGCCCTTGCTGGCGCACGCTGGTTTTCTACCATCGACCTGGCCAGCGGGTACAACCAGGTGCCAGTCTCTGAGCAGGATAAGCCTAAGACCGCTTTTTGCACGCCGTTTGGCCTGTTCGAATGGAATCGAATGCCATTCGGGCTGTGCAATGCTCCTGGTACTTTTCAGCGCCTAATGCAGCGGATGTTCGGGGATCAGCAGTGTCAGTCGCTACTGCTGTACCTGGACGACATCATTGTGTTTTCCTCGTCCGTTTCTCAGCATCTGCAACGGCTAGAGATGGTGATGAAAAGGCTGCAGCAAGAGGGGCTTAAGGCTAAGTTAGAAAAGTGTACCTTTTTCCAGCCAAAGGTCAACTACTTGGGTCATGTCATCTCGTGTGAGGGCGTCTCCACCGATCCAGCCAAGGTTGACGCAGTAGCCAAGTGGCAGTGTCCTCGTTCCGTGTCAGAGTTGCGATCCTTTTTGGGTTTCGCCAGCTATTATCGGCGCTTTGTGGAGGGGTTTGCCACATTGGCGGCTCCCCTGCATCAAGTGGTGGCTAAATTGGCTGGCACCAAGACAAAGAAGGGCTCGGGACAGAGTTTGAGTGCTATCTGGACACCTCAGTGTGAGGAGAGTTTTGAGGCCCTGAAAGCCAAACTTGTGTCTGCCCCTGTGCTGGCATATGCTGATTTCACACGTCCATTCATATTGGAGATTGACGCCAGTCACAGTGGCTTGGGTGCAGTCCTCTCCCAAGAAGTAGAGGGTGTTGTTCGGCCAGTGGCTTATGCCAGTCGAGGTCTCCGGCCCCATGAGCGCAATATGGACAATTACAGCTCTATGAAGCTGGAGTTTCTTGCGCTCAAGTGGGCCATGGCCGAGAAGTTCCGGGAGTACTTGCTGGGGCACAAGTGTGTGGTTTACACTGATAACAATCCACTCAGTTACCTCTCTTCAGCTAAGCTGGGTGCCACCGAGCAGAGGTGGGCCTCCCAGCTGGCGGCATTCGACTTTGAGATTAAGTATCGCTCAGGCCGCAGTAATAGGAATGCTGATGCTCTCTCCCGACAGTATGAGACGAGCTCCAGCCTGGCCGAGGGCGTGTTGCCTGGGACTCCCATCCCCACTTCGCTTCAGCAGGCTCCGTGTCCAGCAGTGCTGCCCGCTGTTACTCAGTCGGAGATTGGGGCCTTTCCGTCTCATTCTCCAGGGGATATTCGTGCTTTGCAGGAGGCTGATCCCCTCCTCAAGAATTTCTTGGTATACTGGAGGAGGCAGTCCCCGCCCTCTTCGGAGGAAAGGAGTCAGCTCCCCAAACCAGTCATGGTTCTGCTGCGTCAGTGGGATCGTCTGGTGGAGAAGGATGGCATCCTTTATCGCCGTATTTTGCGTCCGGGTGGAGGTGAGGAAGCCCTCCAACTTGTTCTTCCAGAGGCTCTGAAGCCTGAGACCTTGAGGCAGCTGCACCAGGACCATGGGCACCAAGGTATTGAGCGTACCACTGAACTGGTCAGGCAGCGTTGCTATTGGCCCGGGATGTCCTCTGACATCAAACAATGGGTTCAGCGTTGTGAACGCTGTCAGGTCGCGAAGGACTCAGAGTTGGGGCCTCATAGTTATATGGGCCACCTGTTGGCATCCAGGCCAAATGAAATTCTGGCCATAGATTTCACACTGTTGGAACCTTCTCGTAGTGGAGTCGAAAACGTCCTGGTCATGACTGACGTTTTCAGCAAATACACTGTCGCAGTCCCTACCCGGGACCAGCGGGCCTCTACTGTGGCCCAGGTCCTATTGACGGAGTGGTTTTTTAAGTTTGGCGTTCCTAGCCGCCTCCACTCTGACCAGGGTAGAAATTTTGAGAGTCTGGTGATGCAACAGTTATGTGAGTTGTATCGGGTAGCTAAGTCCCGTACAACCCCCTACCACCCAGCGGGTAATGGGCAGTGTGAACGGTTTAACCGAACCCTCCATAACCTCCTTCGGACCCTGCCATCATCGCGGAAACGCGACTGGGCTGCATGCTTACCACACGTGCTCTTTTGCTATAATAGCACGCCCCATCAGGGCACTGGAGAGTCGCCCTTTTTCCTGATGTTTGGCAGGGATCCTAGGCTGCCTATTGATTTCCTTCTAGGCCGGGTTCAGGACCCAGTGCCTGGAGAGGTTCAGGACTGGGTGGCCGAGCATCAAGCCAGGTTAATGGTGGCTTTTGAGGGAGCTCGGGCACGGTTGTCGCTGGCTGCTGACCGTCGCAAGGAGCGCCATGACCAGAGAGTCCACCCTGTTCCTTTAAAGGTCGGTCAGCTGGTGTATCTTCGAGATCACAGCGCCCGGGGCCGGCACAAGATCCAGGACCTATGGAGCTCTGTGGTCTATCAGGTGTTGAGGGCACCCCAAGAGAATGGGGCTGTTTACACCATTTCCCCCGTGGGAGACTTGGAGAAGGTTCGACATGTCCATCGCGACATGTTGAAGGCACAGGTCAGCCCAGGGCCTCCTGCACCTGGTCCACAGGCTCCACCCCCGCCTGTGCCTGCTGACTCAGAGCGGACCTCTCTGAGTGATGATGAGTTGTGGCTCCTTGTCCCTGAGGTACCTTCACAACCTGTGGCACCTGTGGCGTCATCTTCTGATGCCTCTGTCCGTGCCGTCGGGTGAGAAAGGCGACATCTCACTGATTCTGATCCGTCGGTGAGTCTGCGCTTTGTGTTTACATCTTTGTGCCGAATCTGTTTTCCTGCTCTCATTTACCGTTTTAGCTGTTTGGTGGTTGTTGAAATTTTGTGAGGTTTAAACTGAGATTCTGGTGTTTCGGGCAAAATAAGTGTATATTTAAAAATCGATTCAGGATTTTAAGGAATGGATATCACGTTTCCAAGCTAGAATCGATTTTAATCGTTAAATCGATAATCAAAACCCACCCCCATATATAAGTCACTTAGATATCTTAAACATGTTATTGTTTGGCTTTTTCCAATGTTTTATTTGTTCCTGAGTAAATCGGTTTGGCTGAGATTAAAGTTATAGATTTTATACAGCTAAACAAATGTCAAACAGAAAACTGAGTACACAGAAGTGTGAGATGGTCGATAATTTACTCCAGTGTCCTGTTATATTTTAGATAGCAAGGAGCAGACGGCTGAGTTTATTAAACTCCACCGAGACAATCTGCAAATTTCATTAAAATTTAATAAACTATCATCTTATCTTTACTTTTTGTTAGCACATACCTTAAACACTTCAAGCTGTGAGCTAATAATAGTTACATAAGAGCAGATGCATCCTTGTGCAATAAGCTGTATGTTTTACGTCCAACGGACGCATGATCTGATTAGTCGACTAATCGCAATAATAATAGGTGACTAGTCGACTATCAGAATAATCATTTTTGGCAGCCCTAATCCAGAGCACCCCACCCAACCCCCACACCTTTCTCACCTCCATTGAAACTATGTGCCCCCTTTACATTTCTGTCTGCCCCCTCATATATGCCTGTCTAGAACCGGCTCTGGTTGGGAGCACGCACTGGGCTGTCCAAACCACGGACAAACAGTATCCCACAGTTGTTTGTGTTTTTGAACCAATTTTGCACAGAGAGGCATTTTTTGAAAAATGTATTGATAGCAATGTTGAATATTATTATACAGGAAAAAAAACTACAAATAATTACACCATGACGCCTCTCCTTTCTAAATGGAGGGACAGTAGCTGCGTGTGTATATGTAAGCGTGTAAAAACTGCAGATAGTAAGATTAACTGTAACAGTATTTTGAATCTATCCACCATTGTAGAAATTCATCTCATGTAAGCAATAATGTGGCCCACAGCATGATGTGAAAAAGGCACACACCTTTGATGTTGCGTGACAAACTCCGTATTCCACTCGTCCACACGTAAACATTTTCGAAAATCTCCAACCTGGCAGGAGTCTTTTAAAAAAAAATCGCAGTTTTCAGTGATTCGAAACGCCGTTTACGTGTGGACGAAAGGTCAAAATGCATAGAAAAAGCTGCTTTTTCAAAAGTACCAGTGTAGGTGTGGACGTAGCGTAAAAGAGTTAGTAGTTATTTTTATTTGCTTATTATTTACTTTTATTTACTTGTATTTGTTTAATTGTTTACTAAAGGTTTAAGGTGCGAAATAACTGCTATGGAGCTTGAAAACAAAGTATGGGCGTGTGTGGTTGGAGGATGTGTTTGTGCGGGTGTGTGTGTGGGAGGGTGAAGATTTTCTTGTAAAACAAGGGGGGACCTAGCAAGTAAGTCAGCAAATTCAGAAATAAAATCCTTAACGAATTCGGGGGGGATACACCACAGCACAGAGAAATGGGGGGACGCAGTTCAGTTCCAATAACTGCACCTCAAAGCTGGGGTGCAGAATAGATGACAGCTGCCGACATCGAAATTTGTTATTGAAAACTGAAGCTAGCCCTCCACCTCTGCCAGTGGTCCGGGGTGAGCTCAGAAAGGTGAAATTAGGTGGGAGCAGCTCTGAGAAAGAAAAGAACTCACCAGGGCGAAGCCAAGTTTCAGTCAAGAATAAGAAGTCAAGCCCGGATGAGAGAATAAAATAATTTAAGACAAAGTCTCATTAGCCAGTGACATCGTGTTTAACAAGGCCGTATGGAGAGTGGTGTTGCTGTTGCTGGTTGGAGAGCGTTGCAGCAGACGAAGGTTGCCATGATTCACACCACCCCTGGGGGACCGCGCCCAGCAGCAAACGGGTGGAAGATCAGCCAGCAGCTCCGGGCACGACTGAAGTTTAACAGGGTGAATCCAACGATGACAAACAGTCTGAGGTTAGTGGAGTCTCAAAGAGCAGAGAATGAAGGTAGGACGTCCAAAGGTATGCGATGATTTGTCACAACATGTGAGTTAAAGTAGGCCTTAAGGTGAACATGGATACCACCCAGTTTACCCAATCTGCGTGAACGTTTCCTTAATGAGAGGGTAGGTGATAGGTACTGTAGGTGATCAGGATAATCCAACAAGGAAGAAGGAGGATTCACAGATTTCCATTTCAAGTTGAGTGTCTGGTGTGGAATTATATAGCATTATATAGCTTTTTAGCATTATACTTTTTAGCATTGTACTGTTTAAACATTATACTTTTAAGCAGGCCCCTGTGTGATCTTAGGAGCAAGAATAGTTGAAGTAACATCACAGGAAAAAGATGCATAGGCGAGATACTAAGAAATAGCACAGAAGTTGGAGTAGATAAGGAGGAGGCAAAAGGGCAGCGTTAAAAATAGTTTAACACCTTGGATAAGTATAGACTAGAAAAACAGAACTAAGGAGGAGAGCGGAAACCCCCTGCGCAACACACACTTGACACATACAGAGTACACACTCATGACACTTGACATGACCCGCACACACGCCCACCTACAGTGACACACACACACATATTGCAGATAGAGACATGCACATCACACACACACACACACACACACACACACACACACACACACACACACACACACACACACACACACACACACACACACACACACACACACACACACACAAACACACACACAAACACACACACAAACAATTAAGACGTGCATTTAAGAAAGGAGTTAAAGATAGGGCAAGACCTTAAAAAGAAAGGTAGAAGACGATAGATGAGAAAGTAGTTGTTTTGATTGAAACTGTGTGACGTATAGGCGAATGTGATATCAGAATAACAGGAAAGGTGGGAGGTAAATAAGGAACCTTGGAATAATATAAATGTAACAGTTCGAAGGACTGCCCTTCGAATCTGCGAGAGGCTTTATGCTGAGCTGATTCCCTCCTGCGCAGGGTGTAGCGACTTCCACAGTCGCTAGAGGCCGGGGATGGAGCTTGCCTCTTTGCCTGACGCGCTGTCAACTTTACGCAATAATGCGAGAGGTGGAATTGTTTGCTTATTTATTAAAGTGCTTTGAGAGTTTACAGAGTAATGTGATCATCTCACGATTTGGACTCTTACAACGTCACAGGCTCTAATGTAACAAAGCAAAACATGTTGTGCAGCAGTCAACAAAAACTACGGCTACCCAGCCCTCCACATTTTGTCACATTACAGCCACAAACATGAATCAAATTTATTGGAATTCCACGTGAAAGACCAATACAAAGTGGTGTACACGTGAGAAGTGGAACAAAAATCATACATGATTCCAAACATTTTTTACAAATAAATAACTGCAAAGTGGGGTGTGCGTAATTATTCAGCCCCCTGAGTCAATACTTTGTAGAACCACCTTTTGCTGCCGTTACAGCTGCCAGTCTTTTAGGGTATGTCTCTACCAGCTTTGCACATCTAGAGACTGAAATCCTTGCCCATTCTTCTTTGCAAAACAGCTAGTCTAGTTTATGTTTCACCTATGTCTCCTTGTTTATGAGTCTTTTTCTGTTTGTCATGTGTTATCTCCTCGGCTATAGGTTCCACTTGTGTGTGTCTCTCTCCTCTGTGTCCCTCTCTCGCTCCCTCTCTCTGTCTCTTGTGTCAAGCTTGTGTGTCCCAGTTCATGTCTCTCCATGTTTCCTGTTTTATTTTGAAAGGTCTGTTGTTTCCATGTTCAGTGTGTTTAGTTTTACTTTACCCTGTGGCGCCATGAACATTTGTGTCAGCTGTGTCTCCCCAGGTCACTTCAAGTCACAGAGGTTTGGCTACCACTCAGGTTCATGTCCATGCTCATGTTTAGACTTTTTCACGTTTATGTTCCTGTTCAGCTTCATGTTCTTGTCTCTCGTCATTGTTTTCATAGTTTGTTAGTTCTTTCCCAGTTTAGGTTTTAGTTTAGTTTCGCCCCTTTCACCTTGCCTTGTTTTTTTGTTTTTGGATATTAACCTGAAATAGACAGCTCACTTTTTGTTTAAACATCAGTTAATTTCTCCCGTGTCTGCTTTTGGGCCCACTGAATAAACACACCAGCGTTGCCCACCGTGATAGGCTGTGCACATTTATCATTCACACTGTTTATATATTGTATTATTATATATTATTCTTCATGGTATATATACAGTGAATAATAGTAATACTATATAGCCTGATTAATAAACATGGTCAGCCTTTTCTAATCTTAGGACTGGGCTTTGCTTCATTAATTACACTGTATTTATTAAGTACATGTAGAGGGACCTTTTCATCTGTCACTGTCAAGAGTGACACATGAGGATCAACTTTTGCTGTTTGAAAATATATAGTTTTAGTTTATTTCATTACTGCTTGTGGCGTGTATGTCACAGGCAAGGCTTTAAAAACTCAGCATAGGTGTTACAATAAAAACCTTTTATATAGTTGACCAACAGTCTCAATAAACATGTGCAGGGCAACCTGTGTTCATTAATTTAACCAAACTAACAAACATTCAATCTAAGGATATCCTCTATATTTATTTTTTGTTTTAGTTAGTTTTCCAAATTCCCAAAATAATTTTCATTTTTTCTGCACAGTTTAGTTTTTTTTTTTTTTTTAACTGAATTAACTAAATTCTGTGAAATATGTGTTATTAGTATCATTGTTAACTGTTAGTTTTACTGTTTAAATCAGAGCAGCATGGTGGCTTGGTGTTTAGCATTGTTGTCCTGAGATCCCGAGTTCAAATCCACCTTCTGGTTGGGCCCTTTCTATGTGGAGTTTGCATGTTCTCCCTCTGTTTGCGTGGGTTCTCTCCGGGTACTCCGGCTTCCTCGAACAGTCCAAAGACATGCAGCTGGTGGGGTTAGGTTAATGAGCAATTCTAAATTGCCTGTAGGTGTGAATGTGAGTGCAAATGGTTGTCTGTCTTTCTGTGTTAGCCCTGGCGAGCTGTCCAGGGTGTATCTTGCCTCTCATTCTTTGGCAGCAATGACTCTGATAAGTATAACTGTAAGAGAACAGATGGGTTTAAATCACACTGTGGTCACAAAACATAGCAGAGAGGACCACCTAGTGGTAGGCAGTGTTGGGACTAACGCGTTATTAAGTAACGCGTTACAGTAACTACGTTATTATTGTGGTAACGAGCACGGTAACTAGTTATTATGCCAAAACCAGGAACGCGTTACTCGTTACTGGGATTTAGATAGGCTCGTTACTCGTTACTTCGTGTGGTGGATATCGCGGAGCTTCCACAGATTCAATAACATTAGCAAGTGGTGGAAGCCAGCAGGTGGATGAAGGAAAAGGGAGGCAAGAGGAGAGACCCGAAGCGGCCGCCGGTCCGAGTGTCAGGTGAACTGAACTTCAGGTAAGAAGTTATGACCTGCAGTCTATCTGGGTCAGATATAAACCAAGTTTAGGTGGAGTTTATTTTCGTTATGCTGACATTTTCGTACTGCGTGCTAGCTAGCATGACGGAGTTTCTATACAGCTGGGTGGGTGCTATGTTACTGATGTTGAACTTTATTTTGTTCTTACGGTTAATTATTAGAGTTGCCAACCGTCCCGTAAAAAACAGAATCGTCTGGTATTCAGAGAAAATATTACGCGTTTCGTACTGAGGTGAAAAGGAACACAGTTTGTCCCGGACATCAGCTACAATGAAAAAGACACAAAGCTGAAGCTGCACAGCTGCCTCTTCTTCTCTCATTCTCTCCCGTTTCTACTTCAATCACGAAACTGATCAATGATCAGCTGATCGGCTTTTCTCTCTTGTTTATTTATCGCCCACTTTGCGCCAGAAAGAGGAAACCAGCGGATGTCGCGTTAAACAACAGCAGCACGTTTAAGCTTGATCAGCTGTTGTTAGAATTTATTTAATATTAATTTCTAGTATCAGCTGATGTTTGTTGGAGTCACAGCTGTAAAGCTGCTGGTCATGATATCGGTTTGGTTATCTGGTGAGAGGGAAACATGCAGACGAAACCAGGAGATGTCCTTACTGAATCATCAGAGCTGAACAGGTGATGTAGAAACAGGTTTACCTTTTAGGTGACATGAATGAGTTGAAGGGAAGTTATGAGCTGTTTCTGAGAGACAAATAACACCAGGATCCTTTTCCAAGTAGCTGACAGCTGGTAACTGTGCAGGGGCGGGTCTAGCAAAGTGTTGCCAGGGGGCCAGGTAGGGCATTAACAGGGAAAGGGGGGCACAAGGAAATACTTTTCTTTATTATTCTCATTTAAAATGTCTCGCTTTTAAAAATAATAATTATCTGAGTCTTACAACAAACGATTGATAGATTGATACATATATACCATCAGAACAGTGTACATCACTGTCACAACAGTGTTTGTTTTCATTCAAAGGCTTTATGATTTTTCCTATAATGGTGGGCCGGTCTCTAGTCAAAATGCCCGGGACGATTGTTTTGTCCCAGTCCAGCTCTGTATGCAGCTCATCTGCAGTCTGGTGTTACCTACATCTTCCTATTCAGAAGGCAGAATTTCCAAGTTCTGAGTACAATCAAAAGCACCACGACTGCAGTTTTTGTGTTGGATGTAAAAAGCAGGCTAGAATCATGGCGGCGGTCAACGACGGTCCAGGCGTGGGATTTCTCTCGTGGAAATGTGCACATTATTTTTTCCTTTCTGTTGGTAGGTGGCACAGTGCACTTGTGGCAAGTAAGCAAGCTAGAAGACTGGTAGTCTGGCTGGGTATCCAGTTACGGAAGCAACACATTAACAAGAGAATTCTGAGTAAAACCAAAGTTACTTTCCCTAGTAACTAGTTACTCTGAAAGTAACGAGTAACTTGAAGTAACTGAGTTACTTTTTTAGAGAAGTAACTAGTAATGTAACTAAGTTACTAATTTAAAGTAACTTACCCAACACTGGTGGTAGGTCATAAAAGGAAAATGTTTCATCATGTTTCATTCAATATTTACCATGATAATGAGATTGTGGTGAGCAAATATTAGACTCTTCATATAGGAAGAGTGCAAAATTCAAATTGTCTTCAGTATTCTTTTTTAATCTTAATTAAATTGCTTTTTAGAGAAAACTAAAATGGAGGAAGAAAACATTAAAAATGTTGTTTCGTAGGCACTGGCAGGTTTGAGTTTGAACTCTAAAATCAAACAAATGAAATATAAATTCTTGATGACATGAAAAATTAATGCCTTCCTTTGTTCAAAAGTTAAAAATAGAAGAAAGGATATTAAAAAATTCAAGCTCAAATACTCAGATAAATACAAAAATTTATCTGTATTAAAAATATGTTCACAAGCATCACTTTTGATTTACAGGAAGTGGTGAAACTGTCTGGCTGACAGGCTGAACAATCAAACTTTGTTGTTTTATTTTTATGAATTTTCTGTGTACATTAAAAAAAATCCCATTTCACTGGTTTATCAGAGCACCTTTAGGTATATGTCACAAAGAAGGCCCACTTGGAGGTATTTAAAGTTATTTGGAAAAAGCGAAAATAAGATTTGATTAAAAAAAAAATCTTTTTCACAAATACAAATATAACAGGGCAACAAAGGAAAAACGTCAATTCCAGTGTTTCTGTCATGGTCCCTCAGTCCTCATCATGTGTATGTTCCATTTTCCATAATGTGAAAATCCACAATGCTTTTCACTCAGCCTTTAGTGCTTTCTTCGAAAGTATACCAGCAAGAAGGCAGCCATAATCCCTTAAGAATATACTCAAACTCTAAAGGCCTGAGGTACAAAGTAAGCGATCAGTAGTCCAAATAAGATAGCAGAGAGCAGCTATTCCAGAGGTTTGCAGCTTTTGTAAGACCACAGGACAGTCCCGATATCTCCTGGATTGTCACAGACATTTTTAAAAAATCCTTCCTGTTTTTTATATTTCCTTCTTCGTTTACAGCCATTTTTATCAGAATCAGAATCAGAACTTTATTGTCATTGTCACAGGAAAACGAAATTAAGAATGGTCCCCGATCATTGCATCATCCCTAGCAATATCAAAATATAAATAAAAACAATAAAATTCAATAAATAAAATAGAATACTTAAAATACTAATAAGACGTAACAGTAAACATTCACATACATTCCCACATACATACTTCAGACTGTGCATAGATTAACACAAGAGTGGCGTGATGGATATTTTTTTGTAGTATTCAGATGTGCTATTGCAGTTGGATAAAAGCTGTGTTTGAGTCTATTTGTCCTTACGCTGATTGCCCTGAACCGTCTGCCTGAGGGCAACAGTTCAAACAGGGAGTGGCCAGGATGTGAGGTGTCTTTTATGATGTTTTGGGCCTTTTTAAGACAGTGGATGTTGTGTAGAACTTCCAGTGTGGGGAGAGGGCAGCCAGTGATCTTTTGGGCGATGTTAATGATCCCTTGGAGTGCTTTCCTCTGAGCCCCTGTGCAGCTAGTGTACCAAATGCATATGCAGTAGGTTAGAACACTCTCAATGGTGGCTCTGTAGAAGGACACCAGCAGTCTCTGTGTGATGTTATTCCTCCTGAGAATTCTCAGGAAGTACAGTCTCTGTTGGGCCTTTTTCAGCAGCTCGGAGGTGTTCACACTCCAGGAAAGGTTCTCCTCTATATTGACTCCCAGGAAGCGGAAGCTTGCCACCCTTTCTACTAGAGATGGACCGATCCGATATTACGTATCGGTGTCGGTCCGATACTGACCTAAATTACTGGATCGGATATCGGCGAGAAATAAAAAATGTAATCCGATCCATTAAATATAAAAAAAAAAACACCTCACAAAACTTGCGACACGGCGTAACTCGGCTCATAACCGTAGCACGTCGGAGCAGTGTGCGTCAGGTGATAGAGCGGCTGTGTGTATTTGTAGCCTGCTACCAAACCAGCATTTCATCTCCCAGGAAGTGATCCCAGAGAGAAGTAAAGCAAGTGTGTAAGTTCATCTCTGAATGTTTGTAAAGCATTCCCACGTTAAGCTTAACAACCGATATATGGAGCGACTGCCTCTCTCTCTCTCACCTTCCTGCTCCTACTTCAATCGTGAAACTGCTTAATGATCAGCTGATCGGCTTTTCTGTCGCGAGTCCGTGTCTCTTCTTTGTTTTTGGTCCACTTTGCACCAGAAAGAGGAAACCAGCGGCTGAACAACAGCAGCACGTTTAAGCTTGATAAGCTGTTGTTAGAATTTATTTAATATTACTTTCTACACCAGGATCCTTTTCTACGTAGCTGACGGCTGGTAACTGTGCAGGGGCGAATCTAGCAAAGTTTAGCCAGGGGGGCCCATAGGGCATTAACAGGGAAAAGGGGGCACAAAGACATACTTTTCTTTCTTATTCTCATTTAAAATGTCTAGCTTTTAATAAATAATTATCTGAATCTTACACCCAAAGTTTTAATCTGATGTAAAATGTATATTAGTCCATTACTGTATATAGTAACTGTTAAGTCTAATATACCCTAGTAAGCTATAGTACTTTTTCCTTTGGGAAGGTACCATCTGTGCAGTCTGCAGTTCTGTTGAAGAAAGATGTTGAGTCTATTTAATTATTCTTGAAAAATAATTTATTTCTGTGCATTTTTTTTCACACTGCATCAAATTAAAGTTGATTACATCGATTAAGCATCATGAGGCGGAGGGTGGGGGGTGGTTCTCTATTTTCTTTTGCTGGGAGTTTGCAACCCTATTAGTTAGGTTGCTTAATATTTCTGCTAAGTACTCTTTAAAATACCAGAATTGGGAGGATGGAGCAGGTTTAAGTTTATTAGATTGATCAGTGTTGCTGAACTATGAAATATTTTGGGTGCAGTGTATTTTTTACATACAGGTATAACAGAATAGCTTTAGTGTTGATGTTTACTTAAACTTGAGTATGAACTTATACAAAATGCAGCAAGATATTGAAAAAACTGTTTTATTGATTATAAAACACACTATATCGGATTCATATCGGTATCGGCAGATATCCAAATTTATGATATCGGTATCGGTATCGGACATAAAAAAGTGGTATCGTGCCATCTCTACTTTCTACACAGGCCCCATTAATGAATAGTGGTTGGATCTCTGCCTTTTTCCTTCTGAAGTCTATTATGAGTTCTTTGGTTTTTGAAGTGTTTAGGAGGAGGTTATTGGTCTTACACCATGACGTCAGCTGCTCCACCTCGTCTCTGTACGTCGACTCGTCTCCCTTGGAAATGAGCCCCACCACTGTGGTGTCGTCTGCAAATTTCACAAAGATGTTGCTGTGGTGGCGAGGAGTGCAGTCGTGTGTATAGAGAGAGTAGAGCAGTGGACTGAGCACACAGCCCTGGGGTGAGCCAGTGCTGAGACTCAGGGCTGAGGATGTGTGATGGCCAACTCTGACTCTCTGTCTACGGCCCGAGAGGAAGCTATTGATCCACATGCAGGTGCTGTATGGAAGCCCCAGGTCTTGTAGCTTGGCCACCAGTTTGTGTGGAAGGATGGTGTTAAAAGCTGAGCAGTAATCCACGAAGAGCACCCACACATAGCTCCCATGCTCTTCCAGGTGTGTTACTACAGCATGGAGTGCTGTGGCTACAGCGTCTTCCGTGGACCGGTTTGCTCTGTAGGCAAACTGGTGTGGATCCAGGCTGCGGGGCAGGGCTGCTGTGATGTGTCTGCGGACCAGCTTCTCAAAGCATTTCATTACCACTGGGGTGAGTGCCACCGGTCTGTAGTCATTCAGGCCGGTGATGTGGGGCTTCTTAGGCAAGGGGACTATGGTGGAGGACTTCAGACAAAGTGGGACAGTCGCCTGTGCGAGGGATTTGTTGAAGATCCTGGTGAAGATCCCAGCCAGCTGTTCTGCACAATCCCTCAATATTCAACCTGGCACACCATCAGGACCCGCCGCCTTCCTCAAGTTAACAGCCTGCAGCATGCGCCTCACCTTGTGCTCTTCCAGGGTGAGGGTGGTGCTGCTATGGGTGGCGTGTTGCTGCTGTGGCTCCAATACCTCCGGTACCATGGTCTCAAAGCGGGCGAAGAAGATATTCAGCTCCTCTGCCAGCTCCAGGTCACTGTCCGCAGCTCCGAGATTGACCTTATAGTTGGTTAGGTGCTGGATGCCTTGCCACACCTGCCGGCAGGTGTTACTCTCCAGATGGTCCTCAATCCTCCTCCTATAGTCCCCCTTCGCCTCTCTGATGCATCTCTTCAGGTTGGATCGGGCTGCGGTGTACTGATCCCTGTTGCCAGACCTGAATGCAATGTTCCTCTCCTTCAGCAGCTACCTGACCTCCCGGGTCATCCAGGGCTTTTGGTTGGGGTAAGCCCGGATACATTTGACTGCTGTAACAGTGTCTATGCAGTGTTTTATATAGCAGAGAACAAGTCCTGATGTTCAAAGATATCCCAGTTAGTCCTGTCAAAACAGTCTTGCAGCTGCTGAGAGGCACCCTCTGGCCATATGGTAATATTCTTTGTGATGGTAGGAGCAGTTTTCTTGAGGGGGGCATATGCAGGGATTAGAAACAGTGACAAGTGGTCAGACTGACCCAGATGTGGGTCAAGAAGGGGTAAAGAAGCTGAAATTTGCACTGAAAAGAAAATTTGCCATGAGCAGGATTCGAACCCGGCCCTCCTGGTCGCAAGGCAGCTAGTCATCTCACTGAGCCAAACTCATTCTCACAAGAAAAGAAATGGAGAGACTGACAATTATGCTGAAATGAGCAGAAGCTTCTGAGAATAATGCTGATATGAGGTGAAATGGTTGAAAATTCTGCAGAAAAGAGGTAAGTCAGCAGAAATTCTGCTGAAAAGAGGTGAATCAGCAGAAATTCTGCTGAAAAGAGGTGAATCAGCAGAAATTCTGCTGAAAAGTGGTTAACAAGCAGAACGTTGCACTGAAAAGAGGTGAATCAGCAGAATTTCTACTGTAAAGAGGTTTTTGGTGAAAACAGCTGAAAGAGCTGGAATTTGTGCTGAAAAGGGGTGAAGCAGCTGAAATCTGTGTTGAAAAGAGTTAAAAAGTTCAACTGAGTACTGAAAATATTGTTGCCACAAGCGGGATTTGAACCCGGGCCTCCCAGTCTGAGAACGGCTGCTCATCTCACTGAGCTAAAACACAGCTAAGCCCGGCGAGCAAAATCAGTGACCCCACTGATAATGTGGAAGAAATGGGCAAAAAATATTCCAAAAAAAATTCAATATCTCAAAAAGTATAGAAGTTATGAGCACCAAAAGTCATAACCGGCATAAGCAGAAATAGCAGAATTTTTTTAAAGTTTGAATGGCGAAAATCTAAGCATAAATGACAATCCAATAATATAACTCTGACAATAAGATCAGAGAATAATCACATCATGCATCTGCTTGTTTGCCTTCTGAAAATACAATTACAAAAATGTTTCTTTAAAAGAAATTAAAAGTTAAAAGTTATTAAAAGTTATTAAATTTGAATACTAAAAATAAAAGACTAAACTATTAGTTTTGGATCACAAACATTTTTAAAGATTTAGGAGTTAGTGTAAAAAGACAATTTTGAAAGAATTGCAGTACAAACAACGAAAGAGAGAAAGAAAGAGATCTTTTTTTATTGATGCTGTTAGTTTTATTAGAAAGTAGAAAATGTAAAAGGCATATAAAAATGTTGCTGGGGTTTTCATAAACAAATTTTTTATGTCAATTTTCTAGTTAACAGTACTAAGTATTGTCTTTTCACAAGTAAGACAATAAAAGATGGGTAAAGGTCGTTTTCCACTGCAAGAAGAAATTATTTTAGGAATTGTTCTTGTAGAAATTCTTTCAGAAATAGCCACATTTATGTAGACTCTACAGCAACAGCAGCCAAAATGCAATTCTGGAAAATGAAATAATCCACAAACCATCACAATGATTGTCCAAGAGAAAGGCTACAAAGAGGATCTGGTTTTATGTTTCTGCAGTGGATAGTACTAACCATGAGATGGCTGATATCATATATGTGTAGTCTCTATGGTGAAAGCAGTGACAGATTAAGCATAAAAGCATCAAAGATTTTTGGCTTGCTTAGCTCATATGTATTGATGCCTGTGGATTCATGGCATTTCATATGACTTCATTGTTTCTTTGATCCAGTTGAGTTGTTTGTTTGAGCTGAATGCGTAGACTCCCGGTACGTTCTCTTTACTCTTACACGGGATTCCAAAAGAAGTAGCTCCAACCAGCACCCCATTGCACAACAGTGGCCCTCCTGAATCCCCCTGCAGCAAGAACAAATACATGGTAGTCATTCTTTGACTACTCGTGGATGTTATTAAATCCCAGTTCTTTGTATTCTTTAAGGCAAAGAAAGACACGGCTCAAAATGGTGTAACTCAAAAATGATCTTTAATTTTACATTTTCCGGAAAATGGAGACTGAGCACACACACAAACGCCAGCTCACGTCTGGGGCATCAGGAGCCTGTCTCGCTATATATAAACTACGGAAGGGGAGTCTGTCTTCCTACTGTCAGGGGTTGAGGTGAAGGGAGACCAGACATCAGAGCAGGAAGGTGAAAGCTCAGAGGACATATCAGCTTTTGAGGAGCCTGAAAAGACGTTTTTCTTCAGGCTTGTCTCCTGTATGGTGGTTGATAAATCAAATTCCAGAACCTCAAAGCCCCAGCTCATACAATACTTCTTATCCACAATGGACACTATCTGTCATCATTTTGCACCTTCTCAGGGTCCTCAAAAGCTGGTATGTCCTCCTTCTGAACTTTCACCTTGCTGCTCTAATGCAGGGGTGTCCATTTGATTCAGGTGTGTCGGAGCAAGGCTGCATCTAAAGCTGCAGGACAGTAGCTCTGGAGGACTGGACTTGGACAGCCCTGCTCTAATGTCAGGCCCTGACAGCTCTTAATATGACTCTGCTTCATCATATCATTTTGTGATCTAACAAGACTTTATGTCCACTTCAAGAGACAAAAGATAAATAAATAACAATAAAAAAGATACAACATGTTTCTTTGAAACAAAATATTTAAATTATCTGAAAATAAAATTTAATAAAGTATTTTTATTCTGGGTTTCAGGAGAGTAACTTTTGCTTCACGTGGTATTGATCAGTGAATTATCAACTTACCTTGAGCAACATGAGGTCATTGACCTTGGTTACTTCATGATAGCCAGGATGAGGAAATTGTTTCTCAACCACTCTGACCTGCCAAGAATCAACTTCCACTTTCCTGCGGGAGTGCACTCCCAGTATCACTAGAATCATACTGTAAACAAAAACAGTTCATGTATATAAAATGCTAATAGGTCAGGAGTTTGTAAAACAATCATAAAATAATCATAGTTGCCTCAGTATATTTGGAAAATTTCACCCGTGCTGTTATTGAGCCTTAAATGAATTTCAAGATATTTTCTCACAGCTGAATGAAAATTTCAACATTATAAAAATGTTTTAGATGATAAAATCTATCTCATATTTCATGTGTATGTAGCTGTGATGTCTGTTATTCTGTAACTGAGTGCAATTTTGTCTCTCGGACAATGACTAGTGCAAACAAAATACTCTGTGAAGATACAACACACAATAAAATGGACAAAGTATAAATAAAAAATGAACAATAACTTATTTCCCAGTGTTTTAAATGTTGTATATTCATCCTCTCCATTTATTAGGCAGTTTTAGATTAATAATTATAATAAAGCGTTTTGAAAAGATTCTGAACAAAATAAACTGACACATTTTAGTGTCTACTTTATTGTTCCAGTTCTGAAGCAAATGTAACATTAAAATACCTTTAAACAGAATTTGTATGTTTGTTATTTAAAAGGCACCTTTTATACATATTTATGAATATTTTAAAGGCTGGATTAGAACTGTTTTTTGTCATTTCTTGGAGTGTAATCAACTTCTGTTTTCATTAATCTGCCAAGCTGTCAGATCAAGTCATGTCTTATAGACCTTTTCCTTGTGACCTCTCGTTAGATCTCTTTATTTATTATCTTTCCCACAGTCAGTTAAACATAAATATTGCAATATTTTGATTTGAAAGTTTAAGAAAAGTAAGCGTTATTACTCATTGCAGTGGGCGGCTGTCAGGACCCATTGTGGATGGATTAATGTCCTGCCACACAAAGATTGTACACCTACAAAAAAGGCCATGAAAGGCAACGAGTGTGGCTTGACTTCTGTCCCCCCAATAATCTCAGAACCATGACCTAAAGCAAAAAGAAAATATCCAGTCACATAACAAAATCAGCAGATGATACAGTCAAAAACAGATGAGTGAAACAAACACCCTTCACCAACTGCTTTTGTAATGCTGAAACATGTAAATAATGTGACTATGCATTCTACTTGTTTAAATGAATGAGAAAATTGTCTACAAGTAAATTAAAGTATAATAGAAAAATATGAATCACCTGGCTGGATGATCATGAGGAGCATGCATGAAACAAAAACACTGAAATAACTCTGGCAGAACATTTTGCCTTTTGTCTCTGGTAGATGTTGAATGCACTGAAACTGTGACGCTCAGCTTTATATAGAGAGCTGAAAGGATGTGGTCTGACAACTGAAATGAACAAGTCAGCAAAATGGGCTCCTAAACGCTTCTAAGGTTGTTATCAAATATTAACAACCTTACACCATTTACCATCACCACCACCACCAACAACAATAACAACAGCAACACACACACATATATTTACACACTTTTTGATCATGAGAAATTTGACTCGGTGTATTTCTCATGGATGAATACTTCATTGTACTTGTATGACTGCTAAACTAAACTTAGATTATTGTAATTTTCATTCTGTGCTTTAAAGACTTCCATATTTCATGAAATATTGTCATTCAAATTCATGGGACAATTGAGAGGAATGTGTAATCAACATCTGAGTGAAACGAACTGCTTTATAATACATATGTAGTGTGTTTTACATGTCATATGGTGTATGATATGTAATACAGCAATATATGTTTCACACATTACTGATGTATTACATTTTAATCGATTCCAAGATGGACAAAATGTTTTATTTTAAAATTAAAATTAAAAGTAAAATAAAATAGAAGACATTACTTACCTGACTGGATGATGAAGAGAAACATGCATGAGAAGAAAACACTGAAATTCCTCAAGCAGGACATTTCTTTGAAATTGTTTGATCAGATGTTGAATGTTGAAACTGACTGTGATGCTCCGCTTTATATGTTGAACTACAAGGATGTGGTATGACCACAGAATTAATGAATCAGCAAAATTAACATATGCACACAAATGGTTAATAATATGTGGTCAAGTATAAACACACACACACACAGAGTTTGGGGAAGGTTACTTTTAAAATGTATTTTTGTGTTTCTGTCATGTAGAGATTGTGCTTAACTGTATGAAGCTTTTTAGACATTATGAAACAGATGATACGTAAAAGCGAATTTTGCCAAGATACTTTTTTAAATTATCTTTTTTTCTTTAAAAAAATCTACTACATCATGTGTAACTTTTTATAATAATAACAATAATAATAATAATAATAATACATTTTATTTGAAAGCGCCTTTCAAAACACTCAAGGTCACTGTACACAGTAGAATAAAAAGCAACATGAAAGCAAGCAGTTTACACAATCACAAAAACATAAGACATAAATTTAAAATAGCCGAGTGGAGAGGTTATGTGGGATAAGCTATTTTGAACAAGTGAGTTTTGAGTTGGGACTCAAAGAGAGAGAAGGAAGAGATATTTCTTAAATCAGGAATTCCAGAGTCGTGGAGCAGAGCAGCTGAAAGTATGGGCAGAAATCTGTGCCATCAGAAACTGAATTTGAATAAGTTAAATTTGAATTTGAATTGCTCAGATTGAATCTGAATTGTAACTTGAATAAATGCTTTTAAAAACTGAATATGAATTAGCCTAATTTGAAATTCAATTTATTGGTTTGAAAATGATCATCACTAAATTGAAATTGAATTTTATTTTTGAAAATGAATTCATTTGCTTTGAAACTGTATTTTATCCTTTAAAAATTTAGCTCTCGAATAATTTCAGATTCACTTCTCACCATTCAGTTTCAGTTCTACAATTCAATTTCAGTTCCAAAATTCAGTTTTTTGGGACTTACATCCAGTTCCGGTTCAAGAGTAATTGAGCGCAGATTAAAGTATATACAAAATATACAGGAATTTAAGAATATATATATATGCGCTAACGAACTGATAAATAATGCCCTTGTAAATAATGATTTATTATTATTATTTTAAATATTATTAATTTAAATATTATTATTTTTAATTGTCTTTTGCAGGAAACCTTATTACATTAATCTACATGAGATCTAAAGCGAAAGAAGAAAAAAAAAAATAGCAAAGTGCAGCGAAATGAAACACTGATATACTTGGGGGTACTCTAAGTTTAAAAAAAAACAAAAAAACACCTCATTTCCACTGCAGGCATTGGCAGGCTGTTTCGGCAACTTGTAGAAACTCGTTCATGGGAAAAAAAAAAAAAACTGACATTATAGACATTATGTAAATAAGCATAAAAACAATGCCATCAAAAACATCAAAGTGGCGACAAGGAACAGCACTTCAGCCACCATGTAGATTGCCCACAGTTGCTTTTTTCCCCCCAAAAGTGTCACCACCTGCTGGTCATCAGAAAAAATGCAGGTTTGAAGCACTTTTGGATTGGCTTTCAAGTCTGGAAGCTATGTGCGTCCACTTTTATGCACTTACTGCAGTGACAACAGCAAAAATGCCAAACAAGGATGTGTCAACAATTACAGTGACTGTGTCTAAGGCTAAAATGTTTTTTAAGGGATCATTCCTCTTAATGTTTGTGCCATCTGATACCTGCCTCAAGTTGTGCAGTGGAAAGGACTAACATGTACAGAGTTTATAAATACTGTAGAATGTGAACTAAAAGTAAAATATCATGAAATATTACAGGAATAATGACATGACAAGACTGGTATGTGCCAGAAAACCAATGATTTTAAATGAACTCTATTAATTGTGCTGAGAAGAGTGGAAAATATCCAGCAGAATTATGCTAAAAGCATGTTGATGGCTACCAAAGATGTTGGGTTGAGGTGCAATGTGCCAAGGGACATTTAATAAAATATTAATAATAAGGATGTTTGTATAAAGTATATACTTTTGACCCAGTGTGGATTAGAGAAATAAATTCAAGTTTTGCAACTTTTTAAACCTGTGCACCAATTCTTGGTGCACAGGTTTAAAAATATATGCTATAAAATAATTTTATACTAGAAAAAGACAAATTCAAAGAAATAATAATAAGTTCAAAAAATAGGATGCCACTTTAGCAAGATAAACAGTGCCTGTTTGCCAAAAGATTGATGCAGAAAGCTGGATTCAAATCTGACCTGAGAACAATTACTACATGTCTTCAGCTGGTCTTTTTAACAGCGTCTTATTCCTTAAAAGCCCCCAATATAAATATATTTTATTTAAAAAGCCCCAAATTACTTTGAGATTATTGCCCACGATGATTTTACGTAGACATCTGACCACAACTCTATATATAGAGGTAGATGTCCAGCACCCTGGGGCTCTATGACCTCGGTCGCTATCACCAACAGACTTACTTTAAGCAAATTTTCTCTAATTGGACAGTTGGACAGTTCACAGGCTTGAAGCAAAGGTGGACTGTGCTTTCACTCTAATAGCTAAAAGACTGTGTAAATGTCCTCTTACTGTTAGATGAGCACAGTCAGTTACACATATATGGAAAACAATCAAATCAAATCAAATTTTAAAAGTCCACCTGTAGAGATTGGCTTTTGTAGAATGTTTTTTAATCTCATCTCAAAATTTCTTCCTTGCTTTCTTCATCTTTTTTTTGTATTTGCTTGTTTGTTGTTTGTATTTTTTCTTGTGTTATGAATTGTAGTTTTCTTCGTAATGTTTTTAATTCTGTTTTGGGTAAATTAAGTGAAGCACCTTGTAACTTTGGTTTAGAAAGGTCCTATAAAAATAGATTTTATTATTAATAAAATTATCATTGTGCTGCTCTCTAGTGAGGATTTCTACAAACAAAAACATGGATGTGCCATGGGCTCCCCAATTTCTCCAAACACAACATCTCAGTGCTCTTCAGACCCAGCCACACCTTCAGACGAAAATTGGTTCATCAAGGATAAAACAAGGAGTGCTCAGACCTCTACATCAGAGAAACCAAACAGCCACTCC
This sequence comes from Oreochromis niloticus, assembly GCF_001858045.2. Classification (NCBI taxonomy): domain Eukaryota; kingdom Metazoa; phylum Chordata; class Actinopteri; order Cichliformes; family Cichlidae; genus Oreochromis; species Oreochromis niloticus. The sequence continues at coordinate 27,042,084 of NC_031977.2, forward strand.
ATAAATGCATGGCACAACATAGAACAGCCACCTAGACAGGGCAAGACTCAGCTGTACATCTGCATTTGAAAGATATAGGCCACTCTTTAGAGGATTCTAATGTTCTTATTTTGGACAGATAAGACAGATGGTTTGAAAGAAGAATGAAAAAAGTCATCTATGTCCACTGTGAACAACTGTCTATGAACAGAGAAGGTGGCTTACGACACCATCTGTCTGCCACCTACAATGCTGTCGTGAGATCCCTTCCCAGGTGTCTCAACCCCTACTCACATCTTGGGTCAGGTGGCTCAATGGGTCACATGATAGGGTGAAGCAAGGTCGCACCATGAGTGTACCCGAAACTCCTGGTGATAAAGAACCATAATTTTTTTCACATCTTGGCTCATGTGAGGCATTCTCCACCATTTGGCTTTAGAACTGAAGAAGCTTCTCAGATGAGAAGTGAAACATCTTCAATAAACTTCACGAAATCCAGTCGCTTTCTTTCCAAACTCCTTAGACTACCATGACCAGGATGACTGAGAACCTACACAGACGTGTTTCCATTCTATGTAGGTCATCTGAGAATGGTGGCTAAGCTGCCATCCCTGTTGGACAACATCTCCCACCCCATGCAGGAGACTCTGACAGCATAGAGCAGCTCCTTCAATGACAGGCTGCAGCAGCCACAATGCGGGATGGAAGGATTCCACAGGTCTTTCCTTACCACCAAAAAATTTCCCACGTGTGGGACTAATAAAGTTTATCTTATCTTATCTCATTAGATTCTGTCAGTCAGTCTCCATATTTGTCTTTATCCTGTCACTATGTCAAGTGTACATCTTATTCCCAGTCTCAGTGATTGTGACTTCCTGTTTCATTCAGCCTTGACACTCCTATTTTCCCTACTACACATTGTAATGGAAAAACTATCTTACACATAGTTGTTCATCCATAATTGATAATGGTGGGTGTGGTCCACTGAGGCTCCTCAAAATTTGATATGTTTTCTGAGGTCTGACCTTCCTGCTCTAATATCTGGCCTTGCTATATCTCATCCTCTGACAGTAAGTCCGACCTTACTTCTACAATTCTCAGTAAAATCCTTTCTATCCGACTCACATATGGGAGTTAGTAGTTAAAAACAGAATGACAGTTTTCTTTTGAAAGTGTTCCAATTACTGTACATTTCTTAAATCCTATGAAATCGAAGATAATAATGGAAGAAACAATTATATTTTTAGCAATAGTACATAATATCTGCAAAAAAGAACCTGGAACCTGCATTGCCTTTTATTTTGAAAAGAACATCCATGTTGTCTGATAGCACTGTGGAAAGAAATCATCATCATAATAATTGCAGCATTTGTATTCCAGTATGTTTGTTGTCACAGTACTGGGTTGGTGACCCTTATGTATAATTCTGGTTATATTCTTTTATTTGTTTTTCATGGTTTTGGTTGTCTTTGTTTTCTACTTGTGTCATATTTATAGTTTATAGTTTCTCACTCTCTATGTCTTCCTTGTGTTCCATATTTAGTTACTCTTGTCTCCGTGTCTCATGTTCCCCTAGTCAGTCGTTCCTCCATGTCAGTATGTCAAATCTGCGTCTTTGTAAATGACTTTTTTACTGGTCCACAGTGTTGTTACTTCTCTGTGTGTGCAGAAATGTCTATCTAATAGATAGACATTTCTGCACACACAGAAAGCCTGTAGTCAAATGTTGCAATTAATCATAAATAATAACCATTTATAGCACAGTGGATGCAAATATGTATGTATGTAACTGACACTTTTAGCTACACTTGTAACAAACAATTGTAAAAATAGATAAGAATTTGTGGAGGTAAACGGATCAGTAGTGTTTGTCATGACCGGCAGGAGAGAGTGTGGACCTAAGTGTAGACGATGGAGACTGAGTGAGGATACTAACAAAAAGTGAGACTTTATTTAGGGCTGCACAAAACATTACAACCCAAAGGCAGGAAGGAAACTAACAAAACCTAAACTTGGAAAGCTAAATACAAAACACTTTATGAAACACGAAACCTGGAAACGGGGAAAGAGAAGCAGACGAACTGAAAACAGACAGAGGAAAACAGGGAGATTAAAGTCAGAATTCTGAGATTAAAGTCAGAATTCTGACTTTTTTCTCAGAATTTTTTTTTTTTTTCCAGTGGCCCTAATCCTCTTCCGTAATGAACAGTGTTTTTACCTTGTTTTTTTATTATCTGTATTACTACAGATAGTCATCTGTATATTGTGAAATCATGCATGGATGTGCTGCATGTAAAAAAGTGTCTACATGGGCCACAGTCACTGACTGAAAGGGGAAAGCCTTCAACATGTGCAACTAAATGTTTTAAGATTTGTATCAATTAGTTAGTTTAAAGTTGATACAAAGAGCAGGGAGAAAAGAAGTGAAAAGAAGTGAAAAAGTATCATTTTTCTTAGGCCTCAAAGTCAGACTGTAGTCATCACTTTCCTGCTATTATAACTATGAACCTTTGTTTTTATCCTAGCTCAGTAACCTACACTGTTAGCCTTTGCAGTAATTTCCATAGCTTAGTACTGCAAAATCAACAGTAAAAAACTCTAAAGGATGTTTGCAGTTTAGTACTGTAATTTGCAAGTAATTGTGGGAAAATTCCATGAGATTACATTATTTTTACAGTAACTCACCGTATTCATGGAAACAGCTGTAAAATACAGCAAATGTAACAACTGGTGATGTTACTGAGATTATACTATTACACCATCGGGATTTCTGTTGTTTTCTACTGTAGATCTAAGAGTAATTACCTAAATCCTCATTCAGAGTGTATTACCATAAAATGCAATTCATTGTGAGAGTAGTATCACATGTAAACTACAATATACAGCATCATTTTTAACTTAAGGAGTAAGTTGCAGCTACACTATTTGAAGTATTTGAAGTATAACTGAAGTATACTAAGAAGTACAACGAAATACCCAGCAAGCATTGCAGTGCTTTAACTGTAAAATTAAAACAACTATGAAACAAATAATTGATGTTTTAAACAAGAATTTGTCACAAATTCTTGTGTAATGTCTTTTACCTTCTGAACAGAGTAAGTGGGATAAAAAAAAAAATGTTTAAACCGTGAGTGAAAACGGTTAATAGTTAATAAACCTCAACTCTCAAATCATTTTCTCACCTGTTTGCAATATAATTCTGGTACGTGAACTATGAGTGTAGTTCTCTGCAAAGGAAGCCTTCTGATAGTTGGAACTATTATCTGACTGTCTGGGGAATGGAGTGATTAGTTACATGTGAAAAATATGTTTCAACTGGATTTTAATTACTATGTTTCAACCAGAAGTAAGCCAAATATAAACTAAAAAGTAAATCAATAGTATACTTGTAAGTTTAGTATTGTGTTAGAGTCAAGTATATTTTAAGTATACTCTTATAGACTGGAAAGGACATTATGCTAGTACAGTTATAGTGAACAAAAAGTATATCTAAAAGTTCATTTCAAGTATACTTCTATATACTAAAACGGGGGCCAATATAGTCCCCAAGAAGCATTAGTAGTATACTTACTAGGTAACGTATATCTCCAAAAGTTGAATCTGTTCATCTGGACGTAGCGTTGATCAATGGTCATGGGGAATTTGCATAATTATGATTAAGGAACTGACCTCACAGCCCATTGTTCCTTCAGTGGGCTGGTTTCAGTCATTATGCAAATGTACTGTTTATAAGGTTTGGGGAAACCTGCAGTCAGCTGAGACTGAAGAAGTCACTTGGATGAGTGACGAAACGTTTCTCCCACAAACGCTACGTCCAGATGAACAGATTCAACTTTTGGAGATTTACTTTCCTGGATGATTGAGAATGCATCAAGACGTAGGTAACGTATACTTAGACTGATTTCCTAACTACAGTGAACTAACCAGAAGTCTCGGAATATGCTCTGGTGGTCATTTTACACAAGTTCAGGTGTCACATCCATGAAACCTACACCACTAACCAGCATCAGTCCTACAACTTCACTCTCAAATTTAATAAATTCTGGGACAAGCAGAAACTGTATTTTTAGCGGTGCATTTTGTGGCAGGCCAGATTGCTATAAAATGCACTCTCCTTGTAGCACCACTTCGTCTTGGTTCAGAAGAGATGTCCTGGATATACGTGATAATGTAACACGGGTGTTTTTGTTTGTTCATGTTTAGCGCGTTGGGTTGTGTTTTTAAAGCGAATGTTACGTTTTTAAAGCGTGTTATGCGACAGGTGTGTGTAGCACTGGTTACACATCTCAATGGGAGAGCAATAGTCGAGACCTAACCTTTACCTGACGTACAACGTGACGTATGGCGCACACTTTCAAAACAACAATGGCGGATAGAAGATATTGATCGAGGCGGCTAATGCTCCTTTCGCTGGTTGCCAACCACCATTAAATAACAAGAAGAAGAAAATCTTGATCTGCTTTTCTTAGTTTTGCACGTTTAAGACGCAATTCAAACTCAAACAAAGCTGCAAAGCAGGAGAACAACATGGCCATCAACTATTCTGTGCCACAGATCCAGCTCGCTGCAGTGATGATGAGATGGTGGAAGAACAACAGAGACAATTTACGGACCGTTAAGATGTGCAACTTAGAAGTAGTCAGAGGTAACTGGATGGAGTTCAGTCAGATTAAATGCACGGTTGATTGGATTATATCTGAAGATCGTATACTATTCGTGATAACTCTGCTAGACTCCAAATTTCTCGTCCATGAGGGAGTATCTCAAAAGTAAATGAAACAACTAAACTTAACACTTTTTCCCTAAAACGGACTGACATGGGAAACATTAAAGTTGGATTGACACCGCTAATCAGTCTGAAGGTAAGTGTTTTTTCACTTATTCGAGAGAAGTCAGAAATGCGTTCTTATTACTGTTTGTTTTGACTTTTCAGCTACCCTACCAGGTTATTTTCATTCAAATGCTAAGACAAAATATCAATATCTATTAATGTGGAGACTCAAAAGACTAGTTAGGTAATAGTTGCCGATGGATTTATGAGACTTGATAGAAAGTTGGACGTTTGCAACAGGTGAATCGGTGAACTACCGAGGTTGCGCCCAAATGCTTAAAGCTGTTAGCTGGTCAGTGTTTTCAGGTGTGCTTGTACTACCTGTACGGTGCGGAGTGCTGACTTAGTCAGGCTAAACCCATTAAAGCGTCGAGCTCAAATATCTTTTCATTTTTGTACACTGCTCTCTTGTCTTTTGTCAGCACACATTTTCTGTTTATTGAAGCCTTTTGTTAATAATTTTGATCATGTAAAAACTGGGAATTGGTCCCTATTGACAATACTCTTATTTTTTTTTTGCATTGCATTGCATATGTCATTTAGGAAAGGTAATTGGTCATTGAACTTTTTGCAACTATGTGTATTTGTAAATTTTGTGGCTTCTGTGCACACAAATTTATATTGTTCAGTTTGCATGTTAAAAGCCACAAACATGTAGCTAACTATAAGCTTTCTTGTGGAACTGAGAACTGTCCTGCCACGTTCAGAACATTTTCTGCCTTTCATTCACATATGCCTAGGAATCACTGAACAAGAAGGGAGACCACTGAGGAGAAGTTCTATGAGTTCACGGGTGACCTCAGCTGTCAAGTTCCTGGATGTAGGTATGCTGCACAAAACTTTACAACTCTGTGCCCATCTCAGATTTCACATCAAAGACGGGAAAAAAGTATTATGTCCATTTGAAGATTGCTCTAAATACTTCAGTGTCCGAACATCATTTTCCAGCCGTATTTCTCGAAAACATAAGTAGACAGTTCAGCAGTCAAGGGCAACAAGAAATTGGGGAATTTGCCATAATACAAGGACAGGACACAGTTAATCTATTAGAAGACAGTTGGCTTTGTGTAATTTAAAAATGCAGGCTAAAATGCTCTTACCAACCAGCACTATACAGAGCATCATAGAGGAATTTCAGGATCTTCTCAGCTGTGCAATGCACGATGTTCTTGCAGTACTGTCTGACAAACTGTCTTCATTTAATATTCCACAAGCAGAAGTGGACAAAATCAATCAAGAACTTTTTTCATAGAGGACTATATATATCTGAGACACAGTAGGTTTCCTGACAAAGCTTTAAAAGCAAAACATCACTATTTGTTGCATTATGCAGAGCTTATCCTTCACTTTGGACCACTCATTCGTTTGTGCACCCTTAGGTTTGAGAGCAAGCACTCGTATTTCAAAGCATGTACAAGTTCAGTCTTGCATAACTTTGTCAACTTATGCAAGACTGAACGGCATCAGTTACTGCAGTCCTACCTCTCAGTGGGCCAAATGTTTCCACCTATAGTCCAAATGATTGGAGAAACAAGAGATTAGAATCATCATCTTTACAACGCTCTCATTCAAGAAGCTGTGGCAAACTTTGGAGGTGTCAGCAGTTGTCTACAAAGGTACCAAGTATGTCAAAGGCTATGTTTCCATTGTAGATGACACTGATGATGGCTTGGTTTTTGGGAAGATAGCTGTTATACTTGTTAACGATTCTGAATTGTACTTTGTGCTCGAGTTGCATCACTCAGTACTTCTCATTGACCTTGGACTTCACTGCTTGCGTTGCCCTACAGAAAGAAGTGTTTGTGTAAATGCTGACAGTCTGATGGATTATTACCCACCACCACTTTATAACATGGCAGGCCTTTTTGTTGTCTCCCTACACCATTCAGTTTCCTCTTAATTCTCTTTCAGGGATGGAAATTGAAGAGGAACTCACAAGCCTGCCGACACTAGACAGAGAGAAAATAACACTTACTTTTTTGTACAACAAAAAAGTAAGTGTTTGTGGAGGCGGAAGATCTCAAACCCTTTCTCACACCAATTCAAATACGTAAACTACTTCTTGCATTTAAAGGAGGTTTGTGTAGGTTCTGTACAAATCATAGACTTGAGTCTATGATTTGAAGGTCACTCATAGACTCATATGTCATTGATTAGCTTTTTTTTCTCTTCACCATACTACACATGTACTTTGACAGTATAATATTGAAGAGCGTTTTGGGGCTCACATTGTCTGGTAGATACTTAACACGGAAAACATAAACAAAAGTAGACACTAAATCTAACACCATTAACCTTTCATTGGTAGTGGTACAACTAAGGGTTTGAAATTGTGACATACTGTAAAATATATTGACTCAAGGTCTTTTCAATGCAAGACCTTGAGTTTGACATAGTTGCTTTTTAAGGTAGCTTTTCCAATGATCTTTATTTATTTATTTTTTTAGATGGCAACAGACCAGAGAACCTGAATGACACCATTACTCTGGAGCCTTGCCCAGCTGCATCAGCTGAAACATCAAGCCATCCACCTCACCCCTCCTCCTCCACGTCCATCACTATGTACAACCATTACTCCAGCTCTTGGGTCTCACACTTACAGATTCCTTGGGAAAGATTTCCACTCCGACTGTCGCATGCAATCACAAGAGGGGACAGAGCTCATCCAGAGGACAGGAGAAGTATGGTTAGAATTGTTGTGGAGGCCATGCAAGTTCACTGCAGGAATCCTAAATGTGCATCTTGTGAAGAAGTTGCTAAAATCATTGTAAACAGATTGCAGAAACATTTGCAGATTTTACTGAAAAGGGAGAAAGACTGGGTTGTGGACATTATTCACTACTAAGAAGCATCAAATCTAGAGTTGAACATGTTAATCGAGATAAGACTTCGTCAAACAAAGAGAACCAGGAATGAGGAAGACTACAGTCTTAACAGTAATGCAACCTCACCTAAAAAAGTTAGATGCCTTGTTGATAGCTATAGTTGTATAAATTGGCAACCAGTTGAACTTCCTGAGGGGGAAACGCCAGCTTCTTTAGAGGAAAAGAAACACATCCTGTTAACAATTTTTAATTCACAAGGACCTGGAGCTGTGGAGAGACCTGATGTGGATGACTTCATGTGCCTCACATATATTTCTCAGCAGCAGCTTATCAACAGTTGTCCCTCACTTTCAGTAGCTGAAATTCAGGAGCAGTGGCCATTCTTGTTTACTCGGAAAGGTCTTTTGAACCACTTTTACAAACTCACAGGCATCGATATCAGTGAGCGCTTAAGTCAGGCCCTCATAACCAAAGGCAGAAGGATTATTAACTATTTCTCCAGCCAGAAGCTCAATAAGGACACTCTGTATAAGGACACTCATCCAGCAGATAGAAAGTGAGGGAGTTTTGACCAACAACAAGGTTGGCACAGCAGCCATACTTCTCATGATGAAGTATTACAAGGAAGATGAAGACTCCCTCTTTGTCTTAGCAGATGTAAGCTTTTTTCATACAGCTCTATGTTTAATGCTGTTGCTTGCTGTCCTGTTTTTGTTTTGTTTTTTGTTACATAAAATGTCTTGGTCCTTTTTCTGGCAGGAAACATCTACCAGTATGTCCCTTGAAGCAGAGAGCAACCTGCCAATCACCCCAAGGCTGATTATGCTTGGTAAGAAGTCATTTATGAAATAGAGCTGATTAGACCATATTACAGTTTCTGTTTGGCACAGGAGCTTTTCGTGGACACGGGTATCCAGTCTCTGTTTTGTTAGCTCAAATTTCTGTAATTTCCTTTATAAACCAAGGTTGTTGGACATGTGTCTCAGTGAACCCAGCAAGGTAACAATATCAAATTTCACATTACATATTACTGATCAACATAGTAGTCTAGCTACACCAACAGCAGAAATACTAAAGTCAATACTGTAAAGTTTAACAGCAGCACAAACTATAAACTCCAAAATAACCATACAGTTGATTCATCTCTGGTAATTTAATTGGGCTGACTCTTTGTTAGGTGTGTTTAATGTGCAGAATAATTCCCAATTATGTACAATTCTAATATGTTAAAACGGACTTATGTACATAAGGCCATTAATAATTAACTGTACGTAGGTATTTGCTTATCTAGACAGTGTGAAGAAGTGAAGTATTGAAATTATTTTATGTTGCATAATGACAACATGTTGCCCCTATATATTTAAGGACAAAGTTCAATGACCGCCACCTGCTGGATGGTGAGTGCAGAGGGGCGTGTAATTGTTGAGCTGGACAAAGAGAACACCTTTGCTGATGCGATGTCAGTCTTCTTTGGTTCATTCTATGTATTGAACCTGGAATACCAGGAGTCAGCGTGTGCAACATTGGAACTAATTCAGAGGTATGTTTGAACAGTTAGCTAATAGTGATAGATGATGAATAAATTATCCCTAAGTAACTCATTATTTCAAATCACAACTCAATGTTACTATTTATTATGGCATGTTTTAAGGTTTTTTGTAAGGATAAACCCTGAAGAGGGAACAAAATGTACCTCCAAGGTTGGGACAAGCAGAAAGACTGGGACCACTGTGAAGCAAAAGGTTGTTCACATTAACCCTCATGTCACAACTGATTTGAAGTTCTCCACTGAATTTGAGTGGAGAACTTCAAATTAGGTTACGACCCGGCTCATAGCCGCAACATAAAAGACGATGAATACCAGATTGTGGGTGAGAAGAGGTTTTATCTTAAAATGGACAACCAGGTTGGCTTAAAAAAAAAAAAAAAAAAAAAAAAAAAAAAAAAATGGCTGGTGCCACTAAGGCAAACACAACAAAAGAGATGGACAAAATGTTAAACGGAGAACTAAACTATACTGGGAAAACTAAACTACTGACCCTGAACAGAAACAAACCTGAACACGAATAACAGCGAGCAGAAAACAGATGACGGTTGGGCAGCAGGGAAACACACGGATGAGACATGGTGGATACACAGACGGACCAGCCAAACTACAAAGACAGAGGACGCGACTTAAATACACACAGGGAAACACAGGGAGATTACACACAGGTGGGGAACACAGCTGGGAATAATCAACAAGACGAGACAGAGGTAAAACTGAACACACTCACATGAGACGCAGACCTTCACAATAAAACAGGAAACGAGAACAAATCCTTAAACATAACATAAAACAAAACACTGACAACATTAAATCATAACATTTCCCCCCACCCAAAAATCAAACATTTAACCCCAAATGAAAATGTTTGATTCATGACCTAGAGAGCCATGAATGCTGTAGTCCTGGAGGACCAGCGCACAAGGCACTGGCCGCTATTCTGCAGGCAGACGGAATGCTGAAGCGGTCCCTCGGACCCTCCAGTGGAGACGAATGAAGGCTGGACAGACCCCTTGGACCCTCCAGTGAAGACGGAAGGCTGAAGCGGTCCCTCGGACCCTCCAGCAGAGACGAATGAAGGCTGGACAGGCCCCTTGGACCCTCCAGCGGAGACGGAAGGCTGAAGCGGTCCCTCGGACCCTCCAGTTGAAACGAATGAAGGCTGAAGCGGTCCCTCGGATCCTCCAGCGAAGACAGACGAATGCTGAAACGGTCCCTCGGACCCTCCAGCGACGACGGAATGCTGAAGCGGTCCCTCGGACCCTCCAGCGACGACGGAATGCTGAAGCGATCCCTCGGACCCTCCAGCGGAGACGAATGAAGGCTGGACAGGCCCCTTGGACCCTCCAGCGAAGACGGAAGGCTGAAGCGGTCCCTCGGACCCTCCAGCGAAGACGGAAGGCTGAAGCGGTCCCTCGGACCCTCCAGCGAAGACGGAAGGCTGAAGCGGTCCCTCGGACCCGCCAGCGAAGACGGAAGGCTGAAGCGGTCCCTCGGACCCGCCAGCGAAGACAGACGAATCCCGGATGAGCCCCCAATTCTGTTACGACCCGGCTCATAGCCGCAACATAAAAGACGATGAATACCAGATTGTGGGTGAGAAGAGGTTTTATCTTAAAATGGACAACCAGGTTGGCTAAAAAAAAAAATGGCTGGTGCCACTAAGGCAAACACAACAAAAGAGATGGTAAACGGAGAACTAAACTATACTGGGAAAACTAAACTACTGACCCTGAACAGAAACACAAACCTGAACACGAATAACAGCGAGCAGAAAACAGATGATGGTTGGGCAGCAGGGAAACACACGGATGAGACATGGTGGATACACAGACGGACCAGCCAAACTACAAAGACAGAGGACGCGACTTAAATACACACAGGGAAACACAGGGAGATTACACACAGGTGGGGAACACAGCTGGGAATAATCAACAAGACGAGACAGAGGTAAAACTGAACACACTCACATGAGACGCAGACCTTCACAATAAAACAGGAAACGAGAACAAATCCTTAAACATAACATAAAACAAAACACTGACAACATTAAATCATAACAGGTAACTGTTTTTGCCATTTTTAGTGAATTTGTTGTATAATTTAAGTGACCAATGTGTTGTTACCTGTGTCTCCACAGATGATCCATGGCCCATGCTTTTTGGACATTTACACAAGACGAACAACAATGAAGACAAGCTCTCTCACCATCTTAGAAGACGCTGTCTCTGTCCAATAGGTTTTTTGAGTGCAACAGATTTGATTTTTTTTTTCCTTCTTTTACCTGTTTGTTAAAAATTATTTCAGCTACTTACACTTTAATTGTCACATGTATTGGCTCACCCTACAAATCAATGAACTCAGTCCACAAAGCAAGGTCAGGGTTCAGTGCAGGTCAGTCAAGTTCCTTCACACCACACACACTCATCCATGTCCCTGTGGACCCTGCTTTGTGCATTGATTTGGTAGTGTGAGCCAGTATTTTGGATAAAGTGTATATACAGGCAGAAGTGTGGGGCTTGATATTATATTCATTACAATTCAGTTTATTTGTATGGTGCCAACAAAATGAATGCCAAGGCACTTCACATTGTAGGTTTAAGACCCTACAAAATATAACTAAGAAAACCCAACACTTGAGCATATGTTGTCTGCCATGATATGGATATGACATAATATCGTTATTGTTTGTATAACCATCTGAGAAAATAATGGATTACATGGTTTAGTAAAAACAAGTGCTTCCTCAATCAAAATATGTTTTCAGTTCTTTTCAGTTTTTGATTTTGGAAATGTGTATTTCATCAGGGAAAAATCAGAACAGAAATAAAAAGTGGTGTAAAGCACATGAATTATTTTGTGTGTGTGTGTGTGTGTGTGTATCTATCTATCTATCTTGATCAATCGATCTTTAGTGGGTATATATATGTTTTTATATAAATATAAATAAATAAATGATACCTTTTTTTGGAACCCTCCAGTCTCTTACAGTATGTTACTGTTTCCTTAAATTACGGTAAATTACGACGTGTTACAGTTTTTCTCAGTCGCTTTGGTGCGTTTCTCAGAACACCCATCAACATTTGCACAGCAGTTAGTGCATTTCCCAAAACAATTAGTGCAAACTGCAAAACCTAGTGGATAGCCTGCAAAAGCATGTCACATGCACAGAATTGATTATCCATACCGCAAAAGCAAGTATCCATGTCAATGAAACTGCCAGTGCCATCAAAATGAAAAGTCTTGACACCATCTGTATGAACAAGATAGTCAAATGGCATTGTCATGTTTCCACTATGACAGTTTATAATTTCAGTGTTTCCCATTGCAAAAACAATTGGTGACACCTGAAAATGATGACGACAGCACTATGGCCTACCTGTACAGCCATCTGAAATGTGCAGTGAAGTCACTGTATATGTTATGGGAGTCTTGGAAGTAACTGAGACACTGAATACGTACGTTTTACATTTCCATTGTGTAGAAGTGTTTGTAATCCTACAGAATTGTGCAAAAGAAAAATATTCTACAGTCACTTGTTCACTGTAGAATACATGTAAACATAAAATCACCCATTTGGTAGAGCTGTGCACTAATGTGAACAATAAACAGCACATGTAACAGTACAGTAAATCATTCTGGCACATCCAGACGTTCCTGTAAGTCTGGCCACATATTTTCATCTACATCACAACCACTGTTGGGACTAACGCGTTATTAAGTAACGCGTTACAGTAACTACGTTATTATTGTGGTAACGAGCACGGTAACTAGTTATTATACCAAAACCAGGAACGCGTTACTCGTTACTGGGATTTAGATAGGCTCGTTACTCGTTACTTCGTGTGGTGGATATCGCGGAGCTTCCACAGATTCAATAACATTAGCAAGTGGTGGAAGCCAGCAGGTGGATGAAGGAAAAGGGAGGCAAGAGCAGAGACCCGAAGCGGCCGCCGGTCCGCGTGTCAGGTGAACTGAACTTCAGGTAAGAAGTTATGACCTGCAGTCTATCCGGGTCAGATATAAACCAAGTTTAGGTGGAGTTTATTTTCGGTATGCTGACATTTTCGTACTGCGTGCTAGCTAGCATGACGGAGTTTCTATACAGCTGGGTGGGTGCTATGTTACTGATGTTGAACTTTATTTTGTTCATACGGTTAATTATTAGAGTTGCCAACCGTCCCGTAAAAAACAGAATCGTCTGGTATTCAGAGAAAATATTACGCGTTTCGTACTGAGGTGAAAAGGAACACAGTTTGTCCCGGACTTCAGCTACAATGAAAAAGACACAAAGCTGAAGCTGCACAGCTGCCTCTTCTCTCATTCTCTCCTCTCCCGTTTCTACTTCAATCACGAAACTGATCAATGATCAGCTGATCGGCTTTTCTCTCTTGTTTATTTATCGCCCACTTTGCGCCAGAAAGAGGAAACCAGCGGATGTCGCGCTAAACAACAGCAGCACGTTTAAGCTTGATCAGCTGTTGTTAGAATTTATTTAATATTAATTTCTAGTATCAGCTGATGTTTGCTGGAGCCACAGCTGTAAAGCTGCTGGTCATGATATCAGTTTGGTTATCTGGTGAGAGGGAAACATGCAGATGAAACCAGGAGATGTCCTTACTGAATCATCAGAGCTGAACAGGTGATGGAGAAACAGGTTTACCTTTTAGGTCACATGAATGAGTTGAAGGGAAGTTATGAACTGTTTCTGAGAGACAAATAACACCAGCATCCTTTTCTACGTAGCTGACAGCTGGTAACTGTGCAGGGGCGGGTCTAGCAAAGTGTTGCCAGGGGTCCAGGTAGGGCATTAACAGGGAAAGGGGGGGGGGACAAGGAAATACTTTTCTTTATTATTCTCATTTAAAATGTCTCGCTTTTAAAAAAATAATTATCTGAGTCTTACAACAAACAATTGATAGATTGATACATATATACCATCAGAACAGTGTACATCACTGTCACAACAGTGTTTATTTTCATTCAAAGGCTTTATGATTTTTCCTATAATGGTGGGCCGGTCTCTAGTCAAAATGCCCGGGACGATTGTTTTGTCCCAGTCCAGCCCTGTATGCAGCTCATCTGCAGTCTGGTGTTACCTACATCTTCCTATTCAGAAGGCAGAATTTCCAAGTTCTGAGTACAATCAAAAGCACCACGACTGCAGTTTTTGTGTTGGATGTAAAAAGCAGGCTAGAATCATGGCGGCGGTCAACGACGGTCCAGGCGTGGGATTTCTCTCGTGGAAATGTGCACATTATTTTTTCCTTTCTGTTGGTAGGTGGCACAGTGCACTTGTGGCAAGTAAGCAAGCTAGAAGACTGTCAATCTTGCTGGGTATCCAGTTACGGAAGAGACACATTAACAAGAGAATTCTGAGTAAAACCAAAGTTACTTTCCCTAGTAACTAGTTACTTTGAAAGTAACGAGTAACTTGAAGTAACTGAGTTACTTTTTTAGAGAAGTAACTAGTAATGTAACTAAGTTACCATTTAAAGTAACTTACCCAACACTGATCACAACAGATGTTATCCCTCGCAATGCAGCGAGGAAAGTATCTCCTGGAGTGGCGAATCCATCCTCTGCAGGACTCTGCTGTGATGTCATCACAAGCTTTTGTAGATTCAGTATGCACCTCATGCCAATCCTGTCTGTTGGTTTACATTATATATATACTTGTAGAGTAGGGGATACTGTAACGCGATTCACCTATGACTGGGTAGAAGAGGCTTTTCATTGGTTGCAAGTAAGAGTAACACACACCAATTTTCATTAGTGTGAGATAAGGTTCACCTGAGAAAAGTAATTTATGGAGATTTTCATGGAAACTCCTTAAAAATAGGGTTTTCAAAATGGATGTACAAATTGTTTGACAAGATGTTCAACAATTTTGAGTGCACTGACACAAGCAATGACATGAAGACTATTAGTTGTATGGACAATGACTATTCAGCCGGTACAAGTATAAATAATTGTGACATTCATGATAGAAGCAAGGAGATAGTGATCAATAGCAAGTCAAAAGTGACCATTCTTTAGATATTTGTACTTACTCAACTGCTTCATGTCCAAAGGCATTTGCCTTTGGACGAAATGAACATGAAACCGCCACAAGGTTGTGCCAAAACGACTACATGTTGTGGAGGTTGAACTAACTATTGTGCAAAGTTTAATTCTGTTGTGAGAAATGCACCAAAGCAACTGAGAAAAACTGTAAACAGTAAATGACCGCCTGTAGGAACACGGTATCCTCTAGCAGAGATTAATATTTTTGGTACTGATGATGCGTGATAACGGTGTTACTGGTAAATATATTGCAGTTTATTACCTTGCAGCGGGCTTACAGTGACATACCGTGAATAAACGGTAGTATACCAATTTCTTAATCACAGTATAATGTTACTTTGTTGACGTAATTTATGACATAACGGTATCTCACTGGCGACAGTGACACCAGTGAGATACCGTAAAAAAAGCTACGGTGCGTTACCATAATTTGTCCAAGAGTATTATACCACAACAGCAAAAAACGGTATCATCCTGCACAACGGTAAGCTACCGTAATATAGCGTCACGGTATGACACTGGCAACAGTGACGCCGGTATGTTACCGTAAAGTGGAGATGAAAAGTCTAACAGTGTATTTTGATAAGATCAGAGAATAATCACATCATGCATCTGCTGGTTTGTTTTCTGAAAATACAATTACAAAAATCTTTCTTAGCCGTTAAAAGTTATTAAATTTGAATACAAAAAATAAAAGACTAAACTATCAGTTTTGGATCACAAACAGATTTAAAGATTTAGGAGTTAGAGTAAAAAGACAAAATTTTGAAAGAATTGCAGCACAAACAATGAAAGAGAGAAAGAAAAAGAAATCTTTTTTATTCATGCTGTTAGCTTTATTAGAAAGTAGAAAATGTAAAAGGTATATAAAAAAGTTGCTGGGGGTTTTCATAAACAAATGTTTTATGTCAATTTTCTAGTTAACAGTAGTAAGTATTATCTTTTCACAAGTAAAACAATAAAAGAAGGGTAAAGGTCATTTTCCACTGCAAGAAGCAGTTATTTTAGGAACTGTTCTTGTAGAAATTCTTTCAGAAATAACCACATTTATGTAGACTCTACAGTTACAGCAGCCAAAATGCCAAAATTCTGGAAAATTAAATAATCCACAAACCTTTACAATGACTGTCCTAGAGAAAGGCTACAAAGAAGATCTGGTTTTATGTTTCTGCAGTGGATAGTACTAACCATGAGATGGCTGATATCATATATGTGTAGTCTCTATGGTGAAAGCAGTGACAGATTAAGCATAAAAGCATCAAAGATTTTTGTCTTGCTTAGCTCATATGTATTGATGCCTGTGGATTCATGGCATTTCATATGACTTCATTGTTTTTTTGATCCAGTTGAGTTGTTTGTTTGAGATGAATGCGTAGACTCCCGGTACGTTCTCTTCACTCTCACACTTCCTTCCAAAAGAAGTAGCTCCAACCAGCTCCCCATTGCACAACAGTGGCCCTCCTGAATCCCCCTGCAGCAAGAACAAATACATGGTAGTCATTCTTTGACTACTTGTGGATCTGAAAAAGCCAAAAGAGTGTTGAGCTGAATGCCTGTTTAATTCAGAGAACTAATAAAAATACACACATTTTATATACTTACTCTACAGACATCAACCTTTTCTTTACCAGTTGAACCAGCACATATCATGTTACTGGTGATAACAGTATCATAATAAGAGCTGCACGTCTTTCTGTCGATCACAGTCACATTGGCAGACATGAGGACATCAGATGGTCGGTTGCTTTCAGTTAGTCCCCATCCAGCCACCATACATTTGCTGCCAGCTGGAGGCTCCTTAACGGTGTTGCCCAACGGGAGACATTTCACTGTCTTGGTGAGCATCACTGGTTCCTTAAGCTGTTCAATAATTAAATGGACATGTTACATACTGATAATGACTGTCTATATTTGACCTTTACAGAGCAGGACATAACATAAGTATTCATGCAGCACTGTGCTAAAGTCTTGAACCCCCACTCATCTATTTATACATTTTGTTTTGTAAATGGAAAATAGGTGTTGTAACTTACTGAAAAGTCTAATTATATATACACAAAAATACATTAAAGAGAATAAGTCTGCTTTTACTTTTTATCCTCCTTGTAATACCCAGCAATTAATTTTTGTCCTCTGTAAGGGACATGAGTCTGAGACTGTCAACCACTGTTTATGCAATCTATATTTTATGCCAAAGGGGGTGGGTTAAGTGATACTTTTTTTTTTTTAACAAATATTATAATTCTGCTAGTTAAACTTAATTTTTTTTTCTTCAATTTCAGAGCCTCACCTTTGATTTAGTAGGATTTCAGAAATGCACAGTAATTTTACCCCTTCCAAAACAAAACTTATTCATTGTCCTTTGTAGTGGACAGCAGGATTTACCTCACATTTCCAACCAATGTCCATACTTCAGGAAATCGGAGATTAGGGAGAAAAGGAGAAACATACAATAGGGGAGTCTGTCTTCCTACTGTCAGGGGTTGAGGTGAAGGGAGACCAGACATCAGAGCAGGAAGGTGAAAACTCAAAGGACATATCAGCTTTTGAGTAGCCTGAAAAGACGTTTTTCTTCACAGGCTTGTCTCCTATATGGTGGTTGATAAACCAAATTTCAGAACCTCAAAGCCCCAGCTCATACAATTTTTATCCACAATGGACACTATCTGTCCTCATTTTGCCCCTTCTCAGGGTCCTCAAAAGCTGGTATGTCCTCCTTCTGAACTTTCACCTTGTTGCGCTAATGCAGGGGTGTCCAACTCCAGTCCTTAAGAGCTACAGTCCTGCAGCTTTTAGATGCATCTCTACCTCAACACAGCTGAATCAAATGATTCGATTACCTCTTCAGCATGCCATCAAGTTTGGCAAAGGCCTGAACACAAGCCATTCATTTAATTCAGGTGTGTCGGAACAAGGATGCATCTAAAAGCTGCAGGACAGTAGCTCTAGAGGACTGGACTTGGACACCCCGCTCTAATGTCAGGCCCTGACAGCTCTTAATATGACTCTGCTTCATCATATCATTTTGTGATCTAAGAAGACTTTATGTCCACTTCAAGAGACAGAAGATAAATTAATAACAATAAATAAGATACAACATGTTACTTTGAAACAAAATATTTAAATTATCTAAACATAAAATCAAATTATCAAACTATTTTTCTTCTGGGTTTCAGGAGGGTATCTTTTGCTTCACTTGGTATTGAACAGTGAATTATCAACTTACCTTGAGCAACATGAGGTCATTGACCATGGTTACGCTGTCATAGCCAGGATGAGGAAATCGTTTCTCAACCACTCTGACCTGCCAAGAATCAACTTCCACTTTCCTGAGGGAGTGCGCTCCCAGGATCACTAGAATCATACTGTAAACAAAAACAGTTCATGTATATAAAATGGTAATAGGTCAGGAGTTTTTAAAACAATCATAAAATAATCATAGTTGCCTCATTATATTTGTAAAATTTCACCCGCTCTGTTATTGAGCCTTAAATGAATTTCATGATAGTTTCCCATAGCTGAATGAAAATTTCAACATTATAAAAATGTTTTAGATTATGAAATCTATCTCATATTTCATGTGTATGTAGCTGTGCTGTCTGTTATTCTTTAACTGAGTGCAATTTTGTCTCTCGGACAATGACTAGTGCAAACAAAATACTCTGTGAAGATACAACATACAATAAAATGGATAAACTATAAATAAAAAATGAACAATAACTTATTTCCCAGTGTTGTAAAGGTTGTATATTCATCCTCTGCAATCATTAAGCAGTTTTACATTAATAATTATAATAAAGTGTTTTATATGATGCTTGAAAACATTCTGGACAAAATAAACTGACACATATTAGTGTCTGTTTTCTTGTTCCAGTTCTGAAGCAAGGGTAACATAAAACACCTTTAAAGAGGATTATTTGTATATTTGTTATTTTAAAGGCACCTTTTATACATGTTTATGAATATTTTAAAGGCTGGATTAGAAATGTTTTTTGTGATTTCTTGGAGTGTAATCAACTTCTGTTTTCATTAATCTACCAAGCTGTCAGATCAAGTCATGCCTTACAGACCTTTTCCTTGTGATCTCTTGTTAGATCTCTTTACTTATTATCTTTCACACAGTCAGTTAAACATAAATATTGCAATATTTTGATTTGAAAGTTTAAGAAAAGTAAGCATTCCTACTCTGTGCAGTGGGCAGCTGTCAGGACCCATTGTGGATGGATTAATGTCCCGCCACACGAAGATCGATCACTTTTCACACGAGCCATGAAAGGCAGCGAGTGTGGCTTGACTTCTTTCCCTCCAATAATCTCAGAACCATGACCTAAAGCAAAAAGAAAATATCCAGTCACATAACAAAATCAGCAGATGATACAGTCAAAAACAGATGAGTGAAACAAACACTCTTCATCAACTGCTTTTGTAATGCTGAAACATGTAAATAATGTGACTATGCATTCTACTTGTTTAAATGAATGAGAAAATTGTCTACAAGTTAATTAAAGTATAATAGAAAAATATAAATCACCTGGCTGGAGGATCATGAGGAGCACGCATGAAACGAAAACACTGAAATAACTCAAGCAGAACATTTTGCCTTTTGGCTCTCATAGATGTTGAATGCACTGAAACTGTGACGCCCAGCTTTATATAGAGAGCTGAAAGGATGTGGTCTGACAACTGAAATGAACAAGTCTGCAACCTTACCCCATTCACCATCACCACCGCCAACAACAATAACAACAGCAACACACACATATACTTACACACTTTTTGATCATGAGAAATTTGACTAGGTGTATTTCTCATGGATGAATACTTCAATGTACTTGTATGACTGTTAAATTAAACTTAGATTATTGTAATTTTCATTCTGTGCTTTAAAGACTTCCATATTTCATGACATATTGTCATTCAAATTTATGGGACAACTGAGAGGAATGTGTAATCGAATCAAGAACAGATGAGTGAAACGAACACCCTGTGACAACTGCTTTATAATAGATATGTAGTGTGTGTTTTACACGTTATATGGTGTATGACATTGTAATACAGTAATATATGTTTCACACATTACTGATGTAGAAAAAATGTTTTATTTTAAAATTAAAATTAAATAGAAGACATTACTTGCCTGGCTGGATGATGAAGAGAAACATGCATGAGATGACGAGTAAAGTAAGGGAATACTATTGCAAAAAAGGTAATTGGATTACTGTTACTTTCCCGTAAGCACGCTGTATTACTGCGTTACTAAAACCGTGATTTTTTGGTGAGAATGTCTTATGACAATGACGTAAGCGAGTGCGACGTTCGTGGCAACAGCTGTGTGCAGATCAACAATGGACAGCATATGACCGTGCAGCGTTTAAAGTGTGCAAGTACTGACTTTACCTTGAGTTTGATTCCGTAAAATGCGACAAAAACATTAGCATCCGCTGTACACTGCGTGGGAAGAAAAAAAATTTTTAAGCGAAAAACCCCTTATCTTCCAAGCAAGCACCGAGCACGCTGCCACAGGAATGTGACATTCACAGAGAAACTCCCGGATCCTTCCACTGACATGACCGCTGCGACACACCTGCACCAGGGCAAACAAGATACTGAAGTTTCACCCATCCCGTTCTTCTTATGAAGTGGTGTCAGAAATGCATTCCTGCCCGTGCACTGCTGGCTCTGTTGTGCTGGCTCTGGGTCCATTGTGTAACTGATGGCACTAACAGGACGCTTACATTAGAGCCTCTTATTGCGTGTTTTGTTTGGGTTTCCAGCAATCAGAATCAGAGAAACTGTATTATTTCAAATGGAAATTGAGTTAAAAAAAAATTAAAGAATGGCAGCAGGTCATACTTGAACCCAGGCCTGCCACTCTACAACCATGCAACATATGAATACATCCTCATCGAACTGAGCTAAACCTGCGCCCAAGAGCGTTTAATCACCAAAACTGGAGAAGGCATGGAGAGAGGATAGCCTAACATATGAAACAGGAAATGACTGCTGTGTATTCTGTTTATTTCAACAAAGTAACTGTATTCTGATTACCACCTATTTAAACGGTAACTGTAACGGAATACAGTTACTCATATTTTGTGTTTTAAATACGTAACTCTGGTACATGCATTCCGTTACTCCCCAACACCGCACACGCACACACACACACACACACACACACACACACACACACAGCTGATGTAGCTGATGGCTAGAAAAAGCATCTGGTTGAGGTGTGGTGTTAGATTTGTATTGTGATTGTCATTTATGCTTAGAAATATTTACTCATATATGCTTAGAAGTATATAATCATTTGTAGATTGAAAGAATGTCTCATCCCAGGAGGTCTGTAACAACTCTGTGTAGCATGAAGAGGGGAGTGCGTTCACTCCTCTTCAGAGTGTTCTGGCATAGATCACACACCTCCTAGGAGAGGTCGTATCTTCTCTTGCTGATATATGGTATAGCAAACATACGTATATCTGTTTTAGGCTAAGTGCCTTTTGTTTAGATGGACGGCTCTGGGGAGTCTTCCTGGGGTCACAGTTTGACCCCCACGCACAGATACACACATACACACACACACACACACACACACACACACACACGGTATTCTTTGTTCACATGCATACCTATGTCATATGTTAATGAACCTATGCATATTCATGTAACCACAATAAAAGAGCAGTGTTACGGGGGAGCGGACGAGAGCAACTGGGGTCAAGCGAAGGAACGGCGCCTGTCCAGTTCTCTCCCGTGCACGTGAAACATAAAGAATGTTGCCTACTCGTGTCTTGCTTGCTGTGTTATTACATTGCCTTCAACGTTCCAGCGAATAGGTTCAAGCTACAAACCTATCATTAATTGGTCCTTCGAGCCGGATCCCTGGAGTCGGCATTCACCGAGGAGAGAACCCTGACGTCAGCGAGACGTGAGAATTTGTCATCGGGCCGGTGGATGAGCTGTCCGTTTTCTCTCCTCGACGAATGACGATCGGCGGGATCCGAGGCTGATATTACACGCTAAGCAACGCCGAGTAAGTTCAAAGAGCCCGACTCTATAACCGTGTGGTTGTGTTGTTCTCCGCCACTTTGTGAGGCGTTGAGAAGTTCGCTAGCGATAGGTACAGACCACTTTGTGAGGTACTGTAGTGGGTCCTCCGCCACTTTGTGAGGCGTTGAGTTCTCCGCCACTTTGTGAGGCGTTGAGAAGTTCCGCGGAGTCCAGACTGTGCTGGACAATAGGCCTATTTTGTGTTGTTGTTGTGTGAATGCTGCGGAGCAGGCATGGTCTGTGACACGGTTGTTGTTATCATGGGTTCCCGAGCAAGTAAGACTGCCTCACAGGGAGACAACACATTTTTGCAAGAATTTACTCCCAACAGTGCGAGGTATTTATATTCTCATAATTGTCATGAGCGTAAACTAGTCACGGGAGAATCTCAAATGTTAGAAGTTTTTAGGAAAACAGCAGCCTTGAAGAGCGTGTGGAGAAGGCCAGCCCACATCAGCAGCAGTTAAGCTCTGGTGAATGGCTTTCCCCCACCGCTTGCTGACACAAAATGTTTAGATGATTCTTTAGATTGCCCTGATCGACAACAGCCTGTGCTCCTGACCATTAATTTAACCAGTTGTTAACAGTAATCTGCATTAAGCTTAAGGTTACTCAAATTCAGTACAATTGTCATGGTCCCTGTGCCTTCCCGGCCAGCCCAGTGTGGCCACAAGTGTTTGTTGTTTCTCTCTCTCTCGCTCTCGCTCCCTCTCTCTCTCTCCCCCCTACCTGTCTGCCTGGGCGGAGCTCTGACTGGGCTCCCGCCCTTGGCCCACGCACCTGCAGCTGATCTCGAGTAATTTGCAGTTGATCTCTGGCTCATAAGGCTGGCGCTCTGAGCTATTCGTCGCTGGAATATTGAGTAACCCTCGTCAGTATTGCCTGGCTTCATTGTGAATCAGTTGTTCCCGTGCTTGCCGCCGACTTACCCTCGTCTATGTTTACAGGTTTATCTGGACCCCGTGAGTGTGAGTGGGTTGTTCGTGTGAGGAGTGCTTGGACAAGGAGCGGAGCAAGTGTGAAGAAGTGTGTTTCCCCAGGACCCTGGTGTTTCTCCCCCCCTTCACGTGTACATAGCGCACCGGAGTGATAAATAAAGTATTGTAGAACCGTGCTACCTCAGTCTGCGCCTGAGTCCGTCCACCACCGTGACAACAATGACATATGAGATGAAGTAAAATAGGTAAATATTTTACCTAATTACATGCATAGAGGCACTTGACCTGTTTGAAAACTGTCATCCTATTATGAGCCATTGTTGAGATATAGAGTACGCCTATGAAAACAACTATTATGCTGAACCCTGTATGAAACAGCTGAAAACTACATGATGGAGAAGCTGAGTTGAATATGAAAATGTAAGTCTTTGCCACTGTGGGCAAAGCACGCAACCACTGTGTGAGGTTGCGTTGTGGTCTCTTCTGAGCTGATGAGCAAGCTACACATTATCAGATCAGGAGCTGGCTGAGAACTCCTCAAGGAAAGGGGAAGAGAACTATGATAACTCGAGTATGTAGCGTCTCCGTGAGTTCAGCTTCTTCTTTCAGATGCGCAGCAGTTTTCCTGGATCTTGATTCATATGTGTAGAGTGTTCATAGCATCAGCATCATGTTTTTGTTTATTTGCTTTGTTGAGTTGAAAACTAACTAGATAAACTTGTGATCATACTTATGGATCACCATGGCACATATCATCAGTCATATGGTTTATTTATGCAGATGAAAAGAGTGAGTGTGAATGTGCCTGAAGTCGCAGTGTGTGTGCGCTGTGTAAATGTAATTGTCACAAATTGTGAGAGCGGTGATTCTGCAGGTCACCAGTTATAAGAAAGAAAGAGTAAAAAAGAGACAGAATCTACATTGTAGATGGAAAATAATAGGAAAAAAGTTTTGTGTTTATTAGCCAAGAACAACTACAATCTCATTTTCTGCTTTTAAGAAAGGAGAGTTCAAAAAACAGAGAGTTCTGTGTGTTGGTTAAGCAGTGAGAATAATGATCAAAATGTCTCAGTGTGTCACTTGCAGGTGAGGAGCAGACCCGGATCAATTTCCCATATGCAGCGGTCGGACAAAAGTTATAGTTTAACATCATTGGAAATGTTCAGGCCAATTTCTGGCTAACTTATTTACAGCTCCATGTGTCCCTCATCCTCACAAGCGAGCTCTCACTCCTCCCTGAAGACAAGGAATGCAGTTCCAAAGAGCAATAACATGGCAGATAAAGAGACAGCAGCGAAGTCCTGAGCAAAGAGTCCCAGCAAGCAGCAGCAGTGTGGACAAACAGCAGTGGAGAAGAAGAGCAAACCATCATCCTGACTGATTGGATGAATGACACTGTGTTTCCAACAAGCTGCAAAGTCACTGTGCTTGTGAAAAGGACTTTTGAGGAGAACTGAGGAGACTGTTGGAGTTTGACATTTGCCACCTTTGGAGAAAATGGCAAGAAGAGACAGTGGAACACAGGACAAAGCTGAAGAAGAACTGCCGGCTGTTGGACTGTTGAAGTGGGAGAGGACAACAGGGTGAGAGCAGGAGGTAAGAACACAGAGGAATGCTGTTGTTTAATGTGGGAAATCAAAATTTGGGTTAGCAAACCTGGGGAAAAGAAAACTGACTGCTTAAGTGGAGAATTGTGAAGGAATCTGAAACACTGCAAGAAGAAACATATACAAAATCACACACACAAGCAGAACATGCATTAACCCTACTAACACAAACAAAAGAGAGCTCATGAAGATTAGACACCATCTTGAGCATGTGAGTCTGTTTATCACCTGGTGTGATGCAAAGATCAGTGGACTCATAGCACATTGGTTAAAAAGGATCAATTAATAGCAGAGAAGTGTGTAGGAAAGGCAGCTTTAAGAACATGCCCTGCTGGAGATGCAGCTCCACAGACATCGATTAAACCTGCCTAATAACAAACATACATGCAATGAAAATCAGCTTCTCTCTCATCAGTGTTAAAATAGTGTCAATTTAACAGACACTTGTTATCAAATGCTGAATTTATCCAATGCTGACAATTAACTAACTATGTTGCAGGACAACAGTTTAATTTTTGTGGGGAAAAAAAGATTCTGGTTTGACCAACCAGTGATCAGACAATAAATTTAGTTGTTAATATAGTAAATTGGGAGATGCTTTCTGCCTGATTGATGCAGCACAAGTAATTTACTGTATGAGGGAAATTCTATTTTTGTGATAATATTTTGAACATGCATTTCTGTTGTCCTGTCAACTTAGTGGGTTAATAGCTGATATGCAAATTGGTTGATGGTTCTTAGATTAATGAAAGGTGACTGAATTCTAGTACGAGTGAATGGGATGTGTTGGAGTTTGTAAGAGTGGAGACTCTAAAACACTGAGTTTCCTGTTGTGATGTGCGAGTGAATCCTGCACCCAGATACACAACTCTGAATATATAAGAACAAACGTCTTTTGTGAAGTGCATGACAACATGTCACATGTTTTATGATGACGGGGAAAAAGGAAAATTAAATAAAATTTGTGGTCTAAATGAGTAAAAAGTACAGTCCTGGGGATTAAAATTCATAGCTAATAACACATTAGGGTTATGTTGTGTGTTGTGCGGCTGATGGTTGGTTTGGAATTAATCTAGCTGATGATTTTTCTTTTGTTGTGAAGTTGAGCCTGCCAATTAGTATGATGGTATGATAAATCATGCTAATGGTATGATTTACCCTCCTGAGATGAGGAGCATGTGTCATGACTTAACGAGGCCTTTTTATTTTGATACTTTCACAGTGCACTGAAAGTTTTATTGATAATCTCTGTTTGAGCAGATCTGCACGATTAGAATGGAAGCGCTATACGACGCGTCGTCGAGAAAATTGTTGCAAGTGAGTTTCTCCACATTAAAATGGGCTCAGGAGAAAGTCCCTTATCTGGGACAATTAGAAAATAAGTTCCTGTCCAAAAGGATTCAACGAGAAAATCCAGTCTAAATTCTTTTCTTTTTGAAATGACATCATTTTGCTGAGAAGTGGAAATGAGCTTTACATGCTTTCCAAATATAAGTTTTTCCTCCTAGCAAGGAAATACAGGTGCAGCAGTCAGAGTATTGCTGAAAGGAATCTCCTGAGAAATCTTCAGAGGCCCAGTGAGAAGCGAGAACCCATTCCAGGCAGAGCTGACAGCCCAGGCAGTGGTTGAGGTCAAAGGTCGAGCTGTTTGGGGCCCATCATGAGATCAGACTTTGGAGCCACAGCAAGAACCACGAAGCTGCGTTGGAATGAGAGCTGTGCCAAGGGGGCTTTCCAGAGGCCAACAGAGGAGATTGTGGACGACAGACGGGCACCTGAAGGATGAGGGGAGCGTGCCAAGCTCCACCGACAGAGCAGGGGGAGTTCAAGGATGGCATCATGATTCTGTGAAAAGCACAGGAACCAGAAGCTATGGTGGTGATGACAGCAGTTTCCTATGAACATCACCTAATGCTGTGTCACTATACTGTGCATACGATGGCACACTGAAGACTGCTGGGATCATAACAGCAGTAAGAGAACTGGATCCAGCACCCTTTCCACAGAGGGGTTTTCCTGCAGAGGATGGACAATGCAGGAGTCATATGTATCCCCCACAGTACAGAGGCTTGAAGTGAGGTGATGGGGGTTGGCAGAGGCCATAAAACTAGAGTGCTGAAGAGGTCTGCAGC
Source organism: Oreochromis niloticus (assembly GCF_001858045.2). Taxonomy (NCBI): domain Eukaryota; kingdom Metazoa; phylum Chordata; class Actinopteri; order Cichliformes; family Cichlidae; genus Oreochromis; species Oreochromis niloticus. The sequence continues at coordinate 27,069,058 of NC_031977.2, forward strand.
TTTCAAGATAGCTGAGACCCATGTTGACAAACGGCGAACTCAACTGGTATGTTTGACTGTTTATTCTACATACATTTGGACTCTGGTCCTATGAACAGTGATGGAAACAACTGGAAGAGACATTTATGATGCCCTGCAGAACTTAAACCACTCTGCAGAGAGACGTGTGATTTACATGTCTCGCAGAGGAGCACAACCAAGCTGGAGTGTTTTTGAAAATGTTAATTTCTCTTTTGACCATTAACAATTCATTTGTTTGCTTGTAGGATGCAGTTTACCATTGGATGAGATTAATGAGAAATTGGATAACTGCTAATATATTTGTCAGACTGTGTGCGTTGACATATGCTGAGTATAAAAATGGCTGCATTGATACTGTCAGGCATGAGGTGATCATAACTGGGGACTTTTCTAGCATAATTGCCAAAAGGGGGGAAATGTTAGATTTGTATTGTGATTGTCATTTATGCTTAGAAATATTTACTCATATATGCTTAGAAGTATATAATCATTTGTAGATTGAAAGAATGTCTCATCCCAGGAGGTCTGTAACAACTCTGTGTAGCATGAAGAGGGGAGTGCGTTCACTCCTCTTCAGAGTGTTCTGGCATAGATCACACACCTCCTAGGAGAGGTCGTATCTTCTCTTGCTGATATATGGTATAGCAAACATACGTATATCTGTTTTAGGCTAAGTGCCTTTTGTTTAGATGGACGGCTCTGGGGAGTCTTCCTGGGGTCACAGTTTGACCCCCACACACAGATACAGACATACACACACACACACACACACACACACACACACACACACACACGGTATTCTTTGTTCACATGCATACCTATGTCATATGTTAATGAACCTATGCATATTCATGTAACCACAATAAAAGAGCAGTGTTACGGGGGAGCAGACGAGAGCAACTGGGGTCAGCGAAGGAACGGCGCCTGTCCAGTTCTCTCCCGTGCACGTGAAACATAAAGAATGTTGCCCACTCGTGTCTTGCTTGCTGTGTTATTACATTGCCTTCAACGTTCCAGCGAATAGGTTCAAGCTACAAACCTATCATGTGGCATCTGCATATATTTGAGTCTGTATGTATAATTTTGACCTCGCGTGGATTAGAGAAACTTGGAAATAAATTTAACCTTTTGAACCCAACTCATTATAGATGTATGCTGTATGGTGAATCTCTGATGGAAATACAACACCTCAGAGAAATCATCAATGCATCCACATTTCTCAGACAGAACATTTCTTCATATCTCTCGTTTATCAGGTGTTGAATGCACTGACAACCAATGTCGTGCAAAGCTTGTTATGTTGAGCTCAAAAAATGTGGTCTAACCATTAGTCAGCAAAATAGAGAAATGGAAACTGATGCATTCTGATAAGATTGTGGTCAAATGTAATATGCTTGTGGTAGAACTTGACCTAAGCAGCTAAAGAAGGGCAGGAGACAGATGCTGTCCAGTGTAGCGAGTGATTTATTCACCATTTTTGTGACCAAACAATATGTACAACAATAAATAAGGATCAACTCCATAGTTAACTCAGTATAAATAAACATAACTGAACTTGAATCAACAGAAATTAAGGTCATATGCACACAGCTACACTGACCTGGTCCTTTCTCCTCGAACACCTACTTTCTTCTGCTTAAATAGTCCACTTAACCAAACAAGCTCACCCCTGGACTATTCCATTATGTAGGTAAGACAAACATTTCCCTATCAATCTTATACTGCTATTTTTACTTGCAATAAAAACTCTACAGTGTAATCAATACATATTACAACAATAAATCAATTTCTCTATAAACACACTCTAAAATCAACTTTATTAAAATACAAGGATTCTCCCCCTTCTTCACCTGGTCTCTGCCTGTGACCTCAGACTAACCAGGAAACTATAAATACAGGATGTGAAGCTACATTTCCTCCTTTTAAACCTGGAACAAAGGTAGATAAAGTGAGTTCATACTAAAATTAACAGAAATAAATAACATGTTAACTTAACAAACTTGTCAGAATTGATTTAAACCAGAGGTTCCCAAAGTGGGGGCATGCCCCCTGGGGGGGGGGGGGGGGGGGGGCGCAGAGCCATTGCAGGGGGGGATGAATAAAAAATTTTTTTTAAAAGAATGCTTGGACACTGCTAGCACACAAACGTGACGGGGCTCCGACACAAACCCAAAGCAGAAGATGAAGCATCACCAAATATGTTTCCAAACCAGCTTCCTTCCAAGCCAAAGACTAGAAATTATGATGAAGCATATCTTGCCTTTCGCCTCACCTACACAAGTGCCAATGTAGGTATCCCTGACAGAACTTGTTTCCCCTGTGTTGGGAGCGGGGCCGGCTATACGCTGGGGCAAGAGGGGGCAATGCCCCCTTAAACAACCGTTCTGCCCCCTTAAGTCAAACTTTTAGAAGTTTAGAAAGAAAATAATAGATTACCACAAACTGAATATGGACAAGATTTACTACAGTAGCTGAAAAATCTGCTAGAAAAGGCACAAATTAAATGATAGGATAGGTTTCACGTCTCATACGCTCTTTGCCTCTGTGCACTGTTTGTGCGCAGGCTCACACAGCACTTGGCAGAGAACTCCCCCTCCCCCCAGCTAAACATCCCAGCGACGCATTTTGCCACCGCCTTCAAGTTGGACTCCAGTTTATAAAGAACCCGTCTCAAAGTATTGTGGTTAAGTTAAATCCAATTTATTAACCTACTTCTGAGATGAAGTGCAGCTGTGAAGAATGTACTTTCTCCCGTTTGGCTACAGCAGGCAATGAGGTGCGTTTAATGTCTCTGTTAATTTGAGTTTCCATGAAACCGCGATAAACAGATATTTATGTTGGGGTTTTTTGTTTTTACTATGCCAACCCTTTTTAGTTTTGTAAGTATTGGCTATATTGAGAGGTCTTATTTTATTCTTAATTTTGCAAATTTATTTCAATTAGGCCCTCCAATTAAGATAGATTTAATGTTGTTGGTTGTGAAAACCTGGATGGCTATTTTATTTTATTCTTTATTTCTATTTTTAAGTTTTATTTTTCAAGACTTTGTGAATTCTCTTTTTTATAACCGGGCCTACTTTTTTTAGTTTTGTTAATATTGGCAATAGTGTAAAGTGTTATTGTTGGTTTCAAATATATTCGATATAAGCTATCCAATTAAGGTAAATGTCATGTTTTTAGTTGCTAGAATCTGATGAGGAATATTTTATTTTATTTTATTTTATTTTTGTTTTCCCCCTGAGGGATTGCCACCTTAACGTGGTCAGGGGGTTTGCGCGCCTTAGTGACCATAAAAGCTTGACCAGCAGAAGCTTAGCCTTCAGGTGGGACACCCAAGTTGGTCAGGTCTTAGGGTAGAGGCCTGACAAAGTGCAATCCAATTACATGACAAAAACAGTTATCCAGAGTAGGGCTGCCACAATTAGTCGACTAACAAAATCCTCAACGACTAATTTCATAGTCGGCGCGTCGTTTGAAGCTTTGTAAGATCCTGAAAGATGCAGGAATAAGTAGTAGGATTTAAGAGTGCAATAATGGACTGAAACAGAAGATGGCAGCAATGCATCTACAAGGATGCCAGCTGCTGTTAAACCCCGAAGAAGAAGCAGTCTCCGGTATCGTAGCTGTGTCCTTCGGAGGCTGCATTTTGTAGGCCGATTACGTTCCATCGACGCAACGAAGGCTGTCCAAATTCGTAGACTCCTACACATGCGGCCAACAAATGCGTCCTTCATTTCTCCAGATTTGAAGGATGGGTCGGGTGTATCCTAGCACGGCCCAGCCAATTTCAGTTTCCAGCAATGGCGGCAGCTACTTAGTTTTAATATTAGCCTTATTACTCTTTCTGAGTCACAAAATAAACTTTTAACATATTTTCAGGCGAGAATGTAGCTGTGTAAACTTCAAATATCTGCTCGGTTTATCAAGACATCACATATTTGCAAAAGTGCGCCGACATTTTCGGAGACGTCTGTTACCCACCAGCTTGATAGCTAGCCGGGGTTCAAGGCTCTCTAGAGCCGGCGAGAACAGCGAACTCCCGGCAAATCGTTTTTAAACCCCCCGCGGTCTTTCGTTACTCAGGTTAAACATGATAAGTAGGGCTGGGTATCATCACTGATTTCTAGAATCGATTCAATCCACGATTTGATTCTAATCGAATCGGGAAAATTTTGCTTCAGGGTGTCAGAAATATTATAATTCTGATCAAGTATCAGTACATTTTAATATTTTTATATCTATAAAAAGAAAACTGACACTTGCGAGACTTTATCAAAGGTGTAAGCATCACAGCAGATGCCTTTGTGTCAAAATAACTGAGGATAACACACAGAAAAACATGAAGGTGATTTTCCTGGACTGGGATTTTATAGCAGATGACCTTAAAAATATTCTGCAGTAGATCAAAAACAAAAGAAAACCATTAATCAACATATGAACATTACCTGATATTGCTAAAGTGAAGCAGAGCAAAGTTACAGAGGTTTTATTAGAGACACAGCTAAGCATTTTGCAATTTTGCATAATTTTTAAAAAGTTCAGTAGTCTATTGAACAGCAGAAATTTGGCTTTCTTTTCAGAAGTAAGTAAAAGGAAAAAAAAAACAGCGGCTGACAGCGCTGTAAACAGCTTGTGCGTAATAAGCAAGGGAATAACGCAGAAAACAGATTTTTAGACGAAGCGTAGTTTGGATCTTCTTTTGCTGCTGGTTTAGTCAATATTATTTGGAGAGAGATAAAACCTGCAGCTTCAGAATCTAGCGCAAAAAGGGCATAAACACAAATCGCGGACCCGCGACCCACCTAGATTGTATCATCTCTCTTGTGACATTGTGTGTATTGAATACAGAACTGCTGGATCTTTATTTTACCAATATCCCACCATTACTGCATGGAAGTAAACTGACATTTCATAGTTCTCCATTGATTTCAAAGAAAGAAACATCCGATTTTTAAAACAGCCATCATTTAATAAAACCGTATTAAAATGCCAGTACGCATTCTTAGGTTTCAGTCTATTTATAAACACACTTGCTTCAATCATACTATGATCAAAAAAGCCCAATGGACACAAGTTGCATGATCTAAATATTTGTAAATGATGACCATAACAATAAAACTAATTGTGCTAGAGAAATGTAATTGTCCTTACAGTGAGCCCATGTTTTACCATGTTTAAAACTCCACACATCAACCAAATTATAAGTCTCAATAACGTGTTTCAAAATCCTCCTTGAATGTATATGTGGCTCCAAGTGATTCTTATCTAAATCAATTGTACAATTAAAGTCACCTCCTAAAATCAAATGATTCGTTGACGTACAACTTAACAGCGTACTCGCTAACTTTTCTAAGAAAACATCGAACACGTGGAGAGACTGGAGCATACACATTTAACAATGTCAGCTTCAAATTTTCATACGTAACAATGACCTTTAACAACCTCCCAGGTACAATATCATCTACTTCAATAGAAACTGGAAGAAAGTTTCTTGAGAAAAGAATTGCTACTCCTGAACTCAGTGAGGTTTTATGACTCAGAACAATATTTCCATCCCATTCCTTCTTCCAGTCAACTTCAATATCAATATTACTGAGTTTTTTGAGCAAACGCTATGTCAATGCATTTAGATTTTAGATGTTCAAAATACATCGCCCTCTTTTTCATATCCCTTGTACCATTAAGGTTCAAGGTTGAGATTTTAAGGGTACTCATAGAAACACAAAAAAAGAGCCCTAAAAAATGAGTATACAGCATCTTATCTGCTGTCTTTTTCCTTCAGGAACCACATTAAACTCGAGCTCTAATTTTTTGCATCAGTTTTCGCAGTATATACACTTCAGTGTCCTTTAAGCCATCAGGAGTCCTTTGTCTTATTAACTATTTAGCTGAATCAAGAAACAACTTTCGATCACGGAAGAAATCCTGTATAGCTACATCTCGTTTCCCTTTAGTTACTTCCAAAAAACTTCTAATCTGTTCAAGACTGTACCCATCACTTCTCTGGCCATCAGGAGTAGAAACGTCAGATGCCTTTCTATCACTATCAGAATCCAATAAAACATCTGACTCACTCTCTCTTCCACACTTTTCTTTCACCTGCATCTTTTTTGGTTTTACCCCTTTAGAATCTTTAGGTTTCCTTTTAACATTTGGTACCTTAAAAATACTTTCATCATCCCTGCACAAATTCCCTTCCCTATGGGCCATTTCATCCACATCCGTAACCTGCTGCACTCCTTCTTGTGTAGTTTGGCTAACTTCATCACATACTTCAGCAGAAGTAGAAGTAGAGGCAACCTCGCTGTTTTCTTGGCTGCTAAGCATTTCATACCTTGAAACCTTGGACTTCCTTTCCTCTCCTACAGTAACTGCTGGAGCTCCTTTCTCTGCGTTACCTGCAGAAACACCTTTCCCTTCCTCATCTGCTGAAAGTTTTCTGCTGAAGTGCCCTCCCCTGCGTTTTCAGAACCCTGCACAATTTCAGCCTTTATTTGCACCTTCTCACGGCAATTACAGAGTGAATGCCCTTCCTGATTGCACCCAAAACATCTCATGGTTTCTGTCGTTGCAAAGATTGTGTATTCAAACCCATCAACCTTAAATTTCATCACTATATTCAGCTCCTCATTCTCATTGTTTGGAATCATATACACCCGTCTTCGAAATGAAACAACATGCCGTAACTTGGCAGATTTGCGCCCAGAGGGGAGCATAACCATTGCTGACACAATCTGACCATGACGTGACAACTCTTTCAGCAATATATCATCGCTGATGAAAGGCGGCAAATTAGATAGATAATATTTTATTATTTTATTGTAAAAACTGTTGTTGGAAGCATACTGAATTTAACCAGATAAACATACAAACACACACACACACATGAAGAGAGAGAGAGTAGGCATAGTATGCAAACGGCTAACAAAAAGCCATTATAATTAGTCATACAATGAGAATACGACAAATCAGCAGTTGACAATGACTAATTAATATTGTGCTGAACACAGTCCAAAAGATTCAGTCAGCTACATCAGTGTCTACTCTTTACTATCATAGCCAAGTGGCTAACAAACGTAAACAGAAGTTTTCACTATCCCTACTAATTAATGTTATCTTTTTGTGTCTCTGTTGTGGCCAGTGCTATCCTCTATGCCAGGGGTCGGCAACCCTGGGCGCGCGTGCCACAGTTGACACGCGAAGGCTTAACTGATGGCACGACCATAGCTGGACTTCCCATCAGGCATACCGGGCCTTTGCCTGGTGGGCCGATGGAGATTTTTCGTTTTTATGGGCCTATGATTTTTTTTTTTTTTTTTTTTTATAACGGTATAAACAATGAAAGCTGTTGGATTGGCCAGATGCTGGCAGATGTGTAAAAATAACTCAGTTGTTTGGTGGTGGCTATGGCGGAGCTGCCACAAGAGGCCAGCAGGTGGATGAGGGAATGGTGAGGCAGGAGGAGGAGAGACCCGAGGCGCCGCTGGTCCGAGTGTCAGGTGAACTGAACTTCAGGTAAGAAGTTATGAACTGCAGTCTGTCTGGATCAGATATAAACCAAGTTTAGGTGGAGTTTATTTTCGTTGTGCTGAGTTTATACAGTCAGTTACAATAACTCGTACTGCGTGCTAGCTAGCATGACGGAGTTTCTATACAGCTGGGTGGGTGCTGTGATGTTACTGATAGTGAACTTTATTTTATTCATAAGGTTAGTTAGTAGAGTTGCCAACTGTCCCGTAAAAACAGAATCGTCCCGCATTCAGAGAAAATATTGCGCGTTTCGTATTGAGGTGAAAAGGAACACAGTTTGTCCCGGACTTCAGCTAGAATGGAAAAAGACACAAAGCTGGAGTTATTCTGCGTCTTTACGCTGTCAGCTGCCTCTTCTTCTCTCATTCAATCATTTAACTGATCAATGATCCGCTGATCGGTATTTCTGACGCAAGTCCCGTCTCTCGTTTCTTTGCGCCAGAAAGAGGAAACCAGCGGATGTCGCGCTAAACAACAGCAGGACGTTTAAGCTTGATCAGCTGTTGTTAGAATTTATTTAATATTAATTTCTAGTATCAGCTGATGTTTGCTGGAGCCACAGCCATAAAAGCTGCTGGCCATGATGTCGGTTTGGATATGTGGTGAGAGGGAAACATGCAGATGAAACCAGGAGATGTCCTTACTGAATCATCAGAGCTGAACAGGTGATGGAGAAACAGGTTTACCTAATAGGTGACATGGATGAGTTGAAGGGAAGTTATGAACTGTTTCTGAGAGACAAATAACACCAGGATCCTTTTCTACGTAGCTGACAGCTGGTAACTGTGCAGGGGCGGGTCTAGCAAAGTTTTGCCAGGGGGCCAGGTAGGGCATTAACAGGGAAAGGGGGGCACAAAGAAATACTTTTCTTTCTTATTCTCATTTAAAATGTCTAGCTTTTATTAAATTATTATCTGAATCTTACAACCAAAGTTTTTATCTGATGTACAACGTATAGAAATCATACATATACCAACAAGACAGTGTACATCACTGTCACAACAGCGTTTGTTTTCATTCAAAGGCTTTATGGCTTTAATACCTGGTGGGCCGGTCTCTAGTCAAAATGCCCAGGCCGATTTTTTGTCCCAGTCCAGCCCTGGGCACGACACGCAGTGAATTAATCTGAGAGGGTGCATTAAAACATAAATGGCCGGGGCAGCGGTGCACATCGCAAATTAGCTCACATAGACACATTAGTTGTACCGCTTCTTAATGACGGTATCTTAGCTAACAACCCCAACTACCAGATTCAACTTGTAATTGGCTAAAAATCACTTAGCCTACTGGTGAGATGAATGTTGCTAGCTGTCAGTTTTTTCAAGCAATGTTGAAATTTCCACATTCCGACACTTCAAATGCTTCAGGAGCTCTCCGCTCAGCGCAGCAACTGTTAATATAGAGCGTTATTAAATTTATTGCTAATGCAATTATATGGCACATTGACTTCTGAGGAAATTTTAGATGGCACTCGTCATCAAAAAGGTTGCCTACCCCTGCTCTATGCTGTTGCATGCTGGGGCAGCAGGTTGAGGGTCACAGATGCCAGCAGACTAAATAAACTGATCCACAAGGCCAGTAATGTTGTGGGGATGGAGCTGGACTCCATTAGGGTGGTGTCTGAGAGGCAGATGTTGTCCAAGATAAAGACAATGTTGGACAGTACCTCCCACCCACTCCATGACGTACTGGCTAGTCATAGGAGCACGTTCAGTGAGAGACTGAGATTACCAAAAAGCACCACTGAACGACACAGGAAATCATTCCTGCCCATGGCCATCTCCCTGTACAACTCCACCATCTAATACACTGTAAACACTGCAATAGCTACACCCTTTTTATACACGCTCTTTTCTACTCTGTAATATTCTTGTCAATTTTCTTGATATTTATTTAAAATCACCTCTGTTAATTCTTGATATTTATAATTGAGTGATCTGTTTATATTAGTGCTCATTCTTAATTGTGGAGAATCTGTAACATAATGTAGTGTTTGGAGTTTAGTCTATTACTGTTACTATTTTTAGAATTTCTTCTTGGAGCAACTGTAACCCACATAATTTCCTTAGGGATTAATAAAGTATTCTGAATATGATTCTGATTGTTTCAGGATACATGAACTGCCATTATCCAATGACACGCCTGCTTATCTGTATCTTTTGCTCGTTTCTTCTCCTCTTCTTTTCTCTTTTTTCTAAACTGAGCACCTGATGGCTTTGAACTTTTCTTGTCCATCGTCCATTGATTTTAATTTTGCACTCCAGTATGAACACCCATCCCCCAACCCGAGGTTCACCACAACATAACCTAATAGACCTACACCTTAGTTCACAGATTCACTTTGTCTGGGGTTTATTTCTGGGATTTGGCACAACCCAGGATTCAAATCATGAATACATAATGACATAATTAAATATAATAATAATAATAATAATAATAATAATAATAATAATAATAATAATAATACATAATTAAATCATCAAACTGTAAATTATAAATTTTAAATTGTTATTGATCCCTTCACCCTTTACATCCCTTTATCCTAAAGTGTATATTTATTTTCTTACTCTTAAATTTATTGTTTGTTTACTTGCACTGCTGTAACTGGAGCGTCTCTGCTATATACTGTACTGCATATAGCAGAGATGACAAAGTTTACTTTGACTTCAGCACAGCAGCAAGCAGGCGCACCGAGGGCTCTCGCGCTCACTTTTCGCGTATAGAATTTCGAAAAAACATCGGTGCAAATTATAAGTCTGTATCATGATGTCTGGTGTTTTCGTGTTTGTTGGTTTTTATTTTGTTTTATTTTGCGAGTTGGTTATTAGATGCCGCTCCCGCCAGCCAGAGAATCCCCCGCCGCCCACCCCTCTCCCCCCTGTGCCGCAAGCAACAGGCGCACCTCGCAAACGGAGGGCGCCCTTACTCCCAGCAAATGGGCGATAGAAAACCAATCGGTGCTTATGCCATCCCCAAAATGCGCTGGCATGACGTCGGGGAAGCATCATTTTTACAAATGTCGGGGAAGGTTACAAATGATCTTCTTATCATTTGTAACCTTCACTAAAGCTGTTTCTGTGCTGTGATGAGCTCTGAAACCTGACTGAAACTCTTCAAATAAGCCATTCCTCTGCAGATGATCTGTTAGCTGTTTGACAACTACTCTTTCAAGGATTTTTGATATGAAGGGAAGGTTGGAGATTGGCCTATAATTAGCTAAGACAGCTGGGTCTAGAGATGGCTTTTTAAGTAAAGGTTTAACTACAGCCAGCTTGAAGGCCTGTGGTACATAGCCAATTATATAACAACTGCATTATTCATCCTAGATGCTGCCTTCACACTTTCACACCCAACAACTTCTCCTACAGCCAAGCCACACTCCTCAACCAAAAAATCAGTGCAAACCGGTATTTTAATACCATGCCGACAGGAGAGGCTCCGAAAGCCCTCCGGCCCATGATTTTTCAGCCATCGCACCGAGCTAAAAGCTCAGTGCTGCCGAAAAGGACACCAAAGAAACACCAGTGAAAGAGAATCACTCCTCCCCACCTCCCCACACCTGCACCAGACGCTCACACATGCACACACGACAGAGAGAGAGAGAGAGAGAGAGCAAAACATAAACAAAACATGACACTTTCACTTTGTAACTTTGGTTTCGAAAGGTCCTGTCAAAATAGATTTTATTATTAATAAAATTATTATTATGCTGCTCTCTAGTGTAGTCAGCCTGTCCTGCTCCTCTGCAAATGTATCAATTTTTGGTTTATATTTATGGGGCTGGCTCCACATAACACATCGCCTTTAGATTAGTAGCTCTGTATTGCATGGTGTTGCACCACACATGAAACAATAAAATCTTGAATTTAACACCTGTGGTCAAATGTATCATAATGAATAATAACTATGAATAATAACTATGCTGTGTTATTCAGAAAAAAAGGAGGTAAGATTTGTGGAGGTAAGAAATTGTAATTGAAAGGGTGTTTGGGCATATACTAAAATCATGAATGTAGTGCTGTCATGTCCTCTGAAAATGTGCAAGTCATAGTCTTGTGGCCTATAGAAGGTGTAGAAGGTGTAGGAGTAAAAAGACGATGCTTGGTAAGAGTTACAAACAATGAAAGAAAGAGAGAAGAATTATTGCCTCTAGGTTTATTATAAAGTAGAATGTTTATACAAGTATCTTATAGGGGGTTTTAAGCAGAAATAGATGGAATGAAAAATAAACAACAGAGCTTGTTCAAGAAAAAAAATATTTGTCATAGCTAAAAAAAAAATTCATCAAGCTAACAGAAACTGAAATATCAGAAAATAGAATATGAAATGATAAAATGGATAATGGTCAAGTAAGCAGTCTACATTAAAGGCATGGACATTTAATATCAAAGAAAAGATTTCCTTCTTGCTCAGCTTGTATGGATTGACACCTGTGGGTTCATAAGATTTCTGAGGATTGCATTGTTTTTTTGATCCACTTGAGGCGTTTCTCTGAGAGAAACGAGTAGACTCCAGGTTTTTTAATGCTACCACAATCTCTTCCAAAAGAAGTGACTCCAACCAGCACTCCATCGCACACGAAAGGTCCTCCTGAATCCCCCTGGCAAAAGAACACAAAGGTGTTGAGTTGGATGGATATTTTAATATAGATATTTACTTCCCTACATACTTTCTATATACTTACTTGACAGGTATCAGCCTTTTTTTCACCATTTGAACCAGCACATATCATGTCACTGGTGATAACTGGGTTGTGGTTGTAATAATCACGAGAGTTGCATGTCTGTCTACTGACCACAGTCACATTGACAGACAGGAGAACATCTGATATTTTGTTGTTTTCAGTTTTTCCCCATCCAGCCACCAGACACTTGCTTCCAGCTGGAGGGTCCTTGACAACTTTGGCTAACTGGAGACATTGTACTGTCTTGGTTTGCTTTACTGGTTTCTTCAACTGAAACAAAATTAAAAAGAAAGATATTGATAATGACTATATTAACTTTAGAGAGCTGGCCTTAAATTTTGTATATTTACAGCACTGTGCTACAGTCTTGAAACACCACTCATTTATTTTGTCATGGTCTCTGTGTTTACCCGGTCGGCCCCGCAGGGCTGCATGTGTTTTGGTTTTGGTTTTGCTCTTTCTCATTGCTCTGCCTGGATGGAGCTCACTCCAAGCTTCTGCTTTTGGACCACGCACCTGCTCCTAATCTCGGGCCATTTCTTAAGGCAGTGGCACTGAGCTCCTCATCGCTGGACTATTGAGTTTGATACGTTAGTGTAAATCCAGCTCGGTGAATTCTAGTGTGCTTGTGTATGAGCCTATTTGTGACTTTCGTCTCTCTGTGCTTAGACTTCCTGAACCATGGAAACTTAAATGCCGATGTTGGCAGTTTGGAGTGGCGTGCATGTGGAACTCTCAAACAGAGCAAAGGATCTGATTCTCTCCCCTAAACCTACCCGGTGGACCACTGGAACCCCTGGCTTTCCCTTCCACCTGTATATATATTCTGCACCTGGTGTTTTGTGTAAATAAAAGAACTGCTAACTTGTGATTCCAGTCTGAGCCTGAGTTGGATCCATTTCTTGTGACATATTTGTACATTTTGCTTGGAAAATGTATAAATAGGTACAGCGATTTATTGATTTATCCATACACACACAGAAATACATCATATAAGATTAAAAACAAACGTATTCACATAAATGCATCTTTTTTAACTTAGTTTCAGACAATGAATTATCACTTTACCTTGAGCAACATGAGGTCATTCTCCCTGGATCCCTGGTAATAGTCAGGATGAGGAAAACGTTTATCAACCTTTTGGACCTGCTTAGAAGCTTTTTCTTTTTTCTTGATCGAGTGTGCTCCCAGGGTCACCTTACTCATACTGTAGAAGAAAAAAATGTATTAGTGAAAGTTCACTTATACAAAAGATTAATAGGTCAGATTAACCCTTTTAAATAAAACAATTATAACATTATCATAGCTGCACAGTTACTTCATTATATGTGTATTATTGTATATAGTTGGGTTATGGTTATTTTAGAGACATAGATAAAGCTGCATGGTGTTTTCCTCCAGGTGAATAAAGAATTTCAACGATATAACATTCTTCAGTTATGAAATTTCTGAGTGCAGTCTCTTTCTATGACAGTGATTACCACGCTGTTTAGATAAACATTTAATCTTTTTTTTCTCATTTGGATTATCTCCAACATCAATATTTATGTGCAATGCAGACAAATCTACTTGTGTTTTGCAGGCTTTTCTATAAAAACAACAGACAATATGTTTGATGCCAATTTGATTTGCATCTCTGATAAGGAAATGAAGAAATTATAAAAAATTAAAAGAAAAATATGACAATGACTAGTGCAAAATTCTCTGTAAAGATATTAATGCCTACAAGAATATGGACAATCTATAAATAAAAAAATAACAAACATTTTTACATTAATAATTATAATAAAAATTTTTTCCTTCTGATCTCTTGTGAAATCTCTTTATGTATTATCTTTCACACTGTCAGTTATAAAATAAATACTGCAATATTTTGATTTGAAAAGCGTTCCTACTCTTTGCAGTGTGCAGCTGTCAGGACCCATTGTGGATGGATTAACGTCCCTCCACAAAAAAATTTTTTGCTTTCCACATAGGCCACGAAAGGCAATGAGTGTGGCTCGACTTCTTCCCCTCCAATAATCTCAGACCCACCACCTAAAACAAAAAGAAAACATCCATCACATAACAAATTCAGCAGATGATGCAGTCAAAAACACATGAGTGAAACAAACACTCTTCACCAACTGCTTTTGTAATGCTAACTATGCATTCTGCTTATTTAAATTAATGAGAAAATTGTCTACAAGTAAATTAAAGTACCATAGAAAATATTAATCACCTGGCTGGATGATCATGAGGAGCATGCATGAAACGAAAACACTGAAATAACTCTGGCAGAACATTTTGCCCTGTGTCTCTCATAGATGTTGAATGCACTGAAACTGTGATGCTCAGCTTTATATAGAGAGCTGAAAGGATGTGGTCTGACAACTGAAATGAACAAGTCAGCAAAATGGGCTCCTAAACGCTTCTAAGGTTGTGATCAAATATATCATTACCAACCTTTACCCCATTCACCATCACCACCACCACCAACAACAACAACAACAAGAACACACACATATATACTTAACCACTTTTTGACTGTGAGAAATTTGACTTGGTGTATTTCTCATGGATGAATACTTCATTGTCCTTGACTTGACTGTTAAACTAAACTTAGATTGTTGTAATTTTCATTCTGTGCTTTAAAAACTTCCACATTTCATGACATAGTGTCTGTGGTGAGGCATGGTCAGTGGTACCGTGTGGGTGCATCCACAATCACGCCTGCCGCCTGCCCTGTATTAAAAACACGGGGAAGCAGGGGTTGTTGTGAGTTGTGGTGTGATGAATGTGCAGCTGACAGCTGAGAGCAGCAGCCGCGTGTGCAATAACGATGGCTTTGCCTAACACTCTCTGGACCTGCCGTGTCTCTATCACACACCACTCATTCTAACTCATGGGACAATTGAGAGAAATGTGTAGGCTGGTCAGCAGGATACAGCTGAGACATTGTCTACTTGCAGTAGAATCCGATTGCTTGTTGGAACAGGAAGGGGCCATTCCCAAAGTTGTGTATTTAATACATAACTAACATATTTTTAAAAAGGCACTTATTTTCTTGTTAGTGATGACTGGTATTCATGGCCACTGGCCATGGCCCTACATTGCTCCATCTGTGGCATGTGATCGCATGCAGGAGGCACTGATGGAGGCCACAACTAAATTTAACTCCACTTTGACTGAAGTGGTGAGTAGGTGAATGAATTATAGGTTTTTTTTTTAAGAATTAGAATCAGAATACTTTCATAATCCCTAAGGAAATTATGTGGGTTACAGTTGCTCCAAGAGAATAACAGTAACTACAGTGACTAAGTAGACTAATTAAAGTAACTAATTAAATAATACAATATATTATAAAGTTACCAAATAGAAGAAATAGCTCTAATATATACAAACAGCTCAATTATAAATATCCAGAATATTACAAAGGTGAGACATATATGATTGACATTTTACTCTAACCTTGTTATTTTACTGTAGAGCATGTGCAAAAGGGTGTAACTACTGCACTGTGTACTGTGCAGTAGTTACACCAGTGCACCAGCAGAAAAGTTAGGCGCACCCAAATTTTTCAACCGCATCGCTTAACACCACAGTTTTACATGTGCACTTTTTTGGGGGGGAAATTGCTGTCCATACAGACAATATTGATTAACTAACAACCTTGACAAGACAAAGTTCTTTATTTGGAGCACAGTACTACAAGAAAGATAAGTTACTGAAAAAGTGCTGGTGCTTTAAGTGCTTTGGCACTCTTTGGTAATATTGTAGACAATGTTAAACTTAATCATCACATCGACCTCCTCTGATGACCCATTTGCTGCTGCCTGCTGCTGAAAGGTGGGGAGAGGGAACACTTGGGCAGTGCATCTATCACAGCATATAATGTGTTTTCTGGATACACTGTGCTTTTTCAGCATTCACGGGTTGATGGCTCCATGTCAGAGCACTGGCTATGAATTTCAGACAGATCAGGCCTTAACTTAACGAAAAAGTTATCAATAGTTCTTTTTACATCTTTTCTTATTACCCACAGCTACATCCACTTCTGTTGGGCCTAGGCTACTTACTAGGGCTGGGTATCATCACTGATTTCTATAATCCATTTGATTCCGATTCACAAGGTCCCAATTCAATTCAATTCAATTTTGCCTCAGACAGTCAGAAATATTACATATTGTAACGATGGTTAAATGTTATTTTACAGTGACAGGTTGGTTATCTCTGCACGCTGTTGTTATTTCTTTAAGATACATGTTTGGTTGTACTGCAGGAAAAAGGGAGTTAATGTGTGCAGGAAGGGGAGGGGGGTCCTTGCTGTTGTGTGACTGCAGTGGCTGAAGTGAGGGATTGTACGAGGGCACTCGCCCCTGAGTTAACGGCCCGTTTGCCTGTGTTACTGAATAAACGGACAAACTGAGATCAAAATGTCTGGTTCTTGAGAACGTTACAATATTATTATATTATATTATATTATATTATATTATATTATATTATATTATTCTGATCATTTATCAGTACTGATACATGTGAGACTTCTTCAGTTGTGTTTGCATCACAGCAGATACCTTTGTGTCAAAGTAACTCAGGATAAAACACCGAAAAACATGAAGGAGATTTCCCTGGCCTGGCTTTTTATAACAGATAACCTTAAAAATGTTCTGCAATATTCTGCAATTTTGCATAATTTTAAAAAGTTTAAATTTCTTCAGTATTGAACAGCAGAAATTAGGCTTTCTTGTCTGAGGTCATTTAAGTAAAAAAAAAATAAAAGACAGCATCTGACAGCGCTGTAAACAATGGTAGACTGGTGGGTAATGAGCGAATGAATAATGCAGAAAACAGAGATTTGAGATGGGAAACTGTTCTTGAAGTACACTGAGAGAGAGAGCTGTGCATGAAGTGTGATTTTAACGTGGTGGAAGCAAAACAGCAAAAGTAAGAGGGAATTAATGATGACATTTATCAAATGTAAAGCGTAGTTTGGATCTTCTTTTGCTGCTGGTTCAGTGAATTTTGGTTAAAGAGAGACAAAACCTGCAACTCAGAATCTAGCGCAAAAAAGACGTAAACACAAAGCGCAGACCCACCGACGCATCAGAATCTGTGAGCTGTCAGCTTTCAACGGTGCCATCGGGTGAGAAAGCCGAGAAAGTGAAAGCTGATTCTGATGCGTCGGGTTCGCGGTCTGTGTTTACGTCTTTGTGTGGAATCCGTTTTCCTGCTCTCATTTGCTGTTTGCTGAAATAGTTTTGTGAGCTTTAACCTGAGATTCTGGCGTTTCTGGCAAAATACAATTCTCCAAAAGTTGAATCTGTTCATCTGGACGTAGCGTTTTGTGGGAGAAACGTTTCGTCACTCATCCAAATGTACTGTTTATAAGTTTCCCCAAACCTTATAAACAGTACATGTACTGTTTATAAGGTTTGGGGAAACCTGCAGTCAGCTGAGACTGAAGAAGTCACTTGGATGAGTGACGAAACGTTTCTCCCACAAAACGCTACGTCCAGATGAACAGATTCAACTTTTGGAGATTTACTTTCCTGGATGATTGAGAATGCATCAAGACAAAATCCAATTATATTTATAAGTTGATCAGGATTTAATGAATTGATTTCGCTTTATTCAAGCTACTCACCTCTCTCTATCTGCCTGCACTTTCAAACGTACACATGAAGGACTACAGGAATATCTGGACTGCGGCCAATTAGACAGGTCCCACCCCTGACTATTGTGAGTACAAGAAAACAATTATTAGAATATAATGTGTTAAGTTTGCTTAGATGAGAGGGTCCAGCAGTAGATCAGAGGAATAGGGAAGGATTTGTCTGTGTTTCAGTTTAGTTTAGCTGTAGGCCTGAGAGTGTGTGTAATTGTTTAGAGGGAAAGGAATTTATTGACACTGGGGGTCTGCTGTCATGAAAGGAGACAGGAAGCTACAGTTGGGGGTTGCTGATGCTGATGCTTGTACCTTTAATAAAAGCTCATAATTGTCATAACTTAGAAGTAGGCTTGCAGGAGACTCTCCACCTGATCTGTAAATGTAAGACAACAAGAGGCCAATGGCCCAGTGGATGCAGAGTGGAGGTCTCAGTGTTTGTAATATGTTAACTCTGTTTTGTATGTTGTCTAAAGGAATTTGGTGTAGCTGGGGAGAGGAGATTACTTTTATGACCGGCAGGAAGTCACAGATACAGACACACACACACACACACACACACACACAGAGTGCTTTAACTGTTACTACGCACCCACACTCACGTGCACTCACACATACACACAGGTACGCGCACATAGTCACTCACGCGCACTCACATAGACACACGGGTACGCGCACACACAGGCACTCACGTGCTCGCACATACATACACAAACACAGAGTTTGCAACACACCATGGGGGTTTTATGATGGGGTCACTTCTATAAAGCTGATTGTAACAAACAAAAGAGTGGAAGATCTGCAGAGGGACACCGGCCTTGCACGTTTTCCCTTTTAGAAGGTGCATGCGTAACTGAAGATGAATAAAAATGAATAAAGGTTTTGTGAAAAGACTACTGAGTTCCGGTGCCGTCTCTGGATGCCTCGAGGAATAAAAAAGAACCGGGGTGAAACTGTTTCGCAACACTATCTCTGATTGGTTTAGACCATGATAGGGGCACAGGGGCGATTTTAGCCCATTTTGGGGGGTGCTGAAGCACCCCCAAAATGAATCAAAGCACCCCCAAAGATTTCTTACTTTTTTTGGACAATATTTGCTGCTTGTGTGACACACTGCTACAGTAAATGGTTGAGACATAACATTTTAACAACAAAAGTATAGATACCCCCCCCCCCCAAAAATGGTTTGTTCCAGCTTGCCCCCACTCTGGCTCTAGCGCTGTTGCTGCCAGAGCGATGGTGGCTGAGACGCAGCGGAGCGGAGGTGTAAGTGCCTGGCTTAACTTTCAGTTACTCTTTATATAGTTTGGTAGGAGTCAGACCATGTTTCTTTTTAGCTGAAAAACATTACACCAGGTAACCTGCAGTGTTCAAAACATGTTTTCCGACGATGTTTGCTACCCTACAATCCGTCCTGCTCTGTAGTAAAATCAGCGACATTTGACCGTCCTGTTGCTCCCACTGAAATGTATACAGCCTATTTAAAATCTAAAACTTAAAATTGTCAGTAGCTACTGTTGTTACCACTGTCCTGTTTGAAATGGATACTAACTAGTTAACTGACTGGATGCCCATTAACCTTATAACTCCTGTTGTGTGTGTGTGTGTGTGTGTGTGTGTGTGTGTGTGTGTGTTTGTGTAGAGAGAGACAGCCAGGTTCATAATGGATATAAGGAAGTTTTTTCAAAAACAGGAGCCACATTCAGGTAAAAGTGTAAAATCAAACGATCCGTCAATCAAGAATAATGTTGGATCAGTATTTCAATATTTATATCTTTTATTAGATGTACATGTGGTTTGGTTATTTGCCTTTTGGTTGAAAGTACACTGAGAGAGGACTTTTTGTTAGTGATCTTAATAATATTTTTTTCATATTAATGTAATTTTTCATCTAATTGAATACAATCTATTTGTGTATGATTGTCAGTCCAAAGAGGGAGAGAGGAAAGAGGGAACGTGAGGAGAAAGTACAAGGTCAGGAAGAACCAGGTAAGAAAACAGACCGGGAACAGTGACGGGCAAAACAGAAACTGTTAAACTGACAAAGAGGAAAAAACCTGATTTTACTCACACAATCTGGAAGTTGTGCTCTCCCTGTATTAAAGCTGCTATACAGAAGCTGCAAAACAAACTGGGTTGAAACATTTTTGACCCTCTTTAACTACATTCCAACATAACATTATCATTGATTGGGGAGATTAAAATTAATGATATATTTTTATGTGGTTCAGCCACAACTCTACTAAAACCTCAGCCAGTAATAGGTAGGCCAACTTTTGGACCGTCCAGTTGTCTTTATGACTGCCGCAGTACGTACATCACATTTGCACACTATCAGAAAGTGCCAAACAGCCCTGGTGGAGTGAGGAGCTGTAAAGAGAAGCAGAGTGCTCTGTTTATATTCTAAAAATGTTTTAAGCTTGTTTCAAAGATTCTGTACTGCAGCTTTAAATGTTTTCCAAAAGCACACATACACTTATCAGTGTTTCTCAAACTTTTTACAGTGTGTACCACCTGAGAAAATGTCAAGCTCTCCCAAGTACCACTATGAAAGCATGAAACTCATAAATCTTACAACACAAAATGATAATTATTAAATTAGTAAAATTAGTATCTGCAGTGAAGATTTTTATTTGTAATAATTTATTCTGTTTTGGAAGTATTTTTTATGTATCTGTATTATATTATACATACACATTAAAAGTGAATCTCTGTCCAAAAAATGCACTCAGTTTACTTTTTACTCACTATGAGCATCATTCATCATTTTCCCCCAGTAATTAAGGTTAGGATATGTTTTTGTTTTTTTTTTATTTCAGTCCATTCTTCTTTTGCAGCATTTAAATAACCTTTATCAGATTTGATGGTTTTGTTACAGACAAAAACAGTGTTTTGCTTTTCTTTCACAAATGTGAGGATTAAATTGTGTTAAAATGTACAAAACAGTGATGTCATGTTTTGTGATGAGGACCCAGGCACAGAGAGACTTGATGAATTTAAGAATCATATGATTTAATAAAGAAATTTGCAGACTTGCACAGAGATGGTAAAATTATGATGACTGATAATGGAGATGAAGACAACAGATGATGACGACAGGGAGAAACACGGGACAGTCAGAGAGAACTTGGGACAACTGGAGACATTTAAGAATGCAGGGACTGACAGAGACAGGGAAGAAGTCTCATCGTGACGTGTAAAGTTTATCTTGCCTGGCTGGGCAGCTCTCTGGGTGCTCAGCACCCCCAAAGCTCTGATCCTAGAATCGCCCCTGTAGGGGCATAATATGTGTCAGTTGTTGACCACATGGAGACTTTCAGAGTTGCAGAGAATATTTTTTTTTCTTTACTCGAACAGCTGGTCGCACCTGTGCGACCTAGGTGTTTTTTTTAGTCGCACCATTTAGGTCACACTTTAGAGCCCTGCTCTGAGGGCCATACTACGGAATACAGGAAACATTAGTGACATATAACTTTTCATTCACCAGCTTTTGTGTGTTAACAGAAAAGGTCAAAAGTGTTCTTGATGTGCACCATAAAAAGTAAATATATTCATTTTACTATGGTGGTGTCATCTCATACCGTGGGATGCAGTTACAGTCAGGAAGTCGAGCAACATCAAGTTGGGAGTTAGTGAGTCTTGATTAAATGATTAAACTCATTAAACTCAGTCATCATAAACAAGTAGCATTTTACATTTATTCGCTTGTTAATATTTTTTTTATTATAATTATTTTCCCAGTTTGACCAGTATTACTGCGTCCTGAGTTGCTCACAAGACACTGCAAAGAACTCTAACTAATGGTATAGTAAGAAACTGAGCGTCAGTGTCTCATGAAGCTCACGGTCTTACAAGTAAAGATATTATTTAAAATATTTTCAGACTGTTCATGTTACAGTAATGCTGAGATGTATTTAGACGGCTAAGTAGATTGGCTACTTTCCCTTTAGGATCAATGAAGTTATTCTTATTTTTTAACTATTCTTTAACTTGCAGTGTAGCTAATTGGTTGTCATCAGCAGATGGGAATGAAAAAACAGCAGCATTTAAGGTAAAACGTGTAACTAACAAACTGAGACTGCCCCTTGTCATGGATGACACTTGTGGTCTGTCGTGACATTTTGCACTCTTCCTGTGCAGTGTCTTAGCATTATTTTTTGTGGCTTGCTCTTAGTCAAAGGCTCATTATGTTTGTTTTTCTAGAAGTGAATGTCTCTTGTGTTGACGTTACTATAACTCTCTTTTGCAGGAAAGACTTTTACAACCTAACCTACCTCGGGGGGGGGGAAAGAAGAAGGAAAAGAAATTACAAGATATCATCTTTACTGTGTAAGTGCTTTAATTCCACAGCCATTCACTGGTATCTGGTTACAGTGACTCCAGACATGCTCGCAAAAGTACGAGACAAGTTTGACAATCATATGGACATATGTCACATGTCTGGAGAGGGACATATTAAGTTCAAGTATTGTATTTATAACTTTTTTCAGCCATGTATCTTAAAATGTAAGGTACTTGCTCTGAAGAATGTAGCATTCTGAAATCAGATACTTTTTTATATGACATATATTATGTTTGAGAAATTGGCAATTTGAAAGAGCTATAGTAAAAACAATGAAATAATCAGTGATTCCTTTTAAAAATTTGCTTTAATAGAAAGTAGAAAAAGAAGAATGTACAGTAGAAACAATACAGATTTAAGGCACTTTTACATTCGCTTATCTTTTCAGGCGTGGAAGCTATGTACCCATATTTATGTATGGTGTGCAATGACAATAGCTAAAATGCTGGACAGTCAATCTTTTCCTACACAACACTAAAAGACTGGTTATAGATATCCCACCCAAGTTCCTGCAAGGAAAAGGGTGATGAACCCACTTCCAGTTATATGATGTTTAAACATACACTTGTTTCTGTCATAGATGTGCTAATGCTTTTAATAGTCTGTAAAAATGAAAGCAAGCAAGAAACCTACTCTATAATAGATGTAACAGAAGCAATTAAATGAAAAAATAATAGATCAAGTGGACCCAGCAGTGGCATGTTTAACAGCATCAAAGATTCATATTTGGCTGTTAGCTCATATCTGCACTGATGTCGACATCATATTTCAGGGGTCCCCATTGTGTCCTTGATCCACTTGAGTTGTTTTTCTGAGAGAAAAGAATAGACTCCAGGTTTTTTCATGTTACCACACTCTTCAGGTCCAAAAGAAGTGACTCCAACTAGCACTCTATTGCACAACAGTGGCCCTCCTGAATCCCCCTGAGGAAAGAACAATCATTTTTGAATTATTTACAACTTTCAAGGTGGCAGCAGTTCTTCAAGCACAAAAAATTGCATGATCCTTACCTTACAGGTATCAGTCTTTTTTTTACCCTTTGAACCAGCACATATCATGTCACTGGTGATAACAGGTTTGTGGTTGTAATAGTCAGGAGAGTTGCACGTTTGTCTATTGATCACAGTCACTTTAACAGACATGAGGACATCTGATGTTTGGTTTTTTTCTGTTTTTCCCCATCCAGCCACCAGACACTTGCTGCCTGCTGCAGGGTCTTTGACATGTTTATGTAGCTGGAGACATTTCACCGTCTTGGTTTCCTGCACTGGTTCATTAAGCTAAAATAAGATTAAAAAGAAACATTACATAGGAGATAAATTGTGTATACATATCTTTACAAAGATTTTTAATCTTCTTTAATCGTAATAAAAGAACTATATGCAGTAATGCAAAAACTGAAGCCTCATTTCTGTACAATTTGCTTCAAAGAGTCAAAGTGATCTTTTAAGCTTTATCAAAAAGGAAAGCTTTAAGACTAACCTTAAAAGTAAAGAGGGGGTTAATTGTGAATTTAGTGGCGTGAATTTAACCAGCCAGAGTCAGTGAAAAATGTTAAGTGTTTCCGTTTTTTGACCTTAAGGGGCTTGAGTATGACTGAATACTTTCAGGTAATCACTTTAAAATGCATGCAGTCTATGCAATGGTCAGATTAAGAATTCAATGCCCTGTTTACTTTTCTGAGTAGCATCAAAGTGCCTACAATAGCATGAGGGCTTTGAAGGCTGAAGATCAGCTGAAACTGCTATTTTTTAGTCACAGCAGAAAGGAAGGATGTTTTAATGAATATGGGCTTTTTATCAAATTTGGCTGATACTCAGAATCAGTCACAGAACAGATTACAATAAAGTACAGTGTTTGCACTGAACCTTAATTATAGCTACTAAACGTGTTGATATTGTTAAAACAACATAGAGACATGCGAGAGCCTTGAAAGAGTATAACAGGCACACAAAGTGTTTGATTAGCAGCATTTTGAACAAACAGCAACTGAAAAAAGAAGAAAAGAGACTTGATTTTGATTCTGTTTGATTTCGACCATGTCTTATCTGAAGCTTCAGATATGTTATTTTAGATTCCTTTTTAATTCACATTGCTGCATCTTTGCTTTGCTCACTGTTGGACATTTAATTATCACCTTACCTTCAGCAACATGAGGTCATTGACTCCATTTTTTTTTGAAAAGCTGGGATGACGAACACATTTCTGAACCTTTCGGACCTGCCTTAAATGTGTCTCTTTCTTTTTCTTTTTCTCGATGGAGTGCACTCCCAGGATCACCGTTCTTATACTAGAAGAAGAAGAAAAAACAGCAACAACACTTTGTGGTGATGATAGTTTGTTTATAGAACAGGTTAATAAAGATTTATAGATCATGGTTTGGTTGTTATTGCTTTATAAATAAAATTCCTTACAGAATCTCTGTGAAAGATCTTTCTTTGAAAAATGTGTAAAATGAGATTGTTTAATACTATGCTGTTGATAAAAGTAAACCTCAAAGTATGCACATTAGCTCTACAGTTTCTATTTCTTTCTTCTATAATACTGTAGACACACTGGTCACGTAGGCCACACAGACAAAATATGATGTCATCAGAAAATCTGTCATAATTCTGTAACCCAGCGTGTGTCAGCATGTGAATGTGTGTGTGTCTTTTTAAAAAGGTCTGATAGTTCAGTAAGAGAGGATCAACTGTTTATTTAAAAGGTAGATATACTGTATGTGTGTGTCAGATGAATGAAAGCCAAATGCGACAAACATATTATCTTTTGTAAATAAAGTCCATAAGCATCAGAATAATAAATATACTGTTGACTGGTATATACACAAAACAATTGTATTAAATTGCATTTTAACATTTTAAAGTTTGTGAATTGTAATAAAAGTAAGTTGTTTTCTACTTAGGACAGTGAGCAGCAGTCAGGACCCATGCTGGATCAATTAATATTCCTCCACAGATTGGTCTGTCGCTCTCCAGCAGAGCCATAAAAGGCAGCGAGTGTGGCTTGACTTCTTTCCCTCCAATAATCTCAGAACCATGACCTAAAACAAAATAAAAATGCCCAGTCACTTCACAAAGTCGCTGGATGATGAAGTCAAGAACAGATGAGCAGAAGGAAGAAGCACACTGCACCTGAACAAACTGCTTTGTTATATTGAAAGACCTCAGTAATGTGACTTTGCACTGTGCGTGTTTACATAATGGAGCAAAAAGCAAATTCAAGAGAAAACACTGCTCACCAGACTGGACGATGAAGAGAATCACACATGTGATGAAAAGACTGAAATCTCTCAGGCAGGACATTTCTTCTTACCTCTCCTTATCAGATGCTGAATGCACTGAAACCTTGATCATAGCTGTAACTTATGTTGAGCTGAAAGGATGTGGTCTGGCTGCAAAAGAAATTTACTGGTTTAAGCTTACATCATTTCAAGAACTCTGGTTGAATTTACCACGAATAATGACCATTTTGTTTATTTACTGTGCGATGGTGGGTTTCTTTACGTGATTCAGAGTCACTGGGGGCAGATATGTCAGTAAGTGACTGACACTTTCACATTTGCTTTCTAAAATGTCATCTTATAAACCAGAAGAAAAAATGATTTGCAGAATAAACAATGAAAAAGGACACACTGTTCATAGACATGTTGAAATCATAAAACCATGAATGGACTCAAACATAGCGAATAATTGCAAACAATGCTCTGGAACTGTGTAAAACAAAAACTCAGTAAAACATTTAAGGTTGTCTTTTCGTGAAGTTTACGTCAAGTCTTTTAAAAACTGGATTATCACAGAAAAAAGAATCATATGATTGTTAATATTTGTATTTTAATATTATTTTAAAAAACAAGACAAGGACAGAATAGGATAGAAAATAATGGATGTATTCAACTCTCTTCTGTGGTAAAGCTGGTATTTAAAAAAAGAGGGAGAACAGGAGGAGAAAATAAATAAATAATTATTGTCAAAGTCGGGGAAGTGGGGAATAAGGACCCAAATGCTGGACTCTTTATGCTGAACAGTGCGTTTATTTATAGTGCTGTAAATAATCCACAGAATAAATCCCAGTGCGCTCCCCTGACTCCCGTGTCGTGTCTTCTCCCAAAACATCTGTGTTCTGTGCTCTCCTCTTCCGTGTCTCTGCACTCCCCATGTTTGCTGCTATCTGGCGTTCCGCGCTCCTCCTGAGACACAATAGAAGCAGCCATCAAGACACCACACAACTAGTCTTCAACACTGACTTGAAGACTTGGAGACTTGGAGTCTCACGCAATAAGAGGGAGGTCCATCATACTCTTAAATAGCTTCCCCTACAATCCTCATCAGCAGCAGGTGCATGGCATCGTCTTCAGGTGTGACCAGCCCCCTACCAGGGCCACACCCACCAGGCCTGCAGGCCTGGTGGGTGTGGCCCATGCTAAACCTTTCCCTGGTGGGTTGCAGAGTATGGGGGTGCCTACTGGGGTCAGCGGGGGAGCTGGCCCCAGGGAGGGGTCACTTGCCCCTCCCTTCCTTCCCTCCCCATCTCCAGCTGCCTCCCTCTTCCCGCTCCACCACAATCACCCACACATGCAGGGCCTTGGGGTAAAGGTGTGTCACCAGGGTGCAGGGGAGGCATCCCCCCCTCTGTCCCCTTCTGGCTGCCTGTGCCTCAATTTTATCCCACAACTTAGACATTCACATTACTCACACTCTCATAACACATACATATAGGATCTTGGGGGTGGGCACGCTACACGGAATCCAAAAGACCATCAGGGTGTACAACCTCACCCCTGGCGTCGTTGCCCACCTCTCAATTTTAAATACACGTAGACATTGAGGGCTAGCAGGAGGGGCTATGCGCTTACCTGCGGCTCTCTGGCAGGTAGCTCCATGCCCTCCTGGGTTTTAAATGCACCTTAGAACACACATGCATCAACACTACATATGAGCAGGCGGAGGGAGGTTTGGAGTCTTCACACACCCCCGTTCTCTGCGGCCTGTTGGAGCGGGGAGGCTGGGAGGAGGAGTTGGCCGTTCGATTGGGGTCTGGAATGTGGGGCCTCCCTGCTGCTGCCGAGTTGGGGCAGTCTGCTTCTCTCCACCCCAGGGAAAAGGGTAACACTACCTGGGTCTGGGTGCAGTTTCCCCCTCCAGGGGCAAGGGTACCTAGACCTGGGGTATAGAGTACGCTTGGGGAGTGTGATTGTGTGTACAGTGTCTCTGTCTGTCTCCACGTTGGGTGAGTGTGAGCATGAGGGTGGGAATGGATGTCTGTATCTGTGTGTGCCTGTATGTCTGTGTCTATATGTCAGGTTGGGTATCAGACGCCACCTCTCTGGGGACATCTCAGGCCCTCCAAGGTATGGAGGCCTATCTCCCCCCACCACTTCCCCTGCCAGTGGCAGACGCCCTCAGACATCGGTGCGTTGGTGGTTCTTTGTGTCCGGGGGTGGGCGTCCAGGTACACACCGGCTCACTCCTGCTGGCTGCTTGTTGGGGCCTTGAGCCTGGAGCTCGCTCGGGGCATTTCAGGGGTGGGGTGCCCTCAGCCTCTCGGCCTGGGGCTCGGTCACTCTGGCACAGCTGGCTGCCGGCGGAGCTCACGGGCACGTCACTGCAACCCCCCTGGCTTCTGCTCCGCGGCTGCTTAGTGACCCCTCATCTGGGACTCTCCTCAGCTCTTTCTGGGATAGTGGTGCGGCTGCCCCTCTGTTGGTCTTCCTTGGTCTCTTGTGTTCTGGGGGCCTCTGGATGTCTGGAGTTTTGATCTCCTCCATACCTGCTTCATGCCCTGGAGGACGGGGCAGTGGCCCCCCACACCCTCTAGCAGATCATTATGTAGTGAAGTAGATTTTGGGTTGGGATGTTACATGATGTCCCTAAACGCACCACTGACATCCACACCTTTCAGCCGACAATTACCTGGCTATAAGAAACAGCTGCGCTTCACTACTGAGAGAAGGCATTTGGCAGTTTTGGCAATCTAAGGTGGCTGCAGCACTAGGCAGTTGAGCTCCACATATCTCTTAAGGAAAGCTACTCAGTTGCCCTTAGAGAGTGGTAAGTGCGACTTTTGTTTATCATACTGTGGCATAGTAGGGTGGACTCTGACTACTGTTTCCCTCTCTTGTTGCAGGTGTGCATTAGACTGCTGCTGTCTTGCCAGATGCTGTTTTGTTTGTTATGCACTACTTTTATAACGTATAGTGATTTGGGATGTGGTTTTATGTAGATCTTTTATTGATTGTTTAACGTTTTATCTTTTCTTTTATTGCTTTAGTGGAGGTGCGGCCGCTTGTTTAGAGGCTAGGCACGTGAGGTGGAATCCCCTCCCCGATGCATGCGAGTGTACACACCGGGCATAGGCAGATTGCACCATTTAGAGTTTAGTGTGAGTGAGGTTTGCTGTGAAATCACACGGGTGAGTAATTGGTGGCACCCTTGGGCACTCCTCCCTGTAGGTTGCCTCCTCAAGTGGCCGGTCTCCACCATTTTGTCTAGTTGCCTCTTTTAACATATTGTGCTTGTTTTAGTGTAGCATTGTGGTAGGGAGTATGTCGTTTTAATCATTGTTCGGTAATAAAGTGTTTTAATTATTTTACTCTCTTACCCCTGCTACCCTAGGTGCCTTTTTAATCTTTTAGTTATGTTTTAGTAGTTCCTCTAAATAAACTTTTGAATTATAAACTTTCTTTGTCTCACCTCTGCCTTTAAATAACGAGTCTGTGGGCTTTGGTAGCCAGTGCAATCTTCTCATTGGCTAGAGAAATCTTTCCTGGGGTTGTAGCGCCCTCCCCCAGGTGGCGTTGTCACTACTTTAGTAACCGTCCCCGGTTATCTCATTTTCGCGACACCACAATCTGGCGTTGTCGACAGGATATTTTCAGGCAGAGATCTGTTGCATGTTGTTTTGTTTTGTTTTTGGGGGGTTAAATCTGTTTGGTTTGTTTGGTTATTGTAGTGCAGCGGCAAGACAGCAGCAGTGGCAGCGTCGGGACGGACTTCTGGGTTTTATAAAGTGATATTTAAATACTCTGGTTCATTATGGAGGAAGAGCTCACACAGCTACGAGACTTGGTAGCTCAGCTGCAAGCAGAAAATCGGCAGATGCGGCAAGAGCGAGGATCGGAGCAACCTGGCACCAGTGCTGCTGCTACAGGTTCATCCACCAATGGGCATTCTGCTGTCTCAGCTCCCGCGACTGAGAGACTGATTTATATTCCTCGGGAGAGGAAGTGCCCATGGTTCAACGGTAAGACTGGTATAGGTATTGCCGAATGGGTGGAAGAGGTGCAGGCCTGTTTGAGGGTACGACATCTTTCACCAGCCGACCAAGCCCTTTTCATCTATGATCATCTAGAAGGCGAGCCCAGAGAAGAAATTAAATATCGGCTTCCAGAGGAGAAAGACGATCCCGAAAAGATTTTGACTATTTTACAGGAACTGTATGGATGTACTAAGTCATATGTTTCTCTGCAGGAAGAGTTCTTTTCAAGACGACAGCAGGAGGGAGAAACATTGCAAGAGTTTTCGCATGCTCTTATGTGCCTCATGGACAGAGTTGCGAAACAGTCCCCTCATGTTCTGCTGAACAAAGATGTGTTGCTTAGAGACCAATTTGTTGAAAATGTGCTTGATTGTTTCTTACGCAGAGAATTAAAACAGTATGTCCGCAGCCACCCTATTGCCACCTTGATGGATGTTCGTCATGAGGCTATATTATGGGAGCGTGGAGGTATGCCAGGGGGCGGGAGGGATAGAAGTTACTCGGTTCCCCCGGCGCTAGGCTTTCAACACACTGTCCAGGAGGTCCCTTTTAGAGGTAGTCCCGCAGGTATTGCACCCTATGCCTCTGAAATACGGGAGTTAAAAGAGATTCTTAAAAGTCAGCAAGAGCAGTTGAATCAGCTCGCAAAGAGTCTTGCTGCTTTGAATAGTGCTTCCACACCATATCCTGCCTCACGTAATAAGGCTGTTATTTGTAGACGGTGCCAAAAGGTTGGGCATTTTGCCAGAGAGTGCCCTGGTGAGCCCACAGTCATGCCTGTGCAGTCAGCTGGTACAGCAACGCAAGCCAGTTTGAGTAATGTCGTTTGTTCTTCCATGCAGGAAAACTTCCACCCCCTGAACCATTGAGCCGAGATTCAGGTGGGGGCATCCTAGGCTCAGAGTTTGTACTACCTGACCCGTTGCCGCAGGTTACTGGTAGGAAACCAGTAACCCCCGCTGTCAAAACCATCACTTCACCCCTCTCTGGGTACGCATTGTCTGACCTTCGTATGTTGCAGGAGACTGACCCCGTGATCCGGGAGTTTCTGCCCTTTTGGAGGCGGAGGCGGGGCCCTGACGCTAAGGAGCGTGGTCGCACTTCAAGGCTGGCCCTCGGGTTGGTCAGGCAATGGAGTAGGCTAGTGGGGCGGAATGGGGTGTTATATCGGAAGGTCTGTCATCCAAGGAGAGGAGAGACACTGCAGGTATTGCTGCCCAAGTCCCTTCAGGGTCAAGTTTTGCAACATGTGTGCCAGGAGCATGGTCATCAGGGTGTTCGGAGCACGGTAGATGTGGTATCTCAATGGTGCTACTGGGTAGGGATGTATAGAGACATCCAACGTTGGTGCCAGGAGTGTGAGCGATGCCATTTGGCTAAGGATGCACCAACTCATCGTAATGTGTGTGGGGGCCATTTGCCTGAACCCCAACCGAAACAAATCCCTGTAGCTGATTGGCGTAAGATGCGCCACGACCAGCAAGCAAAGGATGCTCCCCTGCGAGAAGGTCAGCTGGTCTATTTGAAGAAAGTTGGGCTTGGAGGTTGTGATAAAAGTAAGGGTGCTTTGAGTTCATTGGCGTATAAAGTGCTAAAGGCCCCTGACCAAAATGGGTCCATGGATACCACTACCCCTGTAGAAGAACTGATGCAAGATGGCGAGTGGGTTTTATTGGTCTCGGAACCTACTCCAGCCCCAAGCAGTTGCCAACAAAGACCAGAGACTCCTAGCCCTCGTAGGTCAGATGAGCTAGAACCCTCAACGTCCTCCGCGGGGTCGGCCTGCCCTGACCAGCTGCCAGTTATGGCTGGTGTTCATAACGATATAGCCCCTTTACGTAGGACTAATCGTGGTAATGCTGGGACGCACCCAAATCCGCACCATTTGCCCCAGGCAGCAGGAAGTAGAGCAATAGAGGCCGTGAACTCACAGGCACCTGTGCCTACTACAGTTACCCTGTTTAGACCTTGGCAGTGAGTGTCAATCGTCGGGACGACGATTCAAATCTCGGGGGTAGATTGTAGTGAAGTAGATTTTGGGTTGGGATGTTACATGATGTCCCTAAACGCACCACTGACATCCACACCTTTCAGCCGACAATTACCTGGCTATAAGAAACAGCTGCGCTTCACTACTGAGAGAAGGCATTTGGCAGTTTTGGCAATCTAAGGTGGCTGCAGCACTAGGCAGTTGAGCTCCACATATCTCTTAAGGAAAGCTACTCAGTTGCCCTTAGAGAGTGGTAAGTGCGACTTTTGTTTATCATACTGTGGCATAGTAGGGTGGACTCTGACTACTGTTTCCCTCTCTTGTTGCAGGTGTGCATTAGACTGCTGCTGTCTTGCCAGATGCTGTTTTGTTTGTTATGCACTACTTTTATAACGTATAGTGATTTGGGATGTGGTTTTATGTAGATCTTTTATTGATTGTTTAACGTTTTATCTTTTCTTTTATTGCTTTAGTGGAGGTGCGGCCGCTTGTTTAGAGGCTAGGCACGTGAGGTGGAATCCCCTCCCCGATGCATGCGAGTGTACACACCGGGCATAGGCAGATTGCACCATTTAGAGTTTAGTGTGAGTGAGGTTTGCTGTGAAATCACACGGGTGAGTAATTGGTGGCACCCTTGGGCACTCCTCCCTGTAGGTTGCCTCCTCAAGTGGCCGGTCTCCACCATTTTGTCTAGTTGCCTCTTTTAACATATTGTGCTTGTTTTAGTGTAGCATTGTGGTAGGGAGTATGTCGTTTTAATCATTGTTCGGTAATAAAGTGTTTTAATTATTTTACTCTCTTACCCCTGCTACCCTAGGTGCCTTTTTAATCTTTTAGTTATGTTTTAGTAGTTCCTCTAAATAAACTTTTGAATTATAAACTTTCTTTGTCTCACCTCTGCCTTTAAATAACGAGTCTGTGGGCTTTGGTAGCCAGTGCAATCTTCTCATTGGCTAGAGAAATCTTTCCTGGGGTTGTAGCGCCCTCCCCCAGGTGGCGTTGTCACTACTTTAGTAACCGTCCCCGGTTATCTCATTTTCGCGACACCACAATCACATGAAGGAACCTTTTAAATACAAGCACGCTCATGCTCACAGGTGTACACACGGGTGCTCACACACACAAACTACACCCTTTTTGGCTCCTACCTCAAAGCACACTGTGCGCTGTCGATCTTACGTGCTGCACAATAATGTTTAATATTTAGTATTTACTGTTATATTCCCATATATCATTGTGATGTTGTTTATTATGTTGCTCTTTTTTTTTCTTCTGCTTGTTTTCTCTTTTTTCTTTCTCAACAGGTGATCCAGGTGATTGATATATGTATTTTTTGTCTGCTTATTTTGTTGGTTTTTGTTTTTTGCCCTTTTTCACCGTCCCTCTTCCCCGCTGTTTTTCTTTCCCTCTCCCCTTTCTTTTCCCCAGTCAAGTCTGTCCTGTATTTAGCAAGTGAAAATAAAATAAAATAAACAATAAAAGGTGAATCAAATGGACCATTACGGCAAGGCTGGGATGGTCCATTTGGTAAAGTAAATCCGTTGGGCATCTTTCTTCGCCTTTAGACAATCATTCTGATGGCAAAAGAGCCAAACGGGACAGGCAACAAAAAAAGAAGAAGAAAAAAAAAGAACGGTCATGTCGCATTAAATCCGTCTTTTACGTCACTGACACAAGACAGACGCCAATTATCAGCGCCGGAGAAGACAAACGAGAAAGCATGGCGGCCATTGTTAAAGTTTTTTCTCTTTTTTCTCAGTGTCCTTCTTTCTCTAATTAATTTATCAAAATTCTGTCGGTTACGACTGTGCAGAAATTGATAGACTGCTGCAACAACAGCTACTAGCTCTGTAGCCACCATTTTTACTTTCGTAAACAGAGCTCGTTGTGTGTGACGTCTTCTTTTGCGCATGCGGGCTGCTTTGAGGGCCGTGAACCGTTCACACTAGAACGCTTTTCCTGTCACATTTTATTTGTAGTGTGAACAACCAGACAAAAAAATCGGATTTGATCAAAAAATCGGAATTGAGCATTAAGACCTTCAGTGTGAACGTAGCCAAAATGTGGAACAAATGAAGCACTGTGAATGCTTTTCGGATACACTGTAGCTGGTTACTATTGTTTTGTGGAGCATGATGTACCAAGTCCTTCTTCTTCTATGTGACGTTATTACACTCACTGTCCAGCAAATAATCCCTGTGGATGAATTACAATAGAGCTCAAATAAAGGGCATGATGGAATTTCATAGATACGGTTGCCTTTTCCCTTCAACATTACAAGGTCCATCCGTCCATCCATTCTCTTCCGCTTATCCGTGTCAGGGTTGTGGGGTGGCTGGAGCCTATCCCCGCTACTAAACAAGGTTATTCAATTTTTTAGTTCTGTTTTAGCTTATCAAGCAGTTTTATATAACCATATAACCACAGCTCTGTAACAGGAGAAGTGGTCCAGGACTGAATTATCTAAAAGTAAAATAAAAAGGTAAAGTGTGGAAAAAGATTGGTTAGTGGTTTCTGAGCACAAGTAATCAGAATGAAAAATGAACAAATAAGAAAGCATGCTCAGTAATTTATCTACATAAAAAAAAATCTGTTCACAAGCCTCAGTTTCAGTTTTAGTATATAAAACAGGAGCTGGTGAATTTTTCTC
The DNA here is from genome assembly GCF_001858045.2 of Oreochromis niloticus. Taxonomy (NCBI): domain Eukaryota; kingdom Metazoa; phylum Chordata; class Actinopteri; order Cichliformes; family Cichlidae; genus Oreochromis; species Oreochromis niloticus. Next base: position 27,103,179 of record NC_031977.2, read on the forward strand.
ACTGACAGGCTGAATAATTTTGTTGTTGTTTTACTTTCATGAGTTTTGTATATACATTAAAAAAACAAAACAAAAAAAACGTTTGTATGCTTTTATTGCAGCGGTAGCCTTCATATGCAGCAAACAGGAGTACTCATATTCTTGGGGTTACTTGGAAAATGACAAATTAGGTTTGATTGAAAAACAAAGAAAAGGAAAAGTTTGTGCAGTGATAAGGACTAACAATAAAAAGGTTTCTGTCATATATGTGCAGCGATCAAGAATAAAAATGTAAAAGAATGAAATGATAACATTAATAATGTTCAAGTCAGTGGTCTACAGGAACAGCAGTAACAGATTTAACAATGAAGATTACAAAGATGCTCGTGTTCATTAAATTGTGATGACTGATTCCTGTGGATTCCTTAAAATTCAGATGACTTCATTGTTTTTTTGATCCACTTGAGTTGTTTTTTGGAGAGAAATGAGAAGACTGCAGGTTCATTTATCCCGCCACACACTGCAGGTCCAAAAGAAGTGACTCCAACCAGCTCTTTATTGCACAGCAGTGGCCCTCCTGAATCCCCCTGCAGCAAGAACAAATGTTTGATATTTTTGGGGGGGGTGTTTTAACTAATCTGGAGATTTAAAAAAACCAAAAAAAATCTTGCACTTTATTGCAGTTTACAATTTCATATTACAACGCAACATACTAATATATACTTACATTACATGTACCAGCCTTAGCATTTCCATTTGAACCAGCACATATCATGTCACTAGTAATAACAGGGTTGTGGTTGTAATAACCACGAGAGTTGCACTTCTTTCTGTCAATCACAGTCACATTGACAGACAACAAGACATCCGACCTATTCTTCTTTTCAGTTTTTCCCCATCCAGCCACCAGACAGTTGCTGCCAGCTGCAGGGTCTTTGAGAGTTTTGCCCAGCTTGAGAAATGTCACTGTTTTGGTTTCCATCACTGGATTATTAAGCTGAAAAAAAGAAGCTTTACATATTAATAACGATTATCTATATATTATGTTTATATAGTTTGCTATAAAGTAAGTAAATAAGAAAGAACATAACAGCAGGGTGCATACATGGAGCGCCTTAACTAAGCTGCTGGGATAGTATACAGGAACATCTGTGCTGAGTATGGCCTGGAAGCCCCAAGGTCAAAATGGAATACACCCCCTAGGGTGGTTAAGGATGACCAAGCTAAGATCCTGTGGGACTCCGGGATACAGACAGACAAACTGGTGATGCCTAACCAACCACACATGGTAGTGGTGGACAAGTAGAGAAAGAAGGCTGTAGTGAGAGATGTAGCTATATCAAGTGATAGCAACATCAGGAAGAAGGAACATGAGAAGCCTGAGAAATACCAAGGGCCGAGAGAGGAACTAGAGAAGATGTGGAGGTCGATTAAAGAGTGGTCCATGAGGTAATTGGAGCACTTGGAGCAGCTGACCCCCAAACTAGGCTACACATCCTGCAAGTGTCATTATTACTAAAACTAGTAGTGTGGCACACTAAGCAGGAAAGTGCAAGAGGGACAGGGGATGAACCATGCTGCTAGCAACATGGCTGAGAGCTAAGATAGAAAATCCCTAAAGATAAAATTAACAAATACTTTAAATATAATTAGCTGGTAATTTCAACAGTGAGTGTAGTTTCGTGATACGGGACTGCAGTGAGCCAACACCAAGTGAGAGTCAGTTAATTCTAATGTATTCTTGTACAGCACTTTGGTCAACGCTCCTGTTGTAATTAAATGTGCTATATAAATAATTAAACTACAACTATAACTATAACTATAATAAACAGATTTTTTCAAACAAATTTTTAACAGTCAGTTATTACTCATTGGTCAGTACTAGTTTAACAATGTTTTGACTTTAAAAAACATGTTTCACCTATGTAAGAAAAGTAAGTAAAGAAAAGAAGAAAAGTAAATGTTAGGTACTGTGCTGCCTAACGTTTCATATTATTCATATTGTTACATATTTCAGTTGTCTTTTCACAAATAGAAATGTTTTATGTAACATAAAAAATATGTAAAACTACATCAAATCTCATGTGATTAAAAGCTCTAAAAATTTGTGTATTTTAATTTTAACTGCCCCATTTTAAACAAATTCCTCTAAGTGGGTTTTCTTGAAAAAGCGTTTAAATTACAGGGTTGCGTCTTTGCTTCATTTAGTATTGTGAATTGCACAGTGAATATTGACCTTACCTTGAGCAACATGAGGTCATTGCCCTTCAATATATTACAAAAGTCAGGATGAGGAAATCGTTTCTTAACCTCTCGGAATTGTTTCGAATCTTTTTCCGCTTTCTTGATGGAGTGTGCTCCCAGGATCACCTCACTAATACTGTAAAAGAAAAAAATACAGAGTAAAGATGAAAGTTCACATTTATAAAAGCTTCATAGGGGAGGACTACGTAAAACAAAGATAAATTAACTCTAAAAGTTCCCTTGTTATATGCATATTATTAGAGGTGGTTGGGTTATGGGTTTTACTGACCCTTCAATAAATCAGCATGAAAAATAGAAATTACTTTCATGGGTGTAGGGTGATGATGGCTAGAATATGAACAGATTTTGTCTATTGTCATTTTTTGGGAGCGTTATCAACCTCTCTTTTCATTAATGTGCAAAGCAGTCAAACATACTCGTTTTACAGGCTTTTTTTCCTGAGAGCTGAGGCTTTTCCTTAAAAACAGGAGAAAAGTCGTAGGGATTTTTAAAAGCAACGCTGTAGTGGGGCGTGGTCAGTGGCGCAACTGCAGCGCGGTGGACGCACCTGAGCGCCATCAGCGATCATGTTGCGCCTGCTTTAAAAGGGTGAACTAGGTCCTTTCTTAGTTGTTGTAGGGGAAGTGTGCAACTGCGAGGTGAAAAACTGAAGCGGGGTGTGAAAAGTGACGGCAACCGAGAGTAATAAAAGAATGCTGAGCAACACTGAAATGTGGTCGCTTCCGCCATGAGTTTATTCAAATACATTTTAAAGGAGACGCTGATTTGATTGTGCCTACTATTAACCTGATAAGTAATTATGTAAATTATTGACACTGGAGACGTGAAGTTTTAGCGTGTTTATACTCACAGTATCAGTGAAAGGATTACTGACAATATTTTATATATATACATATGTTATATGTATATATTATTTTATATTATTATATATATATTATAAAAATGTAAAAAAAAAAAAAAAAAAAAAACCCACAATGTGTTATTTTTCACAGTCTGTTAAAAATATTAAAATATTTTGATTTGGTGTCAGAAGAGTAAGTCTGTACTTAGTGCAGTGGGCAGCAGTCAGGACCCATTGTGGATGGATTAATATCCCCTCACAGAAATATTTTTCACTTTTCAAGTAAGCCATGAAACTCAGGGAGTGTGGCCTGACTTCCTTCCCTCCAATAATCTCAGAACCATGACCTGAAATTAAAAGAAAATATTCAGTTAAATAACAAAATCACCAGATAATCAAGTCAAGAACTTAAAAATGAAAGAAGGAACAGATGAGTAAAACACAAGAAATGCCAGCGGCTTTGTAATACTGAAAGTAATGCCCTTGCATTCTGTGTAATGAATGAATGTGCAATAGAAAATATTACTCACTTGACTGGATGATGAAGAAAATCAAACATGAGGTTAAAAGACTGAAATTCTTCAGGCAGAACATTTTGTCTTACCCCTCTTTCATTAGATGTCGAATGCCATGAAATGTACTTTGATGCATAGCTTTATACGCTGAGTTCGAAGGATGTGGTTTGACCATGGAAAATAATGAGTCAGCAAAACTGACACATGCCAGCTGATGAATTGATGATATTGTTTCAAAGCAAGTGGTCAGATTTGTCATAAATAATAACTATTTTCTGTAGTTTCTATATGAGAGAGGGGATTAAATTGAACTTCCATTGTAGTTTTAAGGTTTTTATTAAAAGTCAAGAATGGATTAACTGAATTCAATTTAATTTTAGATAAAAAGGCACTTATATTGGTGCCAAAGTATAATTCAGTTTAATGCAGTAACCTGAATTGTCAATCAAAGTGACCAATCACATTAGGACGCCACTTTGTTTATGCTCTGCCCCCCAAACAGTCACTAGTCAGTTGATTTCAGTTTCGAGAGCACGAAGGAGAGAGGAAATCTGCTGCAGCGCTTCCAAAGCACACACTCTGGTGTGTTGCAATGGCTTCTTTGTGGCCGTGGCTGCTGAACTCTACACATATGGATTTTTGAATTTCTGCACAAGGAATTGTGTAAAGTATCAATGAATACTAGTGTTTGTAAAAACTAAATAATTTTCTTGTTATTTTGATTTTTTTCATACAGAACTTTTAACATAAATATAATTCCAAATCCTTACCTCCAGAAAAAGTGAGCACTGACAAACACTTGCTCCTGTGTCTTCACTCCAGTCACTTGCCTGCTTCGGATGTCACTCACCTGGACTCTGCTGTTCCACAGACTTTGCCTGCCTGCCTACAGTAACATGTCTGTGAAGGTTCTCAGTCACCCAGGTCATCGTAGTCAAAGGAGTTTGCGAAGAAAAGCGTCTGGACTTCTTTAAGTTGCTTGAAGACGTTTCACCTCTCATCCGAGAAGCTTCTTCTGAACTGAAGAAGCCATGTGTTTGGGATTGTTGCCTTGCTGAAATGTCCACCCTCATTTCATCTTCATTATCCTGGTAGATGGGAGCAGATCTTTATCAAACTCCATTCGTCCTTCAATAAATTGAAGCATGCCATTGCCATATGCTAAAAAACAGTCCCACACCATGATGTGGTGATGTGCAGTGCCTTTTGACCTCCAAACATGGTGTTTAATATGGCATCCAAAGAGTACATTTTGGCCTCATCTGATCAGACTATATTCTCCCAGTATTTCCCAGGCTTGTCTAAATGTTGCATGTTGAACACGCTTCAACAGGCTTTTTCTTTTAGCAATGGAGTCTTACATGGTGAGCGTGTACATGGGTCATGGCAGTTGAGTGCATTACTTATTGTTTTCTTTCAAACAATTCTAACTACAGATTCCAGGTCTTTCTGTAGCTGTCCACAATTGGTTCTTGGCTCTTGGCTCAGTCCTGTGTCTGAACTCTTGCGGGGAGCATCTGGTCGTGGTTGATGTGAAATGATGTTCTTTCATTTCCACTTCCAGATTATGGCCCCAGCAGTGCTCACTGAAACCTGCAGTAATTTAGATGTTTTACAGTAACCAGTGCCATTAGTATGTTTTGCAACAATAAGTTTGCAAAGGTCACTGATTTTATCCATCATGTGTTAGGATCCCTGGGTCATCGACCCAGTGGTTTGTGTTTTGGTTCTTTGAGTTTGTTACTTCATTATATTCTAGTTTTGCTTTTTGGGTTTTTGGATTATTCTTAGTTTGGGTTCTCTGGGTGGGTTCTGTTAGAGTTTTAGTGTTCTGGTTTTCTGTCTGTTATTCTGAGTTGCTGTCTCCCCTGTTTGCTGTATCCCCACATCCAGTCAGTGTCTGTGTCTGCCCTGGTCCCACGTCTTTGTTCCCTTTGTTATAATGCCTGCCTGAGAGTCTGTGTTATGTTTCCTGTTTTACTTTGTAAGTCCATTTCTCATGTTAGTGTATCTGGTTTTGCTCTCCTTGTCTCGTTAGTCCTGATTTGCCCCAGCTGTGTTTCCCTCCTGTTGCCCATTCCCTGATTGCTCCCTCTGTGTACTTAAACCCTGTGTTTCTTTGAGTCAGTGTCGCGTCGTCCCTCATGCTGTGTGTATCTCCCTGTGGCTCCCTGTGTGTGTTTTGTTAGATTCTTTTCAGTTTAGGTTTTGTAGATTTTCTTTGTTCAGCAATAAAGCTGTTTTGAGTTCACCGTTTTGTCTCCGGAGTCTGCACCTTGGGTCCTATTCCTGTCTGCACACAGCCGTAACATGACATCATGACATGTTTCTTCTGTGACACCTTGGTAATGAGCCTCCTTTTTTACAGGCCATCAGTTCGGACTTACCCAGCTGATATTAATTTGCCCTTTCTTTACGTGCTCCATTCTCATTATTACATATAACTTATGGACTTATGGACTTTGATTTATTTGCATGTGTGGACTGGATGGGTTTTATTGATATCTGGTGAGAATTTTATATTCATATGTGCCTTTTTTTAGGAAATTGGGGAGGCATTCAGTACTTATTTTACTCACTGTATATTCGTACATTTGACAGTTGAAATGAGCAGTAAATCTGTTCACAATGCACAGGTTCATTAAAATTTACTGTTGGAATGCTACATCTCTTCAGTCTGTGCACATTCTACATTCATTACTCTGTGTATATTAACCCTATAAAGCCCTTTGTATCATATTTGATACATGAGTTTCTGAGACTTCTATCTCATCAACATGATCAATACCTGTCATAATTTCAAAATGTTATGGACAAACGCCCAATGTATCAAATGTGACACAAAAAATATATAATAAATATATAATAAAAATGTGTCATGAACAACATGATATAGCAAAAAAAAAAGTGTATTTTGTTATAAGGGTTAATAAACATACCAAAAAAATGGGTTGGGGTTGAATGGGATGGGTCTTACAGGGTTAATGGTCAACACAAAACTTTCATCTTCCTGGTGAAGCTGAACAAATGCTGATTTTGGATTGTGTTATCAGAATTACTCAAGTAATACAAGGAATTATAGTAAAGAGAGGTACTTGGTAAGGGTCACAATTTTAACAAAATATTTGTGTCTATCATAAACTCTATGGTGGCTCCAGTGGTAAAGGTTTTTCAGGCAGCAGTATTTTTGTTGTTTACTAAAGTTTAATTTTATATGTTATTATATACCCAGACTGACAATCATATTTGACATATCACTTGCAAATTTGGCAACAATAGGACAAATATTGCCTGTCATGGGTCATATACATGAGTGACTTGCACATTTCGTTTATTCTTGTTTTATAAACAGACAAATGCACATAGACTATTTGAATTTGTGTTTGATGGTCTAGACAAAAAATTAACTCCAGTTACACTTGCTCGCCTAGATGGCTAAATGGTGAAGAGGACGAGACTGTAATTCTGCTGACACTTTCCAAGATGACAGTGAATAAAGTGCGGGACCATGTGGTGACATATCACCATTCATATAAATGAGTGCAAACGTCACTTTTTTGAAGCTGAGGTGCGGTCACTGAACAAACCATCATCATAGATGATCCTGACCACCATCATTAGACCCCCACTTATTGGACAGGCACACAAGGATAGAAAGATGTCATGTTTCATACAACATGACATACCTTTGTCTTCAAAACACACGCATCTAGCAAAGAATCATGCACTTCTCATTTTCAACAGCTTTATTTCAGTTCATTTTTATCCCATTTCTTTTACTATTTTTTAAAAAGGTTTAGACCGCTAGTTTTTGGCAGATATTCAAAAAATGCTCAATTTTCTTTTATAGCAAAAATACAGCTTTCCAGTCATATTGATTCAACTTAATTTCACCCGATATTTTCCCACTGTGCCCCATCAGTGGGGCCTGCTCCACTGTTTGAGAACACCCATGTCAAGTAAGACTCTTAGAGAAATCTTATCTGCTTTAACAAAATCCTTTAAACCTCAAAATATAGACACATATAAATGCAGACCATTGGTGACAAAAAAAAAACTATTTATGCAATAAAAACAAATATTTAACAGATAGTAGAAGTTTAAGAAGGAAAAAGACTCAGAGAGAGATCTAATTTTGAGTCATAGTTTTTTTGATCCACTGGAGTTGTTCATCTGACAGAAAAGCAAACACTCCAGGGAGTTTACCACACTTCTTAGATCCAAAGGAAGTGATTCCTGTTAGCACACCATTGCACAACAGCGGTCCTCCTGAATCTCCCTGTGGAGAAAATTATAATATGATGGTCAATGAGTGTTTCTTCATTCACTGTGTGTTTATACACCACTTTGCATTTAATTATAAGTTATTAATAATCTCTGCCTCTCATCAACAGCATGTCTTTTCCCTGTCTTCCTCCCTCTACCTCCCACTGTTCGAGGCAAATGGCTGCCCCTCCTGAACCTGGCTGTGCTGGAGGTTTCTTCCTGTTAAAAGAGAGTTTTTCCTTCTCACTGTCTCCAAAGTATGTGTTCATAGGGGGTCTTCTGATTGTTGGTGTTTTTTCTGTATTATTGTACAGTCTTTACCTTACAATGCTTTAAGACAACTGTTGTTACGATATGGATAAAATAGGATCGACTTGAATTTATTTATTAGTTTATTTTTTCTGATCATTAACAGTTAAAGTGGTAAAAATAATTATCAGGCATACATACCGCACAGGTATCTGCTTTCTCTGAGCCAGCACATATCATGCTGCTGGTGATAACAGGTTTGTGGTTGTAATAGGCACGTGAGTTGCACTTCACTCTGTCAATCACTGTTACATCGACAGACCTCAGGACATCTGACATTTGCTTGACATTGCTTTTAGTTGTTCCCCATCCAGCCACCACACAGATGCTTCCAGCTGCAGGATCTTTGACAGTGTTGACCAACTTGAGCCAATTAACCGTCTCGGTTTTCTTCACTTCCTTGTTAAGCTAAAGTTTAAGATTTATTTACTTAAGCATAGTGAATTCATCATTGCCTTAATAGAATTTGTACAATAAATAAATAAGATAAAATAAAAACAATTAAAAAACACAAATTTATTTTGAATGAAATCACTTAAGTCGACTCAACATGAAGTCAGTCTTTAATCACAATCGAAATTGCAAGACTAAAGTTGTAATTCTATTTTGAACAAAAAATTCAAAATATCAGAAATTTTCAGGATTGTGCAGCTTACACTTACTGTTATATCCTATACAAAATCCACTCTTCCAAGAGGGCATGACAAATGTGGCAATGTGTCTTGACACAACAACTGCAATCTCCACTTTCCCACTCTTTTATTGACAAACAGTCTCAAGATTTAAAGATTATCTTGAAATTTCAACTTTATTCTCAAAATGATTAGTAATACTTTTGTTCTTAATGCGGCCCTGATGCTCTGTCATACTAACATTAAATGAAAAAAGAAAAATTATGTAAATTTTGCAGAAAAGCATCTTTCTCTTTCTGATCTCAGGTGAAATTTGAGCTGTTGAATTTTGAACAGATGGGAAGATGAGATAGATCTAATTTTATATCTGAAGTTAAATAATCACAAGTGACACCCTGGCTTTGCAATTGTATTTATCTTGATTAAACATTTTCTCTTCTTTCTTAATATGTACTATGTAATGTTAGCAAACATAAATTTATTGGAAATCGCTATGGATTGTTTTTCCATTCTTTTGTAGTCACCTTACCTTGAGTAACATGAGGTCATTGACCCTGTCTTTTGCATCAAAGCGGGGATGAGGAAAACGTTTTTTCACCTTTTGGTTCTGCCTGAAGTTTTTTTTATCTCTACTGATGGAGTGCACTCCCAGCAACACGTTCTTAATTCTAAAAGAGCCAAAACAGTGCAGTGTTAAATTAAAGTTCAATTATGGCATAGGTTTACTGGCCAAGAAAGTGTCAAATAAAGAAGCAATGAAGATTTACTTTCTCTCTGATTACTGAGGGGTTACATGATAAAAATACTAAGGTCAGAATGTGGCATGTAGCTGATTGGAGTATCATGAAGCTTAAAAGTGTTGACTTGCATGATATTTTAAATAACCATGACGAAATTGATTTTTTTGTGATCCAGTAAAAACATAAACAAATGCTTCAGATTCCTACTTATCACAGTGAGCAGCAGTCAGGATCCATGCTTGATCAATTAGTATCCCTCCACAATAGCCCTTGTTACCCTTAAGGAGAGCCATGAAAGGCAGTGAGTGTGGCTTGACTTCATTCCCTCCAATAATCTCAGCACCATCACCTAAAATGACAAATATTCAAAGAGATCACTAAGATAAATGAATCGACAAGCGCTTAAACCAAAGACAGAAAACTCTCTGCACACCTTGCTTTTTAAGCCTATAAGACATCTATGTGACACAGATCACAGAATCTATACACAAAATACCTGAAGCACATCCAAATACAAATTCTAACACTTATTAAACCTTTAAAATTCATGTAGGAGTGATCAGGAAAAGTGAAATTAGACTCCAACTAAGAAACCATAACAAATTTGCTGAAAAACATTACTATGACAGAAATAGACATATAGACATATGGTCATTAATGAGTAAAAATGTCCAGCCTTATTTAATACTTAGTATTAAATAAATCAAAAGCAGAAGAAATTACTCACTTGACTGAACAATAAAAAGAACAACACATGAGATGAAGACACGGAAACATCCGAGGTAGTACATTTCTTCTTATTTGGCTTTGACTAAAACACGCTCTGGTGCGCACACTCGTCTTTATCTACTAAGCCCAAAGGAAGTGGTCTGAAAATTCAGCAAAACGGGCTCACACATGACGTGGGAATGCATTCATTTCAAAGATAGTGGTAGCATTTACAATTATTCATAACCATGTCTTTTTTCTATGTCGTTGCTGAGGTTTGTTCTGTCTGGTGTACTATGAGTCATCCTTGAATGTACATGTCCATATATCTACTTATATGAAACAGCTGAAAGAGTGTGTTGATGTTAAAAGAAAAAGCACCTTACAATAACTTTACAGTCGGTGTAGATATTATTTCCTTATCAGACATGTAGCTTTGAAGCGGCTTCGCCTGTCAACTGGTGCCAGTAAGAGACAATGAGGCATGTCTGTCAGCAGACAGTCCACAGATACGTCCTGAAGGAAACATCATTTTCTACTGCTTTATATGGATGTATCCTATTGGTTACACCTTTTGGTTTGTGAAATTTTGAGTTTAGTATTTAGGCTGTGGTCATCTTCGCTCTTTGGAATCTGATGTGACAGTGGAACCATTAAAGGAACCATTCTACTTCCTATCAGTTCCTGTTGTTGTTAATCGTACAATTTATATCCAGCTGTCATTCAAAGAGATCTCACCTCAAATAATACTGAACTTTAACTCTAGAAATCATCTTAATTTTAAGCATAGTTATGTGAAAATGGAAGTTTTCACAGGACTCTTTGCAGCCTTTGGGGCCAGCACTGCTGTTGAGCAGTGGGGTGCTTGTGTTAATGCTGACCCGCTCCCTTGGTGGTCCGGGTGGCTTGAACCTCCCTTGTTTTGGGGGGAGGTGGTTCTTGGGTGCTTGGAGCCCTGCAACCCTGATCTTGGCTCGCACTGAGGTGGCTGGCCTCTAGTGCGGTCGGCTGCCAATCGCCATTGGTCCTGCTGGAGGCAGTATTGAACTAATTAAACTGGCAGATGGAGAACATGGATAGGAATCCAGACAAGAGAAGAAGTCACTGGAGCAGACTGAGCAACAATGCCAAGTCACAGGGGAAAAAAATACAGATTTGTAGCAAGGAGAGCCTGACTGCCACCACTGAGGTGAAAACAATCTGTCCAGAGAGCAATACTCTGTCCAGATGCAAAACCCACAACTTCACTTGAAACTCAAAGGCAATGTGAAAGGAAGGAAAACAAAAAATGTAGGACAAAGGATGTTAAATTTGGAGATACCAGGCAAGAGGAAAGGAGGAAGACCCCAGAGGTTTATGGATGCCATTGAGGCAGACATGCAGAGGGTTGGTATAACGTCTCAAAGGGAGCACCCAAAAGATGAAGGGACTGATTATTTACAAAATATTAATAATTAATTACTTAATTAAAGGCAGAGTCATTTAGTTTTCTATGTTGACTTTACTGTAATTAACTACTACTCAGAATGAGAAGTCAACAACCGAGAAAGCATGTGTAAGAAAAATTTGTTCACAGCTCTCTCTTTTTTTAAGGTTTGTAATACGGGAAGTGGTGAATCTTTCTGGCTAACAGGTTGAATAATCTCACTTTGTTTTACTTTCATGGGGTTTGTATGTCCACAAAATATGTGTTTATCTGATGTGTTTCCAGCACATGTGATTGACTGCAGCAAACAGGAGCACTTGTATTTCTCTTGGTATTTTATGTAATTTGAAAAAAGAGAAAATATCATTTTTTTAAATTAACAAGCAACAAACATCTTTGTTCACAAACAGGAAAAACAAGGGTAAAAAGGGAAAATATGTCATTTTCCACTGCAGGAACTTTGATTGTTTGTTTGTTTTTTTTCCAAAGGAGTAATTCCCTGTTGGCCAAGAGAAAGAATATAGGACTGGCTTTTCTTTTTATGTCTCAACCTATATGTGCAATCTGCAGTGACGGCATCTATAATAATATATTTTAATCCATCACCTATCACAGTGGCTGTGTCTATTTTTGGTAAACAGAAAGGCCACAAAGGCAGTTATCCTGCAAATATTTGACTCATCTGACTTCAGTTCCTGCAGCCGAAATGGCTAACCACAGCAGAACTACGATCACATGTGTGTATAGGACCCTCAAGCTCCCGGGCCTCTGGTAGAGGACCCGACAGAGACCGCAATGACAACAAGACGCCAAAGATTTCCATCTTGTTTAGCATGTTGATGCCTCTAGAGTCATGAAATTTCAGTTGGCTTAATTTATTCATGATTCAGTTGAGTTGTTTTTCTGACAAAAAAAGAGACACCTCTAACTGAAGGTGTTGTTCTGGGTCTTGTTAAATTAATGTATATTTAACCACTGACAGATAAGAAGTATCATTATATTCATACAAGCAAGCAATCTGTTTACTGTTAACTTTTTCAATTCGTGATTGTGGTTAAAGATTAGTCATCATTTTCAGCTTAATTTCAACTTACTATTTTGTGGGTTTTTTGCTGTGTATTAAGTTGTAGTAGCTCAAAATGGCTGCAAACCGAGATCAGGTCACTAAACAAATTATAATGCATCATGGATAATCCTAACCACCATCATTCAATTCAATTCAATTCAATTTATTTATATAGCTCTCTTCACAGGGTAAAAACCACATAGTGCTTCAGAGTAATATAAAAACAGAAAACATAAAAAAAAAAAATTTAACCATAAAGTATACAAACAAGACATCTTTCATACTGAATGCAATAACTTTGTCTTTACAAGACATTTATCTAGACACTCTTATCTCAATATGGCATCTGATTCTTGGTGCAGTTGCTTTTTCTACATTTAGTAACCCAGACCACTGGTTACTAATGCAAAACAAAAGTGCATTACAAAAAAGTACACTTGTATCAGTCAACTGAGTTTCACACCATATTTCTACAGTTTGACAACCACTGATTTACAACAAACTTTCAGTAAGACTCTGGTTTAACATCATCCCTAAAATCATAAATATAGACAGATATAAATGTAGACTTGTGGTGGCAAAATAACACAACTGAACCCTCTTTAATTTAAAGATGGAAGCAGGAATGATTCAGAGAACTCATTCTATTTTAGATCCCTTCATTGTATTTTTGATCCACTGGAGTTGTTTTTCTGACAGAAAAGAGTAAACTCCGGGTTTTTTAATGAGACCACACATCCGTCCAAAGGAAGTGATTCCAGCTAGCACACCATTGCACATGAGAGGTCCTCCTGAATCCCCCTGCAAAGAGAGCAATAATATGAGGGTCATTTATTCATTTTTTTTTTCGACTCGTTTATGGTTCAAGTAGCGAAGTGGACAGTGAGGCGTACATACCAGACAGGTATCGGCTGTGTTTCTGCCATTCGAACCAGCACATATCATGCTGCTGGTGATAACAGGATTGAGATTGTAATAATCAGCTGAGTTGCACTTCACTCTGTCAATCACTGTTACATTGACAGACCTCAGGACATCTGACATTTGCTTGACATTGTTTTTAGTAGTTCCCCATCCAGCCACCACACAGACGCTGCCAGCTTTCGGCTCCATACTGGTTTTGGGCAGCGTGACCCAATTTACAGCTTTGGTTTTTTTCACTTTCTTGTCCAGCTGAAATTGAAATAATACTTATTTAACCATAATGGTTTCATCATTGCTTTTATAGAATTAGTAAAAAACAAACAATAAAACACACACACTTATCATATTTGAGCGAGAGCATGTATATATTTGAGCTTATATGTATAATTTTGACTTAGAGAAAAGTCAACAAAAACACATTTTCTATAAATTCCTCTAAATATAATTATCAGCAATCTTGGATCACTTTTCCATTCTTTTGTAGTAACATTACCTTGAGTAACATGAGGTCATTGACCTTGTCCGTCCCATCATAGCAGGGATGAGGCAAACTTTTTTTCACCTTTCGGACCTGTCGGAAATCTTTTTCATCTGCTTTGATGGAGTGCACCCCCAGCAACACCTTCTTAATGCTGTAAGAGCAAAAACGGTGCAGTGTTAAATTACAGTTCAGTTATGGAATAGGTTTACTGACTAAGAAAGTGCCAAATATGGTAACAGTGAAGCAGAGCAGCACTTGTTTCTTGTAAAGAAGTGTTCAAGCCCCTGAGCTGTTGTGGTTTCTTGAGTCAAATAACTATCTGCCAAATTATAGCTGCTATAATGAATGCTGAGTGGAGCATCATAAAGAGGAAATCTTACTGACTAGCATGACATTTTGAATAATCATAGTGCAACATCTTTGCAAGCTCCAACAAAAATTAAGATTGCAATTTTCAAATGTTAATGTGAAAGATTCCTACCTATGACAGTGTGCAGCAGTCAGGACCCATGCTTGATCAATTAGTACCCCTCCACATATTGGTTTGTCACTCTCCAGCAGAGCCATGTAAGGCAGCGAGTGTGGTTTCACCTCAGTACCTCCAATAATCTCAGAACCATGACCTAAAATGACAAATATTCAAAGAGGTCGTTGAGATGAACAGATAAATTCTCTTCACGGCTTCCTTTGTAAAGCTAAAAGACATTTAGATCACACAATCTACATGCACAACACTAAACAAAGCATAAGAAACAAGCAGAAAAACATTACCATGACTTAGGCATATTTACATCAATTAATTCATTAGTATTAAATAAACAAATGCACAACAGATGAAATAACTCACTTGACTGAATAATGAGAAGGACAATACATGAGAGGAAAACACTGAAACTCCTTAGGCAGAGCATTTCTTCTTGTTTCGCTTTGATCTAAATAGACTGAAACACACTATGGTGCACAAAGTCGCCTTTATGTAAGCTCAGAGGAAGTGGTCTGACAAATGGAAATTCATGTGTCATGAAAAGCGGTCGCAAGCAT
Source organism: Oreochromis niloticus (assembly GCF_001858045.2). Lineage (NCBI taxonomy): Eukaryota > Metazoa > Chordata > Actinopteri > Cichliformes > Cichlidae > Oreochromis > Oreochromis niloticus. Next base: position 27,118,372 of record NC_031977.2, read on the forward strand.
GAGGTGAGGATGCATTCATTTCAAAGCCAGTGATCCGATTTACAAGTATTTGTAAATCTCATGCTCTGTGTGGCACAGTGCAAGTCATCAGTGGGTGCAGGTGTCAATACATGGACTAGAGTGAAACAGTTGGAGGAGGACATTATTCCTGTTGAAAGAACAAGTCCTTTACAAGAACTACAATATCAGTCAAAAGTTTGGACACACCTTCTCATTTAATGTTTTTTCTTTCTTTTCATGACTATTTATATTTTATAAATTATATATTTTTTATATTTTAGATTCTTCAAAATAGCTACTCTTTTCTTTGATTATTGCTTTGCACACTCTTGGCATTATCTCGATGAGCTTCAATGAGGTAGTCAGCTGAAATGGTTTTCCAACAGTTTTGTAGGAGTTCCCAGAGATGCTGAATAGTTGTTGGCCCTTTTGCCTTCACTTTGTGGTCCATCAGATCCCAAACCATCTCGATTGGGTTTAGGTCAGGTAACTGTGGAGGCCAAGTCATCTGGTGCAGATCATCACTCTCCTTCTTTGTCGAATACCCCTTAGACAGCCCGGAGGTGTGTTTGGGGTCATTGCCTGTTGAAAAATAAATGACGGTCGAACTGAACGCAAACCACATGGGATGTCGTGTCGCTGCAGGATGCTGTGGTAGCCATGCTGGTTCAGTGTGCCTTCAATTTTTAATAAATCCCCAACAGTGTCACCACCAAAGCACCCCATCACACCTCCTCCTCGATGCTTCATGGTGGGAACCATGCATGTTTCTGCGTCGTACAAAAACACAGTGGCTGGAACCAAAGATTTCAAATTTAGACTAATCAGACCAAAGCACAGATTTTCTCTGCTCTAATGTCCATTCCTCGTGCTTCTTGGTCCAAACAAATCTCTTCTGCTTGTTGCTTTTCCTTAGTAGTGGCTTCCTAGTATCTATTTGAGCAAATCCACAAAGGAACCCTGACAAAGCCCATCTGTCATGGTCCGTGTGAGCAGCTGGGTGTGGCTGGTGTGGATCCCGGCCTCCTGTAACACTAGCATTCCCCCACCAAGCACTATATTGTATATCACGAAACACTAAGTTCCTAGGTTTAGTCTTTCCTGTTTTTCCTGTGCCACTGTAAATAAAAACTACTTCAGTTCAACTATTTTGCCTCCACACTTCATCCCGCACTTGGGTCCAGTTCTTGTACAGGCCGTTGGCCTCCTTGACATAATCTGTGAAAACCATTTCAGGTGACTACATCATGAAGCTCACTGAGAGAAGGCCAAGGGTTTGCAGCACTGTCAACAAAGGAATCTAAAATCTAAAATATATTTAGTTACATATATACCCTTAGGCCCCCTTCTCGATATCAGAGATGGTCTTTCCCTTTTCCCTTTACAGAGGGTACATCTTTCACCACCTTACAATGCTGTGATTGCAGCCATTCCCCAACTCTCTGTGAATGGTACTCATGGCCATTGATCACTGGGCTTTGGTCAGTGGTTGTTGATCAATGGTCATGAGAATTAGCATAATTAACATTAAGGAACTGACCTCCCAGCCCATTGTTTATAAGATTGGGGAAACCTGCAGTCAGCTGAGACTGAAGACACTTGGATGAGTGACGAAACGTTTCTCCCACAAAACGCTACGTCCAGATGAACAGAATCAACTTTTGGAGATTTACTTACCTGGATGACTGAGCATGCATCAAGATATTTAGTTACACACATGCGCTTCATAATTCCATATATTTTGATTCATATATTTGATGGCTTCAGTGAGAATCTACAATGCAAATTGTCATGAAAATAAAGAAAACCATCAAATGAGAAGGTGCGTCTAAACCTTTGACTGGTAGTGGTCACTATGGTCACTATTTTTTTCTCTGTAGAGGTTCTTTTCTGTTTTTCTTATCAGACATGTGACTTCGGAGTAGCTTCATCTGGCAGCTAGTGCCACTGAGAGTCAGTGAAGCATGTATGTTAGCTGGGACTCCACAGATATACCCTGAAGGAATAATAATCTTCTCTAAAATATGGAGCTTAGTATTTAGTCTGTAGCCTTTTCAGTTATTTGGAGTGTGAAGTTAGAGTGACAATGACGATGTTTCCAAACTGGAAACATCGTCCTCTAGTCAGGTATCCTTTGTCAGGTATCCTTTGTGTTCTGGGATGTGGCAAAATACCATTCATGTTTAGAGTACCCAAATGGTTAGTGTGGGATAGCAACTAGCCATACAAGTAATTTAAATTCTCAATGCTACTGACTAGGCCAGAAGAGAGCACCTTCTTTCTGTATTTGCATCTGTTGCTCCAGCCCCAGACACATCTGACCAATAAGCAGACTAAATGTTCTCATGTGGTTTGTAGTGACACGTTTTGGTTCACTTGGAGTTTTTTTTTCTGTGTGAAAAGAGACAAAACCACAGGAAAACCTACACCCCACTCCCCTCAGTCTAGCCCAGTCATAGACTGGAAGTTGAGCAAAATTAATGACTGAGTCGGTATGTTAGTCATAGCACTGCGTAGCATTTGTTCCACTGAACACTATGCAGTGGTTTGAAAAAGTAAGTATAGGTCTTGATTTAACACCTTGTGGAACCACCTTTGGCAGCAATAAGTTAAAGCTCTCATATTCTGTATTACTTTAACACTTTTTGTGGCAGAATGTTGGTCAACTCTTCTTCTCTAGACTTTGACTAGATGACCGTAACAGCTTGACTCCTTTCTTTTTCAGCCATTCTGCTGTTGTTGGTATGCCCGACATCTTTATTCCTGTTGCATGGCCCAGTTTCAGCCAAGCTTTAGCTGTCAGACAGATGGCCTCACATTAACTTTGCATTAACTTTGTATACAGATTAGTTCATGGTCGAATCAATGACTGCAAGGTCCCCAGATCCTGTGACTGCAAAACAAACTGAGGTCAACAAAGCTCCACCTCTATTTAATGTTTGACAGTCGGTATGAAGTGTTTGTGCTGATATACTGAGTTTGGTTTTCTCCAAATCTGGCACTGTGTGTTAGAGTCATTGTTCCAAAGAACACTGTTCCAGAAATCTAGCTGTTTGCTCAGATTCTACTTTCATAATCGTACAATTTTGAACTTTAACATTTAATATGCTAACTGAGGCCTTTAGAATCTGAGATGTAGCTCTTGGGTTTTTTGCAATGTCTCTCAGCACTTCATGGTTTGACCTTAGGATGAATTTGCTTTGACATACACTCCAGGGAAGATTATGCCTTTCTATAACACTGACACCTGAGTGCTCCAGACCAGCAAACTGCCAAAACCTGTGCTTTTATATAGGTGGTCATACATGCTGATGATCAGTTAATCAAGTGCATTAGCAGCACATGGCTGCTACATACCTTTTTACTTTCCTGTAGAAACAGGAATAGAAAACAACAGAATGAAATAGAATAGTCCTTTATTGTCATTGTACATGTACAATGAAATTACAGGTGCTCCATACCAACTGTGCTGGGAACAAATATAAATAGTAGACAACAGGAATAAAAAACAAACAAGATTAATATAAAAAAAATTATAGAAATTATAGAAAGAACAAGTTGGTACAATCCCAAAGTCTTTTTTCTTTGTTTTTCATTAAATGTGCGCAAATAATCAATAAACCAACAACTTTATTGAATATTTGTATTTATGCCACTCTTTGTAAATAAGCTTGTCAGCAGAGTATAGTAAGTAATCAACTGTTTATACTACTATTCAGTTACTGTTAACTTGTTGCCTGATATGCTACATAAATCCTAAAGGCAGCCTAAAGGCCTGAGAACCATGAGATCAGCAAGGTCTTTATGTAAAACACATTGCTTGTTTGTGTAATCACTACTTTTTTGACCTATGTTTGATTCAAGAAAAATATCTCACTCTCAATCAAGAATACTGGTAATGTTATTTTCCGTCTTTGAAATGCTAATGTTTCATTTGGGTCATGACATTCAATTAAATGCACTGCCACAATCTGAAACTATTGAGAAGACCCTAAAAGTTATGTTTGTCTAATTCTAATTTAAAGCAACAAGTACATTTTGAGAAGCTTTATAATATTTCGTCCAATATCAATGGGCCCTGTAATAAAAAAAAATATTGTAATAAACGAACAAATGAACAAAAAACACTAAGAAATATAAAAGAAAAGAGAAATGCTAAAAGTGAAGAATAACAACAATAAACATTTTTTAAATTTTACAGTTTACATTTTTCTTTTTGTTCCTCTTAATAGTTTATATTTTTATGACTTATAACTTCTAGCAGCACTGGATGAAATATATTGTTCTTCGTTCATTTTTCACATTTACTGACTTTCTTGCTTTTTTAAATAAACTAAAGGTGAGTACATCAAGAAAAAGTGGAAAAACAAAACCACAAACAACATAATACATAATATGTGATTTCTTCCTACTATTAATTAAAATCAAATGACGGTTTCATCTTGAGGTAAAAAGTGATACTACAGTGGCCCATCTGACACTTCACTGTATTGACCTGTGCTAATACTTCATAACTCAGACTGAGATGAGTTACAGCATGACACATTTTGTGGGAAACAACTAACAGGTAGTTTTAGTTTTAAAAAAAAATGAGATGAATTTAAAATATGGCATAAAATGCTTTTAACAAATACTCCAGGGACTACTTTTTTAAATTTTGAGGGTCACATATTTTCACATACGCTCACTAATCTGAATGCCCAATGGTACAACCATACAATACAAAACAACAGTGTAGCTGTCTGTTTATAAAGATGAAGCCAATGTGAAAGTGCCTTAAACCTGCATCCTATGTGAAGGGCCGCTACAATGCAATATCTGTGGCTGCGTAAAGGCTTTCAGTACTATGAGTCTGTGGGTACACGGCAACGGAAAACACAATCCTGTTGAGTTCATGGTCTTAGTCACTCATTTAGGATCAAATTGAATAAAAATCCAAATGTATTTTGGAAAATTTGGCTATGCCATGTTTCAAAAAAGAAGGTTTAACTGTAGTATTTTCTACTCACTGGTTAACGATTCATTTGCAAATGAGAAGCAGTTTATTTAAAAAATGAATCTGTCTCCATGTATTCTATATTCATTGTGTTGGCATTTTTCATTTAAAGAGATTTTTCTACAAAAGTCTAGACTGTGTTTTTTCAGTGTCTTAACCAATGCCTGGAGTTTTCTGAGAGACCAGATCAACTACTGTGTCTTCAGTTGAGAGCAACACTGGAGAGATGTAATGATTTGATTCTTCAAAACTACCTGCTGTTTAAAAAATAGAAATAAAAATGATGTTATATGTTATGGATATTTTTTTTAAATATATAGATTTTTTACTGGAGAAAGAAGACCTACCTTTTTTAAGGATATGATAAAGAATGCACAGTGGAGGAGCAAGCAACATGAGTTTGATGACCATCAAAACAGCAAAGATGATACCGTGATCTACTGAAGTAGAAAGGATATAGAGACACAAATGCAAAAGAGGGAGACGAGCACCAGTTTACAATGATGAGTAAACGGGCTGAATATAATAGAATATTTTAAGTTGTTGTCAGTTATTGTACACAGTATCTAGGAAGCAAGCCATGACACAAAAATAAACAATAAGTACTTCCTTACCTGTTTTAACTTCTACTGTTGCAGGGTTACTTTGCAGGATGATGTTTCCACCAGTAACGCTGTCAGGCCGAACAACAAAGGCAGAGATTTGTAGGAAATACTTTGTGCCTGATGTTAAGTTGGAGATGCTGATGCTCATCGCTGCAGAACCATTGGTGCAGGAGTAAAGGCCTGTCTCACACCTGCTGTCACATATGGTCACATTGTAACTGTGTGGTGTCGTCTGCATAAAGGCAGAGATATTCCAGCTAAGATTCACATGTTCCGCACCCACTGAGTCCACTGTCACCGACTGAGGGGAATGTGGACCTGTGGGAAGAAAAACAGTCAGAGTCGAAAGAGCTCAGGTATGGATCATGGATCATAAAAAGAACATGTTATCAGATAGGTTTGATGAAAAATGATGGAGAAAACAGAGATTTAAATACCAGGTGATGGGTTATTATATGAGGAGAGCTAGATAGGTCAGTGAGGGGGCATCTAGCCAGCAGCAGAACCAGTATCTGCTCTTTTGTGGGGAGGAACACGAGAATCCTGTCAAAATACTAAAACATGATCTCCAGCATGAACTACGGTGGACTAGCACAACTATCTAAATGGGTTGGAGGTACTGTCTCATGTTACTGTGCTTTTGAGCAGGGATCTCCAACTTCAGTGAGCTGCGGGCCACTGCTGGCACTGCCATCTCATTGTATTATTTCAAATATTGTATAACAAGACAAAACTGCAAATTTGAACACAATTTTTTTCTCACTCTTAACTAACTGAAGCCTTTCATTGAACTACCAAATAAACAAATTGGTACTCTCTTTCTGGCCAGACACATTGCAGCACTTTTGCAATCATTATGTTCATATTTAACAAAATAAAAATGCAGACATAAGTGTACACATTAGTTTTTTACTGCCAGTGAAAAATGTTTTCTTTACAAAACTTTGCTTTTTAATGAACTTTTTAAGGAACAACAGGAAAGAAATCCTCCCTAACAAAAAGAATAATTTCAAGGGCCAAATTGCATTATATTTCTTCACCTCAACATATGGGCCGCAACTAGGGTGACACAAGCCACAAGTTTTAGAGCCCTGCTTTAGAGAATTAGAATTAGAATTAGAATTCAACTTTATTGTCATTGCACATGTCACAGGTACAGGGCAACGAAATGCAGTTTGCATCCATCCAGAAGTGCTTTAGCCATGATATAGATATATTACAATATATATTAGCAATAATATAGATATGTAAGTATATTACAGAAATGGGTCTATTATGGTATGTTATAATGTACACGGTATGAAGTATGTTATGAATATTCTATAACTATAAGTATGTACAGGCTGTAGTGAGTACAAGCTATGTACAGGCTATGAACAGGATATAAATATGAAATAAAAAAACTAGAGAAATATGAGATATACAGCTATACAGAAATGTGAACTATGCAAGTTATAAACAGTTGTAGGATTAAAAATTATTGTATGTACAGAATGATTATTTACACAGCACTATACAGTAGTGCAGTTAAGATAAGTGAGATATGTGGATAATTTCTACAGAGGCTATATAAAGTGCTAGTGGTTGTGAGTGGTGGTTCAGTCCATGTTATTATTGTGTGTTTGAGGGTACGGTTGTCCATTGTGTGTGTAGGTGGTTGTGGGTGTGTGTATGTTCAGTCCATGAGTTTAACGTGCGTCAGATGTCAGGAGGCAGAGTTCAGGAGTCTGACAGCTGTAGGAAAGAAGCTGTTCCGGTACCTGGTGGTCTTAGTCCAGAGGCTCCTGTAGCGCCTCCCAGAGGGCAGGAGAGTGAAGAGACTATGTGATGGGTGACTGGGGTCTTTGATGATTTTCCCAGCCCTTTTCAGACACCGCTTCCTGTAGATGTCCTTTATGGCAGGAAGTGGTGCTCCGGCGATGCGCTGGGCAGTTTTCACGACCCTCTGCAACGCCTTCCGGTCCGAGGCAAAGCAGTTCCCGTGCCAGACTGTTATACAGTTGGTCAGGATGCTCTCGATGGTGCAGCGGTAGAAGTTCACCAGGATGTCTGAGGACAGGTGTTTCTTCCTCAGAGTCCTCAAGAAGAAGAGGCGCTGGTGAGCCTTCTTGACCAGCTTGGAGCAGTTGGTCGTCCAGATGAGATCCTCGGAGATGTGGACTCCCAGGAACTTGAAGCTGCTCACACGCTCCACAGCCGTCCCCTTAATGTGGATGGGTGGATGTGGGTCAGCATTCCTCCTGTAGTCCACGATGAGCTCCTTAGTCTTCTCGGTGTTAAGCAGCACGTTGTTTCTGTTGCACCACTCAGCCAGACGATCCACCTCCTCCCTGTAGGCGGCCTCATCGTTGTCACTGATGAGGCCAATCACCGTGGTGTCATCTGCAAACTTAATGATGGTGTTGGAACCATTGGCAGGTCTGCAGTCATGGGTGAAGAGGGAGTAGAGGAAAGGGCTCATCACACAGCCTTGTGGTACACCGGTGTTCATTGTGATTGTTGATGAGCAGCGGTTATCCAGCCGGACATGTTGGGGGCAGTTGGTCAGGAAGTCCAGTAACCATTTGCAGATGAGGGAACTGATGCCCAGGTCTGTCAGTTTCCTGATGAGTTGTGAGGGGTGGATTGTATTGAACGCTGAACTGAAGTCTACAAACAGCATTCTGGCGTAGGTGTTGTTGTTGTCCAGGTGTGAGAGGACAGAGTGCAGTGCAATGGAGACTGCATCCTCTGTGCTCCTGTTCTGGCAGTATGCGAATTGGTGGGGGTCCAGGGTGGGGGGGAGACAGGATTTGCAGTGTGCTAGGACCAGCTGCTCTAAGCACTTAGTGATGATGGGGGTGAGTGCTACTGGGCGGTAGTCATTGAGGCTAGATGGGTTGGAGTTTTTGGGTATCGGGACGATGGAGGTGGATTTGAAGCAGGCCGGTACCACAGCGTGGGCCAAGGACAGGTTGAATACCAGGTTTAAACCAGCAAAATTATTTTAATAATGATTTTTTCAACTGCTGCCTAACTAATCTGTTATAAATAATAACAGGCAGGTGAATGCAGGATATAAACAAAGCACCGTAACATAACCAGTAGACGATGGGATCATTTCCTTGTGGCAACACACTCACCTTAGACAGGTAGAACAAGTTTTTAGTCACTGCATCATGTTTCAGTGAATCTGACTGTTTGCATTTTTTAGTTGTGTGCCTCATCTTTATTGAGTATCATATTTAGGGGGCAATCGTAGCTCAAGAGTTGGCTGTTCATCTTGTAATCGGAAGGTTGCCGATTTGAGCCCTGGCTTGGACAGTGTCGGTCGTTGTGTCCTTGGGCAAGACACTTCACCCGTTGCCTACTGGTGGTGGTCAGAGGGCCCGGTGGCACCAGTGTCCGGCAGCCTTGCCTCTGTCAGTGTGCCCCAGGCTACAATGTAGCTTGCCCTCACCAGTGTGTGAATGAATGTAGTGTAAAGCGCATTGGGGTCCTTAGGGACTATTTAAAGCGCTATACAAATACAGGCCATTTACCATATGTAGTTACTATATTTGTCAGTTTCTAACTCCAGAAACAGCAAAAATGCATTACTTACCCTGACAGACGACCATGTGTGGTTCCTTACAGTAGCGAGCCAACAGGTTCTTGTCTTTTTCCAGCATGGCCTCTAAACTTGCACAGCAGCCTTCATAGTTTCTCCTATACCAGTGTTCATAGCCCAGTTGTTCCCCATTCACCCACTGCCAGTCACTGGAGACACTCTGGCGCTTCAGACCAAGCCAAAAGCTGACTTTTGTGGCAGGAGTAGCATTCAGGACAGTGAAGTACTGCTCCTCTGTGGTCAGGACAGCAAGGTCCACATAGTACTTCTGACAGAACTCCTGGGCTTTGACCCATGGCATAGGTCTTTGGAGTAGGAAGTAATAAGAAGAGATCTGACCCACTGCTAAGCCATGACATACCACTGCGTAAGGAAAAAAAAACATAGATGAAGGCAGAGTAGTTAACAATAGCTATGTTTGGTTGTTGGATTGTAGTATAATCTATTAGACATGTTTTCATTATATACATTTAAATAGTGCGTTGCAGTATTTAGTAGAATAACTGTGTACAAGTGTTAAATAAATACTGAAGTATAGCCACCATTTTTCAATCTACAGAAATGCCCAAGTTGTAAAGACAGACATTAACCTTAGAGACGAAAATGCAACTGAGAGATTTGAGACTACATTTATATGTCATTGTAGAAGAGCATGGAACAGGGGGCCAAGGGTCTTCTCCCTCTAATAATATGTCCTCGTGAGCAGCTAAGTCACATTTTAGGTAACATTAACAGCAGCTAGAGTATGCAGTCAGAACATAAGTACTAATAAAAAGCTTATTGCATCAGATGTTTCACTCATTTTGACATTTACGGACAATGAAACATGGAATGACAACATGCCTGACTCATGTTACAGAAGTTTTGCAAAATGTTACCTAAAATCGCCAGCTGTTGCAGAATTGCCGTCTCATTGCCAGACATAAAGTAGAATCCGTGTAGTTTTCTGGAAGGTGATATATATGTTTTTATTTCTTTCCCATCAGACAGCTGACCATGAGCTGTCTGGTGTTTCTCAAGTGCTCCCTGTAGTCATCCCATACTCTCTCCTTCTCATTTGCCCAGGACTCTGTTCGTGTGTAAATTTATAAAGTCAGCTAAAGCCTCAGGGTGATGCAAGAGGTGAAAAAATGGGAGTGTCTAAAGCTGAGTGCTTACCTGTATGAGGAATTAGTTACACGAGATATTAAACTCTATAAATGCATTTGCTTTACATTGTTTTCCTAAACCTTTCCAGTATCAAATATCCTAAACATTACAATCTCCTTACTAACTGCTATTTGAATTTTTGTTAATCTCAACTGGAAAACATAAGATTGTGCTTCTTGGCAGACAAAAGTGTCTGGAAAAGCTCAACAATGCCACTGTAACTGAAGACTAGGAGAAAGCTGCCTAGCTTTTATAAGGCGGTTAAAAATACTGTGTAACTAGCTCCACCCTGCAGTCTATTTTTAGAACAGCCTGGTTGATAGTTTGTTAGTTAGAGTGTACTTTTTGACTTTCAAATATGAGCCCGATTAAATATTTGAAGAACAGCAAACAACATTATTCAGCTTTCAGACTCTTTTGTCTGTCAGGTCTGTGTATTACCCATATGGAAAATTATGCAAAAAATTAAGAATGATGTAAGGTTGAAGTACACATTCACTACTGTAGTCAGAGGGAAATTGTTCAAAAAAATGTTTTCTATTTTTTTCCCCATATGTTTGCACTTCATCACAGACATAGTAGTTTTTGCAGCATAAAGCAAACACTAGAATTGTAAACACTCCCCCTAAGTCACATCTAGATTCACACACTTGCCGAGTGGTGGATACTGTAGTGAGTATACTGAGCTATAGATATGTCAGTTAGGAGTGTATATTACTTCCTTTCAGTGTACAACATTTTACATAAGGGACGCAGGATATGTTGACCCTTTTTGTGCAGCCAGTTTATGCTGAGTGGAGCCATCTTGACTTTGACCTGGCATTAAAGGCCAGCATATTTGTAAAGCATTTGGGATGCAGTAAGCTCACAGAGAAACACAACTTATGCAGATTTCTTCTCAGTTCTTTTTTTTTTTTAAATTTCAGTTTCTTTGCTGACTGGGCTTCATTTCAGACTGCACTTGAGGCATGGTGCTGCTTTCAGCTGAGTGTTGACATTATTCATCTTGACCTTATATATCATCTTAGTCAAAAGTGGAAAAGCGTAGGCTAGACTTTGCAGACATCTGAGGTTACAGGGACTATATAAACCGACCTCAGTCATTGCACGTTTGCTCCGACATCTCAGTGTGACTGTGAACATATAAACTATAAGAAATAACTCATGTAGATTTGGTGGTGGGGGGGTCTTGCTCTGTTTTTATAAAGGAAGTCTTCACCACAGTGCTTTTGCACAAAGTGTTCTCTTAAATCTTCTCTGGTCACGCTCTTGCAAGTCAAATTTTGCAGCACATAAGCTCACACACAAAGTCTTTTCAAGCAGAAACCTATTCTGCTTCATTTTACATTTAACTTAAGTCTAAGTGATTTAACTACTAAACACATAACTTTTAAAACAAACCACAAAGCTTTCACTCTATTTCTAGGTAAAATAGGTAGTAGGGATATTTCAAGTCATAGGGGCAATAAAAGCTACCTCAGGCTGAAAGACTGTATTCTACTATTAGGTTCCTAAATTTTATTCCATTGTGCAAAATACAATAAAAAAAAAAATTCAGGAAGTCAACATTTACAATGAAGACATATCAGAATGTAATATACATAAAAACACAACAAACACAAAGTGAACTCACATACAGAACAAATAAATGATGATGAGCCTTAAGTCAGCAGCAACAGATTTCAACTGTTGGTGCTGAGCTATTTCATATGTGTGTACACTAAAACATATCCCATGTCTGTCTTTTGCTACCTTTTACATGATAGTAGTCAGTACGGCATATCTGTCATATCATAACTATATAAAAGATTCATGTTGTGTAGCTATTAAAACAGGAAACCTGTGCTAGCGGCATGCACGATGCATGACAAAAGGTGTGAGCTGGTGGTAAACTGGCTTTGTGCTGTGGTTGACATCATGGGTGGGAAATGTGTGGTCTCTATGACACAATTGCCAAGAAGGCAGCAATGTGTACTTATGTGGTAATTAATTGTATACCTATTTCTAACCAGATGCTAAAGAACTTTATTATCAATATGAATGTCACGGTTCCATGACACTGGTTACTACAAATCCCAGATGTGAAAGCGCTGGTCCGCACTGGTGGAGAAGATCTGAGAATTGTCAGGGTTTAAGGCCAAGTGTAGGACTCTATCAGAGTGACCTGGTAAAAAAAAAAAAAGATTAATTCATTATTTAAAAGAACTGAAAATCAGTTCTTGTTGTTGCTAATAAGTAGTAAGAAAATGCCACATTAACAGGGAATTAATATTGAATTGTATTACCTTGATTATAAAGCCTTTTTACATTGGTTTTTATGTTTTTTGATGGAATCACACATCAAAAACCAGGATTAGAAAGCAAATTTGACAGACATCGTGGATTCAGGAGATAATGGAATAAAAGCAAAATGAAGTTAAATGGAAAAAACAGATAATACCGAAAACCGAACAATATAAGCACTCTGTTCCAAACCTCACTGCGCACATATTTGTCTGTGATTCAAACAAGTGTTTCATTCAGTAGCAACTTCTCCTTGTTTGCCAGTACAACTGAGTCAATCAGAGCCTTATTGGCAAAAATGAGAAGGGGGACTTTATGACTGTGGTTAACCAAGAAAATGGTGACTAAAAATCTGCCTACAGAATAACGGCCTGCATTGGTGCGACTCAATGGGAGCTACACTATTTTGTTTTTGTTTGTTTTTTTTCCATTATAAAAACAAGTCAATTTCCCTATCTTATCACAACCAGTATTCTTATGGGAATAGGACTTTTTTACCATAAGGGTTGATATCAGTAATTACACTTCTGAAAAATAGCGCAGAATGATCAGCAGGTTTTTATTTAAAACACAAAAGTACAAAAAAAACTTAAATTAAAAAAAAGTATATTTTGAGAATTACTTGATCATTTATTTATTAAGTAAAAATATTAAATATTACACACTAGTGGGTTGAAAAAGACAGTGTGCCTTTTGCATTCAGTGTTTGGTTTGAGCCCCCCTGACCAGAAAAAACAGGAATTTAGCATTTCTGTTAGCGGTTTATTTCTCATTTTTTCCCCCCTTAAGCCGTAAGTATTGGTTTTCTAACACCAGCTCTCAATACTACAGGAAAGTGAGACAGCTCATATTAAAACTAGTAACCTTAGTTTCATATTCACTAGAGGGAAGCCCAGAACATGAATCACTCAGCACACGATGGCCATTAAAGACATTAGTGGTAGGTGACAGAGCTGCTGCACTGACAACTGCTTCAATGACAATATTACTCACTGTGTTATTGACACAACACATTTGTTCCTATGAGTGTGTTTTCAATGTGTTGAGACTAAGTTGGGATAGTATCAGACAGCAGTGCTGATACAATTTAACGTTGCATTAAACAGAATTATTTACTTTGTTAATAAAAAGGTTGTAGTAATGTAGAACAGTCACGTGTTTTTTTGGTTTTCTAACCTGTGAACTGGTAAATGGGGCTGAGAGAGTGAAACTCCCACACCCAAGATGTGACTTTGTGATGAGGTAGGCCATGACCTGTAACCAGATATCGCTTCTTTTCAGCCCATTGTAGAGAACATATCTGCAAATGGGGGTAATTAGTAATAGTTTATCCAGCATTTATATACAGTAAAACAAAAATATCCACAATACTTTAACTCTCAAGCACCTGTGAATTTGTTTGGGCAGAAGTTACACAAGATGCTGATTGTGTGTCCCAGATTCTCAGCTCACCATCTTTCCATCCCCCTCCTGTAGCAATAATGTTTCTCTGCCATGGGCACCACCCCATTGCCTAAAAAAAATAACACATACAAAGGTGGATACATAAAGAGCATTTTTAAGCCTCTGTTCACTAACACCAAAATCCTTACACCTTAAAACCATTAGCCTCTTATTCACGTTTAGCTGCTTTCACGTTTGCTCAGACTCTGTGACTCTGGCTGTGCCAGCCTTTAAAAATGCCAAACATGTCTTCACTTGTGAATGGCACTGATATTGTTTTGCAAGTGAGGCAAGTAATAAAAATCAGTAACAGATACTGACTGTAGAGAAGGGCTGTGCATATGGCTGGGTCAGTTGGTTCACAGATCAACAGCAAATTACATATTTAAGCGTTTTACACTTTTGGGAGGACTGCCAAGATATATCTTAGTTTTAAATATGGACATGTTAATGTTGCCATTGTGTTCATGTTTTTATAAAGGAACAGCTAAGCACAACATAGCAAGATGTGTGTTCAATAGAGTCTGCTCTATAACACACACAAGAATCGGTTTACTTTTAGGCTCCAATTCCAAGCACACAGACCTTGACAGCACTGGGCTGCTTCACTGTCATTACGGGCTGACTTGACATTTTTTTTCCCATGATGTCATCATCCCAGATATGGAGAAGGCCTTCTGTGGAGCCGCTGGCCAGCCATTTGCCTCCTGGTGACCACTGCAGACTGCAGACCCCCTCCCTCTGGGTGGCTACACCTACCAGAGGTGTGAAAGCCCGAGGGTCAAGGTGACAGATATGTCCAAGAACAGATCCACTGTCAGAAAAAACACTGCTTTTATGGACACTTTTATTAATTAAGTGTCTCCTACCCTGTTCATGACTAATTCATCTACATTTCTTCTACTAAAGGGATAAAGCTGTATGACTTTAGCTCTTATCCTAAGCCTATCTATCCTATTTATTCATTCATTTATTTAGCATAATTTCCAAATTGGTCAATCTTTTCCATTTCATTATTACACAGCACATTCTTTAAATACCAGAACAAACCAAATGGGTACCTGCTAAGTAACTGCTGTTTCCAGGAAAGAGCTCTCACCACAGTCAGGTGTGACAGCAGAAACCTCATGTTCTGCTTGTGTTCGACATCCCACAACTAAAGAGTCAAAGAGAGACAAAGACACCACAAACAGTCATCCTGCTGATTCAGTAAATATGACACTTCCCTTCTCACAGAGCCCCCCCATACCACATTTGGTTTGAATAAGTTTCCAACCTCTATGAGCTCATTTACCTGTATCTCCCCTCGTCTAGTCGCGATACTGAGGGCTCTTCCATCTGTGCTCCAGCACAGAGACGAGACCGACTGACGATATCGGCATCCTGATTGTGGACTCAGGTCCAGATGTCCAACCAGATCACGAGTTTCTGAATTCCAAATGTAAACTGAAGAGCCGAGTGCTAATGCAACCATGCCATTACAGCTGCAGTCGAGAAGGTTAGTGTCTGAAATGACAAAGTTGCAAAAACAAAGGACTACAGAGGACTATATTGTAGGCATAAATTATGAGTCATGTATTGATGAACAGAATGCGCCTTAATTATAAATATTATAATTTTTTGTTAAATCTGTTAAATCCACCAGAGTGTTTTCAGTAAGTATTTTTCAGAAAAAAAACAAGTAGCAGATGTTCCAGGTTGTATTTTTGTTGCCCACATGGCTTTGCTATTTAAAATAATGAAATTTCACCAGCACACCCCAACACAACCACCATTATTCGTCAAACATGATGGAAATGTTATAGCACGTAGATGTGCAACTTCTTAGTGGCCCAATATTGATAGAAGAAGAAGTGTACACAATACTCTCTGCTCAGATTTAACCAAATACAACCAAACTGAAAAAGGACAAGTGAGTCACCTGATCCAAACCCAGAAGAGCATGCTTATCAGTTTTAAATACAAATAAGCCCACAAATAAGCACCAACCAACAATGGTGAAGTAAAGGCCCAGTAGAGGATCTCAAGGGAGGAAGCACCACATTTAATCATGTCCATGCATTCTTGACTTCAGGCAGAATGAATGCAATGCAAAGGATTACTAGTTTGTTCAATTACTTCTGACCCTTTAAAAATGAGACTATTTATAAATGTGACTGTAATTTCCTAAACAGTTAATGCAACGCATTATTAACCCCAATGAATTTAAGCTGAAAACTGCATTTCAGCCACATTTGGATTGTTCGTTTTACAGTCTACTGTGGTGTCTGTGAAGGTTCTCAGTCATCCAGGTCATTGTAATCTAAGGAGCTTAAAAAGAAATGTCTACTGTGGTGGTGTACAGAAGCAAAAAAACAGTGTTTATAAAAGTCATATAGGGCTTCATTTTCACTTACAGTAGTCATTCAGCATTGATGGTGCTGCCAACTTAACCACTGACTTCCCGTGCAGGCTCAGAGTGGCTTTGTTCAGAGTGGCAAATGGCTGAAGATCATATTTTCTTTCATCATAACCTTCAATGATAAAATATAATTTAAAAGATATTGTTGTAACATACATTGTACATCTGCTGTTAATCCATTAATTTTCAAACACTTTCTTTGTTGTGTCGTGTTTTTGACATGAATCAATAGTTGCAGCAAGCATCTACATTGATGTACATTAAACACTTGTTGCAGTAAACTAGAACATGTAGAAGCTTGTGATGACTGCTAAAGTGCCTAAATGTGAATAAAGTCTTAAGAGAACTTAACACGTGATTTCTTTAAAACTTTTCTTCCTTATTGTATGCTACCAAATTTCTCCAGACTTCAAAAACTGATGTGCAGTCTGATAAAGTAAACCTATAATTACATCATCCAGCATTAAAAAAAAAAAAAAAAAAAAAAAAAAACAACGAAAAAAATGCAGCGTGATCACAGTATGTATTTGGGTTTCCCAGTATGACATCATGTAGTATCAGTCCAGAGATCATTTACACAATCATTCATGTTTCTATGAGAGAAAAAGAAACATGATCTACCTGAGCGATTGAGATTTTCAGGTTCTTGAACTGCAGGTCTCCACACCCATTGCTGTAAAACAAAAACAAAAAAAGGGAAACAGTTACTCATATTTAAGTTTCAAAAATATCCAACATTAGCATATCATTGAAAGTTAGCATTAGCAATATATGCAGACTTTCTTTTTTTTTATGCTTTATATATTTTATGGCGGAATGACACTAAATATCCATCCATCTTTCTTATCCCAGCACATTGACCTGTTGCAGGGCCACAACACATGGAGACAAGAAAAAGTATTCCCAGTTAAAATCAATTTAGAATAACCAATCACCCACTGCATGTCTTTGGACTTCACACAGAAAGGCCCCAGACTCTGTATAAACCCAGGACCTTCATCCTGTGAGGCAGATGAGCTAGCCACCACACCACCATCCCTGATAGGATAATAATATTTTATTATTCTTATGTCAAAATGATTATGTTCTTTTACACTTTTTTTTTTCACTTCGAGCAACTTTTGGAAACCACACACATACAAAACTTTCTGACTTTTTTCACTTTTAAATGATAACTTCTATGTTTGTGTATGAGACAATGACTTGCAGAAGTCAGTTTAACATATCCCTCAAACTATTGCATCACAACCACACACACACACACACACACACACACATACACACAAATGAGGAAGTGCAGCTTCCTTAAACAAACCTCTTGTGGGGCGTTTTCTGCAGCAGGCCTTGTCTTGCCAGCGATCGTGCACTCTGTGTTCACCAAGTTAACAGACTCAGAGTGAGACAAGCCTCCCACCAATGCTGCCTCTGGTGAAATCAAATGACATCATAGAAAACGTCCAGCAGCTCTCAAATAAAAATGACTGTGTCAGTATGATGATACACCTGGTGAAGATTAAAAAGAATGAAGTATTGTTTCTAGATATAAGCCTAGGGGAGTGCACGTCTGTGCATTTTAAAATCAGCAGTGTCATATAAGAACAGTGTTACCCAGCTGAATCATAAATATGTTGTTCAAGTGCAACACCAACAGCTTAGGTACAGTCCCCAGTGGCGTCTTCGTGTGGCAGGAAAAAGTTTTTTCGTTTTGGTTTGGTTAGGTTTTTTTAAACCAAAATATTTATCCAAATTATACAAACATTGTTGCATTGATATGACATACACATCATGCTTTAAATCCTGAATCAGTCGTTCCCCCCCTCTTCTAAAAATCAGTCGTTTAAAACCTGACTTGGGGTAATTTCTGAGTTTAATCACACTTTTAATGAACTAACTTATGTGAATAAGCCTGGCATCAGTATTGCATCATCATTATTATTATTACTGAACTTCTGTGTTGTTTAATACCTTGGATATTTCCTGGTAGGACTCCCTGTCCTGGTTCATGCTTTCTCGGTGGAGAATCGAGCTCCAGCCTCTGACAGACGGTATCAAACTCGAAGCTTGGCTCACACTGCCGCCCAGGGGCCAGTGGGGTACTTGCAACAGGGCCTTCTCTGCAGCGCCTCTGGATGATCCGCCTCCTGAAGCATTTGTATGTGACTTCGTGGGCCTCGGATTGTTCCTGAGCAGACAAATAACAATGATTTTTTTTAATACCATCTCAAAATAAGGTTATTTAAAATGTACTAAACAGTAACTTCATATCATTACAAACTAATCTATTAAGAGCCTAACTTCCTGTTAAGATTTTTCGAAACCTTTCATAGCAGATGAAGATTCAGTAGTTATTTAAATGCTTTACAGTGATTACTGAGGAAGCCACTGGAAAGTTTGTATGGTTAAGTGTTTGCTGAGGTTCCTCTAGTGCTAATAATCTGCACTGAGCCTTCAGGCATGTTTATTATTATTATTATTATTATTATTATTATTATTAAAGAATAATACGTTCCTGATCTCTGTTTTTAATGTTTTTAAACATTAAAAACAAGTGTTATATACATCAGTCTCAATATTCGTTCCTTCTTATGCTTTTTACATTGAACACACCTAACAAAACCTAAAAGATAAGACACTGTTTTTTTGTTTTTAAAAAATATATTTTTAGCTGACCCTGTAGTCGGCCTATATAGATTTCTGTAGTGTAGCTGCAAGTCGAGTATTTAAATGCAAATTCACTTATTATTAGTTTTATTTTGCTGCTGAGTTTCCGGTATAGTCGCTTGCACCGTTTCCCGTCCAGCTGAACGCGACTCTTTCCTCTGATCCGCCCCAGAACTTCTGGAAGGAGAGCCCCAGTTCAAGCCACGGTTTGTTCTTTCCCCTCCAAGATGGAGGCTTTGGGAGGTTATCCTACCAGGTCCTCCAACCCAAAAGCGAAAAAGTTAACTGTGCTGTTGAGCATGACGGTGGGTGTGGGGTGCTTATTTCTTCTGCAGACCCAGCTGGTGAAACCCAGAAAACCGAAGGATTTTTATTCTTTCGAGGTGAAGGACGCGAAGGGGAGGACGGTTTCTCTGGAGAAGTACCGAGGAAAAGTATGTCCACATCATCACCCGTCGTTTCAGACTGAGAATAAATCTGGCCAAAACCGCGTTTAACTTACCCTGTGTCAGTTTAGACTTGATTTATTTGCAGAGTGCGTCTTTTTAAGAGCTTTTTAAACTAACTGTGCACTGCTCCTAATCCCCTCCTTTGCAGGCGTCCTTAGTTGTAAACGTGGCGAGTTACTGCCAGCAGACGGAGGCGAACTACAAGTCTCTACAGGAGCTCCACCGGGAGCTGGGCACCTCTCACTTCAACGTCCTGGCCTTTCCCTGCGGACAGTTCGGGGATACGGAGACCGGAACCAGCCGGGACATCGAGGCTTTCGCCAAGTCAGCCTACGGCGTTACCTTTCCTTTCTTCAGCAAGATCAAAATAATGGGATCAGAGGCTGACCCTGCTTTCAAATTCCTCACAGGTTGGGAGAAAGGCTTTTAACGAATATCATGACTGTGGGATCACTGAGTGAGATCACAGAAACACTGATTACATATTTATACCTGCTCCAAGTGCACGGTGTATTTAAGGATGGAAGGAAGTCAAATTTGGAGCTGTCACCAAACCTCAAACTACAAATACGTAACAATTGGTCTCACCTGTGTTCCAGGTACAAGTGTTGATAGTCTAAAACCAAACAAGATTAGGCAAAGCCTACTTTTACTTCATCTGAGAGGAAAATAATCTGTTACTGTTGTAAAATGTGGAGCTGAACATAAAGTTTTGTATTTTTCAATCACCCCAGGGTAATTTAATGAGTTTTTATGAACATGATGCACCTGAAAGAAGACCTGCAGAACAAGTCTATGAACTCCAGAGGTAACTGGAATATAAAGTATGGTTCTGATCTATTCTTTGATTACAAGACTTGATGGTATAAAATGTAATCAATTCAGTGTCATATCTGCTAAATAACAACTTAATTTATGTTGGTAAAGCAGCAGAACTCACATTCTGGTCCATATCTGTTTTTATTAACCATCTTAATGGACAGTAACACAACAGTCATGGCGAGCTATAATGATTAGCAATAGCCAAGGGGAATTTATCATTTGAATTAATGCTATTACAGCATATGAAAATAAGTATGCACATTTGAGTTTTTTAGTGTTAGGTTTTCACTTGATTTTCAGTTACAACACATACATTTTCACTGCACTATCAAATTATATAATATTGAAATGATACTATAGGATTGTTTAGATCTTTTATTCTTATTTTATTTATTTAATATAATTTTTGTGTATTCATCATTTTGATTTGATAGTGTCCACTCCTGTTACAAAGTAGCTAAAAGGAGTTATTGGGGTTCTTTTTTTCTGTTGTCATGGTAATCTGCTATTAAGTTATGAAGTTAAGGCATTTGGTATTTTTGGTATTTTAGCATCCTGTAATCTACCTAACTGTCAGTGTTTTTAAGCATATTTTAGAGCCTGATGTGTCTGTCTGAGTGAAACACTGTTTTGTCCTGGCTTTATCTTTGAGGAATATCTTTTTGTCTTCCGTGTGTAATAGTTTGTTTTACTATATGGAAATTGAATTACTTGTTGCTGCCCAAACAACTCTAAAAATTGCTTAAAAATAAGATAAATTAAAAAAAAAAAAATGTAGCATTAACAACTGTTCTGCGACATCTTGTTTGTTTTTCAGATTCTGTGAAGAAAATTCCAAAGTGGAACTTCTGGAAGTTTCTGGTGAACCCAGAAGGGAAGGTGGTTCGATTTTGGCGAACAGACGAGCCCATGGAAAGCATCAGAGAAGAGGTCACAGCGATGGTGCGGGAAATCATCCTAAAGAAACGAGTGGAGCTATGATGGCCCCTAGTGATCAGCACTGGACATAGCACTGCTTTATGTCTGTGTTTCCTGAGCTGTGGCAGCCAGGAAGGACTGAACTGTTGACAGTGAGTGTTGCTTGGAGAGGGTTGTTGTTCCAGAAAGATGCAAGATGAAAATATCAGGCAATCACCGTGATGCAATGCAAGTCAGAGTGTGTGTGTGTGTGTGTGTGTGTGTGTAAATGTGTGTATGTGGGGGTGTTTATCCTGTGGTCAGTGATGAGCATTTCTTATAATGACCACTGCTGCAGCTGCAGTGGTTATTTAGCTTTTCAGTTGTTGGCATTTTGAAATGTTCAGCTTTCCTTCTTTTCATCTCTCCAGTGTTTACATTAAAATCTTTTTTTAAGAGGAAGCAAATTAATTGAGCCTGATTTGACTGATTTGAGCCCAGCAAACTGTGCAGCATCTATCCAACAATAAAATGCTCTCATAAGTATTTGATTTAACTAATGACTTGCAGATTTTTCATTTAGATGTCCTGTGTTGTGGGTATCAAGCGTCTTTCTTAACTGAATAATTAAATCACATTACACATTAGCTACTAATGTTAATGCATTGATATTAAGGCCATCTGCATAAATATGGTGCTGATACCTTCCATGCTGTGGTTGATTTTTTTCTGAATGTTTATGACTATGAGAAAA
The DNA here is from genome assembly GCF_001858045.2 of Oreochromis niloticus. Lineage (NCBI taxonomy): Eukaryota > Metazoa > Chordata > Actinopteri > Cichliformes > Cichlidae > Oreochromis > Oreochromis niloticus. The sequence goes on from NC_031977.2 coordinate 27,140,421, forward strand.
TAATATAAAATAGATAACGGAATCAATGAATCGCATCTTAATACTAACTGATAGCAGTGAAGGGTGACTACAGACATCACTGTTGGTGTGGATTAAATGGACAGCTGGAGGGCAGCAGCAGGTGAGCTGGGACAGGAAGAAACTACCAGCTAACAAGACACTGCCTTCCAGTCACCCACAATTCAACAGCTTCACTTTCATCTAAACTGTCCTTATAATTAAAAATTAATATTTTCTTTGCAGAGTTTGCAAACATTTAAAAGTCATATCGAATGGCTATTGAGCCATTAGTGTGACCCACAGAGTGAAATGTAACTGTTAAAGTAGCAGAGCAGTGTGAGCTGGCTGAAGAAACGTCAGCTAACATTACACTGCCACCCAACCAGCCACAACTCTTCTGTCCATGTAAATGCAAATGCGTGGATTTGACTGCCGACGTTCAGCTGCTCAGTTATTTATCAGTATGCAAAATGTAGAATTGTCTCCCAGCTTCACTCTTGGCTGACTTCTTATTCGCAGGTGAATGAAGCGGATTACGTGGCAGTGCCGACAAACATGTTTCAGGTGAGATGACAGCAGCAGTGAGGAGTGCAGCTGACAGCTGTCAGTCAAATAGCACAGCCAGCAGCAGTACACTGCCGCACTGACACTGCAAGATCAGCAGAAAGAGGAAGGAGGCAGCCAACAAATGAAGCGGGAACATTTCTGATTATTTTAATGCCAGTTTCACTTTAGTTCCCCCCTTACCTTGAATGGAAAGTGCCGCTTTCCTGTAAAATCTCGCAACATCCTCCTGATCATAAAAACAAAAACACCACAAGCTCAGCTCATCATCACGTGAAACTAGTGTCTAACATCTTAGTCTACGCTTTCAAAGAGTTATTCACCAAGCTGAGGACTATTTCAAGTATGCTGCAATTAATATCAGTGACTGTGTGTTTTGGGTTTTTGTTTTTTTTTTCTACACCACTATACATAGCACATGCTGTGGTTAGAAGAACCCAAATAGGAAGAGTCCCTGTGTTTAGTGTTTGAGTTGCCTGGTAGCAGCAACAGCAAACGATCCTAAGTAACATATAACATGTCTTGACTGCTCTACTGAGGCTATTTTAATTGCCCGCAACTATAACTTACTTACCCATCTGCGTGAATCTTCACTCCAGCGTTTCAGGCGCATCTTCCATTTCCTTCATTTAAGCATGCCCCAGTCCCCCACTTGTCCTCCCTAGTGAGGACACTGACCGGTCATGCCTGGTGCACCTGTTGTCTCCTCTCCTATATACTCTCGCTGGGCGGACGCCGGAGCGGGAAGCAAAGTCCTCTGCTGTGCTATTGGCAGTTAGGTCCATTTCCCCCCCCTGTTCTTAATTAAGCGGCCTATAGACTCGCTCCTATTCAGGGATTCCCTTCGCGTCCTGGTTTCTAATGGAAACAAACAGACAAAGAAAGAAAAAGAACAACGCGGTAATGTTATAAAGGTGGAGGTGGCTGCGTGTTATCAGTTGATGTCCTAACTTAGACAAGGACAAACTACTTCACCTTTATTTCTTTAGGGTGGTGTCAGTTTGCACACTTAATCACATGGTTTGCAGATGCAGGCTTTTATTCAGCTTGTTATGTCGCTGAAGAAAGCATCATTTTAAATATAAAGGCTAATGATGATTATCGGCTATAGTTACTTTAGGAAAGAGGTAGGATCGTGCAGTTTAGCACCTTTAAAACACACGAAAATTTATTATAAGTAAATCATAAATCACAAATCCTGAAAGAATGCCAAAACGGAAACTGAGACCCTAACAGAGCGAATAACCTAAAATATTTAGCATGTTAAGAAATACAATTATAATTATTTATATATTTATTTATTTCTAAATTGTAGGCCTAATAAGTTGTTTTAGATGTTTGGAAGTGAATTCAAACATCAGCAAATTTTGACAACACATACTAATAAACACTCCGCAAACTGCAGATTTTACTGATTGGATTTAATGCGTTGTCATAAACCTGTAACAGCTCCTCTGGTGGGCAATCAGTGGCCGTGTTTTGCGGGTAAAGGCCGTGTATCCGCGGGCCACACTGTTTAATGAGGAGCTGCTCTGGCGCTAAGTGGGCCGAACGGCGCGAGAGCACGCACGTTCTTGCCACCTGCCACTTCCATATGCGCTCGCACCTCGAGTGCGAGCCCGGGACAGTGCGCCAGGTGCTCCATCAGGCTGTCATAGAGCCCAAATGATTGACAGAAAAGGTTAAGCTCTCAAGATAACCCACAGTAACCTTTCATTTATCATCACGTCCAACAGAAACAACAACAACAACAAAAACCGGCTCCGTGTTTGTTATTTTTACTTTTAACCTGGAAAATTCACAAATCTGTGGCACAGCAAACAAAATTACCACATAGCGTACTATAATCTAAATCCACCCAGTTCTCATTCATAAAATAAAAATGGTTAAACTAGTTTTGTTTAGGTTTTTTTCATCAGTATAAAATGTATCAAATTTAAACAGCCTGCATTTTCGTGTAGGCTAATCTTTTATTTAGCCAGTTCATTTAAGTTTTTTAAATGAGTTAAATGTGAATTAGCTTTCATTTGCCCAGAACCTTACACGTCTGTATCCCACCACAGGAACAATACGTATTTTTTCTCCCGCTGGACTCCGTCTGGCTTGCAGCCTCTCTCCAGGTTTGAGTTTAGTCACCTTAGAAACGCATTGTGTCTGTATTTTCCTTTCTCCTCCCGCATTGTTCCCCGCAGTTTGGCGGTAGCTTAACCGGTCAAAAGTGTCACAGCCAGCTTATACAATGCTTTGGCCTGTGCCATGCTCTCACCAGCGGTGTTGGTCAGTTACAAAAGCATTTGTTTGCTGTAAAAGTGGCTCAAGGCCCGGCTGGATGTCGAGCTCAGCACACGTGTAGATGTTTTCTATAATAAAGTGGCTGAAATTTGACATTAAGCATCAGATTGTGGCCAAGGTTGGCCAGTCTGTAACAAGGGAAGTAGGATAGTTTAACTAGATCATTATTATTAGGCTATCTGCATGTCTATTTAGAAGCAGCTGGACAGGTCAGATGTAAGAATCTGCCATACTGACTTGCTGAATGACAGATGTTTTGTAACACTTGTCTTCATCCTTTTATCTTCCTCATTACTTTCTCTCTCTCCTTGAACAAAAGGAACACAGCTCTGCTTTTGTATGTAATCAATTAACAGTCACTGTTATGTGTAAAACCTCACTCTCCTCATCATTAAGTTTCTTCTTGAAAGTTAAACACCACATTTCTTTTGCAATGACTAAATTGATTTAAACTGGCTTTGCATTACAGAGAAACTTTTTAAAGCTGGATTTTAAAAAAAAAACAAAAAAACATCAGTCAAGTGGTCTTTAAGTATAAATTTGCTATGAGTTATTTATCGGTTAAATGCACCTCAACTTCCCTCAGTGGTGTAACTTTCCATAGTCTTTAAATAAATAGTCAGGCCTGTGTTAATTAGGTCTCCATCTCGCTATCAGGTTCTTCTTATCTGCACTCGCTGTGTTAAATGCGGTGTTCATGACAGCAGGAGTGTCAGTACTGTAAACTGTCCCCAGTCAAGGGTCTGCACTGTTGCCTTCACTGCTGTAAAACAAACAGGCCCTGGTTGTGGAAGTTTATACAGGTGCCTGACCTGAGATTGTCCAAATGTCTTGTGTACCAGACAGGCTCTTACAGCTAAAGATTTCAACAGTGAGGTGGAAGAAAGATTTTCAAAGGTCAGAAGGTAACATCCTCTTTAGATAAGTTAATCTCTTCTTCTTGGTTTAATTTCCTTTTTGTTTTGTTTTTGTCTGGTTTATGGTGGTTTGGGTTTGTTTTTTGTGTGTTGAATCTGATTTTCTGTTTGTTTGCTTTTTTAGATAGATGAAACAGCTAAAGTCTTTCCCCCTGGGTATACTGTTTATACAACTATTGTGTTAGCAGTCAGGTTCATAAGAGTGATAAGTCAGGAAATACAGCCCAAAAAAGAGAGAATCTGTTTAAATTTCCAAAAAGGATTTAACCCTCTCAGGCTCAAATTAAGTTTTAGTTACAGGAAAAATCTGATATTTGGGGAAAATTATCAAAAAAAAAAAAACCTCATAAAATATGTATGTGGGGTAATCAGGTTGTTAGTTTTTAACTGTTGCAAATCGGCAACGCCTGCCTCGAGGGGGATAAACAAGGATGTTGGCTGTACTACATCATTGCTCTGTCCCCTCTTTCAGGCCACACAGTCACTCAGACAGAGACAAAGCCCCTGCTTCTTAAAGCAGGTCATAGGGTTACATTTGTTTCACTGCTCAAACAAGGAAAGTTCACAGTTTATTTCCATTTGCCTAATTATCACCTAAGCTCCCTTATCATCTTTAAAAAAAAACTTGAGTCAGCTACATGAAAATGTACACATTGTTTTACAGTTTTAAAAACATTTTTATTTCCAAATATGTAAAATCATTGGCATTTTCCAGGACAAAGAATATAACGTGAGATGCAAACATAAACAAATATTAAACTATGTAAACCAAAACGCAATGTAAACAACAGCTTGGGCAGTTTAATTTCCTTTGTTAAGCACCTCTTCTCTGAATGATTAGCTTTCAAGCTACCTGAGGAAGACATCACTGAATCATTTACAGATATCACTATAGATTATAAGTTAAGCATTAACAGTTGCAGCCCACACATACACTTCTGTCCAGCCAACAGAATTAGGGCATCTGCATAAGAGCCACATAACAACTCCAGCTTTATTTGCTAATCTCTCATTTCAACTTTGTTTGGGAACCCAGCGAAAGCGGTATCCTCCTTGCTGAGTCCTTGAGGTAAAGGCATGTCCATGAGGAAAGACCTGAGTTCTTATAGTGCTGTGTTCTCTGACAGAGGTTCTAAAAGATGAGACACTCTCACCAGCTTCTGCTGCATCCACAGGCATGTTGTTGTCTTTAGCTATGGATGTCTGCAGGCCTGAGAATGCACCATACATGCATATAGCCTTTGATTCCTGTTGCAGCCTTGTTTCAGTAGAGCTGCTGTGAAGTACAGCATTGCAGCGTGTGCTAATATCCCTCAACATGTCCTCCACTGAGTCAGAGGATTCAGTTTCATAACCTTCATCCAGCCGTTGTCGCTTACAAGGACTCAGTGAGGTTTTATCACCACCATAAGGCATTACTGGTTCTTTTACATTTGAGTCTCTGACTGTCATCAATTTCTGAAAGAAAATGATCCAAATTAAAGACTAGTAACAAGTTTGAAACACAATTTATGACAATACAACCAAGAGGTTACATCATATACATGATAAATACTGATTTGACTTCTCTCATTTCTGAACTTACTTCAAGCACAGAAGCTAGGTGCTTTGCTCGACTAGCCAGCTGCCTGAGGTGAAGGTTTCTTTCTTCAAGACAATCAATCTCGTCTTGTTGCCTTTGGAGGGACTCGTGGAGCTGCAAACACACAAAGCAAAATATTTTCTGTAATGTGGTCATCTTTAATAATTATTTCACTTTTTCATTTTGGCATAACTAAGTTTGTGTTTAGATGTGGACAAACAGTTATTTCAAATGTACCCTTAATTTACCTATACATGTAGGTTTTCCACAAACTCTCCATTGTATACCTTTTAAACCAAACTAGGTTCTGATCAGGATAAGGTCTTGGATATTATAGCAGGTAAATAGGTTTATATAACTAAATAATTAATATAATTATAATTTTTAACAATTATAATTTTACGATTTAGATCCATTATAGTCCAAATTACATCAAACTTTGTATCATCATTTACATCATTTACATTGTGCAGTAATGCTCCATAAGACCTTACCTGTTTGCTGACTGCTAAGCTATGTCCCAGTGCCTTTCCATGACACTCTGCTATCCCTTTCCAGGAATCTCCATCCTGGGCAGGTGGGTTGCCTGTTTCTGCAGATGAGTTAACCAGACTGTCTCCTGGTGAAAGGTTGTGCTGAGGGGTGAGGGGAGGTATAACATATCCTTGAAAAGGTACCAGCTCAGCTGAAGACAAACTGCTCTCCAGGGTTGTAGGCGAAGCTGACAGAGAAGACAAGAACCCAAGGACTTAGCCAACGTGATTTTGGAGGTGCACGATTTTAACTGTATTCATGTCAATATAAAAGTAACAATAGCGATGAGCAGCACCCCAGCTGTGTGGAAGGTTTAGTTTTCTCACCTGCCATGAAATCCAGCCCATATTCTCCAAAATCCTGGTTATTTGCATCCAATTCCTGTGTAGAAATAAAAATGACAATCGGCATTTATCAGTATTTCATATAAACAATTCGTTTTAAAAAACGAAAAAGAAAAACGAAAAGGTGCATAGCAGTTTTACCTGAAAATCCCACCAGGAAAAATCAGGGCAATACGATGTTAAAGCAGAAAATGTATTCGTTGTCATTTCAGTCAATATGTTTTCGTGTTGTCGCGTTATGAGCTCACGCTTGTCTGTGTCAGCTCGTGGAAAAAGGCTGGACCATTTTCTAGCCTGTGTGTCATGAGTTAAGTACAATGACATTCGTGTAGGATTCCAGCACATCGTGTCAAACATTAACAGAGTGATCCAGACCTGCACCTCTGCTCACCATCCTACATCTCCATCCGTCGGGAAGATGTTGCTGATTCACATGGCTACATTTAAGCTATACCGTTTACGTGGAGATGTGACAAAACTGATGTCCATTTTTTTAAAGAACATTTCGGTTTTTTCTCTCACCTGACAGCCGAGGGAGTCTCTCTCCTGTCTCATAGAGGATGCACCCTCTTCCAAATCATCCCATGCAATTGTTGAGAAAGCTGTGACAGAAGAAAACAGTGGAACCCCTGAATGCATTTATGCGCTCAAAGTGACTTTAAACTTAAAGGCACTAATCCTGAAATTCAGCCATTGTGTCAGGGTGAGCTTACCTTGTTCGATGATACATGGAAACTCAACATACACAGTGACGGGACTGCTGCTTCTTGGCACAAGCACTTTATCCTGTGGGTAGAAAACACTATAAAAGTCTTTCCCACTGCACAGAGAAGCTCTGTGTTTTGTGAAAAGGCAAATATTTCAAACCGTTTTGTTTGTGACAGCGTTCGTCCATTTTTGCCTCACTTGATTGGGACAAATACCATCAAACGTTTTTCCGTCTCTTTGCATCTCGATGAGCTAAGCTCCGTCTGCAGAACTAGGGGGGCATGATTTGATTTAGAGCTGATATACTCGACGTTCTCCCGGTCTGTGTTTCTTCATGCCGCGGTTTCACACTTTCGATCCAATCAAATGCACCTATTTGGTCTCCAGGGAGTAACAGCGTCCTCGGAGATTAAACGGGTGCAGACTAACGGTTTTCTGGTCTGAAGTGTAACAGTGGTGCCGCGCGTAACGGCGCCATTAGGCTACAGCAGGTGTTCCTTGCCTCAGACCTGCTTTCTTTGAGCATTCAGCTAGATAGTCCCTGGGCCAGATGCTGGCTATGGTTTCTTTTGGACATATTGATATGTTTAGAAAAATGCCTTAGGCTCATGGGTCATTGTATGGCGTACACAAACAATAGAAGTTGTGCAGGCTGAGCGTCACAAAATAAAGTCGCCAAAATATCTTATTTTATAATTATATATCGTAATTATTATTACATATTTTATGTAATTATAAATAAATCCTCATCAATTTATTTAATAGCATTCTGCGACCAGAACAGTCAGTGCGTAATTTCCATATACTGTGCGTAAAATATCTAATTAGCTTAGGTACAATCCTTCTGCTACACTTAAAGATCACGGGAAAAGGAAAAGGGCAATTACAGCCGACAGCTCAGTAAACAGTCGTGACAAATGCCTCTATTAGTAAACAAACAAGAGTACACTTAACGCAGAATACACCTGTGTGGTCGACACTGTGTCAGCAGGTCGAGCTGCCACGCGTAATGGATTATCAGATAAAGCCCCTCGATTGACCAAACTGGGTTGGCACAATTCGGTTTCACATAATATGGCCAAGGGTAAACAAAAAACGAGGGTAAACTGACCTCCAGGCAAACAAGCACAATAGCCCGTGAGCCCCAAGAGTCAGTACTTTGAGGAAAGTAACAGGGTCTTATCCTCACATTTACAGCACTTTCATACCACGTGTGTGTTTCTCTGTGTGTGTGTAGGGTGGGGGGTATTAGATTTATACCTGTAAAAAACATGTGCTTTCTGGAGTGACATTCTGTCATCAGTCATTTAATACTGCAGTGCTTTGAAAACTGAGACTCCACTTCCACGTCTATTAAAACACAAAGAATTTGCAAACAGACATTCAACTGCTTTTTCTCAGGTGTCATGATTACTTATGCATGTAATCAAGGCAGATTTTTATGTTTTCAACTCACATGTATTCTTTAAGTTGTCATTTTAATTTATTTTATTCTGTTTCATATGATAGTCAAAATTATTTTAGCTGCATTCTTTGTAGTAGCTCACACTTCGTGTGGCACATCTTGCTTCAACCATAAACTCTGAAATGTGCTTTACAAAGGTTTATTTACTTGACTGCATATAGTTGATTTATTTCAACAGTTAACATAAGTTGCAATGAAAAAAAAACTTAATTTTGCACAATAAGTTGAGAAACTGGGACAAATGCATTTGCAGATGATTTTAATTAATTGTAGCAATCAATTCATTACAACACAGTTTCCTTCATTAAAGATGTTCCAAAAGTGACAAAACTCATAAACCTGCAACAAATAAACTGGCATACAGAGGATTCGGACTTTTAGTTAAAAAATAATGAAAAATAAAAATTATATTTCAATATATTTCATAATTATATAGTAAATTATCTTAAATAAATAAAAAGCAATACTAAATCATAAGCATCCTGTAGCTGTAAACAGTTGACTGTCTATGAGGTATGTATAAGTAAAAGTAGGTCTGCATAAACACAAGACTTTTGAGCACCGAAGCCCTCAAAACAGATATCTTATCCCGATTTCTTTGTTTAAAATATAACACTATAACCCAAAATTAAAGGGGAATTTAAATTGCTGTTATCAAAATAGTCACACTCATGTAGTCACATAGTAGACATCACATCCAATGTCTCCAGGTTTAATGACACCAACAGCTTCAGGTTGTCTTTGCATTCCTGCACTAGACCCTGTTTGTAGCTCTCATCCTTCATTGCTAGTGAGTCTCCCTCATAATGCTGAGAATTGTCAGATGGCTGAAAAGAAACTGACTGTGTGCATAGTTCATCCACAAAACTGTCCCACTGATCTCCGTGTGAATGGATGGTTTCATGCTCAGGAAGACCTCGATCACTTTTCAGTAACTCACTAGCTACTCTCAGTGCACAGCTGGCAGTCAGTGATGGAGGGTATTTGTTGAAAGCATAGTCTGCAAGAGTCAGCTCACAAACGTTTTGTGCAAGGTTGCTGCACTGCCTGGGCATTTTTGTGTCAGGATTCATGCTTGAAAACCTGTCATCACCTTTGTTCCCAGTCAATAGCTGTGAGGCCTCGATGCAGTTGGTGTAATAGTCTAGAAAAAAGGCCAGGGTGGGTGCAGAGAGGCGGAAGTTAAGACGAAGCAGGATGAGACACTCGAGGTTGCAGAGCTGCTCTTTGGTGAACACATCACAACACAATGACAAGAGATGGCTGATTCGTGGTGAGAACACCTCCACCTGCAGAGGACAAAGAAAAGGATAGTAGAATGATATCCAAAAACACAAACCGTCTGCTCCACAAGCATACCGCACACGAAAAGACAAACCTGTTTACTGGCTAGGAGAAGTGCGGTGACACCAAGGAGCTGGAAGCAATCAGCAGCAACAGGCGTGGAGGCCAGAAACCTGTCCATGATGTTCACAGCCAAGCAGCAACACTCGAAAGACAGACGGAAATGTTTGTGCACAGGGATGAGCCAGCTGACCAGCTTACACCGGGACTCTGCTGTCAACTGTTAGTAAAACACACACTCATCAAAATAAAAACTTTTCACTTTTAGTGACCTTGGTTCTTAAAAATGATGTGCTTGCCTTCTCTTAATGTACAGCAAGGTATAAGGCATTTCACAGTACAGTAGCCAACATATTATCAGTAAATAGTCCTAAAATCGTCATGTATTCTGCATCTCTGGTGTTTCTTTAGTTGAACAATTGAACTAATTAGTAACTGGAAGTCACTCTCACTGGAAGATTTAACTATCTGCCTTTAAACAAAAGGAGTGAATTACCATTTCAATTTATATGACACAAATATATTTGGATTTTTTTTTAAGTAGCCTAATAAGTCAAAAAGTACAAGTTTACGTCTAACACTTCATTTAGTTCCAAGCTGTAAGTGTCTTACTTGCGGTTGGCGTGCCAGGCTTTTGCAGGGATGAAACTGCGCCTCTTTCTCCCTTTGGATCATAAACCCGATGTCTCCGTACTGAAGGTACCAGCTGCAGAGTTGCCCTGCAACAGGTTTTTGTGACATGAGCAGGGAAATCTCATTCTTAGCTGGGGATGAAATCGGAGAGCATGCCAAATCTTCTTCAAAACCAGAGTCTCTTAATTTGGACACGAGTTTCTGTTTTCTATTCCGAGCAGTTTGGCGCTGTTGAGCCAGCGTGAGAGTTTCTGGAGAAGGAGAGGTGACGTTCATTCGGCTCCTTTTGAAAACACTGTCGAAATCACCTTCACCGTTCTCAAAAGACACCATCTCCAGTGTCTGATTAGAGCCGGTTTGCACACACGCTGTTAGTCCAGCGACTGCGTATTTAGGCTACTGAGAGCAGTGCGTCCACAGCAGCAGTCTCCTGGATGCTGGTTTCTGGATTTAGAGGGGAGTTCTCTCTGATGACGTCAGTTTTCGCGGGGTCTTCCCCGCTCAGGCAGCTCACGGCTCTCCTGTGACCCCGGGCAACCAAAGCTAAACAATCTAATTAATTATCCTGAACCATATGTTAAACTTTTAAGTCTATTACACGAGAGAGAGAGAGAGAGATTAAAAGACAATAGATGACTTGCCCTTTAACTTGTTGCAGAAAAACATTAAATTACTTGGGCTTATTATTTTATAGAAACCCTACATATGAAATGTTCACATGTGAAATGTATATGAAATAGTTTACATATGATACATGTATTTTTCTTCTTCTTGTTCTTCCTATAATCATGCTAACATCAGAAAATTATTAACAACAATAACAACATTATAATTTCAATTTTACTACCAAAATGTGACCAGTGTATAAAGTTCTTAATATTCACGATGTTTTTATAAGTATTAAAAATTAAATTTTTGTGCAATATATCACAAGCTTTTTTTTCTTCCTTTTTTTGCGGTGGGCGGAACACGGCCTCTGACGACTAGAAAATAAACGGCTCCTATGTCACCTTTCAAACTCTAGTGCAAGACAAGAGAGCGTGCCAAGTCAGAACTGAACAAGGCTTCAACTATGTCCTCTGTGCACTAGCGGGAGGTATTTTGATGAATTTAATAATACACGTGTATAGTAAAAGCTAGCGTGTAATTAATGGCTGCCTTTATCTCAGCTGTAGGCTGGGCAGCTCGACAAAAACTGCAAGAAACAGGGACGATAGCCGCTGCTAGCTGTTACCCTTAAGTGCCTGTGCTAGCAAGCTAAGTATGTGTAGCTAACGTTAGCATTGCTGTAACTGTGTGTCAGCAGGAGCTAACAAGTGCGGTTACTAGCACTTATTTGTTGACGAGTTGTAAGGCACTGAGGTGGCAAAGTTATAAACCGGCAACTCGAGGAAGTAGAAGAAGTAACAGTAGAGTCAAATAATAACGCTGCTGAAGCTAGGTAAGCTAGCTAACGTCTACACCATGTCATAATCTCACAATCGTGTAGTTTGGGTTAGCCTTTACGTGTGCGCAAACTATTTCAGCTAACTAAGCGGCTGTGTTATACTAAAAATAGTGACGTAAAAATGTTGACACTTAAAACACGTTTTTGTTTTTTAATTTTTATTTTAGAAATGTCAGCGTTCATGGCCATTAAAAAAGGGTTAACTGTTAACCCGAGTTTGCAGAAGTCACCCGCTACCTATTGGCTCAGCATTTTCGAGCAGGTGCTGAGCTGCAAAAAAAAAAAAAAAAAAAATGCGGCATCGCCTAGATAAGTTGTGCAACAGTCTGGTATGGATTACATGACAAGTTGTGAAAATTGTGAGCAGTTACAACCAATATATGTTTTTCTACATGCCAAAATAAAATGAACTGAAGTGGGACACTGCTTCTTCAAACAAGGGACTTCTGCCAAACGCAGAAGTTTGGCAGGTCTCTTGTAACACAGTTTGTGTCAGTGCTGTTTTGATTACATAAGGACTATTACCACATTAACTGGACATTTTATCTTGCAGTTTTAGCACAACAGTGTATCATGGAAAACTTGGGCAGGCCTTACCGGGCTAAGCAAGGTGGCAGGGAGAGGGGGTCGGCAGCAGCAGCGGCAGAGAAGGGAGAAAGCTGGTGGATGCAGGACCAGGTGCGAGGGCAGAACTTCAGATCAGATGGAGGCCAGCAAGCCAAGAAAAATCAAGGTGGGCCTTACAGGGCCAGCCCTAAGAAGGGAGGACTGGGGCCCCTAAGCCACTCTCCTGGTGGATTAAGAGGAGGCCACAGCCCCTCACAGAGAGATGATGTCCGGTGGTTCTCAGGTCCTCAGGAAGATAACTGGAGAGAGCGCTCGCAGCAGAGCTGGAGGAGGGGTATGCAAGGAGAAAGTCCAAAGGAGGACAGGGAACAGGGAAGGAGAGAAGCCACGGATGATGGTTCTCAAAAGTCAGGTAAGGGTTTGGAAATCAGTCTCTGCAGAAGGAATGAAACACTTTCAGCTTTATCACTAAGTCTATGTTGAAAACAAACTAGAAATTCATACTTCCCCCTGCATTTCTCATTTTCAAAGGCAAAAGACGGCGTAACAGAAACAAGAAGAAAGCTTTTGCTGAAGAGAACAGGGGTCTTGTGATTGAAGAGTCCACACTCTCAAACAAAGAGCTGCGCAGCCCACGGCAAGCAGAGAGGCGGCTTAACAGGGACGAGATCTACAGCATAAAGAAGGTATAGACCCCAAAAGTCATAAGAGTGATTTAAAAACTAAAAAAAAAATCCATTCTCTTTGTAACCAGACTTTCTTCAGTGACGTAATGTTTGAGTTGTTTGGTGTAGGTGATTTACAGATATTTCTAACAGTGTAATTGTTTTGTATGTGTGTGTTGTTTAATTGCTTCAGAGGTCCCACAGCAACCCTGCTGCTCTTTACAACTGTGCCCTGTGTGATGTTCTCCTAGAGTCTGTATCTGAAGCTTACAAGCATATTCGGGACAAACGGCACAAGAGAAGGGCCAAGGTTATTTTACATTTACCATATATAGATTGTGTTACTGTGTTGCTATTGTGGAGTAGTAGTTTTTATGCATTAAAGGCTGTGATTAAGACCCCTTTCCTGTATTTGCATGTTGGCTTATAGGAGCGACAAGAGCAGCTGATGCTGACTGAGATCCTGCCTCCTAGTCCAGAACAGATCAGTGCAATAAGTGCAGTACTAGATGGTGTTGTCCAGGAACATGGTCTGAACGACCTGGACGTTGAGAAGAGACAGTGTGTTGTCTCCACCATGCAAGATCTCCTCCTGTCTGTCCTGCCTGGTAAGACACATAAAGAGGAAAGTTCACGATATACAACAACTGTACTCTTTCAATATTATTAAAATCGTAGCAATATTTACCAGCTTTCTCTCATCTGTAGAGGTCCGACTCAGGCTTTATGGATCATCTTGCACTAAATTTGGATTCAAGGATTCTGATGTCAACATTGACATTCAGTATCCAACTCACGTGAGTAACACAGTGTGAGTTCATGATGTGTGATACAATTTTATTTTATTTTTATGTTAATTTTATAATGATATTAAAGTTATAAAACTGGAGGCCTGTCAGAAGGATAATTGGTAATGGAAAAGCCTTTCATCTGCATGTATATGTTACAAGTTACATGGGTTTAGGGTGACATTATTTAAGGTTACAAATACAAGAAAGCAAAAGTATTAGTATATGGCAAAGACGTGGGGGTGTGGATGGGGAAAATATGCTTTCACTTGATTTTTAGATTTCACAAGTTGTGTTGTGTATGTTGTGCTTGTAGCATGCACCATAATTATGTTCTTTTTTATATTGTATTTATGCTGTATAAAGGCTTTGAAATGGAATGTATTCACAGATGCATCAGCCAGATGTCTTGATGTTGGTTAAGGAGTGCCTCTCTGTGAGCTGTGAGTTTTATTTTCATTTTACTGTAAGAGTCTTGAAGAAATGTTTCAGACGTGGTGAAGTCAGTCATGTGCTTGAGTGTCATGGAAAGTTTAAATTGTTTGTGTTGTGCTATTCTCAGCTCTGTTTGTTGAGATGGAGGCTGATTTTCATGCCAGGGTGCCTGTGGTCATCTGTAAAGAGAGAAATAGGTCTGTGTCATTTGCAGTTACATGGGTTTTTCTTGCCTGTGAGAAGATAATATTAACAGTACTCATACCACAAGAGCATAAAACTCAAAATTAACTTCTTTTTTTCCCCTCCCTCCTCAACAGTGGCCTAATCTGCAAAGTTAGTGCAGGGAATGAAAACGCGTTCCAAACCACCACATATCTTTCTGCCCTGGCAACTCAGGAGCCTCTCCTCATGCCACTGGTTTTGGGCTTCAGACGCTGGGCCCGGGTATGTTTCTAGTAGACAAAGACTTGTTCCTCACATTAGCAAAGGCATCAAAACTATTCATTCCATTTTTTTGTTTTTCAAAGTTGCATTTGTTCTTAACATCATTCTTGGCTTTCTGTTAAGATCTGTGAAATTGATCGTGCAGAAGAGGGGGGTCTACCACCATACCTCTTTGCCCTTTTGGTTATCTTCTACTTACAGAAGCGCAAAGAACCTCTCTTGCCTACCTATTTCAACCAAGATGTAAGTCTTTATTTTTATTTCCATCCCTAAAAATAAATTTAAAAAACATATTAGTTTGCTTTTACTTATTGGCTCTTTTTAGGGGTTTTTGGAATAAACTAATGCAAACATCTGCCTATCTTTAGATTAAGGTGTTTTCTCTCAGCCGGCTGTCAGACTTCAACCTTACGCATATAGAGGATGGGTATTTACACTGGGCCTACACCCCTTCCTCCAAGGAGTCATCTCAACCAGCAGAAGGCAACTCCATAAAGGGGAAGGTAATCATGAAGATGGACACACATAAATAAACTGAAAGACTTCCAAAGCACAGAAAATATAATTCTGACTTTTATTTGAAGACATGTTTTTTTTAAAAAAAAAGGCTGTTAAATAAATTGAAAACTTGAGTGATACTTTTTCAGACTCGTAGTAATTATAAGGCTGTCTTGCAGGTTCCGCTGGTGTTTCAGAGTCCTCATCCACCAGTGGAAGTTGGACTTCTTTGGGTTGAAATGCTTCGCTTCTATTCCCTGGAGTTCATCATGGCTGACAATATAATCAGTGTGCGGACTGGTGCTGTCCTCTCCAGAGAGATGAAAGACTGGCCTAAAAAGCGCATCGCTGTAGAGGGTCAGAAGCTTTCTCTTATGTTAGAATCATTTTCATGTCTTGATACTTCTGTAAGAAGAAGTGGTCACACAAAATCTGTTTTATTGGTGCTTATTTCTCCGTTGATTCTGTCCAAACCTAGATTTTTATTTCTGTTTGATTCATGCATTAAAGCAGTGGTTCTCATACTTTTTCTTGCATACCCTGCTTCAGAAGTTGGAAAAGTTAACAACCCACAGTTTTGTTTTGTTTTTTTTAGTTTTTTTTTTATAAGTCATTAACTATTAATTGTAGTTTTACTTGTAAAATTTTAAGTGTAATTTTGCTTAAAGCTCAGTGCAACATAATCAACAAACTGTTGTATAACCCTTATCCCACCCCCACCCTTTGAAAAGTTATTAATTCAATTTAACCCCCCACCTCCCCTCCCCTCCCCGAACCTGGTTGTTTGTGTCCAGTTGCAGTGGCTGAGGTGTGTTTGAGAACCACTGTGATGAAGAGACTTCTTTTATGTGTTCTAATGTTTACAAATGGTTCTGTTTCAGACCCATTTGCCGTGAGGAGAAATGTGGCCCGCACAGTGAACAGCCAGCAAATGTACGAGTACATCCTCCACTGCCTCAAAACCACATACAAGTACTTTGCACAGTCACTCAATACACCAGCTGCTAATCACAAAAGAGGACTGAAGGGAGGATACGTTCAAGGGGCCAATGCTAAGGCTTTGAGTGACGAGAGTGTGTGCATGTCAGATTTCAGTAATCTCAGCATTCATTCAAAATATACGAGCCAATCTAAAGCTGTAGAAAATGGCCCTGAGGACTCTGATTGCATTATTGAGGAAGAGGAGGAAATTGAAGAATTCAGTGACTCAGATGAAGAGCGGGAAAAAGAAAAAGTGGACTTGGGCAAAAGCAGCCTTTCAGAGGATGAGGATGACGAGGACGAGCAGGATGATGACATAAATATTGATGTCGACATGCATAACAGACACCACCTGGACAGCTTCACCATAGAGGATGAAGAGATTTTCCTAGTGGACGAGATCTCAGGGGAGGAGCTTTTGTCCGATGAGGAGGGTCCAGATTTGGACACACCTGGTTCAATGGATGAGGAAGAGGAGGAAGAAGTGGATTTGGCACCTGTCAGTGTTTCTCTTCTACCGTCAGAGGATCAAATTAAAGATGAAACACCAGGAAATAAAAGTGAAAAACAGAGCAGACCATCTTATGAGTTCACCAAGCAAGCTTTCACCAGAGGAAAGGTAAGTTCACCTTCACTTGTCATCAGTAACTGGCAGCATTTGCAATTGTCTAATTTGATTAAACAAAAAACACATAACATTTTAAAGTTGTATGGTAAAGATTTAGGTTGTAAGTGAGGAAAACTATATGTTTAACTTCTTTCAATATCACATAGTCCCACATGGTCGTGTGCAGCTTGTGCAAACGTGATGGACATTTGAAGAAAGATTGTCCAGAAGATTTCAAGAAAGTGCAGCTTGACCCCTTGCCCCCAGTAACACCAGAGTTTCTCAGTGTCCTCAACAAAGTCTGTGAGCAGTGTTACAGTGAGTATTATGGGGTTGTTAAGTATTTTGATTCAGATGTGATGCTCTTAATGTGAGGACATGTAACCCTTACCTGTATTGTGATGTCATATTTCTACTCTTGCAAATTTTAGTAATGCATACAATGACAAAAATATACAAATGTATTTAAAATGGTTGGAAAAAAAAAAGTTTTTGTCAATGGTGTGAACAAGTTTTAAAAAATGAGGCTCATGCAAACATTTTCATACTGTTGGACTCAACAAACTCTTAATTGTTGCAGGTTCCTCGTTTCAACTTAATGAAGTCCACCTGTTCATGGTTTTTTGAATTCTAATCATTAGTACTTATGCAAAATTTTATGTAAGATTTAATTAGTGCTTTGGAAGAAAACAGAGATGTAGCAGTATCAGTGGTTTTAGACTTATATGGTAAAATTTATGTGAGTTTAAGGTTTAAAACGCGGGATGAGAATATGTTAAACTTTGAAGTGTTAAAATGGTACACAACTCTAAAAAGAGCTTAATGCAGGTGCACAAAGTGTATAGCATCTACTGGACCTCAGCTTATGTGAACTGTTTTTTGAAAAATAATTTTGTATATATTTGATATACTAGTTAATTTTAGTTAGTTATCATAATATGTCTAATTGGCAAGTTCATATATAATAAAGTTATTTCCTGAGTCCTGTTGTAAAGCCAGTTAAGACTACTTTTGGTTGAACAGTGCTTGTGTCCAGTAAATGACTTGGTCACTAAATATCATTCATTCATTTATTTTTAAGGTGATTTCGCCCCAGATGAACTGGAAGTGGGTGTAAGAGAGTATATCCTTCAAGACCTTGAGGTTTTCGTGAGAAGACAGTTTCCTGGTGAAGTCTCTTTTAATATTTTTTTTTTTTTTTTTTTTTTTTTGTTCCCAAAATTGAATTGGCATGATGATGCATCTAAATGATTTGGTTAACAAATCATGTGTTGATTATTTATTTTAAATCACAGGTGCTCAATTACAACTGTTTGGCTCATCCAAAAATGGCTTTGGATTTAGACAGAGTGACCTAGACATCTGCATGGTGTTGGAAGGACAAGAAACCATAGATGTGAGTTACCAATAATTCTTTATCATTTAGTTTTGCTTCTGTTCGTCAGGAAACCAGCTGCAGTTGGTCTTTAATTTACACCAACTGTATTTATCAAGCCTCTAATGACAACTTGAAGTTGATGTTTTCGATTTGCTGATATGCTTGAAGAATAAATTGGTAATATTATTTTACTTGGAGGCAAGTTGCCCTTATTCCTTTTCATTGCTATGCTTGAATTACTTATTATCTAGCATAGCTGGAGTTATTATTAAATCATGTTTGCCTTCATTCCATCATAGGATATTAACTGCATCAACGTCATTGAAAGCTTGGCAAGATCGCTAAAGAAACACCCAGGTAAGACATAGTAGCTGTGGTACGAAACTGACATTCATGCACTTTATTTTGTCTGCAACCAGGCACTGTCACTTTTGATCAAATGACAACAAACGTCTGGTTTTAAGAGATTCTAAGGTTCTAATTTAATCTTTAAAATAATTCACCTTAAAAAATGTTGCCTACCTATTCACATTAATGGGAAATGCATTAAGCTGAAATAAATTGTCACTGGATAAAGTTCTTATCTTTCCCATAAGTGCCAGTAATGCCATTATGTATCCACATCTGTTCTGTCATCAGGTCTGAGGAACATCCTTCCCATCACTACAGCAAAAGTACCCATTGTGAAGTTCTACCATGTTCGCACTGGCTTGGAGGGAGACATAAGCCTCTACAACACACTGGTGGGGCTCTTTTTGTCTTTGTGTGTATTTAAAAATAAGAAAATGTGCACCTTTTGAAATTTGCAGTTTCTGTTTGGGTTTTTTTCTCAGGCCTTGCACAACACCCACCTGCTAGCTACATATGCTGCAATTGACAGAAGAGTGAAGATCCTCTGTTACGTTATGAAGGTTTTTGCCAAGGTGAACGTGCTTTACAGACTTGTGACTAAGACATCTTTAAGTGTTCTTGCTATTGTATTGTTCAACATTAAATGTTGTTTCCACTTCCATTACAGATGTGTGACATTGGAGATGCTTCACGTGGTAGCCTCTCATCATATGCCTACACCCTCATGGTGCTGTTCTTCCTTCAGCAGAGAAACCCACCAGTTATCCCTGTGCTGCAAGAGGTACAGATGACTGTTTGAAAGAAGAGCCAATTTTATCCTTTTTACAAACAAGTTGCACATAGATGTGTGTTGATTTGGCTATGCGAGTGTAGTCTTAAATGCATTTATTCCCTAAAACTAAAACAACAACCTTATGCCTTCATTTGGATGAATTTGTCAACAAGTCTCTTTTTAGTAGGTATGTAATGTATTTCACAATATCGTGTGTCTAAGCTTACAGACAGCTTGACTGCTTGGTTTCTTGCAGATCTATGATGGGAAGAAGCCTGAAGTACTAGTAGATGGTTGGAATGTGTACTTCTTTGGTGATTTAAAAGCACTAGTGAGTATTTTGTATTTGATTTGTGCCTAAACAATATGGTTAATATAAATGTAAGACTGTGTCTTAGTAGCTCATCAATATCATCTTTTTCCACCTTCAGCCCAGTCACTGGCCACACTATGGGAAGAACACTGAGACTGTGGGGGAGCTGTGGCTTGGCCTACTCCGCTTTTACACTGAGGACTTTGACTTCAGAGAGCATGTTGTCTGTATCCGACAGCATGCCCGCCTCACCACCTTCAACAAGCAGTGGACGTCCAAATACATAGTCATTGAAGGTAGCCTTGTGTGAGACTATTGCTGCAGTGTATTGTACCTAATTTATTCACAATCAAATGTGTAATCTTTATTTGCTGAATCAAAGTAATTGTGTATGTCTGCTTGTGAAGATTTTTCAAGTTCCTCAAGTTCCTTTTCTTTGTCTTTGTTACAGACCCATTTGATCTCAATCATAATTTGGGTGCTGGTCTCTCGAGGAAAAGTAAGATGGATATAGATTTTTATTTTTCCCTTTTCTGTCATCTCAATGATTTTTCTTGCACTTTTCACTACTTAAAATGTGTATGTTTTTATTTTGGTCATCAAAACAGTGACAAATTTCATCATGAAGGCTTTTATCAATGGCAGAAGAGTGTTTGGAACACCCATCAGATACTTTCCTCCTGTGTATCCCAGTCAGATGGTCAGTATTTGTTTGAACATTACATTTTTATTTATTTTTTTTATTTTTTTTTATTATTGTGGTGATATTATCCAATCAGCACTAAAACTGTGTTTTACCTGCATCTTTCCCAGGAGTATTTCTTTGATCCTGAAGTGCTTACTGAAGGAGAAGTGGCTCCCAATGATCGCTGCTGTCGTATCTGTGGAAAGATTGGCCACTTCATGAAAGACTGCCCCCTGCGTAAGAAGTGGGTGTAATCTCAAGTATTTTGTCATAATATTTACTTACTCAAAAGTCTGTTAGCACCTTGCGTACCTGCCTTAATGTTAGCATTACATCGTCAATGATTTTGGCCCAGGTCTAAGCATAGAAGGGATTTGGAGAGAAGGCCAGAGTACCCACAAGACAAAGTGGATACAGCAGAGGAATCGAAGGATCAGGTCAGACACAAAAGTGAACACTGGCGGAAAAGGGATGGAGTGGATATCCGCTGCTGCTACCTATGTGGATCAACTGCCCACATCAAGAAGGACTGTCAGCTGTACAGAAGCCCTGCAGGTAAGTATCTGCAAGTTCACTTTAGGTTCTTTGAACTATGAAAAAAGTCATATACTTTCAGTGTTCACTTGTCATTTGGCAGGTAATGTGAAAATGGAGAATTATTCTTCTTCGCCCCACTTTAGGAATTTGCGAGAAACAGAGAAACAGGTATGTTGTATGTTTTCAGTCAACCTAAAATATAATTAATTCTGCTTTGTACACTTCTACACCTGTACATCTGTTGAGCTTTCTTTTATTTTAGGGTATACCTATACAAGAAGATAAGAAGAAGAGAAAGCAGCAAAATGTGATATTAAGTCCACAAGCAGGTAATTTAATTTCCTATACTTTTTATGCATGGGATCAGATGTCTCAAAAACCTATACTATTAGCACTATGTAGCTGATTTTAACATGTATTTGATTTATTTTGTTTTTAAATTGAAAGTAATTTAAACTATTTGGGCCCAACTAGTCCAAAATAATAATAGCAACTACAGAAAAGCATACAGCTATTTATTATGTTACATCTTCATTAAGTTTAGTTACACCGCATTTGTACTTAATTGTGGATTGTTAGCCAGCATTGTCATCCAAGGATTACCTAAACTACAGTGAGCCTTTGTTTAGGTGTATATTGGCTAATTGGCACCCTATTTAAAAATGATGCTTTCCCAACATACATTTCTATCCGTAAAGCAGACATTTTGCCAACTTAATTTTTTTTATTTTTTTTTTTTATTTTTTAAACAAGAATTATCTGTAATTTATGGAGACAAAGTGCACTTTCAATTTTCAAAGAAATTGGACTTAGTTGACAGTGTATTTTTGCATTGGGTCAATTGTCTAGGGCTCATAAAGAGTGACGACGTGATTTCTATGCAGCAGGCTCAGATTCATCCATCTTTTTCTGGACTCTGGAGCAAACACTTGCTGATCTTTTTCCTCAAATGTAGCATTCTGGTCCTCATTTCATCTGTTGTTTTCCATGTGGTCTTAGAACACATTCTCTGAGTTATTGTACCTCGTATTGTTGCCTGAATATTTATTTATTTATTCATTTATTTATTTATTTATTTATTTTTTGTCTTGGTCAATAAAGCAATGTTCGGTTTGTCTGGATCAAGCAGTCTGCCCAGTTTTGTCACCTTCTTAATATACTGTGTGTGGGTGGGGGGGGGGGTTTGTTTGGGTTTTTTTGTTTGTTTTTGTTTAGTTTTTTTTTTTTTTTAAAGTTGCTGTTGAGTTAGAAAATTGTGTTTGGAATAAATGTTGATGACTGCTTTCTGGTTTGTTTCAGGTAGTTTAGCCTGCCGAAATTTGGGTCGCTCTGGTCAGAGGAAGAGCCCAGTGGAATGAGAAGCAGCTGTGAATAAAAAAGAAAAAACTACGAGATTCTACTTTTGTCCAGGCAGACAGCAACCCAAAGTCCAGAAACCCTTAAATCTGAATGGTACTGTTGGGCCAATGGTAGCCCGTTCAAAGCCAAAGCCAGGACATCTTGACTTGAAGCCAAATAGGGCCTTTTTATTGTTGTGGGTTTTGTTTTTGTTTTTTCTCCCCCCAAAGCTCTCCTCCTGAGAGTTTTTTTTTTTAAAGCTTTCATTTAAGAAAAAAAAAAAAAAAAAAAAAAAAGAAGTTAAGCATGCATGTCATGTCTGAAATACTTTGCCAGTAAAGAGGTTTTCCTTTTCTTTTTTTTTTCTTTTCTTTTTTTTGGTGTGTGTGTATATATATAAATTTTACATTTAAAGCAATATTATTGCAAATTTGGTGTAAAATCTCTTAAAATTGGAATGTAAATAAGTGTCTCCTAGACAACTAATAGCTTAGATCTCAGTAGGGTATCTTTTGACATCATACTGTATCTTTAATGCTAAATTTTATTTTTAATTTTTTTGGTGGACACTTGGAGGCTCAACCGTCCTTTAATTTGGTAGATTTGGTTAACCAGTGTTTATAAACACTGTTACAGCTGTGAGTCAGATTGAAATGATAAACTGATTATGGTATTTGTCTGCTACTCAACATCAAAACGTCAAGGCTATTTCGCATTAAACCAAAAAGGTTTTAGTTCATACACGTTCCTTTTTTTCCCCTTAAGTGTTGTTTTAGAGATTGGGGAAAAGAAATACATGTTTCTTAATGGCAGTATACCTTTTTAATGGCCTGGATCTTTATTTTTTATTTTTTGTTTTGTAAATCATGTGTTTGTCCTCTGCACTGATGTCCATCGATCCATGTCTCTGGTGTTCTTGAAGACAGAACTACCTGCAAGGTGTCTCCATGTTTGTGTGCCTTTTTGTTAGAGAAACCACCATGTAGATATGTTTCTCAGGATCACAGTTTTATTCTGAGACTGCTGGTCCACTCAAGCTTCATGGATACATACTGCCCTAAAACTCCCTGCAGACGTTAGTAGAGGGACGGTAAAAGCTCATTACCTCTCAATTTTCTGTATGTCTTCACACTGCTAGGATGTGTTGTAATGATGGTAGAGGATCACATGCTTGAGGGAAGTTGGGTTAAAAACTTCCTGTGCAGACTCTTAAAATTTATATTTTAAAAAGGAAGAAGGAAAAAAAAGCTGTTCTGGCTGACTGCACACACTGCGCTCCAACTAGAGGTAATCTCAGTTAGTTCATTGGAGAGAGAGAAATGTATTTATTTGCCACAAAGGCTTCATTTCATTGTAATGTTGACACAGATTGGTAGCTGCACTGTGGGGTGGGTGGGTGTCCAGGCCCTTGGATTATGTTGCTGCTAGTTATGTCTCAAAGGCCTGCTTATAATTCAACGTATGTGGGGTGTCTGGCTTTATATCTTACTCTTGCTGAATTTTATATTAAAAAAATGTTGGTATTGTAATCATATTTCTTATTTTAAAGGATGTGTGCTTTAATTGCTTTAATACCAGCTGTATTTTTATTTTTACCAGGATTAAATGGAGGATTTAATTTGGTGTCAGGGACCCCTGATTGTGTTAGGAAAGATTTGCTCATGGTCCATTTTGTCTCAAAGAATTAAACTGAAATCAAATTCCAGTGTGCTTTTTTTAAATGTAGTTTTTATTTATCCTACCCTCCCCTTTCCTCCTCAAAATATTTAAAGTATATGAAGCAATAATGCCAGGAGTCTTCAAAATGTGTTGTATCATATACTGCAAATCCTACAGGTGTCACCAAAGCTGAAATGGTGAAATTCTTTCATGGTTTTAAACTATTTTCCATTTTGTGTAGTACATTGCTGTAGCAAATGAAAACTTGTTGCACTGTCAGTAATACGTCAATGAAAACTGCACTCCCTGTGTAATTATAAGTCGATAGCGATGGTAAATTTGAATCATTAATCATAATTAATTTTATTAAAATATTTATACGAACAGCTGGTGGCAACAAAAAATATAGCATAGTAAAGAGAAGATGTATTTTTTCTTGTAAAGGATGATTTGACCCCCCCCCAAAAAAAACAACTTAAGCTCTAGAAAATCTAGTAAGCCTGGAAAACCAAGCTCTTTGACGTTATAAATAACTATTTAATAACAATGTGTGTAATGTAAAAACTATCCACACATGAGCAACACCGCAGAATTACGTAGTACCTTTGGGTTTTACACAAGGCACACGTCTGTAAGAGAAGGTTACATAACAGCGGCATCCTGTCATTTTAACCCTTAAGCCAATTTGCAGCCACAACTGTCCGTCGCAATAGTAGCCAATCAGATGGACGGATAATTCTTTGGGGGCGTTTGCTAAGTTTTTACACGCTTGCGCAATCCTATGTTGTGATTTTAACAGTCGCGAGCAACATGTCTGCCTCCATGGTGCGAGCGACCGTTCGAGCGGTCAGCAAAAGAAAGATACTGGCCACAAAAGCGGCGTTGACACTGGTATGTTAATAATTTTTTGGTCATACATGCATGTGAAGCACTTTATGTGCGGTGAGTACATAGTGCTCGAATAAGGTTGGGGTTAACGGCTGCGTCCGGTATGATGTTAGTTGTGTAAGTTGGCTAAGCTAGCTAATCATCTGTTACAGGCAGAGCAACTTCTTAACTTCATCTTCTCTTAAACCTATTGTAACGCTGCACCATTTCGTGTCGCATTGGCATTCACAATATTTAGAGTAAACATTGGCGGTTCTGCAAGCACGACGTTAGGCTTAGCTAGATGCTAACATTGATAAGTGGCTAGTCAAGACGCCCTTTGTTGGTGTGCTGCTGAAGTTTCTGTACCTTGACAGAAAACTGGACGTTCGCAATATCAAGCAGAGTCACAGTTTCAAGTCATACGGTATATAAAGTTAAGCTTCTACTGGGATTTAGAAAAAAAGTGTCTGGCCTTAATATGTTGCGGATTATGGAGTAAAAGTTGTAACATGCAGGTTTGATTATTGAGGCTTGCACAGAGCTGGCAGCATCGACAGTGAATAAAAACCACCCCAAATCATATCCCGTATCAGTCCTAAAGAACACTGGACACATTTCCCATAAGGCAAATGGTAACACTGGTTCGTTTGCTGTGTTCCGTAAACTCTACATGCTTAGAAAATAGATGGGTTGAGTCTGGTTTCACTGTTTTTGGCCAATAAACTTTAAGTAGTTAATAAATTGTATAAGTAATACATTTTAATAATTGTATTACTTATAAAATTTTAGGTGGTTTTCCAAATAATTGCAATTTTATAGCTATATTATGGTGGCTTGTGTTCGGGTTTTTGCTTGCATTATGTACTGTTACCAAAATTCCCCCAAAACGGAGGGTGGGTTCCCAGACTAGGTGATTGTACATAAATGTATGACAAATTTAAAGTACATAGTGTGATATTTAATGTTAATGTAAATAAAATTCTGAGAGTGCAATTGGCGTGTATTAAGCTCTCAGTACAGGCCAGAGGCATTACTTGTTTTCATGCGTGGGATGAATATGCTCAGCTGTTGGTGTTTCAGCTGATGAGCTCTAGTAACAGTGCCGTTGCAAGATAATGTACTTGCATGGTGGTTTCTGCTGATAACATTAGTGTACTGAAGTGAACTTAAAATAGTGGGACATCCTTCAGTGATGCAATTGCAAATGGTGCCTTACATAAGGGGACTGCCGTTACCTACAAAACATAATATAGTGTATTTACTATATACGTTACTATGGCATGATGAGTTATTTTTAACCTTGTGCTGGTGTGGTAATAAATACACTCTACAAGGACCTA
This sequence comes from Oreochromis niloticus, assembly GCF_001858045.2. NCBI lineage: Eukaryota > Metazoa > Chordata > Actinopteri > Cichliformes > Cichlidae > Oreochromis > Oreochromis niloticus. Next base: position 27,166,482 of record NC_031977.2, read on the forward strand.
TAAGTACATAACTTTGTAATTTAAAACAACTCTGGGTTGTGACACAGCAACACATGCAGATGATCACAATTTAATGGCTTACAGAAATTGGCATTTTGTCTACCAAATGCCTCCACATTAGAACTCTGACACTGGCACTGATACTTTCAGCAACTACTGCTACAGCTGAGGTTGCAGAAGTTCCGGTTATTTCATGACACTGCTGTTGGTCTTTTTACAGTGGGGGGGTTAAAGAGTGGGTTTTATTTCAACAGCAGCTAAACAGACAGTATTCTTTTTCTCTGTTGTTTTTAGAAACAATCCTTTGCCAAATGAATTGTTTCCATCTGAATGCAGTGTAAATTGTAGCTGATGCCAGGAACGTTTTAACCTTCTATTGTCTCTTTTTAGACTCCAGCAGCAGTGAGCAAGATCAGATTGTTGTTGCAGGACAGACCAGAATATGTAAGTAATGAATATGGCCAGTAAAACATCATCCAGTCAAGAAGACAAAGCTTCTTTATACATTGATTAAAAGTGTTCCTTTAGTATAGCATCAAATCAAATTCTGTCATATTGATCTGGTCAGTTAGGTAGCGGACAGGGTTGTTAATCAGTTTCAGCTGCTTTGGTGTTAATGAAATTAACAACAAGTGCACTAGAGGAGCAACAATGAGACGACTTCCAAATCAGGAATAGTTTTATAGGTGGAGTCCACTGACATTTTTTTTCTCCCGTCTTTTCTGACAATTTTTCACTAGTTTTGCATTTGACTAGGGTCAGCATCACTAGTGGGGAGGTGATGAGGATATACCTGGACCCTACAGAGGTTGCACAGGTAGTTAAACTCCTCCAGGATGGCACATTAATGTATGCCATTTCAGTGTCTCCCAGCACAGCCTCAAGAGGATTGATAAGATGCTAGGAGAGCTGGACGGGGCCTTTAAAAAGTCCTTAACTCATCAGCAATGTGGGTATCTGCTCCTTTGTGCAAGGAGGAACAGATTGAGCATGGCCACAGCCCTACAAAATGAGGCCACTGATGTCAATGTCTCTGATCAAACCATCAGAAACAGGCTTCATGAGGGTGGACCCAACTTCGTCTGTTGGGCGCTGTGCACACTGATTGGCATTTGCCATAGAATAGGAATGCATACCCACTTGCACCCTGTGCTTTTCAGTATGTTCATTGAACATATGTACTGATGTAAAAGGGTTTGGGGAAACCATGGACAGCATTATGCTGCTTGTTTAGCATGACTGGTTTGGCAGTCAGTCAGTTAGTGATTGTCTGGGGAGGCACATCCATCCTAGACTGTCCAGGAGTTCAGTGATGCCCTGTCCAGATCTAGGATGAGATCCCCGGGAGCATGGTGCGACGTTGTCAAGCATGCATACAAGCACGCTGGGGCAATACAAACTACTGAGTAGCATTTTGAGTTGCTGCAATGAAATTTCAGCCAAATGGACTACCCTGCTGCATAATTTTTACACTTTGATATTCAGGGTGTCTTTGAATTCAGTCCTCTGTAGGTTGATAATTTTCATTTATATCATGTTATGTGAAATTCTTTTCTTCCTAACACCGCACACAATCCATATCCGTATAGATACGGTACACCCCCCATCCCTAAATGAGCTTTGTCTATATGGGTTAAACATTAACATGTTCACCTTATTTTTTTTCATTTGCTAAACTTTTTTTTAATGAATCATTTTACTTGAAATTAAATTTAAAAATGTTATAAGGAATATCTGTGGGGAGTAGACTACCAATGTCAGCAAATTGGTTTTTGAATTACAGCTCAAAATGTCAGTTATTTAATTAAAACGGAATTTCAAGCATTCAGAGAGAGCTTTGCCTATATAGAAAGGTATCATTGCTACCATGAAATTCACAGGAACAAAAGAAGCATTTTGAGACACGATTAGTGTCAAGATGGTGTACTAGTTAAACTGCAACATTTTACTAAAAAGTATAATAATGCTTAAAAATAAAACTATTGAGATGTATTTTTTTCTTGTATCATTCATCCTTCCTATAGTACATATATTACAAAAAAAATAGGAAAAAAGTGTATGTTAACATATATCTGGTTCTCCATCAGATTGGTTTGAAGGTTGGCGTGAGAACACGTGGGTGTAATGGGCTGACTTACACACTGGACTACACCAAGGAGAAAGAAAAGTCTGATGAGGAAGTAATACAGGATGGTAAGCTATTTTTTTTTTTTTTTTTTTTTTTTTTTTTAATAATGAATCCAAGCTGAGAAAGACTGATTGTGTTTGCCACACTAGGTTCTTGGGTACTGTAATTGATTGAAAAAGGTTAAGATTTTTGTGTGTTTTTAGGTTAAGCAAGTGCGATTTTTAAAAAGTTCCAGGATTAAAAAAAAAAAAAAAATCCATTAAATTTAGATGATCACCCATTGAGCTCCCATTTATCTTCTTGGACCCCTCTCGACTGCTTTCAGCATGGTTTCTGTTTGTAAGTCTCTCAGTGAAAGTCCCATTTGGACCACTTGTACTGTGCACACTCCAGTTTCACCACATACAACTTCTGTTTTTCAAACCAATCCAAATTTGGTGTGAATGATCATCACACAGACTGTGGTGCATGGCAACAACTCTCTCATTTACAATGATTTATTTTTTCTTTTGGCCATATTAACCCAGGTTAATGTGGTTAACATCAACTCCACAGTTTTCCTTCTTAAGATGCAGGGAAATTTACGCTAGGTCAAGTTTAGCATTTTCAGAAGACCATTTCTGTAACATTATCACAGATTGTAATATTTATGTTTCACTGCCTGTAAACAATCCAACCCTAAACTTCTTAGATAGCGGCTGACTATAAGGCTGAAACCTGATAGTAGTGATGACAATGTTTTGACCTTTTTTCAGGTGTAAGAGTGTTTATAGAGAAGAAAGCCCAACTGACCCTTCTGGGAACTGAGATGGACTTTGTGGAGTCAAAGCTGTCTAGTGAATTTGTCTTCAACAACCCTAACATCAAGGGTACATGTGGTTGTGGAGAAAGCTTCAACATATGAGCACCATGGAGCCTCAGTCCCCCTTCCCTGCTCCAAACCCTGTCTCACTGATAAAGACTGACAAGGAAGTCTGATGTAAGGAAATCTTTGAGATGTGGGCATCCTTGAGTTACTACCACTGCTCTTCCTGCAAACCACTCGCACATACGTAGTCATGAAATCCATGTATGCATATTGATGCTTAGAAGATTTTAATGCAATTGATGTAGTCAGAACCATCTTGACAAAAATTGATTTTTAGGTTCAGATACCTGTGATGTAGACAACTGTTTATACTCGGCTCTGCCGAAAAATCTCTTAGGACCTCAAAAGAAATGACTTTTTAGGTTAAAGCTATGTTATTCACACTGTTTTTCATAAATTCAGTCAGCTCTTGCCATGGCTTGTGTGAGGAGAAAATGATACATGTCCTGAGAACATGTTCACTAAAGCTGAGATCGGATGGGATTTAGACTGGTAAACAAAAGGATGAAGCATGATGTTTCCACGTTTGAATCTGTCCTCCAAAACTTGCAGAAAGCCAACAATCAGCTGTTTGACAAACACACCTTTAAGGTGTGCTATTATCCAGGGTCATGTACCAGTAGTATGCAGAAGTGGAAGAGCTCGAGTGTCTTGAAACTGTTTTATCAGTTTGTAAAAGCTTTTTGAAAAGTATATATTTATCTGTGTGTAAATAACCAAGATTGTACATCCCTTCAACAACAACATACGCACAAAAAAAAACAACGCACAAAATATGCATCCCTCACATGAAAAATGAGGTTTGTTTTTTCATTTTGCTTGATGAAAGCCAGGATTTTGTTTGTATAGATGCTCTTAAGATTCGTAACCTGTGCAATATGTCAGTGTATATATGAAAGAATAAATGGATCACACCGCAGCCTCTGCTTCATGTTCTGTTTCCATGTAGGACTCTGACCACCTGTTACTGTCAGAGTCATCACAGTTGTCATGGAGATGTGACTCTGTGTCACTGCAATGCCACAGAGTGCAGTTATTTGAGCCTGTTGCCCACCTGTCTTTGGCTTTTTTTTTTGGTTTTTTTGCCTACATTTTGTAGTCAGGCTGGAGACGGAGAGGAAGGTACTGTCATTGTCATCTCTATTTTAGAGCTTAAACAGTAAAATGATGCAATTTCAGTTCACTTTATTGTTGGCGATTTGCTTATATTGTAGGTGTTCTACAGTCATGGACACTCAAAGCAAGGATGGCAGCAGAGAGTCTTATGAGCTCAAGGTATTAAAAATCAGAGTATGTGTAGAAAGATTGCCTTTTTATCTAGTTCTAGTTTCCCCTGATTTCTCTGAGGTGTTTCCCAAACACCAGCATCAGGCCATGATTTTTCATGAACCACTGCCAAATCTAAATGGTCCAAGTCTTAAGTGTTACTTAAAGTAACATGAACACTCATAGAATTTCCAAAGCTGTCATCAGGAAACAACTGCTAACAAGTCTTTGTCAGTAAGACCCAAGAACAGCTCCCAGTAAAGTTCTACATCACAAATGAATTGGAACAGTAGCTGGGATAGGCTCTAGCTATGGGTCATGAATGATGGCTGAAATATTTGATTGCCTTGTGCATTTTTTGTGAAACCCCCTCGTGTACCAATGTCTTTTGTGTGTCTTAGATTTCTGAGTTATTAAAGGGTTTCGCTGAGAAGAAAACATCACCCAATGAGAGCAAACATACTAACCCCCGAAACATCAGCCTCTCCATCACAGAGCCAGGAACTTCTTACAACCATGGGACCTTCAGATCTAGAGCAGTCCTCCCTAAAAAACTCTGTCAGCTGTACACGTGTCAGTGCGAGAGGCTAGATCATCTGAGAGAAAGCTTCAGTGCTCCCGCACTCGTTCTTGCCTGCATCCCTGCATCTCAGGCGGGACAAAAGAAACCCATGTTATCATTCTCAGATCCAGTCCTCTTTGCACACCTGGTGGAAAAATCAGAGATCCTTGCCTCTGACTCAGTCATTCTTATGAGAGAACAGCTTGAAAAGCAAGAGATATATCCGTACATCCTAGGAGTGCAGGCTTGGAGGAAACGGGAGCAACGTGAACCACAGTGTATGCTGCTTAAACAGTTTCCCCAGACTGGTCAGTAAACAGTTGTAGCTGCAACTGTCACATGTAGGTCCTTATTGGCTTACATTTCACATGGCTAGGCTGAACAAGTTCACTGCTCTTAACTGCTCTAAGGTTGAATAGTAGCCATGGCTATTATGCAGTTACAGCTTAGTTAAGTGGGTTTTATATCAGTATTAATTGGGTGGACATCTTGATTTTGAGAAGTCAATTTTTTTAATGAAAAACTGCAGGAGAGCAGTTTTATAACTTTTTCCATACACTGACATACATTTGGTTAGCCACAAACGTAGGCAAAGATGCATACTTTATTGAAACTGACATAAGAATATCTAAGATCTGAAAACTAGTTTCTCATATGGATTTTTCATGAGCAAATATTTTTTGAAAATTATAATAAACGTGAGATGTTCAAATCTTTGAAAATTCCCAGTGAGATTAAGAACAGGAGATGATTCACATGGTGGAACACCAGACTTATCAAAAAATTGTAAATTTTTTGATAAAAATTGTAAATATTTTGATACATATAATTACTAGATCAGCAATAGAGCCTTCACTGACTGTTGTTGCTTCATCCTGGTTAAGGGATAACCAATAAATGGTTCTTCAAGGACTTACTGGACCTCCAGAGGAAGCTGTTTTTGGGTGCCTCAAAGAAATCTGGAGCCCTGAAGAAATCTCAGACACCTGGAAAACTTCACACCACCAGTCAGAATGTTCTTCTTTAATGCTTAGGAAAGTTCAAGACTGACAGAAGAGATAAACTGCAAATGAAACTAGCACTAACACTTTGTGGCAGAGTGGTCATTGAGGCAAGAAATACATAATTACGTGTCAGAATGGTACCGTGTTCCATAAAGCATTTTGAGACTTGAAAAGCATAATCCTAAAAATATGAAACATCCAATAAAGTCATCATTAGATATGCAGGGAATAAAGTTAGATATGTTTTTCACCCCAAAAAATAAATATAAAATATACAGATTTATAAAGACATCAGCACATACAAGCTTGATTTTTTGTTTACATGCAAGCTTAATTCCTTTTAAATATGAGGCATTGTTTCTTATTGTTTCAAGCAAAAATAATTTTAAAGTGTCTAGTGGCCAGGTTAATATGTCAAACAACAAAAACAGACATGGATTATATACTCAAATGCATCTTTTTCTGTGTATGACATTGTGAAACTGGCAAGGTTTACTTGTTACTTTTCAGCCAAGGCTTCAAAGGTTCTAATGAGAGCTCCAATAATGGTTAATTGTACTGGAGGTGGTGAGAGATCAAGCTGCAGATCTTATGTAAAGTGGCGTACCTCAGCATTTTCTCCCTGTTTCCCTTCCTCAAGAATGGCTTCTTAATAGTCACCTGTCGCCTGAGAACATTTCTGTCCATCTGTCATAATTTTTTATTTTTTATAAAGATATGCCACATTTTTAGCTAATAGTTCTTCAACTTTTTGGAGAATAAGTAATATTACACTGACTATCAAACTGTATTATCGTTTATATTTTTGTAGATTTAACTAAAGAAATTGAAACAAGTTCTGTACTTTTGCACTAGGCTAATATCAAAGAACCTAAAGATACAATTCAAAACTGTACTTATCTGTTGTATGTAGAAACCAATTACTTTTTCATCCCTTTTTTATATATTTGAGTGATTCATAGGTCAGTGTTTAGTGGTTTGAAAACATTAGTAATAAAAAGAAAACTGAATATGGTCAGATTTATCAGCTTGACTAAAAATGAGTGGCAATATCTAAATAAACTTTCTGAAAGACTTTCAGAAAGTTTGATAAGGATAGATCCATTCTCTTCCACTTATCTGGACTCAACAGACTAGCTCATGAGACACACAAATTATGAGCATAATGACTCTTTTCACATGGCACAGAGGCAACAGCTTATTAATATTAACCTGATGAAGAAAAAGAAACTATTTTAGCATTTACAAGGTCACCCAGTCCTAGTTACAGGTAATGATATTGAGTCTCTCTCACTCTTACACACACAGACATAAATGATGCGAAGCAAAACAAATCGCCCATCATTTCCTATATGCCCACCCACCAGGTCTAGTGGTCTATAACAGTCTTTTCATCTCAGACCTGCAGAGAATCCATCGACAACAGTGCTGCACCTTTGTTTAGAACGCAAAGAGAGGAGCACTGCCGAAGCAAACAGGTACATCACAGGTAAGAGAAGCTTAAAAAAAATCACTAAATTTGCTTATATATTAGTTTGTCTTTACTTGATGCCATACAGTTCTGTCCAGTTATTTTCCCCACTTTCTTTGGCTTCATCATGCTGATTGGTCTAGTTGGGAATTCTTTAGTGATCCATGTTATCACCAAACACCAGAAGATGAAGACCGTTGCCAATTTCTTTATAGGTAAATATCTCTGAAACACTGCTGTTTTTAGATAGAAGCTCTCATATGTTTGCTTGTTTTAACTATTCCCTAAAATGGTTTATTATTTCAAATGGAAATAAAACAAAAATGTGTTTAACATATGAATGAATAAAAACCAGCAACTATGCTGTTCTGTCCTTTTGATTCCTTTAATTTAAATATTTTTGTTTTACCATGATAAGCCATTAACCATGAAATGAAAATGAATGCTAAGAAATTTAAAAGAGTTAAAATGATCCTAGCAATAACAGTGACCACCTGTTTCATTCATCATTACAGTTTTCTCTTGAGTTGTGTTCTTTTTCCCTTTCAGTGAATCTTGCTGCAACTGACATCTTGTTTCTTATTTGCTGCGTACCCTTTACTGCCACACTGTACCCACTGCCCAGCTGGATCTTTGGAGAATTTATGTGCCGTCTGGTGAACTATCTTCAGCAAGTGAGATACACTACACAGATACAATCCGACTATGACAGGCTGGAAAAATGAGAGTGGTAACAAAATTGAAGCATAAAATCAGTCACCATTAACTGTTCAACATTAATGATGTTAATGACTTCAACAGATGTTAATTCAAACACCATGTAAGTGTTCTGCAATAATAATATAAAAGTCCAGTGAGACATTAGCTCATTATACAAAGTACATCAGATAACTAATGTGCAGCTTCCCAATAATGCAAAAAAAGAGAAAGAAAAATACTGAAAAAATGCTTTTTTAAATTTATACTTACTGAGAAATGTAATAAAAATACTTTTTGCACTTTAATAGCTGGTACACAATATCAGTTTAATAATGGCTAAAATAAAAATACTGCTACTAAAAAAGCACTGCCATAACATCCAGGTTAACATCAAATTAATAAAAATAATAAATAAGGCTGTTAAAGTGACATTAAAAATTCCTGGTTTATGTCCTTTGTGTTGCTCATGCAGTTGAAATTTCTGTGGAAGATAAGTCTTCGTTGACAGATTTTTCAAGTTTAAAAGTCTTCTTTATTTACACAAGCTGATGAGGAGCACAGCATTATGCCTGTTAGTTCAACTTCCTTCTGTCTTTGCAAAATGCCCAGAATCACGACTGAATGAATACCCATAACTATCAGTTATGTAGCGTAGCCATCCCGTCTCTTTGGCAATGGCATTGCTATCTGTAGACATCCCCAACTTTCTAAGACACATCAGATGATTACACATGAGGCATCTGATTAAACTACATAAGTAAATTATAGCTTTAAATAAGGTTATGCCACTTGAACCACTTGTTAAACATCCTACCGTATAACCCCTATCTATGCAGCATAGCATGGCTCGATCAGCTTGTGGCACTGCTGAGGTGGTTTTTTAAGCCAGGGTTGCTTTGATGGCAGCATTCAGCTCCTTTTTGGGGTGTATATTTTTCATATTCTTCCTGACAATACCCCATAGATCCTGTGAGGGGTTCAGGTCAGGCGATGTATCTATCAAATCAAGCAGTAATAACTTGGTCAGCATGTTATGTTATTAGAAGGTTAGTGCTGTCGGCAGGTGCTAAGTGCTGCTCGAAAAGGAAAACTGGATCTCCATAATGCTTGTTAGCGGATCAAAGAATGAAATGTTCTCCTGGCTGAAACCAGCTTCAGCTACAGAAGATGACACAGCATGCTGAACAACTTGGTTTCTGGGCCTCTCTACTCTTCCTCCAGACTCTAGGACCTTGATTTCCAAATAAAATGCCAAATTTACCTTCATCTGAAAAGAAGACTGTAACATTGAGCAAAGGTCTATTTAGCCCCAGATAAGCTCCTCGATATTATGAATGCAAATACTCAAAATGTATAATATATTAATTGCATACATTTCTTGTGTTTTCACTTTCTACAAGATATAATACTATAAAATACACCAGACACCACAGGTTGTCTGGTTTCCTTTGGAAAAATAAGCCCCCACGTATAAGCTTAAAAACACTACAAAAGACCAAGGATAAAGGAGGATTAGAACTACCTAACTTTCAGCACTACTTCTTAGCCAACAGGCTTCAGTTTATCTCAGGATGGCAAAAACATACCCTCTTAGATGAACCTTGGCTAGATGTAGAACAAGCACTTTGCAATAATCTAGAGATTTCAGATCTACCATTTATCAGCTCAAACATCCAACGACATGAATGCTTCAAAAGCATCAACATCAGCTCTTCTCTGACAGCGTGGTGGGAGTTTCTGAAGTTGACAGAGTCTTCATTAATCCCATGCAAACGTACACCTATCTGGAACAACCCTGACATATTACAAAACAATAATATGATAAACTTTTCAGATTGGAGTAGTAAAGGAATCAAATACTTAGAACATATACTAGAAGGAACAGAATTTATTTCATTTGACAGACTAGTTACACAATATGGGATCAACAACAAACGATTTTTAGAATATCAACAAATTAAATCCATAATAAAAAAGAGATTTAAACCGGGTCAAGTTGAACTACAAACGCCACCAAGTGTGGTTCAATTTCTTACTCTTAAAACCCCCAAATTACTATCCAAAATATACAGAATGCTTTCTAAAACAGATGAATCAATATCACTTCCTATTGCAAAATGGGAAGCGGATTTATCAGTTAACTTTGACCAAAACTCCTGGTCTCAGATTTGCTTAAAAACCTTTCATCTAATTAGAAATCCCAGTCTTCAATTAATTCAATACAAAATACTACATAGAGTGCACTATACAGGCCATCGGATGTTCAAGATGGGCTTTACGTCTACCAACAACTGCTCACACTGCCAAACCAATTCACCGGACAATTATATCCACGCTCTTTGGTTCTGTCCACCAGTTCAGAAGTTTTGGCGTGAGATATGTGAAGACTTATCAAAGTGTCTGAAATGTAACATTCCAACTTCCCCTTTAGTATGTTTGTTGGGCAGCTTAGATAATGTCACTCCGGAAAAGAATATAGCCCATATGGTTTTCACTGCCCTATGCATAGCCAAGAAAACAGTCCTCATGAACTGGAAAAATAAAAATAATCTTAATTCTAACCAATATAGAAATTATTTATTAGATTACATTAGTCTTGATACAGCCTCTGCCACCACATCAGATCAATTGCTCTGGGCTCCTTTGATCAGCTCCATCACCTAGTGGGGGTGGGGGGTCTTAGTTTGGTCCCACCTTCACTGTTGTGATTGGTGTGGGGTAGGGACGGGCTTAGGGCATCAGGGGGTTCCCGGGAGCATCTTCCTTGGGGGCTCAACCCGGGATAACGGTCATGGCCAATTAGGGGCTCTGTTGGCTCTTAGGTGACGGTTTCCTCGTGGCTGCGTGCAGCAGGGCTAGGGGAGGGTCTGTGCTGACGGACGTGGGTTACTGACCTGGTAGCCTGGCTGCCCCTGGGTGGGTCCGGGATGGGCGTGAGGTTCTGGGGGCACTCCGTCTCTGGGCTGGGGCCCTGGCCAAGCCTCAGGGGCTTGGGTCCTGGTTGGTGTGTTGCCGGGTTGTGGGCGGGTGGGTGTATGGGGGCCCAGTCCTGGCGCAGGGTGCCGCCTGTGCATCGAACCACCTTGGGGGGCTCTTCAACTGGTGGGGGAGGTTGTCAAATCCTGCAGGAGATTTCCTCTCTTCAGGAACTCTCTCTGCAGGAGGGGGAAGATACAGGAGAGGTGGAGGAAGATCTCAGCCTGGGCGTCTATTGTCTTGTGTAGTCTGGAAGATGAGTGGATGATGGGGTGGGTGCAGTTTTCTCTGTGGTGGGGTCGGGTGGACTGTCCCGGGCTCTGTGGGGCTGGGCGGCGTTGCTGCACTGGGCCCCGGTCCGGATGGGCCTGGGCCCCCCTTTCCCTGGCGGGTTGCGGAGTATGGGGGTGCCTACTGGGGTCAGCGGGGGAGCTGGCCCCAGGGAGGGGTCACTTGCCCCTCCCTTCCTTCCCTCCCCATCTCCAGCTGCCTCCCTCTTCCCGCTCCACCACAATCACCCACACATGCAGGGCCTTGGGGTAGGGGTGTGTCACCAGGGTGCAGAGGAGACATCCCCCCCCTCTGTCCCCTTCTGGCTGCCTCTGCCTCAATTTTATCCCACAACTTAGACATTCACATTACTCACACTCTCATTACACATACATATAGGATCTTGGGGGTGGGCACGCTACACGGATTCCAAATTACCATCAGGGTGTACACCTCACCCCTGGCGTCGTTGCCCACCTCTCAATTTTAAATACACGTAGACATTGAGGGCTAGCAGGAGGGGCTATACGCTTACCTGCTGCTCTGGCAGGTAGCTCCATGCCCTCCTGGGTTTTAAATGCACCTTAGAACACACATACATCAACACTACATAAGAGCGGGTGGAGGGAGGTTTGGAGTCTTCCTACACCCCCGTTCTCTGCGGCCTGCTGGAGCGGGGGGGCTAGGAGGAGGAGTTGGCCGTCCGACTGGGGTCTGGAATGTGGGGCCTCCCTGCTGCTGCGGAGTCGGGGCAGTCTGCTTCTCCCCACCGCAGGGAAAAGGGTAACATCACCTGGGTCTGGGCGCAGTTTCCCCCTCCAGGGGCAAGGGTACCTAGACCCGAGGCTTAGAGTACGCTTGGGGAGTGTGATTGTGTGTACAGCGTCTCTTTATGTCCGTCTCCACGTTGGGTGAGTGTTGAGTAATTGTATATGAGAGCATGAGGGTGGGAATAGATGTTTGTATCTGTGTGTGCCTGTTTGTCTGTGTCTTTATGTCAGGTTGGGTATCAGACGCCACCTCTCTGGGGACATCTCAGGCCCTCCAAGGTTTGGAGGCCCATCTCCCCCCACCACTTCCCCTGCCGGTGGCAGACGCCCTCAGACATCGGTGCGTTGGTGGTTCTTTGTGTCCGGGGGTGGGCGCCCAGGTACCCACCGGCTCACTCCTTGGCGGCTGCTTACCGGGGCCTGGAGCCTGGGGCTCGCTCGGGCCACTTCGGGGATGGGGTGCCCTCGGCCTCTCAGCCCGGGGCTCGGTCACTCAGGCACAGCTGGCTGCCGGCGGAGCTCACGGGCACGTCACTGCAACCCCCCCGGCTTCTGCTCCGCGGCTGCTGAGTGACCCCTCATCTGGGACTCTCCTCAGCTCTTTCTGGGATAGTGGCGCGGCTGCCCCTCTGTTGGTCTTCCTTGGTCTCTTGTGTTCTGGGGGCCTCTGGATGTCTGGAGTTTTGATCTCCTCCATACCTGCTTCATGCCCTGGAGGACGGGGCAGTGGCCCCCCACACCCTCTAGCAGATCATTACATGAAGGAACCTTTTAAAAACAAGCGCGTTCATGCTCACAGGTGCACACACGGGTGATCACACACACAAACTACACCCTTTTTGGCTCCTACCTCAAAGCACACTGTGCGCTGTCGATCCTACGTGCTGCACAATAATGTTTAATATTTAGTATTTACTGTCATATTCCCATATATCATTGCGATGTTGTTTATTACTCTCGTTTTCTTCTGCTTGCTTTCTTTTTTTCTTTCTCAACAGGTGATCCAGGTGATCGATATATGTATTTTTTGTCTGCTTATTCTGTTGGTTTTTGGTTTTTGCCCTTCTCCCCCGTCCCTCTTCTCAGCTGTTTTTCTTTCCCTCTTTCTTTCTCCCCTTTCTTTCCACCAGTCAAGTCTGTCCCGTATTCAGCAAGTCAAAATAAAATAAATAATAAAAGGTGAATCAAATGGACCATTACGGCAAGGCTGGGATGGTCCATTTGGTAAAGTAAATCCGTTGGGCATCTTTCTTCGCCTTTAGACAATAATTCTGATGGCAAAAGAACCAAACGGGACAGGTTTAAAAAAAAAAAAAAAAAAAGAAAAAAAAAAAAAAAGAAAAAAAAGAAAAAAAAGAAAAAAGGTGCTAAGTGCTGCTCGAAAAGGAAAACTGGATCTCCATAATGCTTGTTAGCGGATCAAAGAATGAAATGTTCTCCTGGCTGAAACCAGCTTCAGCTACAGAAGATGACACAGCATGCTGAACAACTTGGTTTCTGGGCCTCTCTACTCTTCCTCCAGACTCTAGGACCTTGATTTCCAAATAAAATGCCAAATTTACCTTCATCTGAAAAGAAGACTGTAACATTGAGCAAAGGTCTATTTAGCCCCAGATAAGCTCCTCGATATTATGAATGCAAATACTCAAAATGTATAATATATTAATTGCATACATTTCTTGTGTTTTCACTTTCTACAAGATATAATACTATAAAATACACCAGACACCACAGGTTTAAAAAGGTTTTGTTGCACAGTGATAGTAACAAACTTGTGTGCCTGGTTTTCAGGTGACTGCACAGGCAACATGTATCACTCTGTCAGCAATGATTGTCGACCGCTGGTATTTGACTTTGTACCCTCTGCAATCCCTGAGACACCGCACACCTCGGATGGTTCTGGCCATCTCCCTGTCTATCTGGATAGGTATCATACAAATATACCATGCACACATGTGCGCCCACATCAGCAATAGGACTTTAGTCATTTTATCCATGAATTTAATGGACAATTAATTATCCAATAATTGATCTATCATCCACTGATGCATGTTTGCTTGTGTTTCTGTCTATAAACACAATTCTCAAAATGTTTTTAATTAATTCCGATAAAACTTTGTAGCAGTGTAGAGTTAACAGTCCATTATGATTTGGTTTACATCCACCAAGGTCGTCAAGGTTTGCTAAATAATTTATTTGCCAAAAATGTCAAAAAGTTTCATAATTTAGGACCCCAAAATGTCTTATAGGATAGAATAGAATGAAAATATACTATGGGAAAGAAACAAACATCTGCTACACTTATTTTACTTGATTACAAACATCTTAAAGCACATTTGAAAAGAACAAATACAACAAAATAATATACACAAAACGCAGTACTGTTCCCTCAAAGGTAAATCCTGCACAGAGAGTGAGCTGCCTTTGCGAAGGTTTGCACTTCTTTGAGTGCTTCTTGTTATTTTTTTGCCACAGTAGAAGAAGGGAAACTACATACCATGTCCCCTGTCCTCCAGGCTCCTTGATTCTGTCCATCCCTGTCGCTGTGTACAAGCGTCTGGAGGTGGGATTTTGCTGGTTCGGTCCTCAGACATACTGCAGTGATGTTTTTCCCTCTGCCCACCTCCAGAGAGCTTTCACCATCTACAGCTTTGTAGCTGTCTACCTCTTACCCCTGCTTACCATCACTGCGTGTTATGTCATCATGCTCAAGCGGATGGGCCGGCCCAGCACGAATCCCACTGGCAGTGGCTACCAAGTAGGAAATGCTAAACCTTATTTTTCACATATTAAATCCACAGAGAATTCCAAATATTCCTTTTAATTACAAAGACCTGGCAATGCCTCCTTTATTCCAGTTAAATCGTGCAGTAGCAGTACGGGCGCAAGTCTCTCGTATGGTGGTGGTGATGGTGTCTCTGTTCCTCGTCTGTTGGGGGCCGATCCAGGTTTGCATCCTCCTGCAAGCTTTTGGCCTCCGGAGTTACATCCTATATAAGGTGATCTCTTTTATCATTGATCAGATGGTAATCGTTTCATTTTTGTTTTATATATAACACCAGCTCAAAACAATAAATGCAAAATCAATATCCTACAGTGATGGGGAGGAAGAGCTCCCTTTAAACAGGAAGATGGCAATTTTTTTTATTATTGTCAAGGTTTTGGGAAAACTACAACTACAAAACTACTACTCAGATGTTTGGTTATGCCACTGAAGTTTGTTGTTGTGAAAATATCTGGCGAGAAATGACAAAAAGATCCAGATGTAGGGAAGTTTGCAAAACCCCTAACAGGCGTCATCGTTGGTGCAGCTAACCCTTGACTTCAGAACAAAGTCAAATACACCCATAATTTACTTTTTTTTTTCTCAGGATCTATGTCTATCAAATGCCAGGGGTGGGGAGTACTAGGGAGTGTCATTTTCAGGGTGTGACTAGGTGAGTATACAGTCTTAGTGTAGCTCTTAAAGGTGTGACAGTGAACAAAAGTACTGTGATGACACAAACTGATGCTGTCACTTTAAAAACAGCGACAGCGTTCGATTATTTTCATCTGCCACAGGTTTCTTGCTGTTAAGAGGGAGTTTTTCCTTCCAATAGTCCAACATTATTGTAGGTTCTTTACAATATTAAGCACCTTGAGCTGACTGGTGTTGTGATTTGAATTGAAAAACTTGAAAATCAAGTGCGCCTTAATTTTGCATTCACAGCTGAAGATTTGGGGTCACTGCATGTCTTACTCCAACTCTTCTGTAAACCCGTTTGTGTATGCTTTCATGGGCAACAACTTTAGAAAGGCTTTCAAGCATGCCTTCCCTGCCATTTTGCTGTGGCGCTCAAGAGGGAAAGTCAGAGTGGGAAACACGGACGCAGAGGAAGGAGTAGAGACGGATCATCGGGCACCCAAAGGAGAAGCAGAGATGCACTTTCTTTCATCTAGCCCCTAAAGGCCATGCTGAGCATTTGGACACGGTGCACTCATTGTTTATTTATACTTTCTCCTGAGATGAGAGCAGTCTGCTCACTGTAGTATATGTTTGCTTGGACACGCACACACGCACACACACACACACACACACACACAGAAACATTGTATAATTCCATGTGATCTCTAAATAGGGACAAACCGGTCAAGCGAGTCTCGTGTGTTTCACGAGCTGCTGAATTATCTCTGTCACGCTTTTCTAAGTTACGGTTAAATTAATGCTGTCAGCCTGACTGCTAGAGCTTCTGGTTTTACCTTTGTTACAACTTCGTAGAAAAAAACCCAAACTGTGCCAACAGCAACTGCAACGGACTGGTTCCATTTGATAGAAAATTGTCTTGCTGAATCTTTGGTAACACAACAATCTGTGCAATACTGTGCAGTAAATACTCAAACTGATTTAATTTAGTCTGTTGTGCTTACATTTTCAAACATTTATTTACTTTCATCTCATCTTTTTAAAAATGCCCATGTTCACACTTACACCTTTGACTGTATCTTGTAGTTTTTGTTCCAAATTCTGTTTCTTGTCCCTCTGCTGTGCTGATTTGTCATATTTTACAAGTTACAAAAACAGAAATGAAACAAAGCTTCTGTGTCCTTCAGTGCTCTTATGTAAGCAGTCTGTACTTGTGTTATATTTGCATTATAAGTACTGTGAGAGTGTACTTTTTAAATATCTTTTTAAACTGTAGCATGCTAATGCTTTTCTCTCTGCTGTTGTTGGTTGGGAATGTGGAGCAATTTTAGTTCATTTTATGGGTAATGTTGTTATTTTGAGGACAAATATATACCAAATATATATCAGTCTGCGTTTGAGTTTGGTTAGTATTAAGAAGAGATCAAAGTTTAGATTCAAATAGTGAAAACCGTGTCTTACAGAGTCTTACTGAAATGAAACAATTGCATGTGACAAGGTGGTACCGTGTGCAGCTACTGGTGAGACTGACTTCAAATGAAGGGCATTTACGTCCTTACGTCCATCCTTACTCTTAACAGGGAGCAGATGTGTAAAAGACACTGTGGGATGTTCATTTTCTCCATCATTGCAGATAGACAGAATCAAATCTGAAGGAAAACACAATATGTTGCGTTTGTTTGCTCGGATATATTATATTTTGTTGTTTTTTCACGATGCTATCCTATGCACTCTCTTTTGATGTTGACTTTTTTGAGGAAGCAGCTGTGAGCACATGCGACTTGTCTCCATTAAACCCTGTTAATGTTCTGCTCTTCAGATGTTTTGCTGTTGTGGGTGGAAATAATTTGTTCAGTGGTATTTATAAGTGGGAAGTGTGTTTTTCTCCTTCTATAATGTGCAGTTAGACCCAATATGGGAAAAACAGAACGCTGAAACACAGTTCTATGAAAAGTAATCAGAAGCTATCAGGATAATAAGGAAACATTTGATCAAAATGTATCTAAATGTTGAGACTCTTTCTTTCTTATCCAGGCACAGACACAATATAAGAGGTTCCATATAACCTCTATAGGATGTTGTTATTCCTCCTCTTCTCAGTGCCATAACTTTGCAGAATCAACTCATGCTGGCAAGCAATATGAATTTGTCATTTCCAGAAATTCCAAATTCTTGCAGCATTGATTAATTGATTATTGAATAAACAGGATACTGTGAAAGAGCAGCCAGTGCTCTTCCTGCTATACGTCTAAAGTACTTTCAAATTACTTGAGACTTGGAAAGTTTTGCTCGCTCACATTTTCGGTGGCGTGACGGTGCACTCAGCCAGTCATGTGACAACGGGTCCTGGTTTGGGTCCTGGTGGTGCCTTCAAATGCTGCTAAGTAAATAAGTAGCCTAACTTAGTTGGCGTGAACTGGTCAAAAAAATGGCAAGTGTAGGATCTATGTATAGTTCATTATATATGTGAAATAATTGAAATGAGGAAAAAAAATCATTTGATCTCAATTAAGAAGTTTCTGCGTGATCTAATTTAATAATTATTTAAGTTAAATATTTTCCAATTTTCCAATTTTAAAATCAAGTTGTTACCGTACTTAAGATCAAAGGGGAAACATAGTCAGGGAAAAATTCACAGTAGTTATTTCACAATAGTTTAAGTTTATTAACACTAACCCAGAGTACTCTTACTCTAATATTGACTTACGAGGAACATTTGAGTACAAGGTGCTTTGAGAACAATGTTTCATTATGCTTTCAATTTAAAACAGGAGCCACAGAGGTTTTTTTAATGCGATAATTGTTTAATATTTGAATCAGAGCTTATCCACTCGGACATCCTAAAACGTTAACGTGTGACAATAACGGCTAAAAATAATTATAATCAGTAATTACTGGAGTTAACGTTTTTCCGAAAACGCTGCGTCCATATGAACACAATCAACTTTTTGAGGATCTGAGCATGCATCAAGACTTCATTAATATTACCTCTACATGGTCAACTATGCATCGTAACCTAGATTGCATGGCCCTATTTTGTAATTTGAGGCTACAAATTTACGAGGCGTTCCCAAACGCAACATGCTACTGGCATCCAAGCCAACCAGTGCTGGAGGAGGAGAGCAGAGACACGGCCGAAACTCAGGCTTTCACAGCGCTGAATCTGGTAGAGACAGCAGGCAGGGACAGCATCCACCAGCCGGAGTTTCGAGCGTTCTTTACATCATGGAGCACAAACAAACCATCAACTTTGGAGCCGGACCTGCAAAACTCCCCCCCTCTGTAAGTTGGTATCCCTCTCTTGCTTGTGTAACGTTAATAATATGCGGAAACGCAGAAAAAAAAGCGAGCTAATTGCAAACTGCCTTAAAGCAAATTGCCACTTTATAATTTGTGCAACTGCAGGTGCGTCGCGGACACAATGGCCTTATTTTCCTTTCATTTTCGTAAAGAGAGACACTGTATGAGGAAAAGGACTTTTGGTTTAATGCCATTGTCAGCTTGGCATTTGTCAACAGTGTGTTGAGTTGCATCAGCCTCATTCATTCATGTAGAAACCTGCTCCTTTGTGGTCCACTGGCAGCGGCAGAGAGAACCTCTAGATGGCAGAAGAAACACGCTTAGATGAGAACAAATCACAGCTCCCAGATAACACTGACGCTTCCCGCGAGGTCTTTTCGGTTGGCTGCAGACTTAATGTACTCTGAGTGGTTTGTACTGCTGCCTGCGGGGCTTTGTAGAGCCCAATAAACCCAATGAACTGTAAGGATTTAGTCATGCGGCGTTTAAATGGTCAAAACAAAATAAAAAATTGTAAAACGGAAAGAGACTGACAAGTAAACTCACTGTTGTACAGTTGCAATGCTGATTATCGACTGTTTTAGTGCTTAGGCAAGTTTGTTTTTTGCTATTTTGCAACCCACCAAGATTTTGGCCTTCCAACAGTGTTTCAAAATGTGGTTTAATTTACTCATGCTTAAAAACACTGTAGTTTATCAAATGGCCAGAAATAACAGAATATATACATAACACATGCATAGACTTCTCTTAGCAGTGACTCTGCATTAGTCATCCACTATGAGTCCATTTTCTAGACTAGAAAAACCTTAATGCGATAGCAAAGTTTACGTTTAGGAGCATCAGTTGGTCATTTTATGATTTTTTTTTTTTAGGTCAAATAAGATTTGTGAAGCTAAAATGTGTATTTATTAGTTATTTATAGCAGTCCGATTTATAAGATAGTGATCAGAGGTGCAACACATTTTTAATTTTAATTTACAAACCAACATGTTGGTTAGTAACAAAGACCAAACACATCTTTGTGGTTTCATTAACAGCTGTTTTCTTGTTGCAGTCCAAACTTTATTTTTAGTGCAATGAAGAAAAACATGTCCAGCCACCATCATAGTTTTTGAAGAGATACTTACACGATGTGTTGCAGGTGCTGCTTCAAGCGCAGAATGAGCTCCTAAACTACAGCGGCACTGGCATCAGTGTCCTCGGTGAGTAGAAAAACAGATCAGTACACAAACATGTTAATGTATTGTCTCTAGATTTTTCAGTAAAGGATGACTCTGTTGTGATAGATCTTTTGTGACCTCTTGTTAATTGTGGCCTGTAGCTGACATTTCATACACAGTGTGTGTTTACTGTACTGTGTCCAGATTAATAAACCTTGAGAGATTTCCACATGTCCAGATGTTTCATAGCTGATCACTGCTTCCTCAGTCTCTGGAACCTGTCAAATATTAAATATCACAAATATCACATTTTCATCAAAGGTGAGTGTATGTCATATACAGTGAAATAAAATCACCCAAAATGTTCTTTTTGTACTAGAGATGAGTCACCGATCATCAGACTTCAATAAAATTATCAACAAAACAGAGAGCCTCCTGCGAGAGCTGTTGTAAGTAACTTTTGTTGCTCTGTTGTGTTTCTTCAGATATGCTGCACTATAATCACGCCTCCTAACAAAGGTGTTAATGTTTTTTCTTATAGTTTCAGCTCACAGTACATAACGTGTTGTAATCATAGTCAGACTTCTTTTAATGCATAAACCCTCGTACCCTTTTTTCTTCTTTCATACAACAACGCTAATGACAGGCAAACCGGTCAAACAAGATGGTTGTGCATCTTTCCTTCGAAGTTATTCTTAGACAGTCACATTGCTGTCAATCCGATGGAGACTGATAGAGATGTACAAGAGATAGAGAGATATTTTACCTATCACATTTAAACCACACTAGTGTCTCAGCCGAGTAAAGAGATGCTATTTTCTTCCAAACTGTACCTTTGCTTGGTTTAAGTTTATTGCTGCACGTGATTATGTCTGGATTGCCTTTAACACACACTGGTATTTTTTTTCTCAGAAATATCCCAGACAACTACAAGGTACTGTTCCTGCAGGGTGGTGGGTCTGGACAGTTCAGCAGTGTTCCTCTCAACCTGATTGGTCTTAAGGAGGATAGGTGTGCCGATTACCTGGTGACGGGCACGTGGTCGGCCAAAGCAGCAAAGGAAGCGGAGAAATATGGCAAAGTGAATGTTGTTCACCCAAAACTGGATAGTTACACGAGTAAGTGTGCAGACTGGCAAGTTTTTTCTTTTATTTTTTTTCCTGCCATGACATTAAAAAATGGCAGGAAATTAAAAAAGGAAAAACTAGTTTAAGCAGTAAATAGTCAGTAATTGTTATTCTGACTGCATCAGGACAGTGAGTCTACAAAATCTGGCTGTGTACCCGGGTGGTTGCATAATAAACAATAGGGCCAAGCACCAGTGAAAGACTCTGGTATGCAAGTGGTCATTTCCACATGGTTGGGCGTGATTGGGTTTTCATTGGGGCTCTTGTTTATATTAATATTTAGAATCAACGCTACGGTGCTTTGAGTTACAGTACTGTGCAAAAGTCTTAAGCCACCCTCCATTTCTTTATATTTTGTGCCAGGACAACAGACTTTCTTCTAATTTTTTGCAGCAGTTTTGAGAAGTAGTTTTTCAGGCTTTCTGAAGGTCTTTCAAAGGTTTTTTTTTTTTTTTGAAAATTGGCGGCTTTTTCACTTATTTTCAATTCAGTTACTCCACCTGACCATTTTCAGAGGCGATAATCATTTAAACCTTAAAAAAGCCATGTAACTCCAGGGATTAACCAGTGTTGCATCTACACAAAGCAGTAAAACCTGACAAAGAACAATTTTAATTGAATTATATTTAGTCTCTAGCTGCGTATTGCAAACATACATTTTCTCCCGTTTCTTTAATTGAATCTATGGGAAAAAACAAAGATAACATGACCTTCTTGGGGACACTCCCATACGGCTTAAAATCTAGGACTCTCCACCAATTGCTATCAGAGCTGAAGAAGCTTCTCGGATGAGAGGTGACACGTCTTCAAGGAAACTTAAAGAAGTCCAGACGCTTTTATTTCTGAGCTCCTTAGATTACGATGACCTGGATGAGTGAGAACCTTCACAGACAAAGATAACACTGTTTGACAGACATAAAATTGTATTCTTGTACCAGTAAGCTGATTCCCAAAGTTCTATTATATTGGTATGTCTCGCTACCAATATAGATGTTGGCATATCTCGGTATGGTGTGCAGCGTGTCCTTTAAAAAATTTGAGGAAACTGGAAAAATGGAGGAAAAGAAGTAAGAGGCCTAAAAATCATCTACAGCAGAAAAATAGTATCTGAAAGTCATGACCTTAACAAATGGCAGAAAATCCAACAAAAACCTGACACGAGGTTCGTAGAGATACATCTGGCCCTTCAGCTTATCACTGTTCACCAAAGCATCATCAGAAATGGATACCGTGGAAGGGTAGTTTCCATTTTTCAGCATGGCAGTATTCCCAAATACACATTATTGAAGCAGTGTGGGATCATCTTGAAAGTGAGCAAAATAAAAGGCAGCCAACATCCAAAAAAAAGTTTTGGATGTCCTTCAGGAAACCTGGAGAACTATTCCTGAAGACTACTTGAAGAAATTACAAGAAAGCTTGCCTAAGAGCCTTCTTTACCTGATACGACTTTCTTCACATTCTGCTATCGCCATACAGTTATATTTTAATAAGTTTTTGATTGCTCTCACTGTGCTGCTAGCATGGCTATAGATGCTTTGTTAGTCTTGTTTTGATTTTATTATGCTGTTTTTGTGTGTGTGTGTAGAAATCCCTGACCCCAGCAGCTGGACCCTGAACCCCTCAGCCTCCTATGTGTACTACTGCTCCAATGAGACAGTCCATGGTGTTGAATATAACTTTACCCCAGAAACTAATGGGGTGGTCTTGGTGAGCGACATGTCCTCCAACTTCCTGTCCCGACCTGTGGACGTCTCTAAGGTGAGCTGGAAAAATGAGCTGGAAAAATGTATATATTTAGCTCTTGTGCCCCTGGGACCTTGTTCTTAAATATGTATTTAAATTCTGTATTCATATATTGGCTACCAGGGAATTTTGAGTGGGGAACATGTCCAGAAGTTCTTAGCTTCCTTTTGAACTTATAAGTTCCCTCTCGCCAAAGCAAAGGCATTTTTTTTGTCCCAAAGTAGACCCGTAGTTGTAGGCAAGGCTGTATTTATTGTGCTCTCCTGCATTCTGCAGTTTGGGCTCATTTTCGCTGGGGCTCAGAAGAATGTGGGCTGTGCCGGTGTAACCGTGGTCATTGTGCGAGAGGACTTGCTAGGTCACGCTCTGAAAGAGTGTCCCATTGTCCTGGACTACAAGGTGCAGGCTGAGATGAACTCCCTGTATAACACACCCCCATGTTTCAGGTAAAAACTCACCAGTGTAAGAAGCTTGTCTTTATCCTCCAGACTGAAGATGATCAATATGTCAATTTGTCACAAACTTTAATCTTTTTCATCACTGGGTTCAGCATCTACATCATGAGCCTGGTTCTGGAGTGGATAAAGAACAATGGCGGCAGTGCTGCCATGGAGATGCTCAACAAGCAGAAGTCCTCCATGATTTATGACATCATCAATGCTTCTAATGGTTTCTATGTGTAAGTATCACATCGGCATTTAAATACAAGAATTCAGAGGAAAAAACAAAATGATAATGAAAAAATGGGTCAGGAAGTAAAACTCTACCAAACCTACATATTAGTAGTGAAATAAGGAGTTCAAACCAGAGCTGTTTGCTGTGTCCACCTGCTCAGGTGTCCTGTAGACACAGCCTGTCGGAGCCGGATGAATGTACCATTTCGTGTGGGGAAGAAAGAGGGAAATGAAGCCTTGGAAAAGGAATTTCTGGATGGTGCTTCCAAACGTGGAATGATCTCACTGAAAGGACACAGGTTAGTTTGACAAACATGTTGTGTGTATAGTGTTGCTCAATTAAATCTGTTTTTTATATGTAGATTTCGCAACCTAGTAGAATTAATTTCCCTTTTAAGGTTATAGAAACAGGGTAGCACATTGGTTAGTGCTAGTGCTTGGGACCTGGACTAACTGACAATTCAAAATTGGTGGTTGGTGTGAATATGATTTGAATGGTTCTCTGTATTGGCCCTGTAATAGACTGGTGATCTGTCCACATTAAAGCCTGACTCTTACCTCATAACTACTAGGATGGAACAAGCAGACCCCATGGGTGGAAGTGGAAGACAATAACTTTAGCCAGGAGCACAGATGTTGGATTTGTTTTCTATTTTTGTAGAGACAGAGAAGGCAGTGTATGAAACACACTTTTTTTTTTTCTCCCCCTGCAGGTCAGTTGGAGGAATCCGCGCATCGCTGTACAACGCTGTAACACTGGAGGACACTAAAGCACTCGCTGAGTACATGAAGGAGTTTGTCAAAGAGCACCAATGAAGCCTGCAATACCGAACGTTGGCTGATCCCAGAGGGGCAGTTTCATTATGTTAATACAGTTTTTCAAAGAGGAAAAAAACAACAATTTGTAACTCTTCTTTTAATCTTGTTGAGATCCACGTTGGATGTGAAAGTTGCACCTTTTTACAGCCTGACATTGTTCCTAATAAGCTACTGCCTTTGCTAGTTATATATGTGTTAACATAGCCAGAAAACGAATTAAAAATAGTAATTCTAACAGTACTTATATGTGTAAATGTTCCAGGTGAATCTTGTTATTTGTAAAAACTGTACTTACATTCCAGTAAAAATTAACTTGGCATTACTTTCATTTTGCAGTTGTTTATTTTTTTAAGCTACTTTTTTTCTTCTTTTTTAAAACTGCTTTGCAGTGCTGGTGTTTGGTTTTTTTTTTCTGTTTTAGGAACTTTGTTAAGAATTGTTTGGGGGAAAAAATCACTTGTTCAGGGGAGAAGGCAGAAACAGAAAATTGGGGTATATAAAGCAAATTAACCTTTTGCATATCTAAAAAGTCTTAACCAGGGACAGCCTATATCTTTTTACACTTCATCAGTGAGAGATTAAGGGAAAAAAATTGACATCATAAACACACATAAAGCTATGTTAGCCAGGAAAGAATCAGTTTTGAATCACCCCATCACCCCTGCAGTAACATCATTTAATCAAATAGTGCAACAATTTACTCTTAAGTAACGATGTGCAGTGCAGCCATAAGCAGAGTTACTCTTTTGCCTGTGAGGTTAAACAGTCACGTACTTCTAACTGGCTGCTAAAAGCAAGAGCAGCTCCGTATGTAGGAGTTAACAGGTCTATATGAGGACTGTGTCATTATCAGAGAGACTGGGCTCCATGTGGGTGTCCAGAGGCCTGTTCATTGCCGCCTTTGCCCCACTAACGTCTATCGGCACGGCACTGCAGTGCATTTAACCCTGACCTTTGACATATGGGGAAAATGAGAATTATATTATAGCAATAGATTGTGTAATGTATCCATAGGCCAACTAAAATAAATTTAAATGTAGTCTTGGTTTACAGGGACTGAAAATGATTTTTAGTTGAACATGAATCGTGTAAACTGTGCATAGCTAGAATGTGCTATGACTCTAAAATCTTCCAGATTTTTTAACCCCTCCATAAAATCTGCAAACAGCAACTGTGACCTAATAAGCTCTATGAAAGCTCACCAAACAAGAGAGGGGAAAACACATTAAGAAAAATTATTCACATTATAAGAATAAAAACAAAACTGATTTAAACAGATTCAGCATTAAGACAAACAGATTCTAGTATTTTTCAGCAGCCAAGTTTAAAGCAGACAGTTGTATCTTCTTTCCACTGGTACTATTGACTCTTACAAAAGGGTAGGGGATAAAGATTTCAGGAGTAGGTCTCGTCGATGTAGCCTGGACATCGTAGGCATCGATCTCTTAAGCAAAAAAAGAAGAAGAAAAATCTGAAATAGGAAGGAAGAAGAGATCTTAAAAAGAACTGTGTTTTTTTTCACCTATGTGTATTGTTGCCTATAAACATCAACAAAATAAAACTAGATGTTTTAGCACCAAATATCCTCTAGGTGGAAGTGTTCATCAAGAAACTTATTTTGCATAATCCAGGCATGATTGAATGGAGTCTTTCAAGCTTTGCCCATCCCATTTAATTATTAGGCTTTAGTGATATGTTATTTTGATGTAATCACACTGCCA
Organism: Oreochromis niloticus; assembly: GCF_001858045.2. Lineage (NCBI taxonomy): Eukaryota > Metazoa > Chordata > Actinopteri > Cichliformes > Cichlidae > Oreochromis > Oreochromis niloticus. The sequence continues at coordinate 27,192,443 of NC_031977.2, forward strand.
AGATTGGCATATTACACAACAAAAATTATAGTGTTATTATGATATTGTGGCACAAAAGAATAGAGACAACTGAAACAAGTAATTTTTCCTAATAACTCTCCTCAGAAAAAGAATCTGGATTATAGTCTTGTTCTCCTGTCGAGGCGCAAACACATGCATGCGTAAATGCATGTTCATGGTGTTGTTTACTCTCTTAAGGTCAACTGAGCATCACAGGTGAAGCATTCGGTGAAGCATCCACAGCTGAAGAAAGAAAGAATACATCTCTACTTCATAGTGCATGGAACCCTGAAAGTAATTCAATTCAATTTTATTTATACAGTGCCAAATCACAACAACTGTCGCCTCAAGATGCTTTATATTGTAAGGTAGACCCTACAATAATACATATACAGAAAAACCCAACAATCATATGACCCCCTATGATCAAGCTCTTTGGCGACAGTGGAAAGGAAAAACTCCCTTTTCACAGCAGGAAATCTCCGGCAGAACCAGGCTCAGGGAGGGGCGGGGCCTCACCGGTTGGGGTGAGAGAAGGAAGATAGGATAAAAAAAGTAATAAGTTCTTCAGGAATTGTTCTCCAGGCTTCCTGAAGAAAAAGTACATCAGTATTAGACACAATAAACATGTTTATTTACAGTTATTGCTGTAAGATGCATAAGATAATTCATATTCCAGGAGGGGAACATTTCAGTTCATAAACAGGGATAACTCTCTCTCCTTTTATTCTAAGTTACATTTATTACATAATCATTGTGAGGTTAGTACTTTTATCTTTGTACTTCAAAAGACAGCCTTATAATGATGCACGATACTGCAAACTCCTTTTTGTAAAATTAAGATCATTTAGTTATTTTATGTATTATATATATACCGCACCTTGCAAATGTTTTAAGAACAGGGATATAGAAGATTTGTTGAAATGAGGGGCAGGGATCGCTCAGTAGGTAGAGTAGTTGCCCCATGATTGGAAGGTCGTGGGTTCGACTCCACTGAACGGCTACCCTGAGGTACCCCTGAGCAAGGTACAGTCCCTACAAACTGCTCCCTGGGCGCTGCGTTGGTGGCTGCCCACTGCTTCACTAGGTGACTGGGTTAAATGCAGAGGAGTAATTTCTCTACGGGGACTAACATATACACATTATTATTATTATAGCAAACAATCATTTTTTCGTAAGTCTAAATCTATTTCTTATTTGTATTTTTAATACAGAGTCAATTTCAATAACTAAAAAAAAAAATATTTATAACATCATTTTTGAAAACATCCTCACTTTAACTTTAGTGCCTTGAACCTTTGCACAGAACCGTATCTCTGAAAGCTATCCAGGATGAAGTGCAAGAGCTGAAGCTGTGTTTCAGAGTCCACCTGGTGACCACTGAAAAAAAATCAACTTGCCACTTTCTTACTTTCATTTTGAAATGTAATGAAACACAAGGCAAAGTTGATCCAGGAGTTATTATTTTATATAACATCCCAGGTGATTCTTTCCAAAAAGTAATTTTGGCTGTTAGCAAATATCAATACCAAAAGCAGGGGAGAAAGTCTGAATGCTGCTGTTGACTGTGGCTCTCCGGGGTGGGAGATGTTGGACCTGCTGCTAAGGTTTGTGTGCTGAGAGGTAAAAATTATCTACCTGAGTGAGGTATTGCTTTAAGTCAGCCCTGTCAGTATAATAGGAAACTGCCTTAAATCTTTCTTTACATTTCCACCTTCAGCTTAAGACGACGTAAGTCTTTCAGCTTTTAATAATTTACAGTTATTTTCAGTTTTTGCTTTGAAGATCACAGTAATGATGTCATGTCCCCATTAGCTGCAGGTATCATCCTTGTTTTTCTCTAGAGATCAATTGACTTTTGCTAATTGCAGAGGCCATCTGAGCTCTGACACTTGGTCACTGAGCATTAGTGTTTAATTAGGCTACTTTTGTTTTCAGCATATTTATTGTGTGATTATGTTTCTAGTTTTACTTAGGTACTGGCTGTAGAAGGAAACTTAGAGGCACACATTTGAAGGAAACATCAAGGTATGTACTATTTTGATGGCAAGCTATCACATGTATATCAAGTTTATGCTATATTAGGAAAAAATGAGCACAGAATGCAGGACACAGGAGGCCACACTGCAAAAACAAAAGTGAGCTTTAATGTAAAGCTGATTTAGTGGAGGGGGGGAAAGTGCAAGAAAACACAAAAATAAGAACAAGCACAAGGAAGAACACTGGTAAAGAACACGGGTAAGCATACACACTGACAAACAATGATGAGAAGGGCAGGGCTATAAATAGGCAATGCAGAAAACTAATTGACTCAACACAGGGGAAACTAATGCGGGCAGGGCAAACAAACACAAAAGGCTGGAAAGAAATGACGACAGAGTGTAAAAGGCTGAGACAAGCAAGGTAAGAGAGAAAACTAGAGAGAAAACACAAAAAATAACCAAAGTTCAACAAAAAAAAACGGGACACAGTAACAATATAACTATCAAACAGATGCTGAAAAGAGGTTGAAATACAAAATATTACTGATTTGCTTGGAAATTAATATTGATTTGCTTAGAAAAGGAAATACGAATATCTTTAATAATGCAAGCGTTTGGTGAAATATTTGAAAGTCCATGTGATTGGGTTTTAAATTTCTGTTTGGGCTCAAGTACAATAATATCAACCGTTGCCTGAAGCAAGAAAGGTAGTGTAAATAATGCAAAGGGATCAGTGAGAGACATTTCCTTTCTGTATCTGTGTGTCTACAACATGAGTTATGTTTCTGAAATGAAAAACTGAACAGATCTCTTATTGCAAATCCAAGAGACCTTTAAACCTTGCAAAGCACTTGGGACTAAAGCTTTAGGGAAAAAAATGAAACAAATCCAGAGATGTAAATTCAAAAAGGGATGAGAAGGCTTTCCCCTTGAAATCCCCTGAAAACACAGTCTGTGATGGACATACACTCACCGGACAGGTTTTTAGGTACCTGTTCAGACACCCTTTGGCCTTCTGAACTGAGGTAATTTTTAATGTCATAGATTCAACACGTTGCAGGAAACATTCCTCATTTGACTACTGAGTGTCATCTTGAAGAAACCAGTGTGAGATGATCTTTATGAGCTTTGCGACATGGTGCGTTATATATATTGATGCAAAGCAGAATGGATCCATGCTTTCATGTTGTTTATGCCAAATTTTTACCGTTCTGTCAGAGTGATACAATAAAAGTTGAGATATTTTTAGTATCAGAGTTTTCCCAGTTGCCTCCGTTGTAATTCACGTAAACTCATTTTCTTAGCTGACAGAAACTGCACCTTGTGTGGTCTTCTGCTTGTAGACCAACTACTTACAAGTTTGACATGTTGTGCTTTTACACTTCTGTATACTTTGATTGCAATGACAGTTACTGCCCTCCTACCAGCTCGAAGCAGTGTAGTCATTTTCCTCTGACCTCTGACATCATCAGGAACTCTTGTTTCATTGGATATTTTGTCTTTTTCAGACCACTCTCTAAACCCTACATATGGTTGTTTGGGAAAATTCCAGTAGATCAACAGCTTCTGGAATATTTAGACCAGCCCACCTGACACAAACAACAATCAGTATAATGTAATATAATGTATGTCTGTGAAGGTTCTCAGTCATCCAGGTCATCGTAGTCTAAGGAACTTGGAAACAAAAGCGTCTGGACATCTTTAAGTAATATAATGTAAATCACCTTTCTGCCAAATTCTGATGATAGCCTTGAACTTCAGCAGGCCAATATTACTCTGTCTATAGGGTAATTGCACTCTATTGCTGTCAAATTACTGGCAAATTAGGTGTTAACGAGCAGTTATATGGATGTACCCTAATAAAGTTGCCAGTGAGTGTATCCCCAGTTGTCTGAAAACTGAAGCTATCTATCTATCTCAGCTCAGGATCACTAGTTTAAAAAGCTGAGGCATACAACATATTTTGTGTAGGAGTGTAGAGTGTTTGCCTGTAAAATGAGCTATATTAATTTGAAATACATAAATATATACTGCTACAATACTGCTTCAGTCATACTTTACGAAAGCTATAATATGTTACATGTTGTTAAATTAAGCTCATTTCAACAAATCTTCTATATCTCAGTAAAACTATATATGAAAATAGATGTCTGAGCTAACATAGCATTATGCCATATATTCTTTCCAGTGAAGATTCTGCTCTTTTGTCTTTATCAGGTGACAGTTCTTTATACTCTGCCTTCTGCCAAGATGCCACATAGATTCTGACAAAATACCTAACCTCTCAGTAATTTTCCTAAAAATATTGTCCACGACCCTGCTGCAGATCCACCTGAAAGCTGAAAAAAGCAAGTGAGAGATAAGAAGAGGTAGAGGGGCTTTGAAATGCCAGTAGAGTTATAGCAGAGATGGGAGGTTGTGACAGGATTGTGTGGTGATTCTCGTCCTGTCAAGCCCACTAATGTCGAGGTAATGCCGCCGGCAGGCTGCAGTAAGACGGTGATAATGAAAAACACCAGGGAAGACAATATCAAATGGCTCCTCTACATCCTACAGTGCAGATTAGTCGACACAAAAGTAGGGTGGTAGCAGCAGAGGAGGCAGAGGCAGGCTTTAGTGCTGCTGATTGAGTCTCATGTCAAGAGCTCCATGCTTCTAGCATGAAAAGTTACTGTGACTGACATTCTTTATACAGTCAGACCCACACATACACACTCCGTTTGCACTGCCTCAGAATCTGTCTTCTATAGATACTGTATATGCTACCTGCCTTAAGAGGAACATCACTGAATTTCGAATGTATACTTGAAGTTTATTCCTTTTCCTTGGATCTGCTCAGTGTGCACTGCAGAACCTTTAGTACAATTTTAAAGATTGCGTTTCTCCCCAGAATTTATGTTGCCACAACACTGCACACAGAGGAAAAAGTCTGCTCAGGTAGCTGATAGCTGGAAGAGAACAGAATACAGATTTTATGTAGCCTATGTATTTATGCTTTTGATTATTTGGTTCTTTTGGCAGGGTGATAAGCTTAAGAAACAACACTGATATATAAAGGTTAAATGAAATATTTCAAACACTGGCCATACTATTCTCTTGTTTCCTTTCCAGTTTTCAAGTACACCAGTCCAATTCACAGGAAAGACAATTGTCTGCATATTTAAAATGAAGGAGTTTGTGCAAAATTGTTCCTGCAAGGTTGATAACAACACAAAATACGCTTGTGTTTAATGATAAAGTTCAGAGTTTGAGACCAACATTCACAAAGCAGCTATAATTTTGAATTGGGCAAAGGTTTTTGATGATAATGGGACATCTGCCACCACTCAGATGCCACAGAAAGAAAGGATTTTCATTTCAAATTTATTTTAATGCTGCACAACAAACCTGGACCTCAAACCTGTACAAACTAAATAAATTTGCAGGAGGAAACAGTATTTTTGCTTTTAATTTCAGCTACTTTAAAGGCATAGCAGTGTGTGACTTTTAGTTTTTCTACTGCTCTGGTGCTTAATGAACTACAACAACAAAAAACAATTGTACTTACAGCTTTAGAATGACTCCCATTATCCCTTTTGTTTTTGGATGAAATGTCTCAAGTGTGTTGGGCGGCGGCCAGGAGCGGAGGCCCTGGCGGACTGATCCCCGGCTGCCAAGACTGGCAATAGGGACATGGAATGTCACCTCTCTGGTGGGGAAGGAGCCTGAGTTAGTGCGTGAGGTTGAGAGGTACCGGCTAGATATAGTCGGGCTCACCTCTACGCATGGCTTGGGCTCTGGAACCAGTCTCCTGGAGAGGGGCTGGACTCTGTCTCAGTCTGGAGTTGCCCCTGGTGAGAGGCGGCGGGCTGGGGTGGGTATTCTAATATCCCTCGGCTTGCTGCCGGTACGTTGGGGTTTTTCCCGGTGGATGAGAGGGTTTGTTCCCTGCGCCTTAGGGTCGGGGAACGGGTCCTGACTGTCATCTGCGCTTATGCGCCGAGTGGCAGTTCAGAGTACCCAGCCTTCTTAGAGTCCCTGGGGGGGGTGCTGGAAGGTGCCCCATCTGGAGACTCTGTTGTCCTGCTGGGAGACTTCAATGCTCACGTGGGTAACAACAGCGAGACCTGGAGGGGCGTGATTGGGAGGAACGGCCTCCCTGATCTGAATCCGAGCGGTGTTTTGTTATTGGACTTCTGTGCAAATCACAGTTTGGCCATAACGAACACCTTGTTCGAACATAAGAGTGTCCATAAGTGCACGTGGCACCAGGACGCTCTAGGCCGCAGGTCGATGATCGATTTTGTAATCGTATCACCAGACCTGCGACCATATGTTCTGGACACTCGGGTAAAGAGAGGGGCTGAGCTGTCAACTGATCACCACCTGGTGGTGAGTTGGATCAGGTGGCGGGGAAGGACGCTGGACAGACCCGGTGCACCTAAACGCGTAGTGAGGGTGTGCTGGGAACGTCTAGCAGAGGCCCCAGTCCGCGAGATCTTCAACGCACACCTCCGGCAGAGCTTCAACAGCATTCCGAGGGAGACTGGGGACATTGAGTCCGAATGGACCATGTTCAGCGTCTCCATCGCCGAAGCTGCTGCATTGAGCTGCGGCCGCAAGGTGGTTGGTGCCTGCCGTGGTGGTAATCCCCGAACCAAATGGTGGACACCAGAGGTGAAGGGAGCCACCAGGCTGAAGAAGGAGTCCTATCGGGCTTGGTTAGCCTGTGGGACTCCGGAGGCAGCCGACAGGTATCGACAGGCCAAGCGGAATGCGGCTCGGGCAGTGGCTGAAGCAAAAACTCGGGTGTGGGAGGAGTTCGGAGAGGCCATGGAAAAAGACTTTCGGACTGCCTCGAAGAGATTCTGGCAAACCGTCAGGCGTCTCAGGAGGGGAAAGCGGTGCTCTACCTGCACTGTGTATAGTGCTGGCGGAGCGCTGCTGACATCAACTGAGAAAATTGTCAGGCGGTGGAAGGAATACTTCGAGGACCTCCTTAATCCCACTGACACGTCTTCCGAGGAGGAAGCAGAGTCTGGGGATGAGGGGAATGACCCGCCAATTTCCGGGAGCGAGGTCACTGAGGCAGTTAAACAACTCCTTGGTGGCAGAGCCCCTGGTGTTGATGAAGGCACTGGACGTTGTAGGGCTGTCCTGGTTGACACGCCTCTACAATGTTGCGTGGAGATCAGGGGCAGTACCCCTGGATTGGCAGACCGGGGTGGTGGTCCCCATCTTTAAGAAGGGAGACCGGAGGGTGTGTTCCAACTACAGGGGGATCACACTCCTCAGCCTCCCTGGGAAAGTCTATGCCAGGGTGCTGGAAAGGAGAGTTCGTCCGCTAGTCGAACCTCGGATACAGGAGGAACAATGCGGTTTTCGTCCTGGTCGCGGAACACTGGACCAGCTCTTTATCCTCTCAAGGATACTTGAGGGTGCATGGGAGTTTGCCCAACCAGTCTACATGTGTTTTGTGGACTTGGAGAAGGCATTCGACCGTGTCCCTCGGGGTGTCCTGTGGGAGGTGTTGCGGGAGTATGGGGTGTCTGGCCCATTGCTACGGGCCATTCGATCCCTATACAACCGTTGCAAGAGTTTGGTTCGCATTGCCGGCAATAAGTCGGACTCGTTCCCGGTGGGTGATTGGCTCCGCCAGGGCTGCCCTTTGTCACCGGTTCTGTTCATAATTTTTATGGACAGGATTTCTAGGCGCAGCCAAGTGGCAGAGGGCTTTCGCTTCGGTGGCCTCAGAATCTCATCTCTGCTTTTTGCGGATGATGTGGTTCTGTTGGCTTCATCAGGTGAAGGCCTTCAGCTCGCACTGGAACGGTTCGCAGCCGAGTGTGAAGCAGCGGGAATGAGGATCAGCACCTCCAAATCTGAGGCCATGGTTCTCAGCCGGAAAAGGGTGGAGTGCCCACTCCGGGTCGGGGATGAGTTCCTGCCCCAAGTGGAGGAGTTCAAGTATCTCGGGGTCTTGTTCGCGAGTGATGAGAGAAGGGAGCCGGAGATCGACAGACGGATTGGTGCTGCGGCTGCAGTGATGCGGACGCTGCACCGGTCCGTCGTGGTGAAGAGGGAGCTGAGTGTAAAAGCGAAGCTCTCAATTTACCGGTCGATCTACGTCCCTACCCTCACCTATGGCCACGAGCTGTGGGTAGTGACCGAAAGAACGAGATCGCGGATACAAGCGGCAGAAATGAGCTTCCTCCGAAGGGTGGCTGGCCTCTCCCTTAGAGATAGGGTGAGAAGTTCGGCCATCCGGGAGGGGCTCAGAGTAGAGCCGCTGCTCCTCCACATCGAAAGGAGCCAGTTGAGGTGGTTCGGGCATCTGACAAGGATGCCTCCTGGGCGCCTCCTGGGTGAGGTGTTCCGGGCATGTCCCACCGGGAGGAGGCCCCGGGGCAGACCCAGGACACGCTGGAGAGATTATATCTCTCGGCTGGCCTGGGAACGCCTTGGTGTTCCCCCGGATAAGCTGGAGGAGGTGGCTGGGGAGAGGGAGGTCTGGGCTTCTCTGCTTAGGCTGCTGCCCCCGCGACCCGGCCTCGGATAAAGTGGATGAAGATGGATGGATGGATGGATGTCTCAAGAACTTCTAGGCCTTGCACACATGTTTACATTTTTTGCTAGTTAGTTAGTTAACTAGCTAGCACGATTGTTGATAGCGATCCTCCACCTACTGGCTGAATAGTGCATGGTAGCATTTTACACTGCACATTTTTGGTGGTTATGAGGACACCATTCTGGTAGGTGTGCTGTACACTTCATCTAGCCTACTGGAAATGTAAAGGGACTGGTGGTGATAGAGGCAGTAGTGCTAGAATTTATGGCTTAAAACTTGGCCAACATAGCCTGGTTTTAATCATTTAGGCTACTCTTAAAAACGGCTTTTAAACACCAAGTACCAGCATTCATTATGCTAATTGAGGTAATTACATTTTTTTATGGTAACATACTAAATAGTGACTGTAGTAAGCACTGCAACAGCCCAACGTATGCTAGGAACATGTAAGAAAATACCATGTACAAATCACTCAGTGATCACTCACTCAAAATGAATAAATTAACTTGAATTAAAATGGTTATTTTATTGTTTTGTGCACTTAATCTCAAAATTAATCATTTTTTGCAGGATTAATCTTTTGTCTTATTTGTAACAGTGTTTCATTTTCCATATGTATATCATATTCTCTAAAGGTCCGTCCTCAGTATCATCTGATAATGTTGCTGATTGGAGTAGGCTGCACTGCTAAGAATCATATGACCCATCTTTATGTTAGATTGGACACAGCCTGAAGTGGTAAATCCGCCTAAATGGAGAGAGCTAATGACCACTGTTGTGATTATCTTTGACTGGCGTTTAGGTTTTGTACAGCCAGCTAAGGGAAAGAATGCCCAGCCGTGTTGAACTTTATTTCTGAGATACCCCACAAGAATCCAGAATTGAACCTACAAATTCACATTTTTTTGGATACAAACTTGTCATTCAACATATAATAATAATAATAATGGATTGCATTTCTATAGCGCTTTTCGGGACCCCTCAAAGCACTTTACAATACCACTATTCATTCACTCTCACATTCACACACCGGTGAAGGCAAGCTACAGTTGTAGCCACAGCTGCCCTGGGGCAGACTGACAGAGGCGAGGCTGCCATATCGCGCCATCGGCCCCTCTGGCCAACACCAGTAGGCGGTAGGTGAAGTGTCTTGCCCAAGGACACAACGATCGAGACTGTCCGAGCCGGGGCTTGAACCGGCAACCTTCCGATTACAAGACGAACACCCAAGTCTTGAGCCACGAGCGCCCCTATATAAACACACTATATTGCATTTCTGTGGAAAATTCATCCTCAAAAATTGCGCTGTGAAAAAAATTATATAATTACTAAGATAAGGCGATAATGAGCTGGTCCTGATGTTTGGTCCAGAAGTTGAAGCTATATTAAGGATGCGTTCTTACATATTTTACGATGTCAATGCGACATTTTGAACTCTTGTTGACAGAGTTGGGACGACATCCAAGGAAGTGAGAAATCATTTTTGTGTGTAGAGAGCAGATGTGTAGCTATTTGTCTGAGGTAAAATAGTATTATTTTAATATTTTTATATATCAGTTTTAAGCCACAGGGTAATGGTTACCAAATGCAGTGGTTGGTCATATCTGTTTATTTGGAGCAGAACAGATAGAACAGCAGAAAAATCAAGGTTAGTTCTAAAGAATCAATACCACAAATTCATTAAGCACCCATTAAGAATGGGTAAATATGAAAAACATTTTAATGCAGGAAATATTTGCATTGATTTATATTTCCAGTATTTAAAGGCCTTTAGACCATGAACCTTTGTACTTTTGCAGTAAAGAAATCCCTTGAAGCCTGTCATACTACTTTTTATAACAACATCCATGTGACTCACTGGCTGATTTAGTTCCATTTGCCGATTGTTTTACCTATAAAAAAAAAGCTGTCTGATGAATACATACAGGATGGCTTTTTTTTTTTTTTTTTACATCTAGTATGTATTTATTACTTCTATAAGCTTGCTCTTACAGCCTCAACCATGCCTGATAATTAAACATGACCAGAACTGCACGTCTCTTCCCTGCCTGTTATTATTTAGTGAGCCCATAAAGCTGAATGTCCTTTATGCAACAGTTCATTTAAAGGCCACGCTGGTAATGAAAAGGAAAATGAAGGAAACTAAAAAAGAAAAAAAAAACCTTGAAACTGAAGGACACCATTTTTACCAGCTGTGGCAGCGTGGCTGTTATTATTTTCAGCTTGTGAATTTGTGTGTGTGTTACTTTTACAAAACGGGGTCTTGGAGACACCAACTGTACCAGGAACTACACAAATATGATTTTAAACTCTTTGATAAATGTTTATACGTTTTTCTGTAAATGGATTTAGCGATATTGCCGGAACCACGCAACATGCTGTCATGAAACGCTTCAGGTAGCTGCTGTTAAAATGAAGGCCCAGCTCAACATCTCATGTCTCTTCAGTGATCATCGTAGAACCTCTAGCTCCCTTTCTTTCTCTTTAACTATTGTGTCTTCAGTCCATTTAGTTTCTTTTTCTTTTACTCCATTCATTCTTTATTTAAGATCCTTTGTTGTTTTTCATGTCTCTGCCTTCCTACTCTTGTCTAATCTTAGTCTTATTTCTCTTCACTTTCTTTTCAGATCCTCATATCCACATCATCTCTCTTCTTCCCTCCAACACCATCTAATATATTTCTGTCTCAGCTGAATCTCCTTCCCAGCTTTCGTTTTCTGTGCCTGTGTATGTGTGTGTATGTCTGTCTCCCTCGTAAACTCATTGCTCCACAAGGCTAATCTTGTTAGCACCAAATGCGCCATGTTCCGCTAGCTCCTCTTAATTGCTGTTGTGTTATTAATGAGTGGGGAGCGGGGAAATCACTCTTAATTAGCTTGTCTCATTCGGCAGGCATCTCCAGTGAAGCAGTGGCGACGGCGCTCAGGCACAAACACACTGGGGATAATTAAAGCACTTCACTTGTCGGAGTATTTATCTAAACCAAAGAGCAACAAGCCGTTCCTGCAATTAGCCTTGTCATTCATTACCAGCAGAGTGCCATTCATTTGAGTGTTACATTGTCATTTTGCCATTCATCCAATCTGAACCATCTAGGTGCAAGTGCTTAACTCATTCAAAATCATGGCATGGCCTCAATGCACATTTGGCTTGTGCTGAGTCACTTGCTATATGTGGAAGCCACATTACTGTGATAAATTAAGTTATAGTAATGCATGAAATCAGGTTACGAATGTATTAAATTCTGATTATTCAAAATGAATACATTTTTCCTATTCCTTTACTGTATTTTACCATTGTAATCCAAACCTTTCTGCTGAAAAAAACAAAAACAGGTTTACATGAACAAACAGCTGTTTGAAGATAGATGGTGATCTGTCCAATCTGTACCTCACATCTTGCCCTTTGACTGCAACTAACTCAAACTCAAAGTGATAACATTGTGCAAATAGAGACCAATGAAGACCAAACCCCTGAACATATTGTGTCATTATAAAACATGTAAAGGTAGCTCATATGGTGAATTACAAATACATTACAAATGAAAAGAATGGGTCCACTGGTCCACTTTCTCCAATACTCAGTAGGTCAGACTATACCCATTTTTGAGCTTGACTTTCATTTTAAGTTTATCTGTACAGCTGTTTTGTGACCATCTAATAAAGGTTAAATAAAAACCCCAAAATAAAACAAAAAAAAATACACTAATTAAAAATTTAAAGAAGCTTGAAAGACACTTCCTCTCTGGAAGTCTGTCTCTGACCACGCCCTCATGTCCATCTGTGATCTTACTGCATTTATCCGCAGAAAGCAAACATTAACTTCAGTGTCCGACAGTTCCCAGACACTGAGGACTCTTTAGTGAAAGAGTCCTCAGTGTCACATCTCGTGTCCTCAGAGGAGTTTTTTTGGCCTCACCAGCACCTGATGCTCTAATAAGATTTATTTCCCTGTGACTTTAACCTTTTTGCTAAAATGACATCCTAATTAAATAGTTACCATTTGATACAGTGGATGAGTTCCAGCACACATTGCAAGTCTAGTGCACCGCAGTACAATATTGGCAAAGTAAATCATTTATAAAGGAAAATCAGAAAAAAATAGACCAGCTTTTAACTTTTATTCGTAGAGTAGTAAGCCTTACATTTTCAGGTCTTCATGCTTGAATACCAGCAGTCTACGTATTCCTTAGCAGAATAAGTCTCTGCTCTGGCCTGGTGTCACGTTTTCAGATGTTTTGTTTGCCGCAAATGTCTCTTTCAAACATCCACTCCAATGGACACTTCTCTTGTTCTTTTCATTATTCCACACGTCTCATGGCTTGAAAGCTTGTTCCCTTGTCGAGTCTGGCCAATGAGAGCCAGCAAAGCATGAAAGGTCCTGTAAGCGGTTTTGCTGGAAAATGGGGCTGATCGGGTCGGCTGTGACTCAGGACTTTGAGCTGGTTGTCCGCTAAAAGGCAAGTCAGTGGTTTGTTCCTCAGCTCCTCTATTCTGCTGGTTTCCATTCATGATAGGAAAGGAGCTGGCAGTGCTCTATGGCACAGGTTAGTCTGTTTTTCATATTTTGCTATTTTAGCATTAGGTTTCTTACACCCACTTGACCTGTAAAACCAGCTATTTGAAGCCTTCTCTACAAATTCGAAATACTTGATACTTGCTTATTTCACCCAGTGTTAAACTGTGCTTGAATCTGTTGCCCTGTAAGCTACACATCATCCAACTTGCTGACTCTGAAACCTCTTTTCTGACTTTTGTGGCTTTAGATTTGCGTGAGCTCTTCCTGTCAGTTTTCCACTCTTTCCAGAAAATATTGTGTTTAGGACAGAGAATAGGTTTTCTTTAGCATTCATCTAAAGGAAAGGATATTTACACGGGCAACATGTTAGTATACGGTCATGTTAGCAATAGACACGACTCTCTCCAGACATATAGTGCCCATAATTGGTTCAGAGACTATGACACAAATTTTTTACAGTCTGGGATTTTTAAAGCTATCAGCAAACACTGGTGCACTTCAAAGAATTGTGTGGATTAACTCTAAAGGCTTAATTTACTACCACTGCTGCAAAAAAAGCTCCAAGTTGGCTAACTGAATACAATTTTGGGGGGTATGTGTAACTGATCAAAATTCTGGAGCTATTTTCCTCGATTCTACAGCTCACAGAAGGAAAAAACAATCTGTAACTGTGTCTATGAGTGTAAATGAAAGCACCTATCTTTGTCTCCGTGTGACCCTGACATGTTCTCGTATGATGAAAGACCAGTGACAGTGCATTAAGACAAATTTAATTTGCACCTACAGCTGAGTGAGATGAGGGAGGGAACTCTTATTGGGCACGACTAATTGCTGCCTGGGGATCTGTGTTCGTGTGTACCTGTGTGTGTATACTGTGTGTCCCCGGCTGCGTCTCTGCCAATATAAACAGTTTAGTGAATATTTAATGCATGTGTTTGTCTGTGTGTGCCTGTCAGTGTGTGATAACAGAATGTCAGCAAAGACAGAAGAGTTAATGAGGCCTTTTTTTGCCATGAGGAGTGGATTGGACAAGGTGCACACAGCTCTGTGAGCACTATTTCTGTGTATAATCATGACTGCTGTGGGTAATCTGTGCAACCATGGTGTAGAGTAAAAGAATGGATACTCAAATTAATCATCAACATAATAAACTTTTAGTCTGTTCAACACATATAGTGTGTTATGTATTCTGAAAATTAACCTAATCTTCATATTTACATTATTATTATTATTACTGGTGACAACACATGAACTGGAGACCATACGGCAGTCTAACGAAGGTGCATTGGTTCTATGTTTTACTGACACTGAGCAGGCACCGGTCTCTCAGGGTAGTACTGTCAATTTCAACTTTAACTATAAACTCCTGAGGAAAAACATTTAGGTGCAAATGACCTGAACTGTGGCCTGTACCATCATGTGCAAGCACATTATCATTCATCACCTGCAATATTTGCTAGATTTGGCTCCCCATGTCCTTTTCCTCAAAATGAAATTCCATTTAAATATCACCTGTAATAAATCAACTTAAGTGATGTGTACTTGACTGTCACTAAAGTTGGTGTTCAGATAATGTGATCACCTTGGGGCACCAGGTGGATTCGTCATCAGTGAACTTCGTTTTAAACTCTGCACTCGATGTAGCCACAATACTTTCAGACAGTAGTAGTGTTGTCTCTTGATGTGTGTTTCTTCAACAATAAAAAAATGAACACAAATAAATCTCTGTTATATGTGCAATATTATGTACCACACTGCAGTCCTACTTATTTAATTCTATTCTCGAGGAATTTGCATCCACAAACACCATTAGCAATATAAACAGAATAAACTGCAATCCCACCTAATAAAACACAGTGCTAACACAGAAAACCCATTATGTTAAAATATCTAACTATAATGCACAAAATCTTTGTTTGTGAACTCCTCTATCAGGATCAGAAGTTGGGCAACTAAAACTGGTCTTAAGCTCCTGAAGGTTCCTATCTATATCGGATCTTATTATGTCATCACATTACCTAGCAACCAGCTACCTAGGAAAATGACCCAAGTAGCATTTCTGCACCTACAACAACTCATAAAAGCATTGTATGAATTTAATTTCAAGATATTAACATCTAATTATATCCAGACAACTTTTATGTATTATGATCATTGTGTTACCTAGAAAACTTACTAAGGACTAAAATTACACACAAAATATTTGTCTTAGTATCTTAAATTATATCAGAACATGGCTGTGTGGGAATGGCGCCGTCATGATTTGTGCTACACCTGCCTATTTGCTACATACGCAATAAACAACATCTTTGAGCAGTGCCTTGATAGGAGCTCCTTCTATATGACAAGAGATGAAAAAATACAAAATACAACATTTCTACATGAAACAGTTTATGATACACCTGCATTAACTATATTTAATAAATGTGGAGCTATACTGGGTAATTTCTTACATAAATTATGCCTCCCACATGCAACAAAATGGATATTTTTCTTTAAAGAAAATGGAAACTTTCTTCTCTGAGGACAAGCTGTCGCTATCCCTGCTAGGCAGTACTGACTAAAGTCACCTGTCACCTGATGCTCTCTGGAGCAACTTAAAAGATAAGGAAATGTCTGCTACAGTGAACAATACCTGACAGGCTAATTTTGACCTGTTACCATAGACTTAAAAAATAATTGCAAGCCATGGACTTTGGTGTCCTATTAATTAAAACTAAGGAAAAGATGTTATGAAAGGATACTAAATCTTACTTACATTGCTATTTTAACACAGTGGAGATCGAGTACATTGCCAGAATAGGGTTTCCAGGGAGCAATCCAAATGTAGCAAGGCTTGCAGTGAAGCTTCAAACTTAAACGGAATGGTGATCAAATTTTTGCTTTTTCAAAAGACAGTTGTGAATCTTTTTTGATTGAAGCAGCATATATAATATGTACATAAATAAAATACATAAATAATCATTATCCAATAATTCACTTTAAAGTGCACTGTGAATTTTCAACATTTTCAAAATATAGGGAGCAGTTGCCATGCAACTTTAAGAAAATAAGACCAATCATGTATTTAATTCAAACATATTTGCTTCTAATTAGATGCAAATTTAAAGTGAATGAGTGATGTCATCTATTAACATCAATCAACACTTGCCTCCTTACATACTAACATTTGATATAGTAGAGCCAGGATTATGTGCTTAATTACTTATTACTTTCTTATTATTATGTAGAGTAATTACAGCAGTTTCCAACCAGTTTTACAAATAAAATCTGCAAACATTTTCTATGTTAAGTTTATTATTTTTTTTACTTTTAATAGTATTGCTAAAGTACTCTAACAGATAATGCATTAACAACCACTTTTCTGTTTTCTAATATACTTGAATGAAATGCTTTTTTTATTAGAGCTTCACTTTGCATATTTTTTATAAATGTGTAATGGTAGGGCTGTATTTTAGTTGGGAGCTGATCCTTCACTTATTGTAAGAACAGTCTAGCATTGTGTGTTGTGTTTGCATTTCTGAATAAAGCGAGAGGAAAAAGTAGGCTACTGTCAGGGGTAAAACTTTTTGTTCCGTGTAATCTCATCTGTCGTAGTGCTGCAGTGTTTCCTCTGTCTCTGCACGCTCATGTCCTCAGCAGGCAGGCTCATAAATTGGGCAGCTAAGCCTTTCATAAAGTTTAATAAAGCGCTGTTTCGTGGCTCAGGGGAGCTGGTATTAGTGACGAGAGCCACTGCTGCCATTCCAGCAAATCACATCATCATAATGAGGCTGTACTATGGGAGTAAGACACCTCCCTCACCGCCTACACATCTACCCACCCCCCTCGACCATCTTTGTTTTCTTTATCATTCCTCTGACACAATATGATGTCTTCACTTCACAGCCTTTTCCAATGGGAATTTGGGGATAGCGTTGTTTAAACGTCGTGGCCAGCTTGGACAGGCTAGGGTTATTTCTCATTTAGTAAAGATCACAGACGCTGTAAATGCTCCGGCGGCATGCCGTGAATGCCAACACCGGCGTGATTGGCAGCTTGACGGCAGCAGCAGCATTTGCATGGCATTTAGCTGGGCGGGCGATGGCCACCCCTAACACCAAGGTGGGTAAATAAGATGACTTCTCTGTTCACACAATGTACACACGCACAAACACACACACACGCTTATGCACTCACGCATGCAATCTCGCTCCTCAACAGCCCCCAACTATCTTGGCCTGCCAAACCTGGAGTCACTCATAATTGTGTGGCATTTAGGCAGAGGGAAGGGACATCTAGTCGTGTGGGCGAGTGGTCCACTGAAAGTCTGAGCCGCCCACCGCTCAGTTCTACATTTGAGGGGGTTATTTGAGAGTGATTAGGGACAGCTGCAAATTACCCAAACTAAAAAAAAAGGTGCTTTATAAGTGTTGCAACCCTGAATAGAGCTCATATTTTTTAAGATTACTACAACCCCACACCTCCACCTTCTTTTTTCTTTCAAAAGCTAAATTGCTAAAACTAGAAAAAGTAATAAAAGCACTGCTGTAGCACCATATAATATATAGAGTTAGAGTGATGCAGCTTGTTGTCTCACTTAATTGAAGTATCTTAATCATTTTAACTGGATGACTATTGATTATCCGTGACATTAATAAAATAAAACACTGTTAAGTACTGCAAAAAAAGTGATAATCTCTTTGGTCAAATCAATCAATTCTAGTTGGGATTTTAACCTTCTTTGTGTTATCAGGCTCTGATAATAAGCTCTCTGATCCAATCATCCAAGTGTTGTTTAGACAGTTGCTTTCCCTGGACAGGATGAGCAAAACAAACAGCTGGTTGCATAAGCACGAAGCAGGCTGGGGGCACATACACGGGGCCTCCTGTACTCAGCGGTAGCAAAAGTATGAAGGGAAAAAAGCTCCCAGGTCTAAAATGAGGTATCAGTGAAAGGTGTCCACTGACGCAAATTAAGTGCAAACCCTGCAGTGCAGATATGGATGAACTAACACTATAAACTAGTAGGAAAAGGCCAGTAGTTGCTATTTCCGTAACTGCCTTTTTTTTGCAGTATTTTATTCATTCTCAACTTCTGAAGGGAGATGGCTGCCTCTTTATAGCAGCTTTGCCCATCTGATACTGAGGATGCAGAGTAAAATATGTTTGAGGAGCCGTTTTCTCAAACATGAAAACATCTACCTTCACAAGAATAACGGGAGTAAGAAAATAAGTTCATTAGAGTCCAGCCGGGGTTGGGACTCATACTGATGCACATTTGTTGACTGCTGTATTGATATGTTGACAGTATTTTCGGGTTTATTCAGAAAAAAAAAGGAAGATGATGCAATCATTGTTTCCAACAGTACGTTTTTGAACAGCATGCATAATGATAAACTTTGGGTTTGTAAAGGTCTGCCCTTTGTTTTGTACTAGTCTTGTAGTGTTCTTTGGTTTGGTCTTGGTAGTCGGGGATTGACCTCCGCTCCTGGCCGCCGCCCGGCTCACATTACACCCGACCCTACGGTACCTCCTGCGGGTGGTGGGCCTGCAGGAAGATGGGCCCATGTCCCTTTTTCGGGCTGTGCCCGGCCGGGCCCCATGGACTAAGGCCCGAAAGGAGCCAGCTGAGGTGGTTCAGGCATCTGACAAGGATGCCTCCTGGGCACCTCCTGGATGAGGTTTTCCGGGCATGTCCGACCGGGAGGAGGCCCCGGGGCAGACCCAGGACACGCTGGAGAGATTATATCTCTCGGCTGGCCTGGGAACACCTTGGTGTTCCCCCGGACAAGCTGGAGGATGTGGCTGGGCCCCGCGACCCGGATCCGGATAAGCGGAAGACAAAGGATGGATGGATGGATCTTTGGTCTGGTAACCTTGTGTGGTTTTAATTAATGAGAAAGGACATCTGGACTATGAGAGAAAGGGCTTCTGGACAAAAACTATTTTAATCAGTAACATTTATACAAGCAGTGGAAGCATTTAGGATTCCTAATTAAATCCCTTTTGTGGAAGTAAGTATCCACATAAGATTCTTACTTCCACACCAAAGCCATACAAATCTTACCATCTACGTCTCACCTTAAAGAAATTTTCCAGTGAAGCAATTTATTTTATTTTTTCTATTCAAGTAATTTTATGGTGTGATTTGATAGTCTTCTCAGTCGCACCGTGTGTATTGGTGTCAGCAGACGTGTCAGCAGTGAAGAATCAAAAATCAAGACTTGTTGTTTCCAAGTTCAATATAACATTTCTCTTCTACTGTTTTAAATCCCCATAAATTAAAACCCTTGCATATGTTCACATACCTCTTTTTATTCCCAGAGTAGGAGATTTATTTGTCAGAAGTCATATTAACCTCTCCAAGTCATCTTATTTTCTAATAATTTATCCTGGTGCAGACGCTCACATTTACACACAGTCCCTCAACTTTTATTCACCTGCAATGATTCTGAAATGACATTACCGGTGACAGCCAGGCAATAACAAAAGTACAAAAACTTCTTTGAAAAACAATAAATCAATAAGCCTTGCCAACAATTCCTGTTACATTCGCGACTCCTTGACACCTGAAGCTCATTAAACACAGCCTAATGTCAACTTAGAAGAAGGAGAGTACACAGAGGCTCGCCTTTTCACAACCTATCACAATAAGAGCTGCTGAGCAGCCTTGATATATTGTATATACTAGAAATAAATATGATTGTCCTTTAATCTGATTTTATTATACTGGGGACTCCCGCTGGCAAATCTACTGAGGGCTGATAGCCTGTAATCTTATTGCAGGGAGCGCGGTGTATTTCATATCCCCTTCCTGATAGTTTTTTATCATGTCAAGACTATTATTGTTCCTATTGGTATATGTATTTCTCCATTTATATGCACTCGTGTATATAACCTAATAAATCGCGTTATTGCACATTCTTGAGCATCTGTCTCTGTTTGCATATGTATGTGTGCATGTTTGCGTGCATCCAGAAGTCTCTCCAGCTCGCATGTGGGTGCTAATTTTGCCCCTCAGCATGCCGTGCTGCATTGAGGGTTCTGCTCTGTTTATGAACCAGGCATATTGACCCAATTTAAGGCCTTGGCGCTTTCTCTCTCATCTCTTTCTCCCTCTGTCTCTCTCTTTGTCCACCTGCCGGCACATATTGGGAGCCTGCACGGTTGGCGAGACGGGCTCGCTCGGTCTGAACTAAACGGCACCCGCATCATTGAGCAGCATTACCAGCCTCTCCCGACTCATCACTCCCACTAAATGCTGCAGGTCTGTGTGTGTGTGTGCGCATGTCTGTACAAGATGTGTTCGTGTAGAGGGCCCGTTAACTAGAAGGTCTAATAAATCAACCTGTCTGTCCACAGCCTCCGCCCATTCTTTGCTCTTATCTGTTCCCCCTATTACACCTCCCTCCTCCTTCCTCACAGTCCTCTTTTTGCTCCCCACTTTCTCTCTTTCTTCCTCCTCTGCTCTCTCCATCGCTCCCTCCTTTATGTCCTGTAATTCTTCTTTTAAAGCTCAGAGGGTGGTGTTGGAGGCATTACGCGCCTCCTAATAGATCACTGTCTGCGAGCAGAGCAGAGCAGAACAGTGAAAAGTAACATGGCCATCGGCAGATCAACTTACTGTTGCATGTGTGCATGTGGATATTCTGACAATGCACAGTATTGTCCCAAGTATTTTACCATTGTGCCCTTGTGTGCATGATCGCGTACACGCGTCTCAGGTACTCCTGATTGTATATTATGTGCAGCTTCTGTGTCCAGGCATACACTACAACTGAATGCAGCGTGTGGCAAGGAATGATCTCCCTGTCCTACTGAATGGTGGCTGATTGAGACACATGGACTGCCGTTGTGCCCTGATCTAGTTGCCATTGATTACCTATCAGGGTTTTTGATTGCATCCTGGAAGTAATTCTTTTAAATAGGCCCTAATGGCCTCCAATCTGGGCTGATGACGACCTCAGAGAGTCCAATCGCAGATCCATTTAGACTCTTTCAGACCCCTCCATGTACACTCTGAAACTCTCACTCATAGCTCACCCCTCTACCCCCCCACACACCCTCCACCATCACTACTGCTACTATTTCTTTGCCTTGTGTGGTGTCAGCGCCAGATTTTTGCCCTCTGTTACTCACACGCAAAGAAACGTACTAACCCTTAGAAATAGAGATCGTTCACGTCCTTCGTTTAAGATTAGTGGAGCTGATGATTTCGGGAGAGGAAGAAAAGTAACTGAGAAGGAGAGTAGGAAAGATAGAGCAAGGTGCAGAGATACACAAATAGCGGGCAACAGTGCTTTTAACTGAAAAGGACAAAGTAAGAAGACAGACATGCAAGTTTAGAAGAATTAGATAGGGATGATAGATCTGTTAGGGATAAAGGAAGGAATGTGTGTGTGTGTGTGTTTGTGGGTGTGTTGGGGGGGGCATCGCTATGTTAGACTGTGTTATTATAGTCTGAGGGTTGGATGGAGGCACAAGAAGAAAGAAGAGTGGAGGAGGAGGAGGAGGAGATGAGAGAGGCAGTGGTGGTGAGGGGGATACAGCAGACAGGAAGAGAGCTCGCCGTCTAATCCTCCAATTTTCTTACATTACTGCTCACCCTCCTTCTCTCCACCTCCATCCTTCTCTCCACCAGTTTCCCCCCTCACTCTTACTCCCTCCCTCCCTGCCAGGCCTGTCGACAAATGAAACTAGAGACAGCAGCAGCTTCACATAGATTGACTTGAAGGAGTAAAACACACACAGAGAGAAAAGAGAGAGTGAGACAGAGACCTCCTGCACCTCTAACAACATAAATGTACCCAGAAAACCCCAGTGGCTTGGTCATCTATTGTTCTGTGGTGGACAAGAAAAAAAAAAGACAAAGAAACAACACCATATAGGTCCACATATTTTCTTCAGTTGCAGCCAAATAATAAAGAACTAAACAAGCATAGAAATGTAAATACACCTGATGATAAGAAGAATATATAGGGGGGAAAAATGCAGATGTATTGTTGTGAGAGCAGCCTTGAGCACGATCAATAACTTCCTGCTGATAAGGAGAAAAACCTGATGACAGAATATTAAATTTAAGAGATTGTTTTACGCTAGGAATGTATTAACAGCTCACTTAGGAGAATTACGAAGCAATGATGACAAACAAGGTTCCTCTGCCAGGCAGTGCTGATTGCTAATATGCTGAGCCTTGTTTATTTATTGGTAGACCCCCCCACCCCCCAACGGATTTTATTTGATTCAGAGAGATACTGTGCCTGGTTGACCGGGCAGTGATTTGATGAATAGCTGATGCTGATTAAATATGGGCTTTAGAAAGAGTGTAAAACTGAGCTTTTAAGGGAATTAAACTTGCAAATTCAGAGTAATGTTTATATAATTTACAGTTGATTTCTTCAGGCTAACAAGAGTCACATGCCAAAGAGCAGTGCATCATCCATCCTGTGGAAAGAGACCAGTATTGGCCAAAAATGCCCCTCACGACCTGCCGTTGCAAAGAACAAACTTCCCAAATTGGCTCAATTTCGACCTTTTTCACTTTTCTGTCTATTTTCCTGTAAACAAGACGCTTGAATTTTTTATCCTCTCCAAAATAAACATTGACACTACATTCTCATCCTCTGCTCTTCACCACATTTTGCAATTTCCATTTGCCCGCCCTCTTGATTGATTTGCATTCCAATCACTTCTCATTGGGTGAGGCAGAACCCTGACTGAGTGGGACTAATTTGCCATGCTAATGAGATGGCTCCGACAAACAGAGCCAGCTGGAGACCAGAGTAAATGATCCTGTCATCAGTCAAGAACACAAACATGGCTAACAGCTAATTAGCTCGCGGCAGTTTGTAGAGGTGACATTCTATCTGATCTGTGCCTCGGTGGAAGAGAGGAAGAAAAAAGAGGCGGTACAATAATGAAGAGAGGAAAGTGGTGATGGGGAGGTTTGGCTTGCTTGTGAGTTTGGCTTTTTGTGTTCCCAAAAACAACTGCGGGGCATGCAGTGCATAACATACACAAGCACATGCTCAACACCATCTATAACCTCCCTGATTCCTTTGCGATGCACTGTGCAATGAGGATAAGAGCTGGTATATGCCATCAGAATGAAGGGAGAAAATATGCTAAGCAGACAATCAGAGGTGTACCCCCTGGTGCTAAACAGCCAATCATGGCTGTCCCAGTGTGTGTCACCAGCCAGCAGGAGGCAGAATTAGTCCTGGTTAGCAGCCAGAGCCCTGCCGAGTGGCTGATTAGTCTTTTAGACTGAAGAGGAGACAGAATGTTAAACGTCCAACTGCCTATCTGAGACTCCCCTGCACAGCAGACAAAGGCAAGGACTTTTTTATTGAAAAGAAAAGTTACCAGCTGCCCTGTTGTTTTATGAATGTGATACATCAAACTGGACAATTAGCACTTTTTAACGTGTATTTAGAGAATTGATTCATTATAATGGAGCAAACATGGATGAAGGAGGTGAACTAATTTCTTACAGATAAAATATCCACAAACGTTTAATCTTTTTCATTGTGTTCACTGTATTTTCAAATATATTAATTCACTGTGGTATAAAGCATTGAGAAGAAGTTCCTGAAAATCAAACAAATGGCCTTTAATATTTTGTAGTTTTTGCTAGCTTATTAATGTAGTTTCTTCTATGGTAATTGGAGGCTGGTGTATAAAAGTAGATTTTGTATTAGACTAAAACACTGAAATAAAACATCCCCTCAAATGGATTCTTGACAAGCAGGGATCCTTGATAAGCCTTTTAAATGTCCTTATAGCTGCAGAGGAGTCTAAATACTCGTTTACGGTTACTATGCTGCATGTAAATACTAAATGGTTATCTACTCCTACAATGTCTGCCACAATCTACTGTTATGCACGTTTTGGGATGCTGTAGCTCTGATGAGCCCTGTGCATTGTCTGGACCCTCAGGATTTCTGTTTCAGATGTTCTCGATGTCACCACTTCCCCAGTAATTAATTATTCTTCATCTACGTCTGCCTCTTTTTTTCCTGCTTTCACTGTCTTGGTCTGTTTGTCATCTGGTCGCTCCGTGCCATTTCAGTTTTTATCAGCACAAACACTTGCATCCATCCATTTGTAATCTAATAAAGAAATGGCAGCAATCTGTATGTTCCTTTCGGGGGACTGGATGACTTTGAGCACCAGATGCTGATGTTCCCCCAGAGTCGTTACCGAGATGGAGCCGATCTTTAACTGTCTCCAATAAAGACACGCACACACACATACAGGCACACTCACACACACTGCCTCCAGTCACTCACTCAGCGTGGAGGCAGGATTAACCTGCTGGTAGCAGAGTAAATCCAGCACCGCGTTGCCTCTGCCTCGTTCTCTCTCTGTCTGAGGAGGCCTGGTTATCCCTCCCTGTTCAAAGGGGCGGCCGCCAGGGATTAATGACGTGTTAAAGGGGCAACCATGGGGGATTTAGACACGGCTTGCTGTAAGGACAGGAGATTTGAGAACATGGACCAGTGGTTAGTGCTTATTGAAGTATGATTAGTTAGACTCTGGACCCCCAACATGCACATACACCAATGAGAGGCGAGATACCATATTAACCTTCGATGGATCTAGAGGATGCCATTGTGGTGGCGAGACAATGTGGTTATCTAATAGTAAATATACCTCGATAGCTCCGATGACCTGTGGGACAAGAGCAGATTATTGTTAGAGCAAGAGGCATGGCGACAATTAAAAGTCAGCCGTGAATGTATGAGATTAATCTTTCAGTTTAATGATTAGATAAAAATTATTACCAGTCCCATTTATTACCAGGTGAAGAGCTTTTAATTGCCTTGTCATGAGCTTTATAAACATCTTCCCTTGTTGTGTGTCTGTGAAATCAATTCCTTGGACATTTGAAGTGTTTCAAACTTTAACTGGTATGTCATGATGTAAGCGACATTTAAGATTCATAATATAGAAACACATTTGACCAACCTTTAGTATGTGATAACAACACCTCAGGTGAGAATAAGTGGAAAAGCTAGGTTATTTATATTGACGGTTTCATTTACGACTATAGTTATGCATCATAATGAATAATACATTTCACCGTTATTAGAAAGTGTTGTTTATGGCACATGTAGAATTTCTCGTTCTCCTTGGTCTTTCTCATTTTAAAATAATTTACACCAGGAAATATCAGTCTTTATTTTAAACAAGCTTTGTCAGTACCAGTGTTGGTCAAGTTACTTGAAAAAAGTAATCAGTAACTAATCACTGATTACTTCCCCCCAAAAGTAATCCCATTACTTTACTGATGACTTATTTTCAAAGGTAATTAATTACTTAGTTACTTAGTTACTTTTTAAAAACACGATTTACAACCTGAATAGATAAAGCGATAGATCTTTCAGCCCAATTCTACTTTTTCTGCATAATCCATCATACAAAATGTAATCAAATGGAAACGTCTCTTTTTAAAACTTTACATCTTTTAACTTTATGCATCAAGCAAAAACTTAATTATATGCAACATTCTCTGACTGGAAGAAATTTGTTTAACATTTAAACCTATTTTCTGCACATTCCAGCACATAAAATAAAATATTTTTTTGTGTTTACACTCACTCTTTCAAATAGATGCAAGTAAAACACAGCAGAAAATAAATAAAATCAAAGACTAGCGGTCCTGTTGCTCTATTTTCACCTGTAAAGCAGGACTGGGGTAGGCGGAGGTTTACCCTGGTGCAGGTGTGCCGCAGCGGTCAGTGGAAGAATCCGCGAGTTTCTCTGTGAATTTCACATTACGTCGTAGCGCACTCGGTGCTTGCTTGGAAGTTTAGGGGTTTTTTGCTGTAAAAAGAAGTTTTCTTCCCACGCACAACGGACACTAATGTTTTTGTCACTTTTTATGGAATCAAACTCAAAGTAAGGTCAGTACTTCCACGCTTTAAACGCTGCACGCTCATACTCTCTCCGCACTCCATATATTATCCATTGTTGAACTGCACACAGCTGTTGTCACAAACGTCGCACTCGCTTACGTCACTGTCATGAGACATTCTTGCAAAAATTCACGGTTTTAGTAACGCAGTAACGCAGCGTTCCTACGTGAAAGTAACGGTAATCTAATTACCGTTTTTGCAATATAAATCCCTTACATTACTCGTTACTTGAAAAAGTAATCAGATTACCATCTCTGGTCAGTACTGCCTGCCTGGACTCACTTCTTCTCCTCTCTTGTGCCCTGTCTGTTGCTTTGGATGGTTATAATGTTGACCCCTGGTATTTATTTAAATTCATCCACCTTCACTATCTCTGCTCTTTGGATCTTCACGAGTAAACTTGCCTTCCTCTCACTCACATACATTCACACGCTGTCTTTCCTCTGCTGATTTTCATTCCTCTTCTCTCCAGCAGATTCCTCCACCTGCCATGGCTCCCATCTTCCACTTGCTCCCTACTCTCACTACAGATCACAATGTCACCTGCCAACATCATACTCCACAGACCCCTGCCTGACCTCATCAGCCAATTTGTCCATCATCACAGCCAACAAGAAGGGGCTCAGAGCAGATCCCTGATGTAATCCCACCCCCACCTTGAATACATCTGTCACTTCTATCACACACATCACCACTGTCTCGCTGTCCTCATACATCTACTGCACCAACCTCACATACTTTTCTGCCCTCTTGACATCCTCATGCAGTACCACAGTTCTTCTCTTGGCACTCTATCATGTGCGCTCTAGATCCACAGAGAGACAGAGTAACTCCTTCTGACCTTCTCTGTACTTCTCCATCTGTAGTTACTAACGAGGGATAAAGCTTGATTTTGAAAATTGGTACCAGTACTCTTCTTCCTCAGACATCCTCCCACTCTCCAAGACTGCACTAAACAATCTGGTCAAAAATTCCTCTCTCCTAGACATCTCCATATCTCCACAGGTATGTCATCCTAAACCAACTTCCTTTCAACTCTTTAGTCTCTTCATAACTGCCTTCACTTACTCCTTACAAATCTTCTGCTCTTCCTGATTCATTTTCTATTTTCATATCCATAATGTTAACCAAACAAGTTAGGAATAAAAGTACTAACTAAAAGTCAACAACTTCTTTAGTATATTGTGGGATGATACATCGCAGAGTGTGCAGGGATCTATTGTTGTTCTTGAGTTGTCACCGCCTAATAACACTGACTCTCAGTGCCACTCAGGTGACCACTGAACACAGCCAGAGGCTTTGTGTCAGCTTTTTCAGTTTGTAAAACAAATAAAATTGCAAAAAAAGTAACAAACAGGACATAAGAATAAAAAACGAAATACAAATATAATAGAAAAACATGAAGTTAAATCAAAACTTCTCAGGGGAACATTTAGAGACCAAAATGACAAGTTCTTGCAAATCTAAAAGGAGCATACTAATGAACAAACCAGATAAATAGTTAGGAGATAGTCTATTAAGCTTTTGTTTATGAGCACTAAAATAAGCCCCTATTTTCTTTTGTGTTTTAGCAGTTGCACAGAACTTTGGTGTCCAGTGAAACACACTGAAGCAGCTATCATAATGAGCCCATGCTGGTGCTGCCATGTTATGTGGAGTTTACAGCAATCGATGTAGCCTGACTGATAATTGGTTTTTAATGCGCTTGCTGAGGAGTCTCGCCTAAACGACACCTTCTGCACCATTTAAAGTTGATGTGGCACACATTATTAAACGTAAATAGCAGTAAAGTGAAAACCAATTTCTGTCCCTACAGGAAGATTTTCCTGTTTCTTTAAGTTAAATTAAAAGCATTCAATAAATTCTTACATTTGCCATTCTGTATCTTTCTTGTATCTTGTATTGAGTTTTGTTCTATTTGTGCCTGTTTAGTTTTCTCTGGCTTCCTCACACAGGCAACCACCTTAATTAGTTATTATTTGTCTACAATAATTTCATGGACAACCGTGTCAGGCTTATTGATGGATCACCCCGAGGAAGTATAAAATTAAAGATGCACCTTTTTTAAACGTTCTGTTTTTGTACCCTGACATAAAAGACTGGTCTCCTTAAGGCACAAACTACAAGCTTACAATGGTGGTACTTTAGAGGGTAAAGCTATGGTGATCAGCTGGTATATTCCCAAATGTAGTGGAAGATACTTTATTTTCTGAGTGTACACAAAGATCTCATCTAGTCTTTATATGCTGCATGGAAAGCTAAACAAGGGTATGCTATCCTCGACCAGTGGTCTGTATTTGTGAGAGCACGGTGTTGAAAAGTAATAGTGAGGGAGTATAATATTAAAGATAAGCAGAAGCAGTAGGCAGTGATGTGTGTGCATCTGCGTGTGTGTAACAGTGAGAAGGAGGGAGGGACATATGTACAGGTACTGATATCTAGTTGGGATCAGTGCACTGAGCAAGATGTTAAGCTCGGGTTTCCTTGCCACCCACTCCCCACCACAGACCATGTCAAGCCTCCCCCTTAATCCCCCCTCCCTGTATAAGCCACTCTCCATACACACACAGACATCCAGCATCCAGCTTGCTACCCATCTACGCTCAAAATCCGCTCCTGTGCAATCTCCTGTGCATCAGCTGCCAAATGAAGTTCCTCTTTAGAAAAAAAAAAAAGAGCCTTGGCTGTCGAATCGTCTGAGGCATCGTGCCTGGCGGCATAGGCAGCCCTTGTGTTGAAGCCAATAATCCGGCGTCAGAGCTTCAGGTGCGCAGAGGGTCGTGATTGACAGGACTCGATATGAGGCCCTCGCCTCACTTGACATTTGGGTTTCATAAGGTCTGGAACAAAAGGCAGGGGCAAAATAATCAGAGAGGGGCACAGGCAAATAAATCTGTTTATTCCTCCTCACCTGCCCCCCTCCCTCACCTCTGCACCTCCTCTGCTCGTCTACATCATGGCTCAACCCTTGGAGGAGAAAAGAGGGAGGGCATGATATTACCTTTTCACAGCCTTGGTGGATTCACGCACCGCGACAGCAGGTCACTTTAGGCTCTGTGCTTACCTGAGATATTAGTTTGTATGTGTGGTAGATAGAGATGTGTATTTGAATGGGTGAGGCAATGTGTGTGTGTGTGTGTGTGTGTGTGTGTGTGTGTGTGCGCACAATCCCATGTATGTTTGAGGGAGAGGCAGAGACAACAGACAAGACAGAAGCAGACTGACAAGGAAAGTGGATTGATGTGGTGTCACATTGTGGATTATAATTCATACACCTGTTAGTATGTTTGAACAAATATTATTATTAATCATAGAAGTAACATTACAACATTTACTACTGAAACACTGAAATGTATTTTATTGTGTCGTGTGAGGCAGACACACACATTATAACAAATGTGATCCTAAATAGCTTTAATGGGTTATGATAAATTCAGAGAAAGAGACATGAAATATAAAGTGTAATGCAGCACAAAATGATTAAGATTTCTGGACACAGTCAGTTAGTTCTGCTAAATGACCGAAGGCAGCAGTGAAGAGAGCTGCTGACCCAGCAACAGTGTGTTTCATCTACCCACACTGAACATCTTCTCACAGCCACAAATGCAGGCTGACAGACTATATGCACTTGTTCGCTCAAAATGAATGGTGTCAACTCTGCGTGTGTGTGTGTGTATGTATGTGTGTGAGAAACAGAGTCTTAGTCATAATATTTCAATTTACTTAGCAAGAGGTGTTCCATTTGGGTTGTACTACTTAAAGGGCAGACAAATTAGGCAAATGATTCAAGCTCTTTTAGGCGGCATTTATCTGAGCAGCGCACACGTATGGAATACATAAAATGCATTCAGTCTGCTTGTACATATAAGAAAAGGATAATGTCACATGTGTGCTGTATGTTAGAGTGTATGCTGAAATATGAACAGCAGGATTAGCATTTAGGATTAGGAATTTGTCTGAGACATGAGATCACATAAAAGAGACTGAGAAAACGAAAGAATGGTGGGAGCCTAAATGTGTATTAGCAGCATTTTCCAGCCATAATCAGAAGCCAAAGGCAACTCAAGTACATAAAGTGCTGACATCATAATTTCACTTCACCAGATTTCGTTTGCCTGCGGTATATTTTAACTGGCAGTCATAGATGCTACTCACTTTTCAAGTTGAGATCTGAGGGATTTCTAAAATTTGTTAAATGTTTAAATGCAGAAGAAGTTAAAAAAAACAGCACCACCATAACCAACCAGATTGTTATTATGTAGTTAAAACCTTAATTTAAAAGAAAAAATGTAAAATTAGAAATTCATGTAAATGTTTTTCCAACTAGACATGAATAAATAGAACGGGCTGAAGCGCTAATTGACATCCAGCCTGATATTGATGCCACCTTTGTGGCTCTAACATAATCAGTTTTTTATTTGTCCACCCTCTGTATGATTTACATAATGTGAAGTGAGAGATGAGGGGGCTGCATGAGAATTTAATTGCAGGGTTATAGGTGCAATCTGCGGACATGATAGCAGACTGTTTAATAGGTGATTCAATTAGGAAACGGGAAAAAAACATGAGACCAAGGGGCCATATGTTCGCTTCTGCCCCGAAGTCTGGAAAAAAAAAAGAAAAAAAAGAACATATAAGTCAACAGATAGTTTTCAGATTAATCCCTGTGACATCCTTTTGTACCAGAGCAGCCCCCACGTGGGGGTCTGCATAAATCGCGTCTTGCTGGATGTGATTGGATAGCTTATAGATGATTGGCAGGGGGGTGCAACGGAGCGTGTATAGTTTTCTTTCGCTATTGGCTGGCTTTAATGGCCGCTCCTCCCTCGGACCACACATCATTGGCTTTGGGGGTTTCGCGAAGGAGCTGGGAAGTTGTAGTTCTTTACAGCAGACGCGCATCTGTAGGGCTTATTATCGACTAATATGAATTAAACTACACGTCCCGACGTCGTGCTACGGGTCCTTGTAATTGTAGTGAATATGTAATTGAGCTCGTACGACTGGTTGCTTCTAAATTTGGCGTCGCAGAGGCAGGCTGCTGTAGTCGGAGAGGTGGTCGGTCGGCCGGTGCTGAATGAGGATGCAAACCTTTAACGGAGACTGTAGGAAATAAACCAATGAACGCGTGACAACGGGACGCTGTGGAGAAGCGTACTCGCAGACAAGTAGGGTCATGGTGTGCGAGATTTTAATGTTTTCTGTGAGAAATCTGAGAAAATAGAGGATTTGTTGTTAGTTCAGAAGGAGAACGTTAAGCGCTTAGAATAAGGTGCTGAAGATTTTGGAAAAGACTGGGACAATTTTTGCCTTTACTATTACGCTGAATGGACTTTTGAATTACTGTCTTGCTGTCTTTGGTCAGCCAAAGGTCCGAGGATGTCTCCACTCTTCGCGGAACCTGCATTTAGCCCGCAAACCAGCCACTGACTGACTTTTTACGCACGGAGAAAGCTCTGTTCTCACACACTTTGTTTTCGTGTTTTTCTGGATGAACACTGCAATACATTTTCAATGATTCGAGATCTGAGCAAGATGTACCCCCCGGCGCGGCATCCGGTAAGTACAGAACAGTAGCGGTAAGAGCAGTGTGTCAAAACAGCGCAGATTAACAGTCGCGCCTGATGCGTAATCAGTTTAGATCAAGTTTCCGTGCCACTGCGCGCTCTCACGGACAATTGCGCTCATTGTCAAACTGCCACAGCTGCATGTGTGTCTCTGAGTGTGCGTGAGTTAACGTGTAAGGAGACTGAGTGAAACCAAAAAGGCCATCCTTATCACAGAGGCCTATTGTCAGCTACAGTCCTGCCTGTGTGTGTGTCGTGACGCTGAACTTTGGTGGCTCAGTTCTTCCTTTCTTCCTTCGCACGCTGTTTGCTTTGGATTGAGGTCCCTCATCAGCCGGGACAGCCGTTCAAGTTCACTGTCACCGAGTCCTGCGACCGGATCAAGGAGGAGTTCCAGTTCCTGCAGGCGCAGTATCACAGGTAGGATTTCGGATACGAGCATGACATTTGGGCTGCATGGAAACATCAGCTCATCAGCCAGAACGGCAATAAACTTAGAAACCGTTCTGCATTCCCCACAATAGAAGCGATTGCGAATTTGATCCCTGTTGTTCTGGGTGCACATTAGAAGTAATTAGTGGGTTAATTAATCACTTTAATAGCAGGAATTAAAAAAAAATAAATGTTAAAAAATGTTTACATGTAAAATGCACAATTAATTAATTAATTAATACGTTTGGTTTTATATTATTAAATGTTACCTATAATATTTTTTTCTTCTTAATTACCTTTTGGTTCTTGCACTTTTGGTCAGTTGAAACCAGTTTTCCTAAGTCACCTTGGATATCTGGAGCTTATACTAGTGACCCCCCCACCCCCCATCCACACACAGAAAATGCTAACACTGTATTAGAGAAATAATAAATCAAAAAGAATTGATTGATTGACTGTGGATTGACTCACACTGTAAACCGAAAAACCCGAGATAATGTTAAAGAAATGGTCGAGTTCTGTGCTGCTGTGTACTAGTCATGTATGACTCATGAAGTATGACCAAATTATTAGGGAAATGTGTGATGCAATAACATGAAATACAAGACAGAATGTATTTTTTTATTTAAGTTTCGATTAAGAAATACAGTATGCTGAGTTTGACATCTATATTCAGGGATGTTATATTGCTATTCCTCTCAAATGCACAATATGCAGCTAAAACGGTGGTAGCCTGTATTTGTCTAAGGTCCATCTGTTACTAGTGACTAACCACAGGTAAACCCCCATCGACCTTTGCATGCACGTCTCTCACTCTCTCTCTCTCTGCAAGTGCAAGTGGTGTGAAATACTTTTTTACCTGACATGATGAAGTGTGAAATACATTGCTCAGGGCTGAACCACAGGCACAATACCAATGCATAATAATCACCCACTTCTGGCCACCTCATAATTATTACCAATCACCTGGTGAGATGAACCAGTGGTCCAGTTTGTTGGCCAGTCCTGAGGCTGAACAGGCTGAATGGTGCGCTGCATGCTTAATGCTACAGCCGCACAGATCAAACTCTTTCGTTCCAGTGAAATCCAAAACGAGGGTGGCGCTGATCAGATTTTATTTATTTATTTTTTTAAATAGCAGTGAGTCAGACACTCTGGGAATACGCTACAATAAGAATTACTGTGGTGCCACATGTTTCATTTCTTTTAAGGACGAATTTATTAGTATTTATTATTACAGTAGTTCTTATTTAGAAGAAAAGTAAACATGTTATAGACCTTACTAAAACCATGAATCTGTTTGAGAATATTCCCCAACCTTAGAGTACAAAAAAAGACGAGGGCACCGTCATCATCTAACTTAAATAAAGTTGAGGTATTAAACATTTAAAGCCCCAGATTTTCAGCTGATTTTAGCATTTATATTTAAGTAAATATTGAATTTTCTCAGTTTTTGTCATGTTTTACATCGCTGTATTTGAAGTGTACACGCAAAGGTTTTGATGATGATATAAACCTGATGAGTTCCTTCTTAAAAGATGCACAAAAACTTTATGAGGAGCGATACACTGGCAGACACAAAAGAGTTAAGCTTTTTCGCAAAATGGATCCTAATGTTATGGTTGCTTTTTTTGTTGATGTTGCAGTTTAGGCTTTTACTCGCACTATAAGAATATATGATGAGGTTTGTGTGGTTGTCCATTGATCCATTAATTACTGCACTACACCTGCTGAGTAAGTGCCTGTGTCTGCAGAGGAAATAGCTGCGATCCAAACAACTTATTTGTCTTTCTTTTGTAGCTCTCATATTTAGAAATGCAAATTTAAAGTGGCAGGATGCAGTGACTTGCAGGCTCAGTATAGTGCAAGTATCATCTCCGCTTTCAGTTGGCTAAAGTCTTGTTTCATTCTCGCTCATCGTCTTTTATCCACTCCCTACAAAATAAGTCAGTTAGAAGTCAGAAGTTAGAAAAGATTTTTGGTCTTTTAGTTTTACTTTTGATCATGTGTTTGCGTGTGGCATGGATGTAGCTTGCTGTGTGTTTGATGGTGACATGTGCTAACAAAACATTTTCTATCTGTCTCGCAGTCTGAAATTGGAATGTGAGAAACTGGCCAGTGAGAAAACTGAGATGCAGAGGCACTATGTCATGGTGAGACAGCTTACTTCATGTGTTGCCATTAGTATTTTATTAGTGTGTGTGTGTGTGTGTGTGTGTGTGAAAAGAGGAACAGAGAAGACATGTTTGATCGACCTTGCTTTTATCTTTCTTTCAGTACTACGAAATGTCATACGGGCTGAACATCGAGATGCACAAGCAGGTAAGAGATGTTTTTACTCAAATGATGAAAAGGAAAAAAACCAACAAAACAAAACATCTGACGTAAACCACACTGTACTGTGTGACAAAAGGAATGCAAATGGAAATGGGACTTTTATTCCAATTTGTAAGTGCTTTTAAATTCTAAATATCTCACTGGGCAAAGTCCAGCAAACTTGGGGGCACTTTAATTTATTCACCCCATTACATAGGACAGCTTTTAAGCAGAGGACTGACATATCTCAGTTTTCAAAATGTCCCAGCATGCTGATAATATTCTGGAAGAATATTTTTGAGGTCTTTACCTTTTCTCTTTCACCATTTTCTTTGACAGTGAAGAGTCGTGTGCTTCCATAGTACAGATAACGCAGCAGCATAAGTATAGCTATTGCTTTTTCTGGATGTCATCAAAGACTGCTATCAGTTTACAAAGTGCTCTGAAAAAGTGGCATTGTAGTTAAATTACCCAACATAAAACAAGTTGCATTATCAATATGTTGATATTTACATACAAAATGATGTTATTCTTATTGCTTGTGATTTTCTAAAATAGGATTAGAATTCCCAACTTGAGAAATGAGTTACACATAAAAAATAAAAAAAAAAACTCCCTTCAAGGCAGACGTTTAGCAACTTTCTGAATTATTGTAAAGAAATCTAAAAGTCCTAGTGAAACAGGAGCAGCCCAGGATAAGGCCAGAACATCAGCCACCAACATTTAAGAATTTGATCCATTTGTCCCCTGTTCTATTTTCGAGCGGTCGGTTGCCTCGTGAGGTTGAATAGTCATTTCACATGCGAATAATAATTTCATCAGTTTAATTGAACAAGAAAATGGGCTGAAAAATGACTCAAGCGAACGAGGATTTGGCCTTTAACGAGCCTTTACATTATTGCTGCCTTTTTTTAAACACGGAAGGTCATTAGCATAAATGTCTCTGTTAACCACACATCAGCTGCCAGGATAAATGAACCACAGCTAACCAGCTACACATTCATTTCCAGACAAATGGTGTGTGTAGTGTGTGTGGCTGTGTGCGCGCGTGTGTGTGTGAGAGAGAGTGGAAGTGATAAATTGTTGGCCTTTGTCTTTCTGTGTGTGTGTGTATGCGTGTGTTTTCTGTATCTATACCATGTGTTTGCTTTGCTGTGTGTGTGCATGCGCGCGCGCGTGTGTGTATGTTTAACAGCCTGTACATACTGTACATGTTTACTCTGTGTGTGTGTGTGTGTGTGTGTGTGTGCACACGTGTGTGATTGTGTGTGTTTGTCTGTAGGCACACTGTCGTTGTTTATTTAGTTTTGTGTGCACTATTTGTGTATTTGTTCACATTGTGCGTGTGCTCCTACAATGTAGACATTTACTTGTGTGTGCTCTAGTGTTTGTTTCTGTCAGTACGTGTGTGTATTTCTGCGTGCAAATGTTGGACACACGTGCAGCTTTTTACTGCCACACTAATCAGACTTGTCTGATAAAATATGGGATCCCTACTATAAACTCCTGCTGGCTGCTGCTGTTTGTGTGCGCGTGTGCTGTGTTTATATGGGCAAGGCAGGCAAAATAAAAAGCGGTTAAATGTGGCCTGTAGCTCCGTGTGGTGCCCAATGATTTCTCTCAGAAGAGTGAATCCCTCATTTCTGCCAGCAGTGTGCGGTGCATGTTTTGTCCCTGTGCGAGGGAGAGACTTTTGGAAGCAAATGACTTTGAGTATTACACCAACATGCCCAGGCATAAATATGTGTTTCTATCCATGGCATTCAATATGATGATACAAAGTATGTGGCTTGTTGAGTGGATGCTGAGATTGAAGAGAGGGGGGCTGCTGGTGGTGCTGAGGGTAGGAAGGGGGGGGGGGGGGGGGGGGGGGGACATTAAGGCCTCCACCACCAGGCGAGTCGCTAATTTTGCTTGTTTAGCATTTTCGGAGGGTAATAGGCCCATTGATTTTTGACTCTGCTCTGTGTTTTATTTACACAGAAGGGCCCCGGTGCCCGGGGAGTGAAATGTACCAATGCTCGTTAAAGAGAAATTGACTCGCGGATGGAGGAGAGGATAGGCTGTGAGGTAAGGGGAAAGGGGGCGAGGGATAAGGAGGGAGGAGGGTACGAGGGATGTCGAGCATGGGACTGAGCTGACTGAGAGGACAGCTAATCAATTGCAAATTAGCAAAGCTGAAAGAGAAATAAAGAAAGTGAAGGATGTGGAGAAAATGGGTAGGAGAAGGGATGAGAAAGTGGTAAAAGAAGGAAGTAATAAGACGTTTTGATACTGAAGACTGGCAGCGATTTCAATGAGGTCTGACAGCTCATTTTACTGGTGCAGACAGAGAGCCATTTATTTCGAATTGAGGATTTTGGTCACATAGTGTTCCAGTGGTACTTTGAATTTGGGATTTTAGAAATGCGTTGAGAACAACATTAAATTAGTAATATAAAACTACAGTAAAGCTACTCCCTTATTCACAAGGTGTTGCCACAGCGGGTAGATCCACGTGTTTGATTTTGCAGATTTTCATGCCAGGTTGCGTCATGAAGGACATCAGTCCCGGATCAAACCTGGGATCCTGTGCCTTATTAGACAAATGTGTAAACCACTACAGGATGGCACCACTGTAATATAAAATGACAGTATTTGCTATTTAAATCACTAAGTATTTATAAATTGTAAAACTTTCATATACATAGTTAGAAGATAATCTGTTCTATCTTAAATTTCACTATGTAACAGCATTTTTACAGTAAAATTCATATTTGATGGTGAAAAAGTGTAGTACCACAGTAACCACAGGAACTGCACAAGATGCAAAGTTGGGTTTCAACCAGAAAAGCAGGAAGTCCCGGTGGTGGTGAGGTTAGAGATCACTTCAGTTTCATGTCATGACATTATCTGCTGCTAGTGTGAGGAGAGAGGGTAAATGATTTAGTCTACTATGCTTAAGTAACATAAACATAAGTAGAAATTAAAGTTTTTTCTTTACCTTTTTAATCTCCACTAATACTGTGGGGATGTTTTCTTTAAATTGTGAAAAATAATTAATGATAATAGTTGATTTATTACATGCATTAGCTAAAAACTTATTAAAAGTACAACACTCCCTAATGCATGGGTCCCGGGGTTGGAGGGTGTCGAATTTAAGGCCTTGAAACAATAACTGTGTGGTAATAACAGCAGAGAGTTCACAATCCAAGTCAGCTCCAGAATAAGCAATTTCCACTTCCATTCCTTCTTTTATGTTGAGGAATGAATGATTGTTGTTCCATGTTTTTCAATGTATAGCTTGTTCAGGGCCTCCATTCTGTAAAAGTTGACCTAAATTTTTTTGTGTGATTATTTTTATTATGTGTAGGTATGTCAGTCTTATAAAACCTACATAATTCATCTGAAACTAGGCTGCATGTAGACTTTATTTTACAGCAACAGAGAAAGCCACGTAATTGGGAAAAAAAAGATTTGCACATGTGGCAATGAGCGTTGTCAGCATTGGTCTGGTGAAAATTAATCAGGCTTTCGAATGTTTGCTTCTCTTCTCTATTGTAAGGCAGGGTCTTAGTCTGTGTGTGTACCCCACCACTCCCATAATCTCTGAGAGAGAGAGAGGTTGCTTTACAAAAAAGCATCACAAATGTCTCAAACGAATTGCACTTAAGAAATTAAGTTTTTGAGGTATGTTATCACAAACATGCTGTTGCTATTCAGGACATTCTGCCAAACAGGCATGCATTTAGTGAGCTGGACAAAATACAGTCAGGCAGAGACATGCACTGCTGTGAGTTTGTGCATATCCTGATTTCATGCAGTTCAGACTTGAAAGTAATATGTAAATGTTAATTGGCCAAACCCAGTAAGTAAAGCAAATATGACCGGGGTGCTCATTCAAACATGAAGCTGAGACATTTTTATGCTGTCAGTTAAAGGAAGGAGTGCACGGAAGGGGCACACATGTCAGAGTCAAAGAGGGAATGAAAACTTTACATTAAGTGCTCCTTTCCTTTGAACTGTTTGTAACCTGCCTGTATAGCACCCTTTGTTTTTCTTCTCTCTTTCTCTCCACTGATCTAGCTGTTTCTTACACACACCCACCCACGCACACACACATACAGAGTCACAAGGGAGAGTAGCCTTTATATGGTGGGGTCCATTAGGTGTATTAGCTGGTGGTGAAAAGTGGTGCTGATGTGGTGCTTACAAAGCTCCACAGGGGAGATGGACATTTGATCTTCTTTCTGACCCAATCTGACTCCAGGGCTCTTGCCTGATCTAATTTCTTTGTTGTTAGGAGTTAAAGTGGGGGTATTTGGGCAGTTTTTCCTCTCATATTCTTCTTCTTATTATTACTCTTTTGGATAAAAATTCAAGTTAAAAAAAACCAAAACACTTTTTTCTCTGTCACTAGCTTAGTTGCCACCCTATTATCACAAAGAGAATTTTTTTTAAAGACAACAGATAACAAGTGGATTATTTTGGGCAAATAATGAAATAATAAGTAGGAATTTCTTCAGAAGCCAATTTTTGTGGTTATGAAATTCAATAGCTCAGGAAGATCACACCATTAGTTGCATTTTCTCTGTATTGTTGAAGTTTGATGTTGCAAAGCTACTGATGAAAGATATTTTCTTTTTTTTTAACTGGTAGAACATTTCTGCAGCGACTCACATACAGGTTCAAAGAAAAATCCAGTACCCATGATCTCAGGGGTTGCTGCTGTTTTATGTGACTGCAGACTCTTAACTAGCAAAAGGCTCCATAGATTGACTTAGTTTGAGTCCCAACCTCAGTGCAATCTCTGGCCAGTTGTTTCTTATTTTTGTCAACAAGGTGAATAGTGCGTGTTAGAGCTGGGCCCTGATCATTGCAGAAACAAATTCTCCAGGTTTGCACGAACTGCAGGACATTTTTTTGGGAAAAAAGGGAGCCTTGCTTTTTTTTGCTTTGGTCTCTTCAGGGTGAAAAGACGTGTTGGCCAAACGGGCTGACATCCCTGCACTCTGGCCGCCAGACACAATATTTTGCCATTGATGTAAAATGTCACCTGAAATTGGCTGCGTTGCCTCATGGAAAAACACCTCCATTTCCTTTTCCGCTCTGGTGCTTTTGTTTCTGTTCCGATGCCAACATCTTTGGGTCAGTTCTTCCAAATGAGTTGCTTGGAGTTGTTAGGGAAGATCTGCATCTTTACAAGTGATGTTGTAACTTTGAAATCTTTCAAAGTCAATGCATATACACAGTTACATCTATAAGCTTTTGGACAGTGGCAATTGTTTTGTGTCATTTTTGCATCTCTATATCACCCCATTGGATTCTAAATCAGACAATGTGATTAAAGTGCAGCTCTTCAGCTTTAAGTCGTGGAATTGACTAAATTCCACTTTTTGTAGCTTTGCACGAATTGAGGTCCAAAAAGTTGTTGATGGAAGTAAAGGTGACCATAATTAGGGTGAAAAAACAAAATAAACCTATTAGAGAGATAATAATGTTAAGTGTGTCAAAAGAACAATCTGGTACTTTCTTAAAAAGGAGAAAACCACTGGCCAGCTTAGCAACATCAAAAGGCCCCAGAGTCCTTGTAAGCCAGTTAAAATGGATGATCACAGATTCTTTCCTTGGTTGAGAAAAACCCTTAATAACATCTCTCCAAGAACACTTTTGAGGAGGTAGTGTTTTGGTGTTTTACTGTCACACTCCAAAAGCAAGGGACACCTTAAGTAGTATAACTGTTTACAGTGCAAATCACTATTTGTGTTTAAGAAGAAGAAGGCCAGATCAGACTTTTCCAGAACACATTGAAATGACCCTGCCCAGCTGTGGACAGTAATCTCTGGACAGATGAAGTCAAGATTAATATGTAACAGAATGATGGGAACAGAAAAGCATGGAAAAGGAAATAAATGGCTCGTGATTTGAAGTACACTGCACTTCATCATCTGTCAAACATTGTAGATGCAATGTTTTGGCCTGGGTATATTGGAACTGAGCTACTAGTGTTTATTTATGATGCGACTTCTGATAGAAGTAGCAGGATGAATTATGAAGTGTGCAGGGTTATACTCCCTGCTCAGATTCCACTAAATGCTGCAAATGTGATTGCAGAACTTCACAGTGAAAATGGACAATGACCCAAAGCATACTGAAAAAGGAACCCGAGAGTTTCTCAAGACAAAGAAATGGGATCTTCTTTAAGTCAGTCACCTGATCTAAACCCTGCTATTTGCTTTTCAGCTGTTGAAGACTAAACTAAAGACAGAAAGACCCACAAACAAGCAGCAACTAAAGGCAGTTATATTAAAGGCCTTGCAGAGCATCTCAAAGGAGGAAAAACAGCATTTGATGATTACTGTGGCTTCTAGAATTCAAAGGGTTGTGAGTGAGTGTTAAAAACAATTCTTAAGTTTGAAATTATGTTAGTTTGTCCAATTTCTTTTGAGCCTCTTAAAATTGGGGACTATGGATTAAAAAATACTGTAAATCTTTAAACCAGTAATAAAGTACTTTTGTTAAACTCCTTGAATTAAAGCTGAATGTCTGCACTTCAGTCACATCTTGCATATTTGATTTGAAATCCGTGTTGGTGATGGACAGAGAAAAAAAACCTGAGAGGGAAAACATTTTGCTTTCTTAACTACAGCATTTTTTCTCTGCAGTTCTCAAACACTTTACATTTTACATTGCTGTAAAAAGAAGAGATGATGAAACAAAGTGGTAAACATGTCCCTGATCCAACTTTGAAGAAATGTGTCTGAAGCATCAATAAGTATATATTTAAACAAATCTCAGTTTTACACTATGTGATGTCTTTGTTCTTTGTTAAAGAACAAAGACATCACATCAAATGTTGTCTTTGTTCTTTGATACACAAATCATTGTATACACCACTTTTTGGGGCGGGTTGTAGCACGATGTAGCCTTAGGAAGAAACAAAAAAGCCCAACACTTTCAATAATCAAATTCAATTGTGGCCTTATACAGAATTACCAAATAACTTCCTGGCTGTTAAAAAAAAAAAGAATGTCTTCCTTTCCTGCTTTTAATTTCAGCACTAAAAATTAAGGCGTCCTTTAGTAAGGCAGTTGAATGGCAACTAGCTTGGGTCTGATACATACTGGGCAGCTCCCCAGTGTGTGTGAATGTGAAGAAGAACCTAGCTGAGAAAGGGCATCTGTGCTCAGCAAGTCTTTTCTAAAATTAAAATGTCAGTGTTTTAGGTCCTCTATGCCGTCTTGTTATGAATTAGAAGGTAATTTGAGGTGTACATGACACTAAATGGTTTCCTTTGTGTCCTTCCTTTGCCATCCTAAAGAATACTGCAGGCTCCTAATTCACATCAACTAAAGCAGGGATGTCAAACCCATTTTACATTGTGGGCCACATAAAGCCTACTTTGATGTTAAGCAAGTTGGAGGAGTGAAACTCTGCTTTCTGTCAGTGTAAGGAAGTTTAATTACACATTTAATCCCTGATATATTTTAATATAAGAAAAAGAAGGTCAGTTTCAAATAGTGTTTCTGTATGATAAAGAAATGCTTAAATTATAACAAATAAAGGTGTAAAATTACCGAAAAAGGTTTGTTAGCTTGTTGCACAGACTGCCCTGTAATTATAAAATGGAAATTTTTAGTTTCATTTTGATGTCTAAAAAATAATTTCTATAGTAAAAAGTGAAAAAATGGGGACTTTTTTTTTTAATGCTCAATTCCGATTTTTTGATCAAATCCGATTTTTTTGTCTGCTTGTTCACACTACACATAAAATGCGACATCAAACGCTCTCCAGTGTGAACGCTCAAAGCGGCCTGCATGCGCAAAAGATGATGTCACACACAACTCGCTCTGTTTAGACCCAGAGCAAACAATATTGTTTGACTGATTGCCCTTAATATAAAGACTTCGGACTTTATGCTTCCAGATTTTTGCTTTAAGTTATTTTGTTATTTACATAATAATGTAGATGACCTAATAATGATCCTTTTTGCTGTTTTAGAGGAAGTAAAGGAAGTTTAAAGGATAGTTGCAGATTTCTGTCAGAATCTGCAGAAAATACAGTAAAAATAAAATGTTCACATTTCTCCAACGTTGTCTTCCCAACAGTTTCACCGGATGGTAGGAAATCGTTCGCGATGTCCTATCGGGCGCTTCTCCGGCGCTGATAATTGGCGTCTGTCTTGTGTCAGTGACGTAAAAGACGGATTCAATGCGACATGACCGCTCAAACAGCAGTCGCTTTCTAAAACATCGGATACGTATCGGATTCAGTACCACATACGAAAGTGACCCAGATCGGATTTGAAAATATCGGATTTGTGCCGTTCACACTGTCATACCAAGATCGGATACGGGTTGCATAGGGTCAAAAAAATCGGATTTGATGCGCTTTTGCCTGCAGTGTGAACGTAGCCTAAGTTATTTAATTGCTTGTCTAGAGCTTATTTGCTTTGATGTAGTATAAATTGCCATTGATGGGGGGCGCATACAGTAAATACAGTTACAGTATGTCCTATTCACAAAGCCTTTGGAGTAGTCTTTGGAAAGCCAGTTGTGGCCCCTGGGCCTTTTGTTTGACACTTCAGCTCTAAAGTTTAGCACTATTTATGAAAAAAGGATAAAAAGTTGAATGTCAGATATGTTTAAAGGTATTTTCTAACACTGTGTCATAATTTGTGAGGTATTTGTAAGTGAATCATCAAGAGTAAACACTGAAGAAGTTATTCTGAATCCCCTTGAGTTAATAACCCCTCAAGTCTCCTAGTCTCAAGAGTGAATAGGCTCGCTTTGAAGTAGTCCTTCTGTGTTTATTTTATATGGTTTTATATCTCCATGCTGCCTGGTTGAGTACTTTAAAAATATATATATTTTCTAGATAAATGCCTTTTCTGTGGCATCTACTCTAAACTTGTAAAATCTTCACTTGAGCTAGTGCTGCTTCTTTGGCATTATATTTCTTCATACTTCAGCCTTGGTTGAGATAATGTGAAAGTCAGCTTCCAGCCAGTGGCAGATTTAGGTATGTGATGGGCAAGTCCACCTCCTTTAGACCTTGCACTGGCAGTTTTGTGATTTTTACTGAGTCCTAGCTTATTTTTTCAGTCATCAACTGGCATGTAGGGCTTTTATGGACTTTTGTTTGACTAGACGATTGAGACGAGACACAGCTGCTGCCTGCTAAACTGTGTCTTTGAGAGAAATGGGGGAAACTATTTCAAGCTCCTGCATTAAGTATTCTTTAAAAAAATCCAAATAACATAGCCTCTGCACATGGAAAAGTTAAAAGGCTTTTGCACACAGCCTCCAGATAGTCAAGATCTCTGCTTACTTAGTGCTTACATTTATTCACCTTGATCCACAGGTCTTGTGCCACTTTCGCCTTTGCTTACACCTTACTTCTTTTCACTTTAGGTTTTGCTAGAGCTTGTTGAATTCATTTGTTCAGATTGCAGAAATGCATATATGCACTGAAAAAAGGGCATATTGGATTTAATTAATTCAATAGTGGACATTGGTTGCACACAGATGTTGTGCTTTGGCAGCAACTTAAACAACTTATTCATATTCAGTAAACCTGTGCATTTTGTGTTGATAAAACAGGATTGAAACATTTTTAGATGAAGTAAGTGGAGCTCTTGGAATATTTTAATCCTTCACAATTTTCTCACTTTATTCCCACACTATTCAATAACTTTTACCCTTAAGAGGCAGGGTACACTCTGGACAGGTCGCCAGTCTATCACAGGGCTTAAACATAGCAACAAACAACCGTTTGCACTCACATTCTCAGGTAATTTAGAATCACCAATTTACCTATCCCCAATAACTGCATGACTTTTAACTATGTAAGGAAACCAGAGTACCCAGAGAGAACCCACTGCAAACTAACCAGATCATGGATTTGAACCTAGGACATTCTTGCTGCAAAGCAACAGCACTAACCACTGCACCACCGAGCTGTCAATCCAGGCTTAACAAAAGTAGGAAAGCTATTACAAGGCTCGATGCAGAATTTTCTTTACATTTGTGTCCTTGACAGCTTAAACCACAATAAATAGCGATAGCATACACGTGGTGTGTGTGTGTAGTTGTCTGCCTCTTATAACCCCAGTGATTTTCCTGTGGTTTGAAATCTCATGTGATCTTGTGAATTTTGTGAGTCCAGGCAACTAACCACTCTTACTAGATTATATCATGTCATCTCAACAAGAACAAATTAAGTTGTTGAATTTCATACAGATCCTACATGATTTAATTATGTTCACCATAGAAACATGAAATTACTTTCTTCAAAAAGTTATTCTTTTGTAAATGTAACAACCACCCAATTTCCTTTTTTGACTGTGGTTTCA
Source organism: Oreochromis niloticus (assembly GCF_001858045.2). Taxonomy (NCBI): domain Eukaryota; kingdom Metazoa; phylum Chordata; class Actinopteri; order Cichliformes; family Cichlidae; genus Oreochromis; species Oreochromis niloticus. The sequence continues at coordinate 27,237,040 of NC_031977.2, forward strand.
TCCACTTTATGTATGGCCTAATGGGCCAAAATGCCCTCTCATCTGTTTCTTTGCCAGTTTCCCGTCAGCCCATCATGTTTGCTAGAGTGGCCCTAACAAACTAAATGCACAGTGTTTCTGAATGATATATACCCCATGCATCAGATTTCTAAACTTCTGTCTTCTGAATAACTGTGATTCCCTACACTTCATAAAACATCTCTACTGCCTGTTCAGGTCCATCTGACCTGTTCTGGTCAGATGGCACAGAGGCGGTTTTCCTATTATTTCTGCTTGTCCTTTAATGCTGAGATGAGATTGTCTCTCTCAGAACATTAAAGTGTTCTCACTAAAGTTCTGGGTCACATCATTAGTCAAATTTGAATTTAAATAGACTCGTTAGTCACTCCGTTCTGACAATCAGTTACTCGTTTCATTAAAGTTTATGTGTCTCGTCATAAAAATAGGGCACACTTTGAGAAATAGTAATTAGGAGAAGGTTTTATTGTTCTCGGTGTTTTGTCATGGGTCATAGATTAAAGATAAACTGATTAATCAAGAAAAAGAAACATTATCATCCCACTGTTCATATACTGTAAACTTTAGAGTTATTTGAATGTTAAACAAGCAGTTGACTATTAATAATTGGTAGTCATTAATATTGCAACCCTAACAACCTAATGACCCAAACTGTCTCCTTATACAGGCTCTAAAACATCTTTTATCAAAGTTTCTTGAAACTTTATGATAAAAGTTAAAATAATGCTCAAACCAGCTATTCAATAATTAGCTAACATTATGAATTGCCATTTCTTTGTTCATTACCAGTTAAAAAATAATAAAATAACCCAAGTTTAATGGCATATAAATTCACACTGTTACTCGCCATTACCTTTGATTCAGTACTTGATTGGATTATGTGCTTTCAAGTTTACTAAACAGAAACAGAGATATCGTTTAGGACTTAGAACTTAAATTGTCACCAGCAGGTTTTGATGGGAACTGACTCTATAATGTTCATGTCATCGCGAGAGGAAATCGTCAGTTTTATGCACTTAGTGTTGCAAACAAAGAAGGTGATGTTCATCTTTGTGTACCCATTAGTATGCGGTTCTGTGTGAGTCTGAGTCTTTTGTCTGTGTTGGTGTTTGTATTTGAGGTGCACTACTAGCACTCCCTTTGGGACAGTGGATCAGGCAATTTCCTGTTAAAAAAATTCTACCTGATCTAGAAAGAGAGAGTGCTGTGTAATCTTTAAAAGCTAACCCTTGGGCTCAGTATAAAACATCTGATGAATACAGAGAAGCTGGAGTGTGTATGTGCATGTGCATGTATTTGCGCACACGGTTGTGTTTATGTGTATCGTACTGCCGCAGTGTTGCTTGTGCTGCTGTCTGAAGGGTTTATTTGCCTCTGAGGGCTCTGTTACCACTGATGCCAGAGCAAAGTTCACCTCTGCCAAGGTTATGTACATAAAACAAGTGCTTGGCAAGGTTACGGATGTAACTTATATATTTGTGTTGGCCTTGGAGAAATTATCTCAAACTCTGATTGCTTTTTTGTCAGTAGTTGGGTCTTAATTTAACCGAAGTCAACAAAAATGTTACACTTTCCTTTATCTGTCTGCAAAGGATTGCACTTTCTCTACTCCACTTTCTCAGTAGAGCTTTCTGGGTTTATGTTTACAAATCATCCATTTAGCTTAAACTGAATGAAGCTCAAAGAGTACAGCAGAGAATAACCTTTCAGGGATGTTGAAGGATAAGGAGTAAATCTGATAATGTAAAGTTGGACTTTTGAGGCCAATAATGAGACATTTAGCTTTAGCATAGCAGCATTTAAAACAATCAAATATAATTGCTATAATTTAAAGAAATAAATACACATCCAGTCTTCGCAGATGAAAAATGGATATGTCATAGCTTTCTGATGAGCATATTATGAAATTGTGATGCCTTTCAAAGTGACCTCTCAGAGGTTGTTGTTACAAGTGACTCTAACACCCATTAAAGTTAAGTTATGTTAAGGCACATTTTATCAGTTTATTTCAAATGTAGTGCTGTGATCATTCCTCTGGTACTTAAAGGATTACTCCAATTAGTTACAGACGAGAGTCAGTTTAAAGGTCTTGTTAAATATTATGGAATTGTGAGCAATAGTGCATTGTGTATGTGCTTTTTTCCCATTATGTTACATAGTTAAGTTGACTGGCCACTTGACCAGTGTTCTGCAGGGGTACTATAAACTTCATCTAAGTTACTGTGTCCATCTCTGAAGCAGCACCCACACTGGAAGCAGGGCAGCGACTAGAAATCATAGAATGTAAGTAATATTTGGCAATTTCAAGCGACTCCAGGTGAAACCATTGGCAAAGTAACCTGGGCAGAACCCAAGATAAATTTTTGACAACTTCCGGGCAACTGATTGAAGGGACTACCAATGAGAATGCAGTCTAATATATGACCTAGTAGTAAATTCATTAGAGGGTTATAGTTAACAGATGTCAGCTTCAAAGAGACGCGCAATGAGCAACTTCCTTGCAGTGTGGCTGCAACTTTATTCATTACCCTTCGGTTTGTTTTTAACTTTCAACATGCACTTCACGAGTAGCTTCACATATTGTTTCACACTACTAATACCGATCATTCTTATTTATACTGAGTTTAACAAATCTATATTAAGTCTTTGCAAGTCCATTGTTCTGGTCTGGCAAAGTGGTCATATCAAATTGGGGCTTGTTCAGGAATTAAATGTGTCTCTGTACAAAGACTTGACCTAACCATAACTCTGTATCGTGATTTGCTTTAGGCTAGCAGCAGAAGACTTCTTTTGGTGCTACTAGGACAATAATCTTATATTAAAGCAGTCAACTGTCCATTGTTGGCAGTCGTGGCATATTTGCCAAAGAAGAACTAATAAAAAGAGAGACACTCAGCTGCACTGATTCTGATATTTTTTGAATACTGCACATTGTGAGTGTTACAGGAATTCAGTCCTGAATCGGTTCACTTCTCCTTTTATATCTCAGTTTGATAATGTTGATGTTCCATTTTGCTATCAGCTTCCATTACAAGTCTCTTAAACAACCACATTGTTCGATTTTGTGCCTTTTCTTTCACAGAGTGACACATTGTTTTGTTATTATTCTGTCAAGAGGCTTAGATGGCAGGGTCCAAGGTAAATTTTCAGCATCTTAGCAGAAATGTTGTTTGATTATTTAAAGAATTCAGCTGCATTTGTTTTCGAAGTTGATACAGTTCACCAACACTGCAAAAAGGATTTGTAACTAAGAGATAATGTCCAGGTTGAGAGAGGGTGAAAATATAAGCGATAGACATTTTTCAGGATACATCAGGATAAGAGTACATGAATGCTTTATTCTTTCTCATATGAAGTATGTGTGCAGAGTATACACACTGTGCCTGTTTGTATTTGTGTGTGAGGTGCGTGCAGATTCTTTTACATTTAAGTGATAAAATGGTAAAAACAGGAAATGTGTGGCGTGACTGTGTATATAAATTTGTTAGAAAATGTATAAAACAGTTTTGTATTTTAGTTGGATGAATGCTTTTGTGATTGGGAGCTTTTGTCTTGCTATTACCAGTTTGGAGTCTTTACTTTTAGAATCATTTGACTCCTTCATGGCATAGATTTAACAAGGTACTGGAAAAATTCCTCAGAGACTTTTGTACTTTTCTACTGATATTTCAGCTACACGTGGATGATGCTAATCTTCCACCACATCCCAAAGGTTTTCTGTTGGATTGAGATCTGATGAGTACAGAGAACTCATGCTCATGTTCAAGAAAGCAGTTCGAGATAGTTTAAGCTTGACACGGCATGTTTTGCTGCTGGAACCATCCATCAGAAGATGGGTACACTGTGGTTATAAAGGGATGGACGTGTATGCTGTGGAGTTTAAATGATGCTCAGGGGCCCAAAGTGTGCCAAGAAAAAGTACCAGATGCCATTACACCACCAGCTGCCTGAACCACTAATACAAGGCAGGTTTGGATCCATCCTTTCATGTTGTTTACATCATATGTAACCCTATCATCTAAATTTTACGCTGAAAATCGAGACTCATGAAAGCCATGAGTGAGAAACACTCTTTCAGTCTTCTATTGTCCGGTTTTGGTGAGCCTGTTCAATCTGTAGCCTCAGTTTCCTGTTCTTAGCCGATGAGTAGTACGCAGTGTGGTCTTCTGCTGCTGTAGCTGATCTGCTTCAAGGTTTGACATGTTGCATATTCAGATGCTCTTCTGTATTACTGTAACAAATGGTTATGGCAACCATGCCACATTCAAAGTAGCTTAAATCACCTTTCTTCCAAATTCTGATGCTCAGTTTGATCTTTAGCAGGACATGTTGACTGTGCTTACATGCCTATATACACCGAGCTGCTTCTGTGTGATTAGAAATCTGTTTTAATGAGCAGTTGAACTGGTGTACCTAATAAGGTTACTCCTGGTAATTAGGTTTAGTAAAAATTAGGTTTAGTAAAAAAGTTGTTGCTGTTTAGAAAATGCTGGTTATGGGTTAGATGCTTAGTGAATTGAATATGTGATAATAGTGATGCTCTATATTTTTGCATGGAAATGTCTTCCTGTAGTTTAATGTGACATGGGAATAATGTTGTAGCTATGAAACAGAAATAAGGCACCAGCAGTGTGTGTGAGTTTCTTAAAGCTAAGCGGTGTGTATACACACAATGTATGAAACTTTCAGATATAATTTCTTGAATTTTCTGCTTTGGTTAGCAATACTTTTTTTTAAGACTTACAGTGCTTTTCCTAATTCACACAACATGTTACAGGGAATTCTTGGTCTGTCCAGTATCCTGTCCAAGCATAACGTAGAGTTTGTAATCAATCTGCTCTACCTCCTGAGTTAGAGTTAACTAAATATTCTTGACATTTAAAATGCAAAAGTTCCCGTGCACCCAGAGATTTGTTTTGGAGGAAACACACTAGATATTATACACTAAGTTTATGAGAGATGTCAAATTATTAGTTTCATGTGACGAGATAAACAGGTCTTAAAATGAAAGTTATGTGAGCTATTACTTTAATATAAATTGAATGAGGAGTTGAAAGCTGTGTGAACAGGATGACGCCTTCTTGTCTGCTAGAGAATTTAAAAAATAAAAAAAAGATTGTGTTTTATGCTTCCCACTTCTCTGTCTTGCAGGCGGAGATCGTTAAACGGCTGAACGCAATCTGCGCCCAAGTCATCCCCTTCCTCTCCCAAGAGGTAAGACTCCAAAATGCCTGTCACTGTGAGTTAAGAAGGAGGTGGGTGAGAGAGAGTCAGAGAGCGGGAGGAAGGGAGACAGGAAAGGGGAGAAGTGTGTGGTGGATTTTGAAGCAAGAGAAAGAAAAATATAGAGAAACGCACACACACGCAGACACACACACTCGTACAGATTATCCTGGGCTAATCCCCCCTGCTCAGGATAGACAGATATGCTCTGAACTTATCAAATGTCTCCCACTAACATATGCAGGAGCCAGCGGCTGAGTGTGTGTGAGAAAATACTTTTTGTGTTAAAATACATTCTAATTGTGTGCACATACAGCAGTGGGTGTGAGAAGTGTTTTTATGCAGTGTTTATTGTGAAATTTTTAGGTGTGCATGTGTTGAGCTGATAAATCCTTCCTCTGAGGAGCTGACAGTGTGTGTGTGTGTGTGTGTGTGTGTGTGTGTGTGTGTGTGTGTGTGTGTGTGTGTGTGTGTGTGTGTGTGTTGAGGGGTGGGAACAGCAGGAAGGAGTGAGTGTGGACTCCAAAAGCTCTCCTCCAGATTAGCCATGGATTAGGAGGGTTTAGGGTGGATTAGGAATAATGGCATTAGACTGTGGTGCTGCTACACAGCCCTGAGGCCTGCAGAGAGGGGAGGCAGGGAGAGGAAGCTGCTTTGTTTTGGTGCACAGCCTTGTTTACTGCATGTGCAAGTAAAATGTAACACATTCATATTATTGTTGTGCAGCAAATCACATCGACTGTGTCTGTGTATTTTGGTGAAAGCGCTTTGTTTTCTATTTTTATTTTTGTCATTTTCTGATAATGTTTCATTGGCCTTTGGGGGCATGTAAGTATGATTGTTCCATTTACAGCAAAGGCAATAAGTTTGTGTTAAGTCAGTTGTCAAAAATGTTATTTCTGACAAATTTATAAAGAAAAATTATGCTTGAGTAAATAAAATCTCCCAATTAACATAAGATATAAATAGAATCATTATCATGGTGCAGATTTTATGCCTCTGCCATAAAAAAGGCCCCTTTTTTAAGATCACATATGCATTTCTTGGTTGACATTTACATTTGCAAGTAAGGTAAGGCAACAAAAGTGCCATCTATTTCTGAAAGTTTTGGAATAACTACGTCCTTAAAGTGGACCAGTTATACTTTTTCTTATTTTAACTCTTTATCAAACAAGTATCACACATACCAGCTGGACTTATTTTGGAGTTTTGGCTGTAAAATTACAAAATAATTCTCATATTTCACCAATCATTTAAATTTTCTCTCTAACCCATAATGGTTGAGTTATAGTAATGTGAAGAACACATGATAGCATCTAGTTGGAGCTAATTTTTCTGTCGGTGTTCAGACGGAAGTACTTCGGGAATACAGTGGGAAACCACGACATACAGAATATCTCCATAAAGGTTGTCTTCTCTCCTTAATGAAACCATTTCAGTTTTGTCTCTAGCACATCGCTAACAGAGTTATGATCATTTAAAGCAGCGGTCCCCAACCTTTTTTGCGCCACGGACCGGTTTATGTCCGACAATATTTTCACGGACCGGTCTTTAAGGAGTCGTGGTTAATACAATAAAATAAAACCAGTACTGGTACCAAAAAAAAGAAGATTTATTCATAAAACACGGGAAAAGACCGAGGGAAACCGAGTTAACGATAAAAACGATAAACAAATAACGATAAAAACCCTGAAAACCATAAATTTCACACCCAAGCCTCAACTCTCGCAGCCCGGTACCAAATGACTTGCTGACTGGTACCGGTCCGTGGCCTGGGGGGTTGGCTGATTTAAAGAGCACTTGTAAAATGGGCACACCACCTGGCCGCTGGTTAAAACTATGGGTTAAGTCTTATATTCTAAGTTGAATCTTTGTGATGTCAAAGAGAGGAAATATTCTTAATATGCTCCTCTCAGAATTGGTGGCTATGAACTTGGTCATGTCTGGTACGCAGCTCTGGTGATGTGCATAGCAGGGACCCAGTCCACCTGCTTCTCCAACCATCTGTTTTCAAGGTGCAGTTGGGTGGGCTGAGGAATTACGCTTAGCTATTGTAGCAGTTTTCAAAAATGAAAATCTGAAACTGGAAAGGAGCATAATTTGTTAAATCTGGCATTTAGTTACTCGTTATTCACATGTTCCTCGGTTGTTGCCATATCCCCAGTGAGGAGTCATTCCTCTGACTTTAAGGTGTTCATGTGCTTTTGAGTTGGAAAGACACCAAGATGTGTTTTAGTCAGTTGCTCAGAGTAAAAGAAAAAGACATGTTGTTCTCTGCGAATAACTGCTTAGCCTGACTTCTTACTTGAGTTACCTCAAACAAATACCTCCATGCTTATCTAGTTCCCTCCTTGTGGTTAACAGCAACCAGATATTTACTTAAACTCACATATTTTTATGTATGACATTAACAACTCAGCAGATCACGTATCAACATTTTCTGAGCTGATTTCTGAGCTCTTCATTTGAACTTCCTCAGTCAGAAAGTCAGTTTTTGCTATTATTCAGCTACCAAATGAATGCACAATTAATTTGATATAATAATTTTAGTAATTTTGTCTGCTTTACTGTGCTGGTTATTAACCTGAATAATTCATCACTGAATAGGTAAAATCTAAAAGTATTTTGTAATGATTGTGTGTGCTTTCGGCTGCTTCTTTATTTCCCAAGGGGGTCACCACAGTGGATGGATCCCCATATTTTGATTTTGGCACAGATTTTATGCCAGATGCCCTTCCCAACAGAACCATCTCATTTATCCAGTTTTACAACCAGCACTAGGAATACATTACCGTGTAATCTCCACCCCGAGGCTGGATTTTTGTCTCCTCCAAGTCCCAAAACAGGTGTAAGGTGAATATGTTAATCACTAAACCATCGAGCCACAGTTTTGCTGTGATTACAGGTACTGTTTCATATTTGGAGTCAGATTTTCCCTTGCAGTTCTACAAGAAATCATAAGTAATCAATCCTCTTTAGGCAAATACAAAAACAATGGTGATACGATTTTTTCTTTTTAAATTATGAAAAGGGAACCTGAGTCATCTGTTGGTGCACAGACAAGCACAAACAGTTATTCTGTAAGAAAATCTTCTTCAATGCACTGAATCCTTGGTGCCATCTGAAGGCAACAGAATATGTACGTTGGTAAATATAGAGCTCTAAATTCAGACGTCCTCTGTCAGAGTGCAGAGGCATTAAGCAAACTATCACTGATTATCTACGTTCAGTCCTGTGCAAATTTTAACAGGCTGCTAGAATACGACCCTCTACAACTCCATCTCATTAGTATCATGCATCATGGCGTCCTTCTCAACTTTTATCAGCTTTCTCAGCTTTTTCGTATTTACTCTTGAAATGCATCACAATGGAAACACTGCTGCAGATGAGGTAGACTTCACAAAATTATTTTGATTTCTTTCTCTTTAAGAGAATTAAAGATTGAACTCTAGTCTTGATTATACGACTGATTTTGGATTGTTCTATTTTTATTTTTTTTTAGAACTGTTGCATAGAAAGTGTTTGCCACAATTTATATAGTGGATCATTCCGTGTGTGTGTGTGTGTGTGTGTGTCATGTTCAGGCAGGTTAGTCTGAGCCTGCAGAGGTGTAGCTGAACTCGATGGTCAGGTTCATTTCCACACCTGATAAGCTCTTTCATCTCGGGCGTACTTTGATGTTTTGCGCTCCTGGATGAATCTCGCTGCTCTCTCACTGTCTGGATCTGTCTTCCTCTCTCTGTACCCTTTGTATGACTTTGCCCTGTTAGCTGTCTGCCTCTCTTGGTACCCATCTTTTTTTCCTATGTGTTGAACTTTTTGGAGCTGTTCAGTTTCGAGACGTGTGAGCAGACTGAGCAAAAATCAGGAAACAGTGTTGCATAAAATTTTAATAACAATCTCCAAACGGAAACATTAAACCAATCACAGAATCCACAAAATATTGTACGAGTGTGTAACTGAATTTTTGGCCACTTGTAATACACATCTTTAACTGCCTCCTTTGGACATCCACTTGTTTGTTAGTTTTTAAATTCTCCTCCACGTAGAGGAAATCAACCAGCCTGTGCAGGTTACACTTGACTAACTAGTATACCCTAATTAGCTGCTAGCTGCTTCTTCTGCCTGATGACTTTTAATGAACGCACTGATGGGTTTCAGATTCTGAAGAGAAGCACTGAAGTGCAGTCATGATTCAAAGGCCTCGGGGAATCTTGTCTGTCTGGCATTTGACCTGAATCTGGTCAGAACCTCAAGTTTTAATAAAAAGGAAAAAATATATTTCAAGTTTCAGGTGATTTTATAGCACGCTCGTGTTACTGAACATTGATATCTGTTTTAATGAGATTGTCATATTTGACAGTCAGTGCATTGTTAATTCTGAAGAAATTGCAGGCTGTGTGAAGTTACAGTGTGCAACTAACTGACAGCTGCTTTTTAGCTGTGAATAAGGTTTGATAGGCAAAGCACAATGATGGATTCAGATGGAAAGCAGGTTAAAAGATATCACAGAATGCATTAGAATGATTGCTGTATGCATATGCAAGTTCAATGTAATGAAACGAGCTAAGTTCCTGCTTATTTTACATGTCCATTTCAGTCCATTTTAAATGTTGTTTGAATTTTGTAAAGATGTTGTTTGTAATAACTATAAAATTATTTTCATATCATTCTTTTCTCTGTCTCAGCTGCTGTTTCAGTTTCTCTGATTTTTTTTTTTCCGTTTCTGTGTGTCTCTCAGCATCAGCAGCAGGTGGTGCAGGCAGTAGAGAGGGCCAAGCAGGTCACCATGGCTGAACTCAACGCCATCATAGGAGTGGGTGTATTACACACACACACACACACACACACACACGCAGACATACACAGTTAAATACAAAATGCATAGATTGTTTTTTTACAGCAATGTTGGAAAATAGCTTGAGAGATTAATTGAAAAAGAATAATGTGAGGAGAAGAGCAAGTACAAAGTCAGATGTATTCATAATAATATACAATAAAACCAAAGTATTTTGTATAGTAGTAATAGCTAACTTCTTTCTGCAAGAAATTTGAATCTTTTAGCATCTTTCACAGAAAATGTCAGTTATATAAATATCACCGTTCATGTTGGCTGGTAATTCAAAGGTTTTGGTGTTTTTAATCAAATAAAAAAAGTGTATCTGATATTTAACTATTCTAGCTGTAGTCTACATGTTTCAGTTGCTATCTTTTCCCCGCTCACTTTGAATGTGTTTTTCTTTCCTCCTCTTTTCTTTTGCCACCTACTTATTTGTATTTTATCATGCATGATCTTTCAAGTCTTAATTGGTGTTTCTGTGTCTGGTTCAGCAGCAGCAACTCCAGGCTCAGCACCTCTCTCATGGCCATGCCATCCCTGTCCCGCTAACACCCCACCCAGCGGGCCTTCAGCCCCCTCTGCCTCCTGGGGCCAGTACTGCCAGCCTGCTGGCTCTGTCCTCTGCCCTGAGTCACCAGCTGCCACTCAAAGATGAGAGGAAGCATCACGATAACAACAGCGAACACACACGAGGTGAGGTCTGCTCTGTATGTGCTGTTTTTATATAGCAGGTGTTGATTTTGGTTTGTGCGTGCTTGTTTCTGTGTGAGTCTTGGTCTCTTCATGCCTGAAATTAACCTTGCATTTGTTACATCTGCTTGTATGTTCAAAGTCACAATTTGAGTTTTCAAACTACTGCTTTCAGGTTTACTTTAATTATGGTTTAGTCAAAAAGCGAGTTACCCGATTATCAGGGGCAAATTCTTACACAAGAGAAAGGTAGATACAAATATACGCTCTCAGTTTGTTTACTGTAAAGGCAAAAAGAAAGCACTCCTTCTGTCAATTCTAAGGTTTCCCACATTGGGATAAACCTATCTAGTCTTTTCAGCCAAGGTGTATCAGGTCTTAAAAGCAGGTAAACACAATCTCAGTTAAATAACAACAGATGATATATTGCGTCATGTCATTATTTAACAAAAACTAAGCCAAAACGCAGAAGCAGCCTGTGAAATAGCCTCAATAGCTGGTAGAACCACCTTTGAAAGCAATAACTTAAAGTAATGCTTTCTTTATGACAGTCTCTCACATTATTGTGGAGAAATTTTTGCCCACTCATCTTTACAACATTGTTTCAGTCACCTGAGGTTTGAGGGCAAACCTTTATCTCCGGCTGTCTGAAGGTCCTGCCATAGCATTTCAGTTGGTTTGAGGTCTAACTGTGCCATTGCTACATCTTGATTTTTTCCTTTTTTAGCCATTCTGTTGTAGATTTGCTCTTGTCCTGTTGGATGACCCAGGTTTAGCCAAGCTTAAGCGTTCAGACAGATGGCCTCACATTAGACTAGAATATTTTATTATAAAGAGGAGTTTGTGGTTAACTCGATGACTGCAAGGTGCCCAGATTCTGTGATTACAAATCATCACTCCTGCACCGCTGTGTTCTACAGCTGATATGAGGTGTTTGTTTGGATATGCTTTGTTTGGTTAATGCCAGATATGGCGCTGTGCATCATGGCCAGACATCGCCACTTTGGTCTTGTATTTCCACAGATGTTGTTTCCAGGAATGCTGTGGTTTGTTCAGAAGCAACTTTGCTAACTTTAGCTGTGCTGCCATGTTCTCTTCATAGAGAAAGGGCTTACTCCTGGCAAACCTTCCAAACAAGCCATATTTGTAATTGCACTGTCAGGAACTTTAACAGTTGACATGCTAACTGAGGCCTGCAGAGTCAGGAATGTAGCTCTTTCTCTGCATTGCATTGCACGGTCTGGTCATAGGTAAAATTTGCTGGGATAACCACTCCTGGGAAGATTAGCAGCATTCTTGAATGTTTCCTGCTTGTGAATATTTTTTAATGATGATGATAGACTTCAGAATGTTTGGAAATGGCCTTATAAGCCTTCCTTAATTACTGGGCAGCAGCAATTGCTTCTTCAAGATAATTGATGTCTTTCCTCCTTGGCATTGTTTTAACACACCCCTGAATGTTAACGACGAGCAAACTGCCAAAACCTCTGTTTTTATAGAGGTGCTCACACTTGCTGATGATCAGTTAATTAAATGGGTGTGCACAACCTGGCTGCTACTTACTTACACACACTGCTTCTGCGTTTTGGCTTTGTTTGTGTTCAACAAATAATTACACAGTATAATATATCACATGTTGTCATTCAGCTGAGGTTTATTTCCCTCATTTAAAACCTGCTGAGGACAAGATATTTTGATTATGCCTTGATGTGTACAGCCTTATAATTGGAAGAAAGTACACTTTGTTTTTATCGTGACTCTTCGTGAGATAGTTTGGACTAAAATACTTTGCAACAACTTGGCTGTTTTATTTCACTCACAGACAGACACTAAATATATTTGGTAAACATAAACGTCAAAGCTTAAATCTTTTGTTCAGTTAATGATCCAAATCCACTTTTACATGTCAAAGTATTCAGCCAGCATTACGAATTACCACTTGTAATGGCTGATGCTTAATTGTTAGTGCTCTGAATGAACAGCAGTTAAACAATTAAAAACTGATTTGTCTTTATGCCATTTTAATTGGCCTAATAGGAAGCAATACACAACCACCATGATGCCTCTTTTCTCTTGTTCACACAGAGCGCTTCTAATTCTTCTCTGAGCTGACTTTGAGCTCAAGCATTTAATTACTCTTCATAGACACTATGTGTGTGCATGTGTTTGTACGTGTGCGTACTTGTGTGTGTAGGTTTGAAACTGTGTGCCAGCACTTAATTACTCTGTTGCAGCATGGCAGTGAGGGTTTTTACAGTGCAGCAGAGCAGTTAACCTTGCACTGTAGCTGCAGTAAAGCTAACGGCTGCTAACTGAGGTAATACTTACCCACCTAAGGTCAAGGTGGGTCGCTAAGAATACAGTTCCAGCTACAGCTTGCTTCCTGAAATGACTATGTGAACAAAGGGAATAAAAACTTTCTTTTTTCTCCTTTTAGTATTTTAAAAAGCATTTTCTCTGCAGTTTACACTGTTGAACATTGTGTGACTGTGGTGCTAACCTCAGTGTATTTTTAACCCGCTGGACTTCTTCGCCTCCCCATTTAGAAACTTCACTGGTCAGTAATAATGGTTGATATTAATGTGTTAAAAGACTGACACTGATAATGACGGATAATGTACAAACTGTAATAAATAAAAATCTATTCACTGGATCAGCTGAGAGCAGAGTACTGAAGCAAACACAAATTAAACCAACAAGTCTTCCAACAGTTATCTGAGTTGTTTTTTCTACTTCCTTGCTTTAGTTGTTTTTATCTTACTGCCCACTTTTATTTTTGTGTTGTATGTTTTGTTTTAGTCACCAACACTACTTGGTTAGGATTTAGTGTTCCCGGCGTGCTGAGTTCTGCCCCACTAAAGGTGCAAACATCAGCACACAACCAGAAAAAAAGACATTTTCAAAACTTAAGTCTTAAGTCTCCAAAAAATGGAGGCTTTCACTTGTTACTTTATCTGAGTCCTCAAAAGGTTCTCCACAACTTTGAAATTAGGATTTAGAGCAAGTTAGGTTGATTGGTTAATCTGCAGCTTCTCCTGTTCATTTGTCGAAGTGCCTTGGGCAAAACAATGAACTTAGACTTTCCAATGTGTAGACGTGTGCTTTGAAAGGCACCCCTGTCACTATCAATGTGTGAAAGCGTGCGTGAATGGTTAATTGAGAGCAAAACTGTAAGAGATTTATCTGTTAATTTGGAAAAGAGGTGTAAGTTCTGTTTATTTGCAGTAGTACTCTAATAGTACCCCTCGAGATCCATAAACAGTAATGAAATTCCCCAGTATCCTCATCAAAAATATCATAAATTTTCCATTAGCTCTCTTTTTGTATCTGTTTGTATCTGTTATATGCAGCAGTGTGTGCGCTTGTGTGTTTGCCAGTGTGTTCTTGTGCTTCAGACATTGAATCTGTCATTCTTTTTTTTCTCTCTCATGCCCTCCGCCCTCTCAGACAGAGACTCAGTCAAGGTAAGTCCTTCCTTTCTTTAGTCCCTTTGTAAAAAAAAAAAACAAAGACATGTTTAGAGCATAGCTTCACTTTTACTCGCTCAACTTCTCTGCGTCATTTTTGTACTTTGAATTTTTTTTGTTGTTGAAATAAAAGGATAGACAAGTTTTGATTTTTATTCATAACACACACAAAAGACTGTCTGTGATGAAATCTTAATGTTGGCTTTAAGGATGTCTATGTGCACGTCTGTGTTTATGTAAAAGAGACTGTTAGAGACAGCCATCAAAGTGAAAACAGTGCTGTGACATTTCCAAGATCCTAAATATTTACACATGTAGTATTTGATTTAAAACATTGCTGTAAAAAGATATTGTTAATATGTTCCCACAAAGCTCTATTATGGACTGGCGACATGTTTGGGGTGCATCCTGCCGCTCGCCAAATGACAGCTGGGATAGGTTCCAGCCCCCCCGCCACCCTTAATTGGATAAGTGGTTAAGAAAAAGGATGGATGGATGTTCACACAAATGTCCTATTATTAAATTTTATTTTATGCTTATCAATGTAATAGGAAATTAAAGTGACCACACTAAGGCGTAATGAAAACATTAGAAGCTTCTGATCTTATTGTCATTTTCATGTTCTTCACTTGTGCTTTGTGTGTAATAAAAATATCAGATATGGGAAACTGGTAACAGCTCGGGAAGAAAAAAACAAAACAGTGTGAAAGAGAAACCCCAAGGTGAGCAGAGAAGAAAGTGGGGGAAAAAAAGCACAGTATGGTTAGTGAAGGAAGGAGGGAGCAGAAAGAGGCAGTGCAACAGATCACTGTTCTATCCAGCGCTTGTAGTAATTAGTCCCTTAAGCGCAGCGTTTTTCCCAAGGCAAACATTTGGTTTGTTGAATACTCAATGAGCAGATTAGCATTTCTTTATACCAGCAGCCTGAGCGCACACACTTTTACACAAACACGCATGAGTTTAGAAGCCTGTGCATGTGTGTGTGTGTGTTCTTTGGTGTTTTGGAGTAGGCGGAAACAGGAGGAATGCTCTAACTGGAGGTATGTTTGTTATCTCTTGCCCCCCATGTAGTTTTCTCCTCCTCCACACACACACGTTCAAACACACCTGGATGCACACGCACATACGCTCAGAGGTGTAGGCACCATGATGGGAGAGATTAGCAGTGTGTGTGTGAGTGTGAGGTCACAAGAACGCTTTGATAAAGATAGAGAGAGGCCAGAATGATGGATGCCTTTCATTAGTGCCCTGTGAGAACACACACGCACACACACATGCAGAGCTGCTCTTTGACATGGCGGCCAACAGTCACTTCATGAAACCAATAAGCCCCTTGTCAGTGGTCTGCAGTTGCCTTGGCAACAGTCCACAGAGTACAGTGTGTGTGAATTGCATGAACATCTGTGCCTTAATGTCCTTGGCGTTAGCACCTCACACACTGATAAAGCTACGTGAATGTAAACGCTACTTGTATGTGTGCTTATGTGTGTATAGACGCCAGTACAGGCAGTCAGTTATGCAGTTACTTTATGGTGTGTTCAAGGACTGCAACTTCACAGACCTTTTATTTTTGGTGGGACTGATTATGAGTACATATTAATTGCTGGATCATTGGTCAATGACAATTTTATTTTAATTTTATGTTTTTGGTTTTTTAATTTGTGGCGTTTTCTTTTAGTCATTTTTGAAATGCAAATTCTCACAAACAGGTTTTCTTTTTTTTAATTACCTTAAATGGAAATAGACTCGTAGAATCACAGAGTAACATTGTAACCATCTTTGTCTGTCTGCGGGATTTTTTTTTCTTTTTAAAAAAAAAAAAAACAGGAGGAATACATTTCTAATGAGGTCGCTTTCAAGTTTAGACTGACCTTTACAGGTAATCACCTGTTGAAGTATAAATGCAGTGCAGCTTGTTGTTTGTGTGATCGCTACAGTGGCCTTCTCTTTCTATGCTTTTTGTGTTGAATTTTGTCGCTGGTAAACAAGCTGTACAGATGCAGTCTGCTTGTCTTTGTTTATGCCGGGATGCTCTTTAAAAGCTCTGCATACAATGTACAGTCTGGCTTCCCATGCTGTGTTGGCTGCAGAATAATAAGTGACAAATTGAGCTGAGCAGAGTGAGAGAACTATTAGACAAAATTACATCAAGCCAGAGTTCTAAAGATTTGGGGTTTTTGCAGAAATCATTTGTGCAGAGCCCCCTGTGGTCCAGCGTAGAAAAAACATATTTGTTTATAAATTCACAATTCTTCGATCTGTGCAGATTTGCTGATGACTTCAGAGAACAAGAACGTCCCTTGTAGTTTAAAACTGAAAGGCTGGTTTTGAAGTTATAGCACAAATATGGACACTCTGTGAGGGAAATCTACCCTTAGATCTAGATAAATTGGACTTACTTGGGCAATGTGGTTGTCGCTAAAATGTCTCTGAACAAAGAAGTTGTTTCTTTGGAGGAGAATATGAGAAGATTTGCACATTTACACACTTTTTTCCTGCTGCACCTGGGGGGGTTCTGTGTTTTTGTGCATGTTGATGACACAGGATTTTCAAATAGCATCTCTTGTGCTGTTTTTTAATTTGCATTTTCTGTGATAAAGTGTGGAGTTAATTTGATTGAACAAGTGGCTCTGTGTGTAATCTCTATAAAAAACGTATCTTCTTATAAATATGCAGTTTGTAAGTAAAATGTATGATTTTTGGCACCTGGAACCTTTCTGGTTTCCATCTGGTCGTCTGCTTGTAGCCCTAATCCTGAGCAGGATTTGGTTGCATCTAGTTAAACAGTCTCTGTGGAGAGCAAAAGAAAAAACACATTTGCTCAAATGCAATCTTGAAAAAGCTTAGTCTTTTTATTACCTTTACTGAACCTAAAGTCTTGTGTGTCCACTGGCTACACCAGAAACCCCCCAAAACTGACCTGTTGCTCCCAGTGGATGACTAGAAATGGAAGACGGACAAAGTTTGATTTTTTGGAAAAGGTGTCAGACTCAGGTGCAGCAACTTCTCAGTGTCAGGCTGCATTTGAACTGCATTTGAACTCTATTTTTATAACCCTGTGATGCACCCCAAACATCCACGCTGAGCTTTGTTGGTCTTAAATTCACGGTGCTTAACAACAGCATAGTAACCTGCAGAAATGGGCTCATCCTGGACGTCCGTGCTCCTAATTACCCGAGAGACACTAGGGAGCGAGACTGTTTGTAAAGCTGAAAAACACAAAACACTCGAGGTTGCAGATATCATTATCAGGACCTGCAGAATCAATTTGAAATGGGAGGCAAATATAATTATGATGTGAATGAAAATGAATACTCTCACTCAACCACACCTCAGAGGTCCTCGCGTTCATAATGCTCGTGCTGTCGGCAGCGCCTTCATTTGTCTCTGCGGCAAAATTAATTTGCTTTGATGTTTTTGAAAGAGCTAATTTGCAGGCTAATTAATCTAATCAGTCTGGAAATAGAGCGACACAGAGTCGGGGGCTCAGTTTGCCTCGTCTCACTCAAGACGAGACACACACCTGTACACACACTGACTCCTTAACACTGTTTGCACATATGGAGTACTAAAATGTAAACAGGTACAAGTGCTGCCTGAGCAGCACGCTCACGCAGACAGACACACACACACAGTGAACCCCTCACTCCTCCCCCACAGAATCTTTGTCATCAACACTTGCAGCACGGCAAAGGGCAGCGGAAAGGTTACAAGCGTGAGTTAGTGGAAAGGTCGAGCTAAAGGTCCTGCTTTATTTTTCTTCTCTGTCCATCGTCTGCTGGGTAAGAAGGACCTCCCAATGAGTGAGTGAGAGAGAGAGAGAGAGAGATCAGCAGAGGCAGGCAGAGCTGGAGGGGAAATGTTTAGTTGACCTTATTTTGATCCTTGCGTCTCAAAGAAGATTAATCCTTCAGTAATGGTATTTAAAGGATGCCATATTTGATTAAGAAAGAGAGACGTCAGCGAAGCCCTCCCCGTAAAGCTGCGATGTTGTAGTCAAACTGTCAAGGCTGCAGTGCTGCTTTTGTATTGTGTGATACAGTAAAAAGGAAATTGTTTTGACAGCCAGGGGATCTTTTAAAAGCGATACAGAAATCTAGCCGCGGCGTACGTTGTGTCTGCACCGCTCAGCTTTGTGTTTTTGCTCAGATTGTTGACTGACCGCACGGCTCTCAACACATTCCAAAAGTTTCTTTTAACGGTAAAAGCTCCAGCTTACATATTTCCTATTAGTCTGTCCTGGGGAAGATTAGTAATTTATCTCAACTTTTTTTGCCTTTGATAATCACATCTTCTTCAGTGGAGCTTGGATGATTCTTTCTGTGTCCATTTGGGTTGGGTTTCACATCCCAGAAAATGTAACCTAATCTTTAAATTAATGTTTTTGTTGAATACAAACAAATGTAATTTTATTTTAATTTTCCTTCTGTCCGGAAGTGTGTTTTGGTGCTATTAGCACAAGTTTGAGTTATTTGTTTCTGGAATTCCTGCCTTGAGTCAATGGAAATGAATGATTTTCTGTTTGGTATAGCAAAAACCAGTCCTCTAATAACTATTTTCCACAGATGTCTGAGCTAGAAAAATGGCCTGTTCTTATCTGATTCTGCCTGATTTTATTATGATTTTCCAGTGCAGGGTTTATGTACTTTAGAAACAAAAAAGATCAGTTTTAATCAGCTTCAGTTAAGTAAATGGTTGTTTTATTCTTCCAGAGCTCATCTGTCTCTCCATCAGCCAATTTTCGAACTGGAGAGAAGCATCGAAGTTCAAGTGATTATTCCTCTGACAGCAAAAAGCAGAAGACAGATGATAAGGAGCTGACCTCCACACGCTATGTGAGTGAATATGCTAAAATGAATCGTTTTTGAGCTGCGGAGAAGATTTATTATTAAGCTCATTAGAAAGGATTAGGGACAGGGAGAGCTCAATTATTGAGTTCTCTTGTGATTACGTGGCCCTGTACTGTCATATCTACAGTAACTACACTTTTCTTGTCTAAATGAAGTAAACTGAGATTAGTTGTTCTTTATTTCAGAGATGAGATTAGGAGAGCTGTACTTTCTAAAGAATCCACCATTATTTTTCATGTTTGCCCAGCTGAAGCTAGAGACTTGTAGAAACATGGCACACCAAAGGTCTTTGAACCAAGGATGATGCAGTTTATGACCTGTAACTCAGTCAGATGACCCACTGGGATGCTTTTGGTGAATCCGTTTTGACCATTATATTTAACAAATGGCGTGTAGCCTGTGAGCTAGTTCAGGCAGGCAAGTCAATCTGCGCTATGCTGTACACAGGTAACACCCCTCACTCTCATCATGTTATATACCAACCATACCTATAAACATTATTTAAGCTGCCAAATTTCTCATGTCATCTTCTGATATGTCTGTGGTGCTGCTGCCCTGCAGCACTGCCTGCTGTTTCAAACCTTACCACCCCACAAACGCCACCTTTAGCCGCTTTGTTAGGTACAACTGCTCAGCTGCTCGTTAATTCAAATATCTGATCAACCAATTACAAGTCAGTAACATGCAGACATGGTCAAGATGACCTGCTGAAGTTTAAACCGGGCATGTTTGCTTGTCTTATGAGCCTAACATTTGAATGGCAGCGTCAGAATTTGGCACCAATGATGTGAAAGCATTGACCCATTCCACCTCGTATTAATGGTTCAGTATAATGGTCTGTGGTTAATATTTTCTTGGCAAACTCTGAGCCCCTCAGTAGCAAATAGGCATTGTTTAACCCTCTAAAGCATAACCTGTCACTGGTGTTAGACAGGTAACAGTTGATTTCTGAAAGCAGCGACTCTGCGCTTTTCAGTGATATTAGGGTCATTACGGTAATCCCACATGTCGCAGCACTATTGCAAAGACGAAGGTTGGTTGAAACAAGAGAGAGTGAGTGAGTTTGATGGTGCTCTACAGAAAACAGACATCTTATCACTCATTTGGGGTCATGTTATTGCTTTGTTTTTGCTGTTTTCTGTTTTTTGTGGTGCCCCGCGTGGGATTACTGTAAAGCACAGAGTTTCTGCTTTCAGGAACCACTGGAATTTTCTGATTGGTTCAAGAGTTACAGTAGTTTGATCTAAAAGTTTGACGCCCCCATTGGTTTTAATGAGTTAAACAGCTTACCTTGGTATTGTTGTTGACCGTGTCCATCCATTTATGACTAGAGTGTACCCATCCTCTGGCTGCTTCCAGTAGGATAATGTACCATGCCACAAAGCTCAGATTAAGTGTTTTCTTCATGACAGTGAGTTCACTGTACTCAAATGGCCATTTGACGTGGTGGAAATTTGGGACGTGGTGGAGATTCACATCATGGACGTGCAGCTAACAACTCTTTGTTGCTATCATGTCAACATTGACCCAAATCTCTGAGGAATATTTTCAGCACCTTTTTGAGTCTATTTCATGAACCATTACAGCAGTTCTGAAGGCAAAAGAGTCCAACCCAGTATTAGCAATGTGTACCTAATGATGCCTATCAGCAAATATAACACATGTGGGGGGTGTGGCCTCAGACTTCTTCTGCTAAAATACATTATTACACTATTTTATGGTCTTTTCTCACAATGAGGGAACTACTTGATTAAACTGAATTTGTACATGAATTTAAATAAATGTAAAAAAAAAATGGACACACAGACATGAGCATACACACTTTTCAACAAAGAATAATTAGCTTGTTGCCTATTCTCAAATCTACATTCTAGGAAATGTATTTTATTTACTTTTGTATGGTCCTTGTTTGTGTTTGACCCAGGAAAGTGATGGAGAAAAGAGCGATGACAACTTGGTTGTGGACGTCTCCAACGAGGTACAAAATATTACCTGCACACTACCAAACTACCCTCCTGTGTGTTACCTGTTCAGAAAATGTGAATTATTTCGGTTTAATGCTTACAGGATCCAGTGTCTCCCCGAGGAAGTCCTGCACACTCTCCTCGGGAGAATGGGTTGGACAAAAGTCGCCTGTTGAAGAAAGACCCACCACTGAGTCCTTCCTCAATTGCTTCCTCCAGCAGCACACCTTCCTCCAAGTCTAAAGATATTAATTTGGTGAGTCATTTGTGTAGCCTCCTTTTCATTTAATTTCATTTCAAGCATTGTTTAACCCTTTATTTAGAGGGTTAAACAATGCTTATTTGCTTCTGCAAAAATGATCAAATAGTAAATATGGCAAATTGTAAACCACATGAAAGATGTAAGATGAAATCTGAGAGATAAAGGACACTATTCGACATTTTTATAGAATATCAATTTAACGAGTCTTAGAATAATCTGATGCATGAATGCTCCTGCACTGTTATTATATTTGAAAAAAAAAGCATAAAGATTTCTTTCCATGTCTTTCAGCTCTGAAACCCTTCTATATGTAGAAATCTTTCTTTGTTAATTTGTCCGGTAGAATGAGAAGTCAACAACTCCCGTGTCCAAGTCCAGCACTCCCACATCCCGCTCTGAAGCCCCCACACCCAGCAGTGCCGCCACCACAGGCCTGAGGTCTGCACCCAGTAAATCATCAGGAGTTGAGGCACTGAGTAAGTGTTGCAAGCATAACATAAAACATCTCTGCCTGCATCTGTCAGTTGGTGGATATGACTCAGTGCAAATACATAAGTATATGTTTTTGAAAACTGAAAAAAAAAACATATTACCATAGACTAGCTTAACAAAAATCTCTGTATTTAAGACTAAACATTTGCTTTAAAGCTTCAAAAAGAATAACCTTTGTACACCACAGTTGAAAAAGATAGATGTTTGTGTCACAATCTGGCTGTCTTGTTTTGTAGCTCCTGGTCTTCGCACACCCCTGGCAGTGCCCTGCTCGTACCCTGGCCCATTCGGAATGGTTCCTCACCCTGGTATGAATGGAGAGCTGAGTGGAACAGGAGCAGCCTACACTGGCTTGCATAACATTTCCCCACAGATGAGTGCAGTGGCCGCGGCCGCCGTGGCAGCCTACGGACGCACACAAGTGGTACCTGAACACTCACAGATGCGTGCAGACGGCAGACGTGAACATTAGCTACATATTCTGTCAGTGTTAAAAATGTATTTTAAAGAAAAAAATGATTTAGTGGAAAATAACTAATATTGTTTTAGTAGTGATGTTGGGTGATTCTAATAATTAGTCAATTTTTTCAAGTTATTCCATTTAGGTGCGTTTTTACGACTGTATTTTCAACCCTTTATGTCAGTTGTACTGAGAAACTGTCCTAAAATGGTAACCATGTGTGCACAAATGACCTCTGGGTGATGACAATCTTTCATCAGGTAGCGGGTAAACACAGTACCGTTAACTACCATCCCCACTGAAACTATGTGAGCGTTTTTGAGAGAATAAAAACTGAAATGAAAAAATCAAACTCATTCTGAAAACTAAACTGAATTAGAATAAAAGCTAAAAACGGTGGTCTCACCAGGATTTTATTATTATTTTTCAGTTGACTGTTGCTTAAATCTGCTTTGAAATGCTGGCATGTATCTTGTACCAAAAATTTTAATTGAAAATTTACTTCGAGATAATTTAGGAGTACAGCTTCATTTATAAAAAAATGTATTTAGCATTTCAACTTTTGATTAGTTTTAAGATTAATCCCAATGGTATGCTTATGTTCAATTAGTAAAAATGCTTAAAAACATTCTGCATAAAGAGAAATGAAAACTGTTTGGAGTTCATGGCGATGGGTGAGGAGGTTGAAGCAGGGCAACATGTGGTATTTACTCAACTAAAGAGTTGATTAGCAAAGCATGACCTGCAGCTAAGGAATGTGGACGAGGTAGAGCATAAAGACTGAACTGTTTCTGATGTTATTAACCATATATCATGATTCACGAGAAGAAAAAAAAGGTCATTGCAGCCTTTGAAAAATCTCCTGCCTCTAGAGCACACTTACCAGGATTTTCCAATAATACAAGAACAGGCGAGGGCACTTGTTTCTAATTTGACATGCTATTTATAAAACATCCTTCTCTTAATTAATTTTAATCCTCCTGTTAATTCAAAACACCTTGATGTCTGGCAATTAATTCCTACTGGGTATCTGTAATGACCCTACATAAACAGTGGGAAAATCACCTAGGTTAAGTCTAGACTTTTCTGAGAGACAAAATAATTTCCACATCAGAGTGTTTTTTAAACACCTACTTGCACTTGGTTTCTGCTTGAGTCATAGTTGGGATTAAAACTGATCATTTGTTAATTTTATAAATGAGGTTGCTGGATGTAAAAACACACTTCCTTTCCTGTCACGTCGCTATAAATGCCTTCCTGCCCTGCACACCTGACTTCATTCAAGTCTTCTATTTGTTTAAGCATTTTTGTATATTTTAAAAATGTCTCACTTTTACGTTCTTTAGGTAGGATTTGATCCTCACCACCACATACGTGTTCCTGGACTTCCTCCTAACCTGTCGGGCATTCCTGGTGGAAAACCGTAAGTCTTTTTTAGTCTTTCTTAAATGGCATAATCATACTGAGAAAGTTCACAGAAACACACATATATTCCCCTCTGCTTATGTTTTCTTACTTTTCTCTCATCATCACCTCACACGACCCCTTTATTTTGCTTCAGAGCTTATTCCTTTCATGTGAGCGCTGACGGACAAATGCAGCCTGTGCCTTTTCCTCCGGATGCACTGATCGGCCCTGGCATCCCGCGCCATGCTAGACAGATCAATACTCTCACCCACGGGGAGGTGGTTTGTGCCGTTACCATCAGTAACCCTACACGTCACGTTTATACCGGCGGCAAGGGCTGTGTCAAGGTGTGGGATATCAGTCACCCGGGCAACAAGACACCTGTTTCCCAGCTGGACTGCCTTGTGAGTGCCACACATTGGTCCTCATGTAACATACTTTTAGAATACCGCACATTTTCAAAGTGTTTTACAGCCACTGGTTCCCTGCATGTATACGTTTCAATGACAGTTCTCTTTTGGCACATCAGAACAGAGATAACTACATTCGATCCTGTCGGCTACTTCCTGATGGACGAACTCTTATCGTTGGGGGAGAAGCGAGTACTTTATCAATCTGGGATTTGGCTACACCGACTCCTCGGATCAAAGCGGAATTAACTTCGTCTGCACCTGCATGTTATGCTCTGGCCATCAGCCCGGATTCCAAAGTCTGCTTTTCCTGCTGCTCCGATGGAAACATTGCCGTCTGGGATCTTCACAACCAGACTCTGGTTAGGTAAGGAGCTGGGGAATGTAATTTAGGGTTATTGAATTATGCTGAACAACAACAAAAAAAAAATTATGAACCGGCTATTAAACCAAAACAGCATCACATGTTGGCTACCCATTAGTTTAGTCAAGATGCTGATCTGGTTGATGTCAAGCCAACTTGAAAGAAAAACAGTATTGTTAGTTATGGGTTTGTCTGTTCCTCTGCAGGCAGTTCCAGGGCCACACAGATGGAGCCAGCTGTATAGACATTTCTAATGATGGGACCAAGCTTTGGACCGGAGGTCTGGATAACACTGTCCGGTCCTGGGACCTGAGAGAGGGACGCCAGCTGCAACAGCACGACTTCACCTCTCAGGTACACATTCATACACGTACTGCACCACGTGACTATTGGGAGCGATCATAATGAAGCAGTGTGGAATTTGTTCCACTCCTCCGGCAGCTTTCAGGTGTGTTCAGGGTTCAAAAATTTGGGTTTTGCACAGACGTCTATTATTATTTGGTGGTAAAATGTCACAGATGAAAATTGTGCACCCCAGGACAAGTCACTGCCATTTGCAGTTTGTGTGATTACTGTCTCGGGTTTTGATTTATTGCAGTCATTTACAAGCTCAGTTCAGAACATTTAACCCACACTAAAAGCCCGGCTGAGCCCTGTCCTCAAATACTTTTAACACTAATAATATGTGCAGGTAGAATTTAGTTTTTTTCCCCTTGTGAGTAGAAAAGCAGCAATAATAGACCATTACTGCAATTTTCCTGAATAGAGCCATTTCAGTGTGCACATGAGGAGGTGAGTGTGCAGTAAAGAGAGCTCAGAGAGGACAGTCATGGCTGATAGAGTTCTTAGGCTTTCCAGTAATGTCAGGTCTAGCCCCACTCCCCCCTGCTACAGCTTGAGCAAATCTAGAACCATTTGACAGAGAAAAGAAGTAATGGTTTACAAGCTTTTTCAGCTATTAGTTGTATTCTGTGCATTCATTTTGCTCTTCCATAGTGTAAAAAAAAAGGGATTTTTAAA
Source organism: Oreochromis niloticus (assembly GCF_001858045.2). Classification (NCBI taxonomy): domain Eukaryota; kingdom Metazoa; phylum Chordata; class Actinopteri; order Cichliformes; family Cichlidae; genus Oreochromis; species Oreochromis niloticus. The sequence goes on from NC_031977.2 coordinate 27,262,507, forward strand.
AAAACAATAAGGACTTAACTATTCATCTACCTCTTTATAATGTAAAAGGTTGGGGTGTGGGACTATAACATTTTTTTGGAACATCTATCTGTGCCGACCTCCAATAGACAGATGCATACCTTGCCCTAATATAAGAGATATACTGAGTATTATTTACACAGAATATAGGGAGACATAGCTGTCATTAAAATGGGTATGTTGGTGTTGGTTGCAGATCTTCTCACTGGGATACTGTCCAACGGGAGAGTGGCTGGCAGTTGGGATGGAGAACAGTAATGTGGAGGTGTTGCATGTCACCAAACCTGACAAATACCAGCTCCACCTGCATGAAAGCTGTGTGCTGTCACTCAGATTTGCGCACTGTGGTAAGAATAAACAACTTTATTGAGATGATTCTGTTGTCACCAGTATTTTGCAACATGAATTAATATATGTGCCAGGTCTTGAGATGTTAACGATGAGATAATGGTTTAGCACCTGAGCGAGCATATTAACCTTCACTTAAATAATTTACTTTGGCTTTTAAACATTTAAAGCGTTTTTTGTTGCCGTAGCCTAATGCAGTTGTCGATCCTCTGCAGGGAAGTGGTTTGTAAGTACAGGAAAAGACAATCTGCTAAATGCATGGAGAACCCCATATGGAGCCAGCATATTCCAGGTAAGTGGGCAAGAACACAACCATGGATGAAAGGCAACTGAGAGGCCAAGTGCAGCACAGCGTAATAGCCAAGAGTTATGGATTTTAGAGAAATATCCCAGGGAGACATATCAAACACCGCTTTTGCTCACTGATTGTAAAGTTTAGCTATCAGGGCTCTATATAGAGGACCCAAGAGTATGACACAAAAGACAGATGGTAAAAAGCAAAAGATGAGCTTTAGTCACAAAAGCAGATTCAAGGTTATAAAAAAAAGCACAGGGAGCAGCTGAAACAGAATCCTGGGCACTTCCAAGGTTAAAAAAAAACATTGGGACTAATCTGGTGCAAAACGGAATTGAGCAGCAGAACACCAAAGAGCTAAAGCAGTAGCAGTAGGTAATGTGAGACTGGGAGTAGCCTGCTGAGGGGGCTGATTAGATGAATGAAAACATATGAGAAGAGGAACATGGAAGAACAGGTGATGCAGCAGGTGGGAAAGTGAAGCAGGTGAGAATCAATTATGGGAATAAATAAACTGGACTGAATGAATTACTAGATTAAAAACAAAAAACACGCAAGTGGGGGTGTTATTTCTTATTTTTAATAAAGAAAAATAAGAACTCTTAACAAGTAATTCTTGGATATTCCTTGGATGAAATTACTTTCCTAATGAAAATACAGCAGTGAGAGTCTGTATGACTGAACTTTTGCAGTTATTGTGAGATCAACAACCTTCTGTGGCTTTACAATAACAAAAAAGCCGTGTGTCTGCGTGGCCTTCATCTTTCTCACCGTTTTTATACATTTTCTTGCATCTTTTATTCCCCCGACAGTCAAAAGAGTCATCCTCTGTGCTGAGCTGTGACATCTCCATCGATGATAAGTACATTGTGACGGGATCAGGAGATAAGAAGGCAACTGTCTATGAGGTCATCTACTGAGAGAGCTGTGCTTGTTAAACAACAAGGCCATCCTTCCATCCAACCGTGTGGTCTCCTTCATCTGTGTACATTTTTTATGTGTATAGGATAAACTTAAAAGGAACAAACCAAACATTTTCTTGGACCATGACCTGCTGACCTTCTGGCTAGTCGAGGATCAAAACCAACAAGCGGACCCAAGCACAGATCTTTTTTTTTTTCTTTTAAGTGACTTTGTGTTATTGTGAGGATGAGTGAATGCTGTTGGGCTGTTAACATTCCTTTATGTTACCTTTGACTTAAGCCTCTTATATCATTTTTCTTTTTTCAGTGTGTAGACTGTAAAACAAGCGCTACTGTTCACATACATACTAATCTGCCTGTGTACTTTATACATACATAGAGGCTAAAATGTATGCAAACTAGGTGGCAGATCAGAGCCGTAGTGCTTCTGGGCTACTCTGGAATATCAACAGCCAACCTGCACACAACTAATGCTGATGGTGTAAATAAAGGGGCAACGCTAATAATAGCAACAATTTGGTTACTTTTTGCCATTTATATTGCCACGTGTTTTGAGTCTGCAGCTGAGCTTTCTTCACATTTTGACATCCCCTCATTATTTCTGTGCTTAACTGCATCCTGCAGATGTGTCGCCTTAATTGTGACGATGGCACATTCATCCAAAGGGTGCAGGGCACACATAAATATAGCACTTGCGCACATGTAAATGGGTTTTTCAAGCAAATATATCAGAGGCTCCATTTTTTAAAAAGTATCGAAATTATTTTGTGAGGCAGTTTATTCGTCTTTAATTTGTTAGTTATGGCTTGAATTCATGTACAGTGTGTTATTTCATCACACTGATTTTTCCTTCTTTGGACTATGAAGATACATACCGTTTTTTCTTTTTTTTTAAAATAACTGTAAGAAAAAGCTTCCACCTGTGAAAAACATCAACAAATTTCATAACAATCTATTTAAAAAGGTTGTGTCAGACCCGCTTAAAATAGTATTGTCCATCAAGAATTAGTTTAGAATAGTTTCTTATTAAACATGTTCATATATTCAGTTTTTTTAGAGATAAGATCAATAAGACTTCCTTCTGAATGCTAGATGTGAAGATGCAGCCAGGAGGACTTAAGCCTGGCTCAGATTAGTATGGATACTCAACTATGCCTACTACAAGATATCTGGTCATTGCTGTGAGATTTTCAGGCAACAAGAATTTACACCTAGAAATATCTGGTAAAAGAAAACTGCATATGAATATGCAAAATTTGGAGACAAGGGATGATATTTCAGGTACCACAAGTTTTCCAGTTACCATGTTTAGTTAGAATTGATCTATTACTCTGAGGAGACACTGGTTGCACATACATAAATGGTCCAAAGTATACAATCTAGAAACTACTAGCTGTAGTCTAATGAGATAATGATCATGGTTTTTGTTTTCATTTTATTTATTAGCTTCATTTGTAATTAATGGCTATACTGGATGGTCCAAACTGTTGGCTATTGTTCCATCAGGTGATAAATGAAAGGGTTCCTAGACTAACAGAGTAGTGCTGATCTTCTAATTCATTCATTCCCAAACTTAAAAATGTTGCCAAACAATTTGAAATCTTAAAATTTTGTGCGACCAGCCAAAAACATCAATCACAACTCTCATCAACACATCAGTTGAAGACAAAATAGGTATTTATTTAGAATTTTGTCTCTATTATTTCCGTTACTCCATTTGTCCCTTTTCCCAACAACGATGAGTTAAAAATACACAAAACATAGGTAGAATAAGCCAGTAACTTAATTCATCAGCTTGACTTTTTATATGAGTTCTGGTTATGCTTTAAAATGTAAATATATAATCATAAAATATGATCATAAATACTGTTTGGGGGCATTTGGTTTAGGGCAGGCAAGCCCTTTCAAGACCCAATTGAAATACCTTTGAAGGCCACAAGGAGGCAGCCACAAACGCTTTGGGAAATCACAGCTCTGATCTAAATCTTAGCAAAAAAAAAAAAAAAGAACTGTTCCTTTAAATACCGTTGTTTGTTTACCTACGGCATCATTTTCTACCTGTGTTCCTGAATTTGCTCTTGTAGTTCAGCTTCTGAGTGAAGTAAGAGCTGTTTGTGTGTGCGCGCGCGTGTGTGTGTGTTGTATTTATGTCTGTATTTTCGACTCTGTGGGCACTGAACAAACTAACAGAATTGCCCTCAATGCCCTCTCTACTGACTGACTTTTGCACTGTCTCTGTCCCTTAGCTCGGACTTCTCTGGATGCTCGCCGGCTTCCTACTGATAGATTTCAGTAAAACTGATTTATTGGTGTTTGGAGGTCAGTCACCCCTGCCTGGATTTTCTGTTAAGACTTGGGAAAAACAAGTGGTCAGCGATATGGTCTTGATTTCTCTTGGATTTACGTCTGTTGGCTTGTAGAAATAACACAGTGCCTTTACGCTATACTTCTGCCCTCCTTTTGTCCTGCTGCGTTCATTTACATACGCAGAGCTGAAATGTGTCTCCTCTGTTGGACAGGTTGTAAAAAAGTGTTTTTGAGTGTCTTGGAACATTTAAGGATCCTTTTAAATTACAAGGATCATTTATCAACAGTACTGCTGAAATGATCATAAATTTCCAGAACCAAACTTTATTTCAAACACTTGGAATACAATATTGACCAGTGGAGTTAACCAGAAATTAACTATTGGAGTTAAAAAGTTTTTAATTCTTTGATATTTGTTGCTGTTTAGCTTTAAGAACTTGTTTGTTGCTTGTAATTCATTTGTGTTATTACATAGTTATAACATCAGTCCCACATCACATTAATCTACAGGAACGTAAACACAACACAATGAGTTTTTAGCACAGATTTATGTCACCAAGATTCTAATCTATAATCATCCAATCAGGATGGATGCCAGCTTATCCTAAACAGGCATTTTAAACTTTCTTACTAAACCTAACTATCAGGAGGCATATGTTAAACAGTAATAATTTTAAATTGAGTGCCTAAACCCAATCTCTTGGTTTAGCTACTGCCAGTTACTTTTGTTAGGTAAGGTTAGTTTGAGATGAGATTTTTAGTACTTTGGAGTAATTTGGCAACAAGAGAGACTGATATAGACTCGCATCGTGGATGTACTAGTAGTGCCTGTCAGAATGAATTTGAAGACTATGAATGAAACTGTTCTTATATTACTCAGATCCGTCCTGTACTATTGCTGAATTCATCTTTTTCCATTTGAGGTAAATGACATGTTGCCAGCAACGTATTTCTGTACCTCATTGTTTACGCTGTTTGCTCTCATTTCATGAAATGGGAGGGGAAAAAAAACTAAAAAGAAATGTGACCACATTTTTTTAACTACTGTAAATGACTGCTTTACTTTGAAAACTGATAAAGCACTCATGCTTAGTATTACCTGCCTGAGATCTACCTGCCTGTCTTATTTTAATAAGGTCTTAATTAGGGATATACTGATATATCGGCAGATTTTAGGAAAAGAAAAGTTTAAATTAAATACGTTATATAGAAGCATGTTGGCTGTGGCAGATTGAAAGAAAGCCTTGTAATAAATGCACTGATCTGAATACAAAAAGACATTTTACAGTATGGTATGTTGAGCTGACTGGATTTCATACAGGAGAGACTGTATTGAAGATAATTTACTGTTATGGCTGTTTTTTGTTTGTTTTTTTACACAGACACTGTACATTTGAAGGTGGTTATAAATATGTTTTTTCACATTCCTGTTTGCTAAATTCAGCTATGCTTTCTGATCAAAATGACGATTCATTCACTTTGCTGTCTTGAGTGCTCTTTTGCGCTTTCTGCTCTTGAATGAATAAAACCTGGTGTCACCTCCTTGTACTATCTTCAGTCTTCATCTAGATAAAACATTAAAAAGGGAAAAAAAAAGGAAATGCTCTTTGGTTGTACTCGCTGTCATGTCAAGAGTCAAATCTGAATGTTACTCATCTTATCTGACTGCTACATGTTAGAAGGCTAATAAGATCTGGCACAGAAATGTTGTTAAACAGTAATGATGTGTAGAGCATTTAGCTTGACTGGTTATAACTTTACTGTAAACATGTAATTATTCGAGCTTACAGCAGAAACTTCCTGTTACTAGTTGAGCTTTTTTCATTCAATACAAAATGCCTTTGCTCTCTTTTTTCTAGTCTGTGCTTGATTTTATTAAATTACTGTGTGGACTGTTTTGTCTGAGCCTCTTTTACTGTTCAAACTAGAAGTCTGTAGGACTTTGCTCGAATGTATCGTTTAGGTTCCATTTTATTACCAAATAACATAGTTAACTGCAATTAAATTCCCCAAATAAACCACATTGTAGTTGCACTGGAAAAGCATCAGAGAAAGTGTGAGATTTATTGCTACATATTGCAGCAAAAGTATTACTGACAAGGATTTGAGATTTGAGTTTCTTCCGCGAATCAAGCAAGGGATCCTTCACTTGTTAGCTGAATGTGTAAACCACTGCACGATGGAGCTGCTATATTTAACATATTAGGTGCTATGTGAAATATAACAATGAGTAGATTTTGCCTACAGTACCTATGTTGGTGGCAACTTGCACTTTTCTATTGCACTCAGCGTCTGAAAATATTTTTTAGGTAAAGCAGCCAGCAATAAGAAAATGTTTAGTTAGTTATACTTGTTAAAACTAATGGACATTAGTATTCCTCACCCCTAACTGTAACTATTCAGTGCAAATGCATAACCCAGCCACCGCTTGTCTATACATATGCAATGCTGGGATAACTATTTGAGTTAAATTACTAACCCTAACTACCACTGGTTTGTGGACCTTCAACCAAGAAGTCTTGACAAACTTTCTTTCATCTCTTTTTCCTAACCTGGAACGTCAATCAAGAAATACTGGTCCACACTCTTCTACCACTTTTTCTGGTGAACAATACACAGTCAGCGAATTCCAGGTGAGTTAACATCCTGTGTATTACTTTTGGTTCTCTAAATTGTTCTAATTGATGGACTGAGACTGGAGGAGAGTTATTAAAATAGTTTTTGGGTTTATTCATTGACAATTGCAAATGTCCAATGTAGACTTTTTTGTGCATAAATCCATTTCCTCCCATTTATCCAATTCAGGGTTGTGGTTGGAGCCTATCCCAGCTGTTACTGGGCAACAGGCAAGGTACACCATAGATATATTTTTTTAAGGAATTAGTTGTGTAATGCACTGAGAAAGGTTAACTGATGTGATGTGGGGTATACCAAAGAAAATGCACTCAACGTGTCAGTTTTGTTGAGTAGATTACATGGGATTGTTTTTATGACATGCAGGTCAATCACTTGTGTCTCATTTTAAACTGAAAATCTAAGCTGCAGTTTGCAGATTGTCTTTTGTTTAACTGATTTAACATTAAATCTACTGAAACAACCTTCCATATATTCCCATCTTTACATTTTAAAACCTGCTTCAGAATCCTCTTTGCACCAAACTGATAGAATTTAATTGAATAAACTGGTCAAATAAAGTATCCAGTATGTCCACTGTTGCTTAGAAATCCCACATATTCACTGATTTTAAAGTACTCATAGGACACGATCATCTATGTTCACTTTAAAGTATACTGTGCGCCCCCAAAAATTTTATACCAGAAAAGATCCTGATTTTGACTGTAGTGTGTGGCAGGCCTTCTCTACATCCATATTAAATGAGCTGCGAGAAACAAGGGTTTCGAGTGTTTTAGTGTGGCATTTTAGTGCAAACTGACAGGTCAGCGTCTCTCTCTAACCTCCCATTGTGAACGTGCTGTGTTCACACAGAGCACAGCACTGGACTGCTAAAGTGGATTAAGTGATCTAAGTGAGGGCTGTGGAGGAGGACGCTCCACCATTACAGTGAATGATACTCCTGTTACAGCTCTCCAACCAGTACTTCACACAGCCAAAAGTGGGAGAGAAGGAGGAAAGGTGGGGATGCAATGTGGGAATGAGCCACCCTACTTCAACGTTTTATATTAAGAGCACTTGCAGCATGCAAATTGCCCACTTTCCTGACAGACACAGAAGTTGGATTAAACAAACAGGCCACACAATAGCAACATGGTGTTAGTGTCCATGTGATGAATCACACTGTTGCTAGATATGGCTCATAAAGCAAGATATATTTTGTAACAAAACTGCACATTTTGATATTTAAAGAAGGTATTTAAATTTATTCTCCTTCCAAAAACTGCAAGGATTCCAATAATCCAGGGGTAGACTAAAGGACGGTGCTGACTTTGATCAAGCGAAAGGCCACACACTGGATAACTGAATTGAATGAAAAGTGGTTACAGGTTTCAGTCTCAATTTTACTAACATGAAAGAAAAATCTGTCTAACTGATATATTAACATTTAATTTATCACACGTCTTTAAAGTGATATCAGTGATATCACTGCAACCGAGTTAACAAGCTGTGCAGACTCACTGTAGTCATTCACCTCGAATCTGTTTCCAGCCCTTGCACCATATTTGCCCATGTGTGTCATAGTCTGTAGGCATAATGTTCACAGAGTGCCACTTAACAGAATTATTGCAATACTCTGCTGACTTCGTAGCACTGTCAGAATTGCTTTAATCAACTCACCGTTTTACAGCACTGGCAGTACACTCTAGAAAATCTACAGGATTATAGTAGCCGAGTGAATATTTACTGCAGTTCCAAACAAAGACTGTGAAGGTGTCCTTCAGTGCATAGTTCACTAGAAACACTATGCAAAAGCTCTGCGATCTACTTAGGAAAAGGGATTCTTTAAGCTAGTATCAGATAATGATGTTTAGCAGGATTAGCATTTTAGCTTTGCATGCTAAAGTTAGAGTTTTTAAACTGAAAGTATGTTGATGCTCATAAATTTCGCATATACTTTGTCAGAAACAAAGTTACTGAAAATTTATTTTGTAAATTAATCCCACAGTGATAAATAAAATGAAACTTAAAATTGAACCAAATTTAAAATTTCTTTCTGAGTGTAACAGGCAAGTCCTTAGTTTAGTAACAATACAACCAACTGTAGCAACAGTTTCCTCAAAATGAAAAGTTATGGGAGAAATTATATTTCAGTCGGGATCACGGAGTTCTTGATCCCGGAGTTATTCTCTGTAAAAACAAAAGACATCAAATGACTTTGCCAAAACACCATAGAAGTAAAACTGTAGATAGAAATCAAATAGATAGCTGACATTAGCTCAAGATATAAACAAGGTATAACCATATATGCAGGCATATCTGAGAATAAATAACCCATAAAACAAACTTAAACCATACTAAATCAACTACAATGTCAGCTTTAAGAATTACTCTGTGGTTAATTCATTCATATTTAACAATTTATTCAGGCACAAAAGCTCTTATGGTTAACTTTAGCTTTTATTTTCATTTTTTTGATCAAGCCTCATCAACTGGATCATGTTAAATCTGAAAACAGGGTGCAAACTTTAGCAGAAGTCCTTCAAAGTCCTGTGTGCAAGCCAGATGATCAGAGGTAGGTTTGGTGGGTGTGTTACCCAGTCAGCAGCAATGTGCATGCAAACTCTACTGTTTCCAAAAGACACTGCATGTGTGTCTTTAGTCTTTTATTTCTCAGAGGACACCAAGTGCACAAAGGGTATAGAAATGGCAAAGTTTAGGCTTTACTGGGATTATGTCAGTGTTATAGTACTGTCTTTTATGGCCTTGCATTTGGCTAAATCTTTCATTGTCTGACTTACTAATTTTCATCTTATCCCATTTTCTGCCTTGCCTGTACCGTCACATCTATGAAAAAGATTGGATGAGACTACATAGGAGTCAGCATGTCCATTAACTTATCTGGGGAAGTAAATTTGACAGTGATTCTGTAATGAGATGAAAGATTTGTAAGAAGCTTTATACTTTTGAGCGATTCAAAAGCAGCATTTCTCACAACAGCTGATGGTGCTAACAATTTCCTGCCCTGTTACAGGGTGGACTGATGATTAATTCATATCTCTGCCATCTTAACGAGGTTGTGCCCGTTAGTGGGCGAGAGGGGTGGGCGCACTCTGCAGGGCTTTGATATCCTACATTCAAGGCTGTGTCACACATTAATGACTTCTTTGAGCTACGAAACGAGCGTCATTATCTCTTTCCAAAAAGGGAAGGATGAGAGATTTCAGCTCAACTTGTATAAAGACAGGGGAGGAATCAGTCATCATGTACTGACTATGCGTGTGTATGCGTGTGTATGTGAGACACTTCAGCACAGGAAGTGGACCTGAGTCAGAGGATGGAAAAGGTAGATTTTGGTGTGTATAGATCTACATGAACCAATCAAGTTTTGGAGGAAAAACATTTAGTTGAATGAGCTGAGGGCACCACAGTGTAGAGGTTAGCACTGTTGCCTCACAGCACAAGAGTAATGGGTTCCCTGGGAAAGCACCGGTTCTTTCTGTGTGTGTTTTCATGTTCTCCTGGTGCCTGTGTGTGTTCTTTTAGGTAGTCTGGCTTCCTTACGCAGTCCAAAGACATCCATGTTAGATTCATTACTGACTTTACATCAGCTGAATGTGTGAATGTACGCTATGAAATGAGTTGTCTGTTTATGGGTTAGGCCTGTGACAGACTGGCGATCCGTCAAGGGTGTAGCCCGCCTCCTCCCTGATGACAGTTGGGATAGGACCCAACCCCCCTGTGACCCTGAATTGGATGACCAGAAGAAAATGGATGGATGAAAGATAACCCTGATATCACTGAAGATCATATTGCATCTGCATCTTTTAGGGCTGCAATCAAAATCACACCAAAAAAAAATCAAAGTTCAAATTGTTCAAATATCTGATTTAACTACCTCAGAAATGATGCAGGGGAGTGCTTGAGTGGCCTTCCTATTAGTTGATAAGGTGGAAGAATTCACATCTGTATCATGAGTTGGTTCATGACTTGAAGTGTAATTCCAGCATAATTCATTTCAGCTGCTGCTTGAACTGCCATAGAAGTCTAATCACTCGGAAAGAAATGGACTGGTCAGGGCATTCACAGTTCAGGCAAAACAAGGATAATGGTGGCTTTTATTCAAATATACCAGTAAGCAATTTCAGTGAGTCAGCATGAGCAGAACCCTGAAGCCAGCTTACCTAAATGGAACCAGCTCACCTAATGTTATTATCTGCGCTTTTCTGATTAGACTGTGAAAAAGTAAAAACACCTGTAGCTTATATCTTAAACCAATTTGCTTGCGAATTGAAATCTTTCAGTGCCCAATCTTTGGATTTGTGAGATATGCTGCCAGCAGGAGGTTAATCATTGTGATTTTGAAATAAATAGCTCAAAAACTGGAGTACCCCTGGATCCATGAAGGGATAACCTGCAGTATATCTGGTGATTCCAGAATGTTTCCTTCAGATCAAAATTTCAATCTGATAGCAGATTTACCACCCAAAACTTTGTGTTTTTAGAGTATAAAATGAATAAAATAACAAATACCAGTATTAAAATATTTATCAGTTTCATGCCTTGTATTTTTTTCCTTTTCATTTGCAATTCAGTCATTTTTCTAAACCTCTCAGCTATCAAAATGTTTTAGCTTTTTCTTTTTCTTTTTTGCTTTACTTTAAAAGAGGCTTTTCATGCCTCTACATCTATTCTGTCACTTCACGGCTGCTGCTGTGAAGAGTTCAAGGGTCACGGAAAAGTAGAGAGAGCTGGATGAGTGAGAGGGTTTAAGTTCACACGGAGAGTGGAGGATTGTATATTCCCTAAGAAAACAGGAGCAGTCATTTGAGTGGAGGTCATGGACATTTCCATGCATACTGATAGAATAGGTGGGAGCGTTGGAGGAGAAAGGCCTCTTAAAACCAAATGAACTAAAAGCTCTTGGTTTGAATGCTCTTCAGCCCGTACTTTACTCTACCTCGAATAAAGCACTCAGGTCAGAAGGGATGCTTTTTGAAGCTTTTAGGCTAACTCCCATTCCCACTTAAAACCAACTTTAGTTCCCATTTCTAAACAAGGCAAGGCCTTTTCCCTGCATTGGTTTCAGTGTTACTTTAGCATGTTTTAAAGACCAATTTGTGGCCACAGTTTGTGAAATGTTCAGTGCACACCTTTTTGAGAAACTGAAGATGTGCATTCTGAATAAGCCATTATTCATGCACATATGAGTCCAGTCCACATTTAAACCAATGCACATTTGATACCAACAGATCAGTTACTTTCTGACTTTTCTCAAAGAATTGTATATTTTAACCTGTATAATTGTGTGAAGGGCACAGTTCCCTAATATACAAACACTTTTTGTAAAATTACATTGACTAGACAATTTACCCCATTGAAACGACTACATTATTACTATAATGATCATCCTAACAATGAGCCAAACTGAAAACTTTCAGTTTTCAGCTTAAGCACCTTGAGGCAACAGTTGTTATGATTTGGTGCTATATAAATAGAATAGAATTGAGTCTTCATTTTAAAATTGGATGTTTTGTTTTCACAAGGGAGACAGATCCCCACAGTGTAACTGTGTAAATAATATACAAGAAGAGTAAGGCAAGCACACACACTCATATAAGTTCAACTCAGCTGTAGTGCTTTTAAAATCCACATGATGGCAGCTTTGACGTGTGATGCTCTGCTTGGTCTCATGCTTTCAGAGAAGAAATACCAAAAGAAGTTTGCAGTTCTATCGCTTGGAGCCGATGCCTATTTTTTTTTTTTTTTTTTATTTCCATCTGAAAATGCATCTGCAAAAATTATTCAGAAGCCGATTTACAACCTTGAGGAAAAGTTTTTACCAACTTAGACCTCTACAGGGAGGTCTAAGTCATAGTCATTATTAGGCAAGTTGTATTTTTGAGGAATAATTTTATTATTGAACAACAACCATGTTCTCAATGAACCCAAAAAACTCATTAATATTAAAGCTGAATGTTTTTGGAAGTAGTTTTTAGTTTGTTTTTAGTTTTAGCTATTTTAGGGGGATATCTGTGTGTGCAGGTGACTATTACTGTGCATAATTATTAGACAACTTAACAAAAAACAAATATATACCCATTTCAATTATTTATTTTTACCAGTGAAACCAATATAACATCTCCACATTCACAAATATACATTTCTGACATTCCAAAACAAAACAAAAACAAATCAGCGACCAATATAGCCACCTTTCTTTGCAAGGACACTCAAAAGCCTGCCATCCATGGATTCTGTCAGTGTTTTGATCTGTTCACCATCAACATTGCGTGCAGCAGCAACCACAGCCTCCCAGACACTGTTCAGAGAGGTGTACTGTTTTCCCTCCTTGTAAATCTCACATTTGATGATGGACCACAGGTTCTCAATGGGGTTCAGATCAGGTGAACAAGGAGGCCATGTCATTAGTTTTTCTTCTTTTATACCCTTTCTTGCCAGCCACGCTGTGGAGTACTTGGACGCGTGTGATGGAGCATTGTCCTGCATGAAAATCATGTTTTTCTTGAAGGATGCAGACTTCTTCCTGTACCACTGCTTGAAGAAGGTGTCTTCCAGAAACTGGCAGTAGGACTGGGAGTTGAGCTTGACTCCATCCTCAACCTGAAAAGGCCCCACAAGCTCATCTTTGATGATACCAGCCCAAACCAGTACTCCACCTCCACCTTGCTGGCGTCTGAGTCGGACTGGAGCTCTCTGCCCTTTACCAATCCAGCCACGGGCCCATCCATCTGGCCCATCAAGACTCACTCTCATTTCATCAGTCCATAAAACCTTAGAAAAATCAGTCTTGAGATATTTCTTGGCCCAGTCTTGACGTTTCAGCTTGTGTGTCTTGTTCAGTGGTGGTCGTCTTTCAGCCTTTCTTACCTTGGCCATGTCTCTGAGTATTGCACACCTTGTGCTTTTGGGCACTCCAGTAATGTTGCAGCTCTGAAATATGGCCAAACTGGTGGCAAGTGGCATCTTGGCAGCTGCACGCTTGACTTTTCTCAGTTCATGGGCAGTTATTTTGCGCCTTAGTTTTTCCACACGCTTCTTGCGACCCTGTTGACTATTTTGAATGAAATGCTTGATTGTTCGATGATCACGCTTCAGCAGCTTTGCAATTTTAAGACTGCTGCATCCCTCTGCAAGATATCTTACTATTTTTGACTTTTCTGAGGCTGTCAACCCCTTCTTTTGACCCATTTTGCCAAAGGAAAGGAAGTTGCCTAATAATTATGCACACCTGATATAGGATGTTGATGTCATTAGACCACACTCCTTCTCATGACAGAGATGCACATCACCTAATATGCTTAATTGGTAGTAGGCTTTCGAGCCTATACAGCTTGGAGTAAGACAACATGCATGAAGAGGATGATGTGGACAAAATACTCATTTGCCTAATAATTCTGCACTCCCTGTAGATATATTACAATATATATTAGCAATAATATAGATGTGTAAGTATATTACAGAAATGGGTCTATTATGGTATGTTATAATGTACACGGTATGAAGTATGTTATGAATATTCTATAACTATAAGTATGTACAGGCTGTAGTGAGTACAAGCTATGTACAGGCTATGAACAGGATATAAATATGAAATAAAAAAAACTATACAGAAATATGAGATATACAGCTATACAGAAATGTGAACTATGCAAGTTATAAACAGTTGTAGGAGTAAAAATTATTGTATGTACAGAATGATTGGACAATAGATAGTTGAGAAAATGTTTAGATGGGTGTTTTTTTGTTCCCATCACAAGGCTAGAGAAAGAATTTAAAAGCTACACCTAAAGGTGACTGAAAGTGCCACAAAAGTTTTTAGCTGCCTCTCTAAATTTGATGCAACAAATATGAAATAGTGCGTACTTCAGTTACTGCAGTACTGTTTTCTTAACAAGCAGAACCTGTTCAGGGATCTTATGGTAAAAAAGTGTTTAGGCTTTAAAAATATGCAAGATTCTTTACTTATATTTTGTTTAATTATAGCCATACCTTTACTGGTGCATAAAATTCAAATAACAGATAGTCTAAATATACGAATGTGTGTGTATGTATAAATATATGTAGATATGCATAAAACTATCTATATTATATATAAATATGTGGTTTTGGAGGATGTAAACAGTACAGCTTGACAAAAGAATTGCTCATCAGAGCTATTTATAAATAAGTTGAAAAACTAAAGTGATAGAAATGCTGCATTTAAGATCACTCTTTACACTATTTGTGTGAAGCTGTAGAAAAGGTTGCTATAGGGAGCTTGATTTAAATATTTCAACCATATGACATAATTGTAGGATTTAGAAGTAACAAAAAAACAAGCAATATTCATAAAACTGGTGGTGTGGTGCGTTTTCACAAATCTGCACATGTAAACCGTTTCTTTAATCAGAAGGTGGCGATATGGAGCTCTACTTCCCCTGCCGAGAACCACAAAAGAAGATTACCGCTAGGTTACCTAGCAGGCTAGCAGTTGCTGAATTTGATCCCGTTTAGTTAGTCGAGAACATTAAAAATGATCCTGCAATCATTCAGGCCGTGGCTGCTTCGTTGCAGGAGTCTGCCGTTGGCTTGCACAAGAGCGTACCACGCAGATAAAGTCGCTCGACTCGGCTCACAACCTGATAAACAGACTTCTGAATATCAGGTAGGTTAGCCTGTTGCTAACGCCTGCTAGTCAAACAGTAAGGTAATAGTTCGGACAGTTCAGACATACCTGCGCATCCAGGTGAGGTGTTTTACACCTGACAGGCAACAGTAACTAATAAGGTTCCCAGACACGAAGGACAGTGTTTGTTTAGTCTGTCCCCTATGTTGAAGTTCACTCTAGAGGTCAGACTCCTTAAAAGCTAAGAATTTATCAGCAATATCAGGGCTGAAGAATTAAGTGAGTTGTGCATCTAAACAGCGTGCAAAAAATTCTACCAGTCTAACTGTAAAGGTGCAACCTGTGAAAGTAAAAGACACAAATAACAGCTTTGCATGTCATTGCAACAACAATAATCTTCTTAGAATAACTGTTTAGTGAGGCTTGATGTTTTATTGCTTAAAGTTGTAATTTAATGATTATATCAATGGCACATAAACAGCCAATTCATCCTCAGTGGCGCAATCATCAGCTGTTTAAATACAACATCAAAAAAATCACTAGATGGCAATACAGACAGACAGAGAGGCTCTGTCTGTCATATACACACACAAGGACTGCAGTGCTTTCCCACTTAAGCCATTAAGGGTTAGTTACTGGAGGCCAGTTACAGGTGCAGAGGTCTTGTGTGAATCAGACTGGTGTTCATAGCAGGTTACTGTTGGGGTTGAGTGGTGTTTTAATTCAACAGTTAATCTGTTGTTTGTGACAGCGTGTTTTTGTAATTCACAATTTATATATGTGAATTACAAGTTTAAAAATACAAGATGATCAACTGCCCTTGACGGTAAACTGTGTAAAAATCTCACCATGTCACTAGGTATAAGTAGATTGCCGATTGCAGTCAACTGAATTCTTTTTTTCTTACACTAACCAATTCACGTGCATAATACTTGCTATGTTGACCGCTGTAGGACAAACAACTCTGGTTGCCATTAATCTGTAGTGCGTTTAGGTTGTCAGTATATGTCCATGTTTATTTACTGGAGGAGGCTGCAAAACCTTGTGAAACGAGTCCAATACAAATCGATGAATCAGTGAAGCTCACTTCTGTGAGGTGAGTTGTTGAGGGTATTCTGAACTTTTCAATTTTAAGCACTGCTGTCTTTGCTGCTGTTGGCTGCTGTTTTCTGCTGTTTTATCAAGTGCCTCTAACATCGCTGGACTCAGACACTTGGCAAATAAACTCTCACTATGTGAGAATGCAGTCAAACTGTTTGTCAGAGGCGAATGGTGATTTTTAGAACAATCAAGCCTAATATTAGCAGGCACGATATTAACTTATAACCAGCTGTTGCTGTTGTTTAGCTGGTTTGTAGACAGCTGTCCAGAGATCGGAGGATCGCTTGTCCAATCTCTGTTTAAGCATGTTTTCATGTGTTAGAGCCCTGACTTCAGTTCAGGAAATGAGGCTTGAGGTGAGCAGGACGAGGATGAGTTTCTAACCACATGCTGCTTGCTCCTTCACATTTTTGCTTCTTTGGTGAACGAGATCTACTCTCTGTTTATAAACCATAGGTATGATCCTTAAATCTGAATCTGAAGGTGCAGACATGAATTAAAATTTGCCTCCATAGTACTGCCTGTGTGTTCTCTTCTCCTCTGCCTTTGGCGTACTACGTATGTGCTCCGTCTCTGGCCACGCATATAAAAGGTTATTTGGCAGAACGGTGATGCCCATCTTGTCCATTGTATTCAGTTTGACAGAGCAACATGGGAGCTTCCACAGACTGCTGACCTCTCCTGTGTTTTTTTAAAAATTTATCAATTTGTTGGAACACATAACTAAACACTAATCAATGTATATTTATGAGTACAATTTTTTTTTCTATTAAATAAACTCAAAAAATGACTGACTGTATCTTTAAGGAGAGCATTTACATCATCATCATCATCATTTACATTTTCTTATTTTAGTGCATATCTCTTACAGAAATTGGATTAAGTGGAAACTCTAACAAATGAATTTCTCTCTTTTTGTTTTTCAGGAGAATTATGACCGAATGAAAGTTCTTGTTGATGAGCTGAAAAGCCGGACAGAAAAGATTAGATTGGGTACGTGTTCGCACACAGCAGGTTACGCACTACCCCAGAGATAAATTCATCACTTTGTGTTTTCATTTCAGCAGTGCAAATTAGTGCCTGAGTTCAGGCAATCTGGGTGATGAAATTGTTGCCCAAACATCATTGCTTACACCTATGTGTTCTAGTAAAGTAATCAGGTTCCACTTGTAGATGATTAAGCCTTAAGGGACCCGCTCTAACAAGTAAATGCGTAAACACTCTTTATATGGGCGTATTTGTTAAACTGCATGCGGTTTAACACATAGTTAGCTGTTTACTTGATCTTAACATAAAAACACAGAATAATCTACTTCCAAACTCTGTAATGAGAGGTTGCTATTATTAGAGAGGCGTAGTCGGAACTCAGGAGAAAAGGTATGTTTAAAAGCAGTAGACAAGACATATTAAAAAATGTAAGTTTTTATGATTGTGTAGTCTACTACGCTGTATAAATATATAATAAAAGTATGAAATATAAAACTTATGTAACATTGTTATTGTTTATAAAACATTTGTTTTTCTCTTCTGTTTATTTGTTTTTAATTCTTTTTCTCTTTTTGGTGAAATTTAGTTATAAAAGTATTGCTATTTAGATAGTTCTGTAAAAAGTGTAGGCGTAATAAGGTTTCAGATTTTTGTTCTTTTGATAAGTGATGACTAAAAAATGACAAAAACATTGCAAATAATTGACCCAACGAAAAGAATAAATGTGCTCCAAGTGACAATAGAAATGGTTTTCAGTAAAACACAGAAAGTTGTGACCCCGATCAAGGTACATGTTCGCTTATTTTTCAATCCTTCTGGCACACAAAAAAACTTCAGTAACTACAAAAGTCACAAGAAATGAGTAAAAGCCTGTCCCACCAGGGATTAGCATTTTTTGGTAATTTTCTATTTCTATTTTTTTTAAAACCATCACCACTGTTGTAGTAGTAGTAGTACATGCAAAATATTCTCAAATTGTTAAGTTTGTAATTTTGTTACTATTCATTTATTACTTTTTAATTAATTCAGGAGGAGGAGAAAAAGCAAGACGACTTCATACTTCCCGTGGGAAACTGTTGCCGAGAGAGCGCATAGACAGACTGCTGGATCCAGGGTATTACTGCCTACTTCTATCTTTGTCACAGATTTAAAAGTCATGGCTGTTTCATCCCCCCTAGCTTTTGTCCTAGAATTTGTCCTTACACAAACTGTGGTATCACTAGTTTTAAATGTCTGATGGTGTCTACAGTACAGTTCTCTGTACAAAGAGAAGAAGCAAAAGACAATAACATTTCTCTAAACTAAAATGTACTTTTTTAAATGAACTTGTGCAGAAAAACATGGATGCATGATATGAATTTGTCTTCTTTTCCCCACTTTTATTTCATGTTATTGCAGGTCTCCATTTTTGGAATTTTCTCAATTTGCAGGATATGAGTTATATGGAAAAGAGGAAGTCCCAGCAGGCGGTATAATTACTGGAATTGGGCGAGTTTCAGGGCAAGTGCTATAAATGTTTCTGATATTCACCAGATTTGAATGTAATGCCTTTAAAAAATAGTGAAAGTGTTTCGTTCTGATGATCATATGTAAAAATGGTTGCGTTTAATAATTTGCCATGGATTAAAATTTGTATTTTTAACCACAGGATCAGATCCAAAGTAATTACAGTGTAGGTTTTCCACTAGAATCTCAATTGAGTACCCCAGGTGCATAATCTAATATTTATTTATTCATATTTTTCTAAATGTTCATAGGGTGGAATGTATTATTGTTGCAAATGATGCTACTGTCAAAGGGGGAACATACTACCCAATTACAGTGAAGAAGCACCTTCGTGCACAAGAAATAGCCCAGCAGAACCACCTGCCATGCATTTACTTGGGTGAGTATCTCTGTATTTGTAAGGGTTTGTAAAACACAAATAAACGATTATCTACAGAATCAAAGAATAATAATATTATCATTAACATTATTAGTAATAATAATAGTAATAGTATTAATAATTTTCTCCTGTCCCTGTTAGAATTTAACTTTAAAATACAGTAGTACTGTTGGGTTAGGGTTTGTCACTTCACCTTTGCAAGTAGAGCCTGACTGATATATATTATATGATATAATGGCTAAAAAATAAACATTTTAAAAGTAAGAGAAAGATGGATGAAACACTTTTAACTGTGTTATGAGTGATGATGTTGCATAGTTTGTCCACCAGAGGACACTCTGCAATTTCACTGTTGACAACACTTATTTGGTACGCCACAAACACAGCAAACCAGTTTACCTGTGCAGTCAGCAGAGTGTAAATGAGTAATCAATGACTTGTTGTAACAGTAAACCAAACTGCATTTTCATTATATCTTAGTAAACACTCATAAATAACTGCTGGGGAAATCTGTTTGTTTCACACATCTGAAAAAAAATATTGGCCAGTATATGAGATTTTTAAATCACCAAATATTAGTATCAGTTTTGGGCTTAAAACCCTATAACAGTTTCTTAATGACCTTATGGGAAAAATCCTAATATTTGGGGGGTTTTTTTGTTTGGTCAATATTTACACCAGAGACATCCCAGAATGCCCTGCCTGAGGATAGCAGGGAAGTCTTTCTCTGTAATATAACTATAGTCGAGATGTTTATAATAAGTGAGTTCTTTGAATATGCTAATGTTTTTATCTCCTTCAGTGGATTCTGGCGGTGCTAACCTACCCAGGCAGGCTGAAGTCTTTCCAGACAGAGATCATTTCGGGCGCATTTTCTACAACCAGGCTAGGTTGTCTTCAGAGGGAATATCACAGGTGATGCATTGTATTAACTCGTTTAATGGGCACAAAAGCAGCATGATAAAGCCCTAACGCAGTGGCTTTATAATTTGCTTGCCTCCCCCGATTACGTCTTTACTAAAGCCCATTATTGGGCTTCCACGGTATATTTGTATACCTTTTAAATAATGATTTTTCTTATTCTTTCATTCTATATGTGTAGAAGGCAATATAAATTAATATACATGAAAGTCACAGTCGTTTTTTAAGGTTTTTTTTTAATTATTTAATTTTTTTCACCATGCTGTCTTGGGGCAAAGGCCATTTTGCTGCAAGGCAAAGGCAATAAAAATACTGAGTGACAGATACACAAAAGAAATTAATTATGGCAGCAGGGGCGTTCAGGCCTGTAGGAACATTGTGGGAAAAGCTTCCATGAACAGAAATTGACAGCGATCACATGATAAACTGTATTAAATTGAATTTAATATTTATTTAAGAACACAGAAGAGCCTTTATCGCAAGGGTTATATCACATTACGCTGCTCGGTATCTGTATTTTCTGCAGTTCTGGTAGCTCTCTCTTTTTTCAACCATACATGTGTTTACATCCTTGTTGGAACAAGAAAAATATCAAAGAGCAGAGGTGGTATATTCAAATGAATTCCATGCTTGAAGGCTCTTCATGTTTTGCACCTGCAGGCTACTCAAATCCTTCTTATATATGATGATGAAGAGAACTGCAGCAGTTTTGCACTGTGCACGGTTTTGCACCTGTCTTGCAGTCACATCTCTATTGATTCAAGGATGATAAAAAGCAGGATATATTGCTCACCAAACCGACCTTCACTGTGTGTTAGTTTGACACTAGAAAGCTGTTTTCAAATTCATCTGCAGGAAGACGAAAGTTTTTCAGAGCTATAAAATGTTTTGGCCAATGTAATGTTCTCTTGGAATTTTTCCTTCACTTGGGAGAATAATATATGTTCAGAATTTATTTCTGGAAGATTGGTTCTCTTGAAAATGGAATGTTTCTATGAGCCCACCTGAAATAAGAGATGTAGTTCCCACATCTAAATTGAATACCATTCCTGGTCCAATAGGCATCATAAAGTCTGCAGTACTCATAGCTTAAAAGTTGTTGTTCAGTGATGTAATGGCCATTTTGTTTCGAGTATTCAAACTTTTCAAGTGAGACTATAACCTGATTTTTTTTTTTTTTTTTTGCTAATGGAGTAGTCATAGGTGGCATTATAACTGCACACAAGGTTAATTTAAATTTTAAAGAGAAAAAAAACCCTTAACCACATGCAAATTATTCAAAGCAGAGTAATGAAGATATCTTTGAAAATGCCTCAAGGATATGTTCTAATATTGTACATGTCTGATATGAGACCTAACTATTTTTCTTCTCTCTTCAAGATTGCTGTTGTGATGGGCTCCTGCACTGCTGGGGGAGCGTATGTGCCAGCAATGGCAGATGAGAGCATCATCGTACGGAAGCAAGGAACCATTTTTCTTGGAGGACCTCCACTGGTTTGCTAATTTTTGTATTATTTCTGTCATTATTTAGAGTAACTGACAAACAGACAAATATCGTGTTTCATTTTATAGAGCTAAATGTTTGTTCATATAGCAAGCTATATATTTGAACTTGTACTGAACACAAGAGATGAAATGCATATTTCCTGGTAATATAATTCCTTAATAGGTCAAAGCTGCCACTGGGGAAGAAGTTTCTGCAGAAGATCTTGGTGGTGCTGATCTACACTGCAAGTATGAACAGATCATTTTTATGTGATATGTGGGATAGCGAATCCATGTTATTTCTCATCTTGACTTTTAAACACCAAAGAGATAGCTAAATAGTTTTTGCAAAATATATACATCAGGACTTGATGTTCGTATCCCTGAAAATGACGATTTAATGTCCTCTGTGCTCTTGTGTTATACGTCCAGTTTGGGTATTCAAGTGATGCTAATTACAAGCTGGGTTGATAGAAGAGTAGGTTATTCTGTTACTGAAATCATAATGTTATACAGATCCTTAAAGCGAATTCACTTTCCTTGTTTCTGTGTCAGTCAGGAGGCAGTACTTCACAATGACAAAGTGTTGTTACACAAAAGAAAAAAATATCCAAATATCCCATTTACATAAATATTCAGACACTTATTGTTATTTTCCCTTATTGTCATGTTGGGAAAGTTCCTACAAGCTTGGAACGCCATCACCTTAGACGCTTGTCCCATTATTCCTAGTAGTTGTTTGGTAGAAGCTTCACCAGGTTTTTTTAAGACATCTCTAGATGCTTTGCTGGGTTCAGGTCTGGACCTGACAGAGTTTTTCCCCAAGCAACACCATTGTTTTCTTGGCAGTATGCTTCAGGTTAGTCTTGTGTGATTTTAGTTGCTTGTTTAACCGAGGTCCTTCTTCCCAGATGACTCAATTTGGTTGAGCAGCCAAATTTAGGAAGACTGTTCCAGGATTAAGAATGATGGAGGTTATTGTTCTCTTGGATATTATTGTGTCTTTCCCCAGATCTGTGCCTTGAGACAATCCAATCTAGCACACCTACAAATAGTTCTCTCGACATCATGACTTGGTTTTTTCATCTACAGTCTGCTGTGGGACATCATATAAACCCATGTGTGCCTTTCCTGATTATTTCTATTTAATTAAGTTAGGCACAATTGGAATCCAGTCAAGTTATATAAACATCTCAAAGATCATTGCTCTGTTGTGAGTGTCATAGCAAAGGATTTGATTTGACTTGGGTAATTAAAGTGTTTCAGTTTCTTTCTTTCTTATTTTGAACCAATTAACAAAATACAGTTTGGGCTTTGTTTCTTATAAAAATGAACTCAATCCAATTATTAATCTATGAGACGCTTTCATGGAAAACATCAAATGGTCAGGAAACTTTCTACCTACACTCTGTACTATATAGAAAGTACTGTAGTACTGTAGGTTTTTTTCCCCCACAGTAATTATCTAATTATTGATTTGTGATGTAATATTTTCAATGACTGCCGTTGTTTTTTCTTACTTTGCAGAAAATCTGGAGTGACGGACCACTATGCTTTAGACGATAACCACGCTCTTCATTTAGCGAGAAAGACCGTGCGAAGCCTTAACTACAGAAAAAATATCGAGGTCAGTCTGTTGTTTACAGTCGACAATTTAAATCAAACTGCTCTCTCTGTAGCTTCACTGACACGGAGTCTTTTTGTTTTCTTTTATTTAGGTTACTATAGAATCTCCTGAGAGTCCTCTCTATCCTGCAGATGAACTCTACGGCATAGTCGGAGATAACTTGAAACGTAACTTTGATGTCAGAGAGGTAATTGCCCAGTTTCCAGAATGATGGTTTCAAGTTGCACTTAAAAAATTTGCTTCTATATTAAGTGATACGCTTTCACAGGAGTATGTGTAGATCTGTGAAATATGGACTACACCCCATTATTCACTAGCTTGTAGAACCAGCAATAACTTGGAGTAATAATGTTCTGTATGACTTTATCAGTGTTTCACATCATTGTGGTGGATTGTTGTCCCACTATTCTAACATTGCTTCAGTTCATTGATTTCTGCAAAGCTCTCCTAACATACCTGCACAGCATTTCAATCAGTTTGAGGTCTGGGCTTTTATTGGGCCATTGCAGCACCTTGATTCTTTTCTTTTTCAGCCAGTCTGTTGTAGATTTTCTGCTGTCCTTGAGATCGTTGTCCCGTTATGCAACTCAGTTGTGCCCGTGCTTTAGCTGTCAGACAGATGGCCTCATTTGGCTTTAGAATATGCTGGTATACAGAGGAGTTCATGGTTGACTCAGAGACTGTAAAGTGCTGCAAAACAAGCACAAATCATCTCTCTTCCACCATGCTTGATAGTTGGTGTGAAGTGTTTGTGCAGATCTGTTGTGTTTGGTTTTTACCTTACATGGTGCTGCGAATTATGACCAAACATCTCCACTTTGATTTTGTCCAAAGGACATTGTTCCAGAAGTCTTGTAGTTTGTTCAGAAGCAACTTTGTAAACCTAAGCTGTGCTGCCATGTTCTTTTCAGAGAGGAGAGGCTTTCTCCAGGCTGCACTTACAAACAAGCCATTCTTGTATTTCTAATTGTACTGTCATGAATGTTAACATTTAACATGCTAACTGGACCCTGTAAAATCTGAGATGAAGTTCTTGGTTTTTTTTTTACGCCACAGAAATAAAAGGCTGATGGGGTATTGTTGTCACCCTCCTGGGTGAGCGGGCAGGTGGGCAGTGTGGACACCCACATTTGTGAATACAATAACTCAAGAAAGATGCGATGCAGATTTGGAAATCTTTACCATAGGTGCATCTGCTAGAAGCTGGAGCATTGCCCGGCCTGAACTTGGGTTGGATTTCCTGGGAAATCCACTCCTGGGAAAATTGTGGCATTGTATTAACAAACACCTGAATATTCCAGACTAGAAAATTTCTGTTCAGTTTTATTTATACAGCTCCAAATCGCAACAAACTCTCAAAGCTTCTGCTTTTATAGGTCACACTTGCTGATGATCAGTAAATCAAATACATCTGGTTAGCAACACCTGGCTGCTACTTATCCTGTTCCTATGGAATTCCTATGAAGCAATAAGGTTGTACTTAGCTTTTCACAGGACTGCTTGGAAGATTTCTTTACCATTTCTGAACATTTCAGAATCTTATTTGGATATTTTAGTAGGCTACTGTGTTGAACCTCTTATTAATTAGTTAAAATGGTGAGATAAATAATAAGACTTTTCTTTTCTATGATATTATTTCTTTAATGTGAGTCAAATATAGTAAAATCATTCATTTATCTAATTGTTTAGTACAGCCAAAACACCGATTTACATAATTTAGAAGTGCTATGACTGCTTTAAGATTTATAAATAAACTGATTTTGATTGGTTTATTTATAAATCTGGCTGTCAGAGGTTCAGAATGCAATTTAAACAATGTTGAGTTGTCATGTTCTCCTATCAGCAGCTGAATCAATAATAAGGTGGCTGGCATCAGTCACTTTGCTTTTCTGCTGTGTGGCAGTGCTTGCCAGATATTCTCTATTGGTTTAAAGCTTGTGCCCTTTGATTCTTGATGTAGACCCGCGAGCAAGAATTACTGCTTACTCTAGAGATGCCAAAGTGTTTGTAGTGTAGAATAGTATTGGCAGTCCATTTAAGGTTGTAAGATCAACTGAGTGCAGCCTCTTTACAGGAGTTTTTCAAGTGTAGCATTGCTTTTAGCAGAGTGAAAATCACTTAAATAAGTAGAAATTGTTGAAAAGTTGTCACTATCTGTGTTATTTGATATTCCATCACATGTTTTTTATAACTTTTGTTTACTGATTGGATTGCAGGTCATTGCCAGAATTGTAGATGGCAGTAAATTTGATGAATTCAAGGCATTCTATGGAGACACGCTTGTTACAGGTATGTGAACTAGGATTGATTTCAATTTCCAAGACATGGATGATTGTTATTTTTTTCGTATCTAAATTTAAAACCTAACCATTGTTTGAGTTCACTCATGTGAATTTCTTTTAAGGATTTTCAAGGATATTTGGTTATCCCGTTGGAATCATTGGGAACAATGGAGTCTTGTTCTCGGAGTCTGCAAAAAAGGTAAAGGCACTTTATAGCCACAGATAAATCAAACTGTAAAAACTGTCTTTTATCTACAAAAACAAAACAATACAAAACATAAATAAATAAATAAATAAAACCTATATGGTGTTAAAAGCTGAATTTCCAGGAGACTGAGCTTTGTAATGTTTATGTTCCTCTCAAAATGTCAAGGACTTTAAACACTGTGCGGAAATAGTACAGATAGCGTGCTCCACAAATATTTGCTGCTTATGAACACCAACATTTTTCTGTTTGTAGGTTATTTGCACTTCTCATTCACAGTAGAGTTGCAGTGTTTCTCCTATGCAAGAAGCCTTAAAATGCACTTTTACATCCTTTCACGAGTAGCCTGATAAATATGATAGCATTTAGAAACCATGCACGGAGAACAGTAATAATTTTCATTCAGTGTAATTCACTTAATTCTCAAGCCAATTTGCTGTGCACAGAGCTGAACTTTATACAGGCTTAGGGAAGATGAGGGGCTGAATTTGTGATTATAGACTAATAAGTTTTTCTAAGCACGTTTTGAATTGGATTACAAGCTTGACCTGAACGAAGATTTCTTTCATTCATTTTTATTTTTTGCAAGGTCTCAACATGACATTATAAGCATTGGCTATCTCGTCACTATAATTACTTTCAAAAGGGTCTGATACAGTGCCTCAGACAAAGATGTGGAACAGACATGCTCAGGGAGCATATTCAAGAAAAATCAATACAGTACCTGCATTTCTGAGACACGCTGTCATTGCTAAAGACATGCCCAGGCTTCCATTATGCTAACTGTTAAACTGTTAAAAGCTTTTTCCCAGTTTTTTCTGTGTTGATAAAAGGGAGAGGTATCAGAGACGCGATTAGATTTCTGTTGTTCACACATTCGGGAGCAATGTTATAGATAATCTTATCTCATACTACCTCATGCTACCATATTATCTCAATAGAACACTTTGCTCTCAGACTGCAGGCTTACTTGTGTTTCCGAGAGTATTTAAATGTAGAACAGGAGGTTTCAGGCCCTTCTTCTACGGAAGACCCCCTCTTTTTTAAGATTAGGCTTTTGTTCTTATAGTTAGGGCTGGATCAGGTGAACACACTCTTAGTTATGCTGCCATTGGCCTAGGCTGCTGGGGGCTTCCCAATAGCACTGAGTGTTTCTTCTTCTTCACTCATCTGTTTTCACTCTTTGTGTTTATACTCATAAACAGTGCATTGCATTTAATCATCAGCTATTACTTCATTCGTCTTTTGTCCTGTCTCCCTTCCCTTACCCCCAGCTAGTGGCAGTATATGGCCGCCCCTCCCTGAGCCTGGTTCTGGTGGAACCAGGCTGTTGCTTGCTCAAAGGAGGGTTTCTGACTGTTCTCTTTATTATCGTAGGGTCTTTACATTAAAATATAAAGCGCCTTGAGGCAAATGTTGTTCTGATTTAGTGCTATATAAATAAAGTTGAATTGAAATAGAATAATTTCGCAGAGAAGCAGTCATATTTCACATTGTTTCCAACTGTTGTTTGCACTTTGCAACACACAACAAAGTGCTTCACTGAAAGAGAGCCAGCTGAGGAAACTGCGAAAATAAAGAAAACACCTGAGTAATTCAGCAATACAAATATATGGAAATGAGTTGTCTCCACATAGTTCAGTCTTTTGTATGTGTTTGTCTGTTCAATATTTCCTGGCAGCTCTGTGTTATGCAGTGATTTTTTCTGACATAACTGAAGGCCATTCACCTCCTTCGTATTCAAACTAGAATACAGCAAATACAAAGCGAGTGTAGCGGCAGGTGAGCTCGCTCCCAAAGTAACTGGTTTCTGTTATTTCGGGATGGATTGAGGGGAAGCCATGAACTCTGTTGCTTATTTTATTTATTTATTTGTTTTTTTTGTATTAACAGATGTAATGCAAGATTCAAAAACATCACCTCAGGCAACATTGTGACAGTTTACATCTTCTTGTGAAAATACAAACTCCAGATGTAATCCAAACTTTTCAGTGGGTTATTACACAGATTTCACCTCGAGCACTTCACTGGATAAACTTGTGCGCTTTGAATATATATTCTTAAAAATTTACACCTCTCTTTCCTTTGGCAGTTCATTTAAAGTTTATGGTCTCTTGTTTATTTCTTGAGAGGCCCAAAAAGTAAATCATTACCATCTTGTACTATTTTAAAGTAATAGATGTTTGAACTCTGGGCAGTTGTTCTTTAGGTCTGAGAATGTACTACATGTAATGAATATCTGAAATTCTTTTCAGGGGACGCATTTCATTGAATTATGCTGCCAACGAAACATTCCACTTGTTTTCCTCCAAAACATAACAGGTTGGTGGGAATTCTTCAGCGATTTGGGGCTTATTTACATCTGTAATTTTGTTCTGTTGTGGGGTTTAGATGTTGTTTGTTACTCGGCAAACAATTCTGAATGTTATTTACTTTAATTGCAATGTGATCTGTGATCATAGGGATAATTTTATAATTTACATCATAACCAAATCTTATTATATGATGTACAAATCTGTTTCATTAATCTCCCAGTTTTACGTATTTAGTGTTTAAGATTAACACAGCCAGACTTTCTTCCTTGAAATAACAACACAGGCTTAGG
Organism: Oreochromis niloticus; assembly: GCF_001858045.2. Taxonomy (NCBI): domain Eukaryota; kingdom Metazoa; phylum Chordata; class Actinopteri; order Cichliformes; family Cichlidae; genus Oreochromis; species Oreochromis niloticus. The sequence continues at coordinate 27,290,738 of NC_031977.2, forward strand.
CTATCTCTTGTCTTCATCTTCATCTCAGGCTTCATGGTGGGTAGGGAGTATGAAGCGGGAGGAATTGCCAAGGATGGAGCCAAGATGGTTACTGCGGTTGCCTGTGCCAGTGTACCCAAGATTACTGTTATCATTGGCGGCTCCTATGGTGCAGGAAACTATGGCATGTGTGGCAGAGCCTACAGGTATGAAGAAATTCTCTGTAGGGATGAGAGGTTTGCTGGAATAAAAAGGCAGCCCTGGTAACAGCTAAGTAAATGAATTCATTGTGAACTATTGCGAAACACATTAGCTGCTTCTCTGCGAAATTCGAGTGTACAAAATGTACAAAATATACAAAATGCAATTGCCTTTCATTTTGTGCATCGGATAGCCTTGGACTTCTTGCGTGTAGGTGGAAGTGACCTTTTGTAACAGTAAAAGAGACTTTCTAAGTGGAACCCTTTCAAAGCTGAGAACTATTTTAAAATAAAATAAAAAAATCAATTTTAATCAAAATTGAGTGACATTTATTACTCGAGGATGTCATTATTTTGTCTTTTTAATTTTTGTCGGATATTTTTCAAAGACTAGGAGTGATAAGAAGCTGAATTATTGATGTGTAGCATCCTTAGTGAAGAGCACTCTACAACAGAGTGCAGTGTATTTGGATAGATAGATAGATAGATTGATGGATGGAAGTCTTGGAATCACTTGAGGAAGTTTATCAGATTTTGCACAGCTCCCTCTGGATAGAAAAAAATGGCTTTAACAGTATTAAAATTACCATTCAAATAGCTTTAAGCATGTATGAAGTCAGTGGAATGATAATATTATTGTGGGCACACTCATGTTTAATTCCTATCAGGTTATTTGAGCTGTAATAAGCGTCCTCATGTAAATTGAAATAAGCATAAATGATTTAGCGTCTTGGAAAGTTGGAGCTGATACTCACCCTCCCTTAGTCTTTCTATGAAATATCAAAGAAGTACTTTTCCCAGGTTAAGCCCTCCTAGTCTCTCAAATCATATTTTTGATGTTCAGGGTTTCTTTTGTTATCTTATTGGTTGTGATCTAGGTGACTATTCTGCTTCTAGAAACATACTCAAATTGACACTGTTTCTTGTCTCACAGCCCACGTTTCCTGTACATGTGGCCAAATTCCCGAATCTCTGTAATGGGTGGTGAGCAAGCTGCCACTGTCTTGGCTACCATCACTAAGGATCAGAGGGCACGTGAGGGAAAGGAGGTAATGATTCATGTTAATCGCTTGACACGGCAGACTAAAATCTGTGCTCCGCTGGAAAGGCTTGAATTGGCTTTAGTGGGTTTCCTGCCAACAGCATAAACATTATGAAAGACACTTTTCTTTCAATAATGGTTTGACATGGCACAGTAAAATAATTTCAGTGTTAAGTGTGACTGTGATGACTTATCCTGAATAGTGTAGCCATCAAATGGCTGTCATTAAACTGTGTCAGGTATGCTGTTATGGGGCTATTAACCAGTGCATTAATAGCTTCAGAATGACACCTCACATCAGTGCCCTGCTGACAGCCGTTTTGATGATGTTTAAAATGTTTCAACTCAAAAAGGTTGTAAAAACTAATCATGGGTCAATTTTTGAACAGGTATCAAATATTCTTATATTTTCTGCTTTTATTCTACTTGTCTTCACAGTGGAACACAGGTTGAACTACCGAGAGCTTATTAAATTATACAGTATAATACAGCTTACATGTTAAACATGTATTAGGTGTACAGTCAGTACTACAGTTGAAATGTATTTGTTGTTTGCCCCACGAAAACACAGATGACAGTATTCTGAGCCTGCACCACTCATCACTTCCACCAAAATAGGAACTTACTTTGTGATTAAGCAACATAAGTTGAACTTTATGTGAGAACTCAAATATCTGGTTCAGTCGTTTAGAGCACAGGATGGTCTTTTCCTTGTCATCTTCCTAGTGTAATTGCAGTGTCCAATTGCAGCCATGTGAGTGCAGCAGGGGTAATTGTGCAGTGAATTCCCAGCAAGTATGGTGTCATGTGTCGTGCCTCCTGCAGGCTCTACACTAGGTACCCCTCAAATGAAGTGTTTCCAGTAGAGAGAATGCATCTGAAGCATTTTATCTTCTATTATGTGCTTCATGTGAGAAAGGATAACTTAGGGCGATGAGTTTATGTGTGAAAACACATCTTCCTGGTTAAAATTAAAGCAGTTCAATATAGAGACCTTGGAATGAATTACAGTCTAATGAAATCAGTTTTTCTTCATACCATTTCTTATATTTTTGTTGCTGTTTGATTTGTATTTTTTTCCCCTTTAAAAAAAATTAGTTTCTGATATTTACAGCAGTTTGGCCCATTTATATCAGTAAAGATTAGCTTTGTGTTATTTATCCAGTGTTTGATCTGTTTTTATTATGTTCACAAAGATTGGCTTAGTGTTTTGAAGCTGAGGAAATTGACCTTCATGGCAAATGAAATGGCTGTGTGCTTTCAGCTTTACATTTCACTACACCTTCAATAATTCAGACAACCTTTAAAACGCCTCTGGCGCAGGTCCTTACCGCCTAATTCTATTTTCTCAATATATTCACAGTTCACAGCAGAGCAAGAGGCTGCCATGAAGGAGCCAATCGTGCGGCGGTTTGAGGAGGAAGGCAGTCCGTATTACTCCAGCGCTAGGTGAGATCTGCTCATCCAGTATGTTGTGTTTTAGGGATGTGTGTAATAAAATGAAGGACTACACATAAATGAGCCTTTGAATTTCCAAAATTGGTTTAACTACTGTTGCTAAGATAAAATGTTGTTTCTCGAATGGCAGCATTGTGCACAAATGAACTATCAACAGGCCACCAGCATGTGTTTATAATTTATTTTTTAAACTCCTTTCAGTAATCTCACATTAGCCTTATTTTCCAAGAACTAAGAAACCACAAGACTATTCATGCAGGACCAGTGATGCTGTGATGTTTTTCTTTTGCATCAGATGTCCTGTTGTTTAAATAATAAGAGCCGTATTCTTTTCATTTAGTCCCTGAGCTGTTTTCATTGTGTGTTTGTAAGCGTAGAGTACAAATCCTCATGTGGTGATTACATGTGCGTCTTAAAATGAGATGGATAGTATACTGTACATATTTATCTAACTGGAAACTGCCTCACTGACATTAAAAACCAATATAGTTATGAAGGTTAAACAGACATTTCAGAGCATGTCGGTGCTTATTTTTGCAGTTAATTGTATAAAATATAAAGAAAGAGAAAGGCCAAGGGGCAATCAAGGCCCCATTACACACTAATTAATCACAAGCTACCCTGAAAGCACTTGTCAAATTTATGTGTGTCATTAATGCTTGAAACCACTTGTATCAGAATTGCTTGTTGTGGAAGCATCAGTTAATGAATAAAAAAAATTAGCTAACTGCAAAAGAGTAAGAATTTTGAAAACTGATTCATGTCTTCATTTATTTACGACTTTACCAGGAGCTGCTATTAGTTTCTCAAATATCAGGACTTGCTTTGTGTATTATAATCATCTATCTGAAGGGACACAGCAGGCTTATAATATACATATACTATATTATATTAACAACAGCCATATTGTTTGCTCTTTAATGAAATATAGGTCCGACTCTGAAAAGAATACAAATCTGATACCTTGCGGAAAGGAAAAAAATGCAAATCTTTAAACCTAGACTATAAGGGAGGGAGTCATCCAAAGAGAGGAAGACAAAACCTTGACACTCTATTAAAGTAATTGATTATAGTCCTGCACAAGCACCGCAAGAAGTATCGCATGAGTGAGGAGTAATGTGCCATCTAATAATGTGGAGCACTTTATTATTTTTACAGGCTGTGGGATGACGGGATTATTGATCCTGCTGAAACTCGTATGGTTTTGGGTCTGAGCCTCAGTGCAGCACTCAATGCACCAACAACGAAGACACGTTTTGGAGTTTTCCGGATGTAATGCTCATTTAGTTTGTACATATAGAGACACGAGACTTAGTATAGATTTACTGTTTGTATAGTATTTCTCGTAGTTTACCAGATTGAGTAAAAACTCTCAAAGAGTTGGGATCGCTCGACTTTGGATACCTTGAGATGTGACTGGATGATGGAATCAGAGACACTTCCCCTGTTAAGTTGTGCCTTAACTGTTTTCATTCCAGTGTAAATGTTCTCTTAAATCTGTTTCATTTGTTGGCTCAATTACTGTAAATGCAAACAATAAAAAAATGTGAAAAGTTCAAATTGCTGCCTTTTTATCGATCGTGAATGGCCAGAAAGAAGGAAATCTTCATAAGGGGGCACTGTTTAGCTATAAATATCTGAGGTAGAGTAGAGGAAGGGTAGAAGCACGCACAAAAGGACCTCCGCATATAAAAGGAGAAAAAGTATTTTGAAGATTTCCAAGTTTAGTGTAATTATTTATTATTTAGAGACACTGGAGGGTTTATTCTTGTCTGGCTTTCTGAGGCTTCTGCTTGTTTATTCTTTTATTGTAAAGCACTTTGTGATGTTTGCTGTGGAAAGGTGCTGTGCTACTATTGTGTCAAAGCAGGCACAAATAGGATGTGGTCTTATATCTCATGCTGCAGACAGAGTGTGCTGTGTGCCGAAGCTAAGCCTCAGAACGAGAGTTCTTCACTTTACCAGCTGGCCAGCCTCTCTTTCCCGCCCTCCCAGTTTTTCATTTTGTCGATTTATCTTTTTAATTGAACATGTTGCACACAGTTGATATGTTCATATATTGGTATAGACCATCTGAATTCCCCTTTGCAACAAGTTAGGTTTTCCTCCGAAGGATTTTCAGAGGCCAGGGATTTGGTGCAGAAGTAGATTTGAATGTTTGTATGAAGCCAGGTGGTTAAAATGCTTAACTGGAAGCCCTTCATGCTCCTCTGTGTATGACTGTGTGCCTGGTATACTGAGGCTGTGAGAGCCTCACTTTGGGGAGAGCAAAAATACTCAGGCCATGATATGTGTGGAAGATGTGTGTGTGTGTATGCATGTGTATGCCACCCACACACACACTTTTTAAAACTGGTTTGCTGGTTATTTCTTCCTTCATGTTCCACCAAATGTCACTGTGGGAGGACTTACCAAGCACAATGGACCCTTCTTCAAAGTTTTTACTGAAGTAAAAAAGCCATAATGATTCAGAAAAGTCTTATCTTAAGAATGTTTTAACATAGAGTATAGATCAGAGAGTGAAATATCACTTAAATGTCAAATTTATTTTTGTTCCATTTTTTTATTTAACCAGGAGATATGCACTTGAGATCTAGAATCCTTTTTGGAAGAGCATCCTCCACAAGATAGAAATCAGCAGTCACAGAACAACACACGCATAATACATTAAAGACATGAAGTATTGAGATTAAAAATATCACTATAGAAATACCTGAAAAATGTGTTTCACTGTAGGTCAATGTGGCAGTTCTAGTTAGACAGATGTGACAGCCTTCAAGTCATTTCAGATTAGTCATATTTAGTGAGCTCAGCTTCCTAAGATTTAGTTGGTTTTGCAGCAGATTTCAAGCAGATGGAGCAGCATATTTGAAAACTCTTTTTTTTTTCTCTCTCAAATTCAGTAGAGGCTTTGGGGATGGATAAAAGAACTAAGTCTTGGGAGGGAAGACAGTAACTTCCTACGCATTTTTGACTGATGTAGGTCAGTAAGTAAGATGGGAGCAGACCAAGAATAGTTAAATAACAGGATGCCAGCAGATGAGTCTACAGGACAACAAAGCACTAATCCATCTGAAGCACACAGATACAAACAATTCAAAGAAATTGATTCAAACAATCAAAAACATACACTGTAGAAGAACTGTACTGAAAGTAGATCCCGCAAAGGAGAAATGCAATGCAACAAAAGTGACGATCCTTGCAATCGCTGACACAAACGTTAAAAAGAAAAGACTGAAATGAAGGTGAGTACACCTGTGTAAGTCGACTCTTGGACATATCCTCTGTCTATCTCCATGTCTGCACTATGGTTCCTCATGGGAAGAACCACCTGATGGAATTTAAAAATCTGATTCAGTGACCAACTAAAAATCAGTTGAAACACAGTTGTGACAGTAATCAGGAAGATAAGAGTGGGGCATAATAACTCTAATCAGAGGTGCAGTAGCCGTCATTCTAGAATGATTCCACAGATAGTGCACCACTTACAATCTAGCACTGAAGCACAGATGGTCAAGTGCTTCAGCCTTGGCACAGGGGTTTTCAATGGAAATCTGTCTCCATTGAAAAGCTTAGTACAAAGGACACAAGACTGCAATATTAAACTTTGCTATAGAGCATAAAGAGTAGCTTGAATATTGGCAGCAAATTCTTTAGTCACATGAGACCTAGAGAGCTTTGTTTGGCTCAAATCGATTCCAGCATGTTTGGCCTGATCTTGGCCTGGAACAATGACTGAATGCATTGTCCTGACAGTGAAGCACAGTTTGATGTTTTGGGTGAGTGCAAAAGGTGTTCGGGAGGTGACATTCGTAGATTGCACCATGAATTCTCGTGAACTAGATAATTCCCTGTCTCCAGAAGCCTGGCAGAAGAAGAATAGGTGTAACAAGACAACAATTCAAAGCACACAGCAAAAGAGTTTCACACAAGTGTTCTTAAAAAAGAAAAACTATGAAATGCCTGGCTTGGATCAGAATACCTCTGTAGTAGAAAGTAGAGAAATGTAGAATAACAATTCTCTCCGGAAAAGACAGACTCAACTATGTCTCTCCAGGAGCTTCCATAATATTTGTGTCTTTCATAATGAAAAGGATTGAGAGTGTTATTAAAAAATACATAAGTATGAGCTTTAAATTTCCACAATGAAAGGTGTAGTGACTTTTGTTGGATTGCATTCCTACTGTGAGGTCTGTTAATGCAGTTACTGTAAGGTGATACAGTTTTGACTCATTTCACATGTAAGTGATACATAAGTGGTACAGGTGTGCACTCGTTTTTGTTGAAGCTGTTTATTTACAGCCTTAGTGATCTTTCCTACTGACTTGAACTACTTTTAATTACAGTAGCAATTAAACTTATGAAACGTTTTGCCTCTGAGGATGTGAGCTTCTCCTAGGATTCACAGGAATAAGAGGTAGTTGGGATAATTTGCAAGACAGAGGCAGATTTTTCAGACCTGGCCGCTGGCAGCACTGATTTAGATGACCATAAGCATATACTTTCCTGAGTCCCTTTTGTGTGAGTGCTGTGCATCTTGTCTGTGCCCATGTGCTAAATCGAGTCTGTGTATAGAGCGCATTCACAAACAAAATGCACTGAAGTGCTAAAGAAGAAAAGGCCGGCATTAAAAGAGGCAGTTTCAGTCAGTCACAGTGAAACAGAACAGTACCTTAGTTGAATATTGTGGTACCTCATAGAGAGGCCAGCCATACACAGTGGGTTGCCATGCGTGGGTCGTGGTATCTAGGGAGTCTGGCAATCTTTCGAACTTTGAGGAAGGCTTCAGAGTAAACTATGGCTGCAGCAGACCCTGCACTGAATCATAGCAACAAACCAAAGTTTTTAATTTTATTTTTAAATTTTTTTTTGCTGCATTGTTCCATCACCACATGAAAGTAATTATAAGAAACCACATTTGCATAGCATATCTTGCAGCTCTTAACTCACTCAGTTTTTACTTAGATTGTAGTTTGAATACAATCTTCAACTAAAGAATATGTAACTATTTAGCTCTGCGCTTCTCCACAGTCACCATTACTTCAGGTTCCAGTGTTGAATTCGTTTGTTTCTCGCCTACCTTGTTCTGTAACATAGTCAAACCTTTGACTTTTATTTGGTCAAGGATAAGAAGAAAGTGGATTTCTCTGTTTTAGATCAGTGAAATGTCAAACTATGACAGCTACCTGATGTAAAAAAGCAAATCTGTTTTGTTTACTAGTCATAAATGAATTTAAACGAAATTCAACTACTCTGTACTCTATAGTTTGCTGCTTAAATGAAACCCTAGGAAATTTGAGTGGCACCCATCCAGTGCGTTGGATTTATTAAAGTCTTTGTGAGTTAGTGTTAGATAAGTAGAGTTGCATCTTGTTGGGCACATCAGTAACATTTTTTTGACATTCTTACCCTCCAAACATTTTTTTTTTTTTTAGCTCAGCTCTAATGCTTCAGTTTAATGTTTCATTGATGGCAGATCAATTATACTCAATCCCAATAAATTTGCTGGGACACTTATGACTCATGCCACCCCATGGCCTAGAAATAAGAATCTGAGTCATTCTTAATGCTGGTGTCCTGGTGGTAGCATGATGATTGTCTGACAAACACGTCACCTGATGACCATGTGATCCTTAAAATGAAAAATTCAAACTCCGCAAGTATATTTTACGTATTCACTCACTTTTAAATAATTTTCACTGGATAACTGTAATGACTATTTTCCAGTTCAGTTGAAACTCATTGCCCACTTGTGCTTTGTTAACTGTGGTTTGACTGCTTTTATATGTGAGGCTCAAATTGAGCCCACTATGAATCATTAAAATAAATCCTTTTAGCCTTTCATTTTATTTATGTTCACGTAATATGTGATATTTTAGGGAGCATGTATATTGCTAGTTTTGGAGTTTCTGCACTTTTACTTTTTTAGTCTAACAGAAACCCAAATTAGTTGCTTTGAATTTATTAATCGCTGGAAATCGTATTTTATTAGTTTTGAGGCTTGCACACGACCACATAAGACGAAGTCTTCCATTCCTCCAAAGTACCAACTTTGTGTCCTGGGTCCTGGCAGAAGAGGCTGCAGGCTCGAGGGGCAGCTGCAGCCGCACACCTCACTCGTGCCCGTGTCGGGTGGCCCGGACGGCGAAGTGTGAATCCTTGTGGTGCAATCTACGTCTGCACTATCGCCGGACTGACAGGGCCGGAGGTCCAATGAAATAAGTCGACATATTGAGGTTGTCAAATCAAAGCCAAAGAGGAGGCGCTGTCCCGTCGTCGTCTGAATGACGTCATGCACAAACAGCTGGTCGTTGGCAAATATCTGAAAAAATGTAGACCAGCAGAGCGTCTGAGAACTGCACCCGGGCTGGAGCCCCTCGCAAAATATTCTGCTTTTAACGATGTGGCAACTGGAGCGCCTGGGCTCAGGATGTAGCCCTCCGAGGCTCCTCTTGCTTGTTTACACCTATCTCTGCGCTGTTGGAGGTGAGTTTCCATTCAGTGAGTGTTGCTTTTGATTCGCGGAGAGCTGTTCCTTTTGTCGGGGTGCTGAAATCCTCCCAGCAGCGGCAGCAGCGGCGGCAGCATCTCATCCTGTCTCTGGCTTCAATTCAGTCTCCGAAACATCCACAGCTGCTGCTTTCAGTCTCGGCCACTGACAAAACCGTTTTCACGAACACGGACTGGCTTCGGTTACGTGACGCATGGGGAAGGATGCTGCTAATTATGGCTCACAATGCACTGAGTGAAGCTCCTATAGGTTGTAGGCTACGATACGGAGGTCTTAATGTGGTCACAAGAAAACAGATCAGTCCGGACGTGTTGACTCTTGTTACCTTTGGTTTGTTCTTGTTTTGTTGAGACGTGAAGGCTCAAAGCCAAGTTAGTGCACGCTGGCACTGCTGACTACAAAATGTGACCATAGTAATCGGATAAAGGGAAAGGTTAAGTCAAACCTTCTTGTTTCCTGTCTTAAATTTAGCCTACTTTGATAGGAGATAAGAACTAAACTGGTTTAACTGGATAATAGGACAATTTTGAAGTTGACTTTTGTAAAATCAAGTTGTTTTTAGGTTTTTAAATGTAAGAAAAGTGCAGCATGCTCTTATTATATCTCTCTATCTGTTTCCTTAAAAAAAGAAGAACCCAAGAGTATCCTCCTTGATTTGTTTTCTTTTTTTTATGTCTATCCATGAATATTTCTTTGCTGCTTCAAGGCTGAGGCGTGCAACACAAGTCTCCCTGTGTGATAACAATGAATCCATACCTACAGCACAGACTGTACTGGCTGTGGCCACTAAGGACCATACAGGTCTGTCTGACTTGTTGCTGTTTTGCTTCATCAATTCTGGTAACTCATTCGACATACTTGGCTTTAGACAGAAAGAACAGTTTACCCACTTTACCCTTCCTCCCCTCCTTTCTTGGATATACCTCAGTATAACAGAGACAACAGAGAATTAGAGCTTATTCTTTCACCATAAAATAATTGATATTAATTTACTTAATTGACAGGTAGATTCTGCATGTTTAGATGTGTATGAATTGTTAATGTTTAATATCTCTGGTGTCTGCATCTCCCGTTGTGGAAGTGGAAGGTGCAGTAATCTTTACGGCTGTGTGTCATCTTCGAGGCGTTTGTTTCTGTAGGTGGATGTGAGGAGGATGAAGGAGAGAATAGTGTTGACTCAAAATTTGACTTTATCGCTGGTCAGTATTAAATTCGGTGTCATTTAGAGGCTCTTGTTCCAGATGGTTGATCTTTAGCAGCTCTTTTTTTTTTGAGAGAGATTTTAAAATCTGCTAGAGGATGAGGAATTTCGAAAAGCAGCAATTACTTTTTGCTGTTCCAAAAAATAAAGTTTAAAGACAGCCCAGCTAAGTATTAATGGATAAATCCCATGTTGAGATGACACAAAGCAGGATTATGTCTATATTAAGCCTCTAACAGAGTAAAACAGTGGTAGGGAGGTGCTCATTGAAGAGATTATTGAATCCAGAACCGCACTGTGAGAAAGCCTGTAAGCACTCTGCTGCCTTTATCTTCAAATGAAACGTCTTTATTTGGCTGGCAAACAAACAAGCATATTTAGATATTTTGGCATGTTTACACCTTCACGTTAAGTGAAGTCTCTGTGCGTGGCTGCTGGAGTGTCACCGAGCCTGGAGCTTTTCACGCGTAGCTTGAAAATAGATATGTCGTTTCATTATTCTAATTTTCTGTATTCATTTTGTCACAACAACCTCAGATCTTGAGATCTCGACGTGTTTGACACGTAGCCTGTCTTGTCAATTAAGTGTGACGGTACCCACCTCTGTGTAGCTTGCACATTAGAGAGCATTGGAAATCACAACTATAAAAATGTAAACGCGAGGTTGTGACAGTTGCCAAAGAAACGCGCCCTGTTTCAGGATATTCACTACTTGCAAGACACTGATGCAATTAACACGTATAAGCAAAATCAAGCCTTAAATATTAACTTGTGATCAAAATGATGATTAAAAGCTATGCTTAGGAAAAATAAATTTTTAAAATCTTTTGGCTATAAACCCCTCTAAGATTTTAAGTTTGTGCCAGTGAAGAGGCAAAATGACAATAAGCAAAGGTTTTACAAAAGGAAGAAGAGTTTGATTTTCTTAGTTCCCTCCACCATCTCTTGACCCGCTGTGACAGCCCTGACCCTCTGTTAGTGATCTAGAGATTGTGTGGAGGTGTATTTTTGATGATGAATGGTGGCTTTCATGTACCTTAGATTATGACACCTGGAGAAAGTGACGATTAGCAATTCATTCTGATTTAAGGATTCCTCTTGAATAGCGTAATCACCATTCACAGTCCTACTTCCAGATGTGCAAAATCGGCGGCTTCTTCTTTTTCAAACCTCTTTCTGACCGATCCACTGTAACTACACTTTTTGTGGTCTTAGCTGCAATCTGTAAATGGAAAGAAAAAATCATGTCTGTTTCTTTCTAATCAGCCAAGCAGTGTCTCTAGGCTTATTGCAGACTCCAGCAGTGTTAGCGCCAAACTCACCCTTTTGAGTTATAGCACTTCAGACTGTGACCCCAGTCACAGTCTGTTAATGAAAGGGCAAAGAAGAACCTTAATGTAAAGAAGGCTCACATATACCAGAGATAACAGTCCAGCAAAAGGCTGGAATGAAGCTCAAATAAAGGCTGGGAGCTTTGTATGGGATTAGGCTTTCGCTCTTGACAGCAAACCACTTCATTCTTCTCAGTTTCTGCTTCCGTAGTACATCTTTAGTATTCAAGGTTGCCTCCATAGGTGAGTGCTTTGTGGATGGATAATGTCGTGGGGGCAGAAAAGAACAGAAAAGAGCTATTTTGCTCCTTTTACGCAAATATAAGAAAGTATTGCGCATTCAAGAAAACCTATTTCTTTACACGTCTGCACCTCATTGCCGTTTCAGTGTAGAGGGTCACTCATTTTATTTATCATTTTTTGTTTTGTTTTGTTTTGTTTTGTTATTTTACTGTCATCATTTTAGAGGTCCGGGCTTCTATTCACTGTATTCTGAAAACAGTGGTGTGAAATTATTTATATTTTTGTACAAATTGTAGGTGAGACAAAAAGAAAACCCAAACAATGTCACCACAGGTATTGCAATTTTAATGGCTGACATGCAGAAAGCGAATGCGCCACAAGTGGAAGCATTTTCCTCCAGTGAAACATCAAAGTGCCACGGCATTATTCCCGTAATAATCTGCTGCCTTCTTTTCTACCTACTTGAGTTTATATTTATGATAACGCCTCGCCTAAAAGACGCTTTATGTTCTAGTGTAGCAATTAAGTGACTTGCACACAATTTCCCCCAGATTTTGCCCACCCGCTGGCTGTGCTTGATGCCAGCCCAGCTCATGTAGGTAATGTGGCAGATTACACCTGCTGCTTGTCTGCTGCATTTATATGGAGAGGCTTTGGTGGATGTAATCCAAGGATTTGACATTATGCAGGACGTGAGTGAGCCTGCATATATCCGTCTCCCGCAGCTTCTTTTATAGGAGTTAAAAGTCTTTGATCACATATTTTGATTATTTACCTCTTAGAGAAATAATTTGCTGCCTCTGAGGAGAAACTCTGTAAGTCATTACAGAGAGTCACCTTAAGACTGCTCTCTAGTCACAGCAGTGATAGTACAGGCATATTGGGAAATGTTCATAATTAAATATTTATTCTTTGTAAGCAACAGCTTTAATCATGATTCAATGCTTTCAGCGATGTTGATATTGGTCTGTTAGTGAGATGGTTGTTCCAAGCACACAGCTTTCCTAATTGAGATGTGCTGACAGTTATTTCACGGGCTACCATAAACGTCCGTGGAGCTATAGATACATTGAATACATGAACATACAAATAAATCCATGAAGACCAAGGTCGTTTCCAGCTTAGCGGTCATACTACACTGTGCAACACATTTAATAGATTATAATACTACACTCTGCAGTCCCTGTGTAGTATGCAGCATGCAGTATGGATGTCATTTTTTTTTAAGTTTTAAGCTTCCCAGCTACATCCATGAGTCAAAGCACATGGGATGTTCAGTCAGTTGAGTCAAAGTTTCTCTTCCTCAAACCAACCACTGCACTTCAGAGTAAAACTAAGCACCCGCCTGTCTTGTCTATCTTTTCATTGCAACTTTGCTTCAAGATTTATAGGACGTTGTTACTTTAAAGTAATAGTGGCAGTAAAACTGTTTTCCACCCTGTGATATAGTGCCCTGCATTGGACACTACATCACTTTGATCGCCTGACTTTTCATATAATACCATTATTAGGTCACGTTTTTATTTTCTTGCAACTTCCATTAACCTCAGCTATACTTTGTATGCACTGAAAAGAAATGTTACCAATTAAATTGGTAACATTCTAAACTAATCTGGTAACATGCCAAACACGATTCGTACATCAGTATGTTGAAAGTGACATTTAGTTGTGACAAAGCAGAGTAATGGGTCGATAAGGCTTAAAGGCTATCCACCATCACAAATATTTTGGGACACATTCCTCTGATTCTCTTCCCTGCAGATTGCCTTTTTGTGACTGAATACTTCACCCGTACGCCTCGTAAGCTGAGTGCTTTCAACTCCTTCGCCAGTGTGGAACTGTTCCACTTCAATGTGCCTGACGACACCATGATGGCCGTATGGAATCTCATCACCTTCAAGGAGCAAGGGGGCACGTTTGGAGACAGCTGCCCGAACCGCAATGTGACTGTGTAAGACACCGGGTTTGGCTTAACACCATTCTGTTGTTGTTCTCTAACTGAAGTGTCCTTCTTCTCCAGATGATTATAAGCATCTTAAATACATTTAGAAAAATAAAGGGTTATAGCCTTCATGCAAGGAGAAACTTTAAAGCCATTAGCTGTATGAAGCTTTATGTATTTTTGTCAGTCTCCTGTGTCTCAGTGATATAGCGTCTGAAATAATGGACGCACTTGTTCCATTCAGATATGAAGAGCTTATTATTAATGTTCTGTATCTGAAACGGTACCAGCTGTGAGTGTGTGTTTGTCATGCAGAAACATGGCCTTGGAAACACTTGCTCTAGCAGAAACCAGAACAAAGACCATTTTGAGTGCTTTGGCAGGTGTTTATATGCCTGTCTGTCTGGATTGTCAGTGTGGTGGTGTCATAACTGTGCGCGATACAGTCAATGCTCTACAGGTGTATAGCTGAGATCAAAAGAAAGGTCAAAGATGGATATGTACTGAATAAATTAACTCCTTGCTTGAAACATCTTTGTCTGGTGTATAAATATATAATATTTTTGAAGACGTGTGGTCTGAGAACTTGTTGCTGTGATTCTTATTTGTGTATAGGATGCCAGCTGTACTTCTGCTGTTAGCTGTTCCCATGGATAACTTTAATATTTAGCAGATGTTCCTGTTGTTTATGACAGTGTTAGGCCTAAGGAGGCTGAACTGTGGCTTTGTGATTAATAGGTACTTCAGGTCCGGGGCTCCTCCAGTAATCAACCCCCTGTACACCCGCTTCCCTCGGGATACAGTCATCCCAGGGTCCTTTGCTGTGACTCTGACCTGGACTCTTCCAAACCGTACAACAGGAGCATTCAACGTGACCAGCCCTCTCCCTGGAGACTGGTTCCTGGCGGCACATTTACCCAAGGATGAAGGCAAGATCTCAGTCAAGGTGAGCCTGCACATTTATCACAAATAAACACCAGAATTCCTACAGCTTTACTGAAAACAAATACTCTGAATGAATCTCTCTTAGTACTGAACCACTAGAACAATATTGCCAGTGTTACATCCATGCTGTGAAAAATAGAAACCCCTCTGCACCCGGCATCAGTTGTTTAGAGCAGTAAATGAAAAGACTGCATCATGTTTGTGTTACACATCATTCACCACTTATGACTGGTAAAATGTAAGCTTATTTGTGTCAAAGTGTTATGTATCATAACTCTAATGATATCTAAATCATTTTCTTCATGCTTGCTTAACTCCCCTTTGTGATGGAAAAAAAAAAAAAATTAAATAAAAATGATGTAAGTGATCCTTGGCATTAGTATTCCAGTATGTGCTGCAGAACCTAAAGAGGCTGAACAGTGTCAGAGAGTTTTTCTTCATCTCATCGTGTTCTCCTATTTGGCTGCATAAACACCTGCTGATTTCCATTTCAGGGAATTTATGTGTCACTGGCATGGTGTTCACTTGTGCTTTGTGGTTTCCACTGACTGGCAAAAGTGCACCTGAAATACACAACAATCAAAAATATAATCAGAACTTGCCAGCAGCATCACATATACAGAAGAATTGGTTTGTTTTGGGGGCTTTGGGGATATAAGCCACCATGGCTCAAATGTGACCAGCTTCCAATGACACACTCTATAGATGGAAATAACAAACCTTTTAAAATTTTGCTTTCTGAAGCAATTTTCTACCAACCAAGATGTTTTTCCTTTAGAAAATAGACACAATTGGAAGCAATGCGAGCAGAAAAGGGAGATGTGCGATGCATTTATAACAATCTCAGTTTAATACCAATCTTAAGAGTAAGTAAGGATTTAGCAACTGAAAACAGAGTCAAAGAGAATAACTGCATTTGCCGAAATGTACTTTATTGCAAATAGAATATGCTACTCTTTACAGAGCAAGATTGGAGTTCTGTAATACCCTTCATTATATGTCCCTGTAGAGCGCACTGGATGCCCTTGAGCATTATTATAAGTGAAGGGCTAATATTGTGAAGAGGTACATTTGTAAAAGGTTCTTCTAAACTTAAACAGGTACTTGTTGTACCTATACCAGATAAAGACATGAGTGCAAATGAAAAAAAAGAAAAGAAAACAAGTCAGCAAAAGTTCCCTAATAAGGTACAAGCCACGGTCTCCTTGCTAACAAACCTCTAGGCCAATGCTACACCTTTTCCAAGGGAGGGGATAGCTTTGTGCTTATCTCTGTGATGCCAGTGGCAAACCGTTGTATTTGACACCTTAGGATGAGAATGTGTTGACAGGCACTGTGTCCTGTCAATTCAGTGCAGCAACAATACAACAATACTTACTGCTGACTCAAATATAATAGCATACAATTGAACAGAGTTGAACGTTAGCTCTAAAAGGTTCTTATTTTTTCGCAGCTCTCCAGGTATACCTGATGAACTTTGACATACTGTATATTCCAAAGCGAACCTTAAATTACATCGTCTCGGTGGGCAATTTTGACTGAAAGAGCTAAAATAATGCATTTAGACAGGGTTTCATTAGGGAGTTTTAGTGCTTTATGGCTCTAATGGAGTTTTAGAGGCTTTAACATCTTGCCAAGAGTGAAATTCTGTGGAAAATGAATGAATGCCCACATCGCTTTTGGTATGAAGAAGGTCAAATGTAAAGCTATTGAACATCAAAACCGTTTGGACTCACAGTGTAAAACCATTTGCTCTCAAAAGCCCATATTGGTTGAGCTTTTATTCAAGCACAAGATGCATGTGCATGTCCAGGCGACAGGCTGTAATAAATCAAAGGGTCACCCCAGCAGCTTCCAGACTAATGACATGCCACAGTAATTGTGACTCGAGAGCAGGAGGGGTCAATGATCAGTTGACAGAAATGAAGGGCCTAATTTGGCATTCACACCTGTCCTGTTGAATCAGGTGCAAAAGGCTTCTCTTCATTTTACAAACAAATTTTACAGCAGATCATGTGTAGAAACAAATGCACGGTCTCTTGGCTCTAAATCAGTCTGTCTACTCGGCTCATCTCACAAAGTAATGCACATCAAGCATTAATGGTTCAGAACAACACAAGTGAAATAGTGGGTGCATGTTACGCTGTGTGGCAGGGAGGGGGAGGACGGAATGATATTAATCCAGGAGGCTGACAGGCTTAATGCACACAGTCCATTAGGAATTTTCAGTCGGTCTGAATGATATCTAATCTCCTCTTTACCAGCTTTTAAAAAAATTGGTGAGTTAACCACAAAAATACAATCTGAACAACTGCTGCTTTATCTTTGTAGGGTCTGTCTGAGGAATGCCAGTATCTGTTCCAGCCTCAGCTCATTGTTCAGAGGCTGATTGGGATTTCAGTACTTTACCCTGGATACTTCATTGACCAGATGATCCCAGTCCATAATAGATCTGCACTTTATAAGTAAGTCTCCTATGTGGGCTTCTAGAAACCTGACAGGGGCTTGACTTTGAGAAAAGACACCAGAAGAAAATTGCGTTTTATTTTTTATTTTTTGCAGCATAACACTTCCCCAGCCTAATCCTTCATCTGCCTCTTAAGTTATGAGGTTTTTTGTTTTTTTTTTAATGTATCTTTCCTCTGTGTGATTAGTTTGCACACCTTTATCAACTTCACCTACTTTGAGTCTTTTGAGTGGAATAATAAGATTTTGCTTCCAAGGTTAATCTTCATTTTTTTCATGGTCTTTGCTTTGGTGCCTAAAGGAAGGAGAGCTGCTATTATGAGTGCTGCATAAATGATGTGAAGGGACTATAATACTATATATATTTTTATTAAAGCCTTATCTTAATTTTCTCATGATAAAATATATAGTGTATAGATTTAACATAGCAGCCTTTGCAGAATAGATGCAGGTCTGATACACAACATTCAACAAATCTAAACGACAATTATTTCAATGAAGCTGGCTTACATAAGCGCAAAGGGAACTGCTTGCTTGAAAACATCTTTTATGATTACATTATGTTTACTCAGTAGATGTCTACATTTTATGGTGTGGTATAATGCCTAAAACATGTGTTTATGTGTGCCTGTGCAGAGTGTTCATCCCCAATTATATATCAAAGGTGAAGGTTCAGCTGGTAAACTGCAGCACCAAGAACAAGAGTAGTGACAGTTGTCCCGTGGTGCTGAAGATAAGAGCGCGGGCACCGCCAGTGCATAACTCAAGCGCCCTCGACTGCAGGGAGTGGAACCCTTGTGAATTAGTCACCCTTGTACCTGCCTGGGAGCAATGGTATTATATCCTGGTGGAGAGATATCTAAGTAACTCTGACGTCTACTTCCGCATCGGGGTGCAGGTCACAGGTGAGTGTGATGCGCTTTTGCCATATTTTTTGGCTAATGTTAATTTCAGTTGTTTGCAGCAAATTTGTGTTCTTTATTTATATCAGAATAAACACATTATAAACACATAAAAAATCATTTCAATAACAATCATTTCAATCAGCTTCAGACCTGAAGTTAAAAAGTCATAAAGTCAGAATATGGACTTTGTTGGTTAATATTACTTTCACTGCTATTTGCTTCTGGTCATTCTAGATAGGGCAGTAAAGCCTGATTTAGACTTCTGCAGGAAATCTGTTGTAACTTACAACATACCTGGAACCCCCTTGTAATCTTATGAAAAATGTAACTACACGTGTACATTATGGTACACATCAGGTCAATACAGCTCACAACAACTAAATGGCTTGGAAGGTTACATCGCAGGGTTAAGAAGCGTTTCCTGTTATGTCGTAAGTTACAAGGCAGATTTCCCACAGACGTCTAAATCACACTTACGTATTTAGACAGTAACAGTTTATAATGTCGCAACTGAGGTTTGACTGAGATTAGACTTTTCGTTTTAAATCAGGGGTTTTAATAATAACACTGCATTAACCATAAACGAATTACCATATAGACATTTTTTAAATTAATATTCCTTTGCATAGTCACTCCCTTTTTATGGATTTAAAAATAATTGGACAGCTGACTGATAAGCAGTGTCATGGCCAGGTGAAACCCAAATCCGCATTAATTCCCATTAAATTAAGAAGATACAAGGTCTGTACTTGAATTGGTATTTGCATTTGGTAGGTGCTCACAGAACTCCTTATGTGATCCAAAGACATGTTGAAGTAGTCAGCAACTTCAAAAGATAGTTTATCTCAGTATTGGAGCGCTCAAGAATAGAAAAGCCACAATAGACTTAACTCAAAAATATCTTTAAAAGCCAGTCCAGTTCTGGACTAGTGTTCTTTATACAAATCAAACTACTAGCGGAGTGATGGCAAGAGTATGGAGAAGGAAAGGGAGCACTTATGATCAAAGCATGCTGCATCATCTGTCAAGTATGGTAGAGCCAATTTGATGGCATGGGCATGTATGGGTGCCAGTGGAACTGGGTCAGTGCAGTATTTTGATGATGAGAAGTAGTCGAACAAATTCTGAAGTGTATAGTGATATAGCTTTTGTTTTGTTTTTTTTGTGGGATTTAGTCAAATGCTGCAAAACTGAAGCAATCCACAGAGGGATATTGACCCAGAACATACTGCAAACTAACCCAAGAGGTTCTAAAAGTAAAGAAATGTAATGTTCTTAAATAGCCGTAACATTCCCCTGATTTCAGCCCAGTTGAACATGTTTTAAGTAAAGGCAACAGATGGCAGAAAGGACTACAAAAGCAGCTCTGATGAAGCATCTTAAGATGGGGATGGCGCTCAGCTGTGAATGGAGACACAGACAGCTGCAGACAGAGCTGTTCTGGTTATACCTTTTTCAGGTCCACTTAAGAGGGAACATGCACAGGTGTAGCATAGTTCCTCCTCGGTTTCAGATTCAATACATTCATCAACAATAAATTATTTCCATCTAAATTTGAATAGTCTTTAATGTCTGTCATTATATTAATTTAGATATTAAAAGATCAAAAAATTTATAAAATGGTTATAACAAAACATATATATTCTTTCTTCTTTTTGAGAATTTCGTCATTAAGCTGTATTTTTTATCTGGATTTTAAACTCATGAAAGTAAAATATTGCAAACCAATATTAGTTTTATATTTAATAACCTCGTTTATCTATTGTGTTTAATTGGACAAGTGCTGGAAAAGCAATCGAAAAGAATAAAAAAAGTGCACTGTAAATGCCATAACAAAAAATAATTTTATTGAGTTAGATTAAACTAAAAATTGAGATGCTCATTAAAAAAAAACCCCAAACCCCTTACCTTCTGCTTTCCCTGAATTTCATGATTTGACCTTTATAGATATGGAGATTCGAAATTAATAAATAAAAAATGTATTCTGTTCAAATTTACATTTACATTTTAAAATGAATACATCTTTGTGCATTGGTGTTATAGCTTGATTTAAATTACTCTTAATGTTTTAATGAAACCTTGAGGTGACTTGTGATTCAGAGCTCTATAAATAACACTGAAATGAACTGAATTGAAATTGAACTTCAAAGTTTTTCACACTGTGAAGTTTAGACCATTTTCTGAATTAAACGATTTTACCAATTTTGCCAATTAAAGTATTTTTTACTGCTTTACTAGATGTTTATGTGTTGGATTTCTCTTCTTTCTTGTTATCTGCAGATAAATTGCGGTGTTTATCCATGAGCTGTTTGCCTGTAATTTTATTTATTTTTCTTCCTGCTGCTTTAAAAGACAAAGCTTGGGTGGTTTACCTCATAAATTAGGCCAAACAAAAGCTCAGAGTGGATCTCTGCAGCATGCCATATCAAGTATTCAAAGGTATGCAGTCAAAGTATAGAAGATTATGGCTTTCAGATGCACATAAAAGACTAAATCTTGGGTGTTCTACTCTTATCTAAGCACAAATCGGGAAATGTTTTTCAAAGACTGTCCAAAATGCTCATGCATCTGACAGTTTATGTTTGATGGGATAAGGGATGCCAGACACAGTCAGATCATCAAGAGGCTTCTTCAAGAAAAGACTGGAAGCCAAACTGAGGTGATTCATGCAGGATTGCTAAGAGGCAAATGATACCATACTTAAGTGCTACATGCTGTTTTTGGGTTGTGGAGAGCCGAGATACTCTTTATGCTCCCTCAATGGGGATAGCGCACAAATCTGTGGGACGTCCACTTCCATGTAGCGATCCCCTCCCTCTGCTCGGCACTGTACAGTGCACTTTGTTACTATGGCAACACAGACACTAATTATTCACACTCTGTCTCTCCTCCTGTCTGCCAGGCAGATCTTACTTGACCTTTTGTGGATTTAAATTGGAAAACAGCTCAGGTTGAGGGAGAAGACCATCTGGAGTCCTCACCTTTCTTTCTGTTATTGGTTATTGTTGTTATGAGCTGTCTCAGAAATATGTGCCCATAGTTGAATTCAGTCCAATTTACAGGTGTCACGGTTGCTAGTAATACAAAGTGTGGTAAAACTAGGTTGCACTTTATTATTTATTGTTGCTGTTTATAAAGCATTTCATCACTGCAGCTTTTCTGTCCTCAGTAGACAACCGAACAGGGTTCATGTGTTATGCTCTAAATGAAAGGGGGAAAAAGCCGCCCACACAAATACAGTACAGTACTTATTGTGTATATACATTTAGTCTTGCCACTCAGCAGCCATTTTTGTTGGATAAGAGCAACTGCCCATCTAAATGAAGGGAAAGAGGCTTTAATAAGAGACTTTTACTTTAATTGTAGTGGCCACCAAGACCTAAAGATGACATCAATATAGAAGGTTTACAGCTTAATTTAAAAACCTACTCGATTTCAGCACTGAATAAATACAATGTGAAACTTATCTGTATCATCACAGAAATAAGTTAATATGTCTGCCACCACACAGCTGAACGTATCATGATCTGTATTATGTATGATGTGATTGGTTAACATGTTTTCTGGTTTAATTATTGGTTGGCTCTTTTGGAGACAGATGGGTGACATTTGCCTTCTTCTTCTCCTTCTATAGATTTTTCTATAGATTTTTTTCAGGATTCTTCAAGTGCTCCATCTTTGTCATCCAAAGAGGCTTTACAGATTTTACACAAATTTTACCTGCAGCTGCAGTATTCAGTATTTTTTAGGTGTTCTCCACCTGCCTGTACGGACATCAAAATACTTCAAACCCTTTTGAGACAATAATATGCAAACGAGCTAAAAAGCCTTTGAAATCCTTTCCCCTTGGGGGACTGTTGGTATTGGATGATACTTTGCCATTCGACATCAGTGACCATTTTGCATTGATTTTCTATGTGTTGGTGGAAAACATACAGTCTACAATCTAGTTAGAGGCAATCCACAGCACTGAATCTTGGTGTATATGTTCTGGAAGCCAGCTGAACTAAATAATTAGGTTTCAGTTCCATTAATATAGTGCCAAACAACAACATGGGTTACTCTGGGTGCTTTACATATATGTCAAGACCTTATAGAAAACCCATTAATCCCCCTATGAAATGCTTTCTGTGAGGAAAAAACACCTTCTAACAGACAGAGTTTTTAAGAGGCAGGGTGGGCGGCTGCCTTGGTGATCAGTCGGGGGTCACAAGAGAGCAGAGAGAGAATAAATGATATTGAGGAACAATAGCAAACAATAAACACTGCTGCAAGCACGGATCTAAAACACAGAGCTCCAGCTCAAACATTTATAGAGACTATGTTGCTTACAGTGCATATAAGTGCAAATTAAATAACAGCATTGTTTTGACTTTTTTTTTCCTGAACAGATTGCTCCAAACCCAGTTTGTTGAAAGACCAAGCACAACCCAGCTCCTCGATGAACATGCCTCAGTCTTTTGGAACAGCGATGGGTTTCTCCTTATCTGATACACTGTTAATGGCAGCCCTGCCAAGCCTGTCCCAGAACAGCAGTCACCTGCACACCTCAGAAGACAGCATCATTTACCTTGCACCGACTGCAGACACTAACAAGTGCTGGCCGATCCGTCCTACTCTGCGCAATGAGCTGGACACCTTTTCTGTGCACTTCTACGTCTTCTTCGGTCCAAATATATCGATTCCACCGGACAGGGCTGCCGTGTTCGCCGTGAACCTAATGCCCGTTTTAGACAGTGGAGGAGTCCTAAACATGGAGCTCAAACTCAACATGGTGAGCTTTACAGATGATACAGCTGTTGTTTCTTTCATAATTTCTCGCAGTATTTGTAAAATTTCGAGGCACTGTTAGCTCATCAAATCAGTATTATCATCCTGGTCCAAGGAAGGGATTTGGCCCAAGATGCTGGACAGTGCTCTGGCACCACTCTCACCCTTTGCTTGCTGTATCCTGCACAGGGATCAGATTGTTATCAGAAAAGTAAATTTGCAACAGTCATAGAGGAGAAAATCAGCAGCTAGCAAGGGTGAATAACTGGGCTCACAAAGTGCCTGGCTGAGCTTGCCTGCTAAATATGGATGCACGTATGGTCATAGACTTTGCTGTGGGAACTGAAAAAGTTCACAATGAAACAGGCGCCAGTGTTTGGGCTTGTGGCATATGTCTCTAATTGAGAGCAAACAAAATGCAAAAATCAGCCAAGCAGGATTTAATATGTCTGTGTTGATCTGTCCTTCAGATAGTAATGGCATTAGGAATGCACCTGCATTGGCTCTGGAGGTCTACAGGGAGCCAGAAACTGGAGAGCTACAGGCTGGCAGATGGACTTTTAAACATTTTACTTCTAATGGAGAGAAAGCCAGCCAGTGTTGAGACAGCAACAAGATGAAGCACAAAACACTAACAGATATCTTTGATTGTTTACTTCTATGGAACATCCTGACAGTTTGGGAAATATTGCTTAAAAAATCGGGTTTATCTCCCCACATTTAAAGATAGAGTAAAAATATTGGTAAAAGAAATTTGTAGCCCACAGTAGCAGTGATTTAGCACAAAAGACATAAACAGGAGGAAATGTCAGACATTAAAAAATGTGAAAAAGAGCATTTGCAGTAACAGATTTGAAATTAACACTAAATCTATTAAGCTCTAGGTTTAATAGACAAGATAAGTCAATTAATGAGGAAATTAATGAAAGTAAACCCCAGGTGTAGTGCCCCCCGTACAAACCTGCCCTGACAGGTTTGAAATTGTCCAAATGCAGCGTCTATACTGTTTCTCACCGCTTCAAGACTTTATAATAAGCCAGACTACACATCCATCATCTCTACTGAACACACACACACAGATGAAATTAATGATCGATCTTCTCATCTAACCCCCGGTAAGAAAGCAAACAGCCTTCTTTCCAAGATTGTCAGAGAAAATTTTTAAAGGAAATGAAAATAATTGACGGTAATTCATTTAACAGTGTATCAATGGACTTTGGGATTGATGTGGCTGCTGTCACCACCCACAAAGACTATGTGAGCCCCTTGGCTTTCTCCATGGTGTGCCCATTTTCACCTGTTTACTGTATCTGCCCTTTATCTTGCAGCATAGCCAGTAGAACCTCTCTTTGCATTTATTGGTGCTATCTTTGCAGTAGCAAAGTGTTTTCCCTGACCCCTTTCACCCTCCATTCAACACCCCAGTATACTCCCAAGTGTGTGCTGTTGGTTAATTTTAACTGGGTGCGCTCTGCAGATGTCACAAAGACAGTATGCTGGGATGAAACCTGGTTGGTGTGATAGTTGTATGAGCCGTTAGATGTATTCTTCAGAGAGACTGTCATGCTATATTATTCTATGGACAGATTTAACCCCCCTCGGCGATGATCTGTCACTTGCTTGTCACAGGCGCAGAATCCAGTCAGCCGCTGCCTGTGGGGGACTCTGGCAGATTTGCAGGGCTTTAGGAGACAATAGCTGGACCTGCTTGTCTGCCTTGCATCACTCTCTGTGCAAAAGTGTGAAAGGAATGCATATGGCTTTTATTCCCACTGATGCCTCACCTGGCAGTTGATCAGTTTAAGTTTACCTTTGGTAAGGCTCACGCAGAAAAGAAATTAGAAGCAGTGTAATGAGCGCATATTCATGAATGCTTTGGCTAACCCTTATGCGCTAGTACTTTTGTCATAGTGATAAACTGTTTTGGCAGCATAAAAGTGTTTGGGGGAGTAGATTAAAAAATAAATAAGTGTGATACATGAAAAATAATGCTTACATAATATACTAGGTAATAATAGCTAAGCATCCAGGGCCAAACAATAAATATGTATTTTTAAAACTACATTAATTTCTTATGTTCATTTATCGTATTCTATTTGTAAGTTTATTTTCGCATCCAGTATTTCCACGGCCATTTATTTTCATATTTTTAATCAGCCAGTGAAAACTAGGCGCTTTTATGGCAGAGTTGTGCAACACCATCTGTCATTATCACACAGGAGAGGTGTGAAATTGAATGCTAAAATAAATATTGATTAAAAGATCATTCTAAAAATCTTCATAAATATATAATTAAACATATGCACAATAAATAATAAATCTAAAGAAATCTAATATTTTTCACATCTTAATTGTGCACTGATCTAAGTATCTTTTATCTTTTATTGTAAAACAAAAAACTTGGATTGATACCAAAAAATAAAATTACAAAAAAACAAAAAAACAAACAAAAAACAAATACAATTTCTTTTGTTTTTGCTAAGCAGCATTCATGTGGTCAGAGGCTGAAACATGTGCTTTAAATTATAATGCCCAAAATGATATGAAGATATCCAGATAGCAGAGATATTATTGATTAAAATTAAAACCCGTCACAGAGTTTGGGGTTTGGTTTAATTAGTTTGGGCACTGGGATATGGAGGCAGTATATACAGCACATGACAGCTTGTCCATGTTCTTGCATCAGTTGGCATTATGTACTGCCTGGCACATGTCATCAGCATAACTTCTATGAAACTCAGCAAAGCAAAAACATGTCAGTATACAACACAGACAAACTGGCATTCATCAAACTTTTTTTTCTCCTCTATTTTAGCGATCAGAGTTGATGCATCTGGGCCATCGAAGTGATCCTTTTAAAGATTTTCCACAGTAGTTTTCTTCAGTCTTTAACCTTGAGCCTTACTTTGCTGGTAGATAGCACCCCTGATTGAATTATGGGTCTGCCACTCACATTCACCAATCATAACTAACATCTGCATAATGGATCGGGCATATAAATCCTAACATTAAACATGATTAATATAGCAATGCTCACAATCATATTACAAAAGGCTTTACGAGTAAAGCCAGTAAATAAAAAACCCATACAAAATCAACATTAGAATTCCAGACATGAATGTGTTCTTAAAGCAGAACAAGAATCGAATATTATTAACAACACATCACATAATGCCCTGACAGCTAAAGCTATTTTAAGAAGTGATTCAAATCCTTTTAGAAATTCTGGGTTCTGGACAGAAATGATGCAGTGTGCTGAGAAAGTCAGCATCCATGCTGAAGGGAAATCATTTCAGACAGATTTGAGAGACAGAATGAGCCTCAAAAGTTATCAGTGAAATATCAAAGAAACAAGGGAATATCGTTGTTTCGAGTGCATGAATGGTTTGGATGATAGATTTGAGAGTGATCAAATATATCACATAATCTTCTGTATGTTGAGATAATCTTTCTTCCTTAATTGCATGTGTTTCCTGGGGAATCAGGATGTTTATGGGCAAATAATGAAATGAATAAATGAATCACTGAGATTCATTACTGGTGGAATAATAAATCATATTTAAAAAGTACACTGATTCTGAAATAGTCTTACAGTTTTTTTTTATATATTTTAAAAGTGGATATAATTTCTAAAAAATGAAAACAAGCTACACATGCTCTATTGATTTTTGAGCATTTTTAGCTTTCTTGGCTAACCAGGTTAGGAGCACTTATATTAAATATGAGGGTTTTTTTAACTTGCAAATAATTTACACACATGTGTCTGTCATGTTATTTTGGTTTCATAGGTTATTCTGTAAGGTGTAATGAGTAAATACACCAAAAACAGGATGGACATCATCACATTGTGGCTTCATGTAAGCTTTAACCCTGTAACAATTTTCAAAGCAGCTTGAATTGCAGGCTGGGGTAGGTCGAGGACTCCATATTGGGATTTGTTATTTCATATGCGACAGCATACAGTTGAATCCTCGCTAAACCTTGACAAAGTATATTTTGTGTGACAGTGCAAAACCTCATGATTCTGTCAGTTTAAACCGCTTTAAGACTGCAGTATTACTGCATCAACAGATGCTCAGGAATGCATATGAGGCCAGCAAAAAAGGAAGTTAAGATTGGTAACTCATTTTTTAAGAGTGAATTCCAAAAAAGTTAACTTTGAGAAAAGACTGGGACTGTAATCATAACACTTCAAGATACTAAGAATTTACATTTACATCTAGTATGTCTTTTTTTTTTTTTGGTTTGTCCTCAGCAGGGATGCCGTAATTTATAAAGTAAATTTATAAAGTAAATAATAATAAAGTAATATGGATGTTTATTTATTTATTTTAATTCCTTTATCTTAATTGTCCTAATGGAAAAACAAATGTCTAATAATTAAAGTACGTTTTCTGTTATT
This sequence comes from Oreochromis niloticus, assembly GCF_001858045.2. Taxonomy (NCBI): domain Eukaryota; kingdom Metazoa; phylum Chordata; class Actinopteri; order Cichliformes; family Cichlidae; genus Oreochromis; species Oreochromis niloticus. Next base: position 27,318,133 of record NC_031977.2, read on the forward strand.
TCCTTTGCATCATTAACGCTTCACACACACTCATTTTGCTCAATTAAAAAATATGGCTCTTTTGACTTTTACACTGAGCTTTGTGGAGCTTTCTAGTGTAGAAGAACAGCCGACAGCTTTGTTGTTCTGAATGAAAAGTTAGGAAAACAGTGTCACTGAAATGTGTCCTCATTAAAGTATCAGACTATACCGAACTTTTTGCTTATCCATCTATCCTTCCATCAGTCCATCCTCAATTCAGGGTGAGGGGGAGATCCTATCCCAGCTGTCACAGGGTGAAAGGTGGGGGTACAGCCTGGACAAGTTGCCAGTTTGTCACAGGGCATACATCACAGTAAAAGTATAAATTTAACCGTTTAGTGGTGTTTAAGAGCAAGGGAGAAGATTAGCGAATAAGATTCACCAGGACTCATCCTTTGCAGACCATGAATAGCTGGATAAACCTGTGTTACAAAAGAAAAAGTCAGAGGAAAGAAATCACAAAAAATCACCGTGTAGATACTTTTAATTTGTGTTTAAAATTTTATGAAAATCCCCCTAATAGTGCTTGACATATGTCTGGTCAACTGGCACACCCACCTTGCCATCTATCTACATTGGTTAGAAACATGTCTAACTTGGATGGAGCTCTTTGACCTGCCCATTAGACTGATATTATCTGGCTTTGGGGTGGCTCTTGCCTGCTTTGCTCTCCCCATGTTTGCATCTGGTGAGCCACTTTGATATTTGTTGCTTAATCCTTTATCCTCAAACTGTAGAGGAGAGCCAGGATGAAGGAGGGGGAGGGTGTGGGACTGTCTCAAAATGCCAGTGGGTGTGATTTAGTCTTCCCACCAAGAGAATAGAGGCCAGATGGTGAGTTTAGGAAGCCTGAAATCTCAGCACCTGGCAAAGTGTTTGTTAGTCATTGCATTAATCAACAACTTTGCCAACTCCCTATATATACATTATGCCCATTTTGTGCTAAGGGGGGGGGGGGGGGGGGGGGGATAGAAATCTTATGTACTTAAGAAATAACTGTCTAAAGTTATCCCACAAATGTATATAATGTGGTGAATTTCTGAATGTAAAGTTTTTGTCAGAAAGTCTTCTGATTTTCAGCATAGTTTCTGGTCTAGTAACAAACCCATCGCAGCACTCACCCACACACACACACAGACAAAAGATAGAGACTGGGTAAATAATGCAGGGGAATTTTAAAACTAATAAAGTGTCAAGTTTGGTGCTTGAGTGCAAATTGACACATCCAGTTTGCCGCTATTTATTGTTTACCAATAGACCAATTTGGACAGTTGTGGCCTCCCTTCACCTCTCTGCAGAATGAACCAATTTGTATAAGCATATGCAGTTCCCAGCGCTTGAATAATTCTCCTGGATTTCTTTTAATGCATGAGCATGTTAATGTATAATTGATGCTTCAAGGCGATAAACTGCCAACATCTTCATTTACTGTAGGTGCCTCTGGCAGACAGAGAGAGAGCACTTTACTTGATTTGTTAGTTTTAAAGTTTACTATCTCATGGCTGTGCAGAAAATAGACCTAAAGGTAATCATGAACAGTGTTAGCTCACCAGAATGATAGCAGCAGATGGTTGATGGTTGGACGGATGAATGACGTTTGATTATGTGTTTTTCCTGCAGTCTACGCTGAAAGGAGCTAATCTCACAGTGTTTGGCTGCCTCAACCACGGGATGCCACTTTTCTTACGTGAAAACACATCACTGAAATGTGAATCAGGTATGCCAAATTTTGCTTAAACAAAACAGCCACATAGTGTGTGATTTTGAATCTAAGCACGTTTGGTAGAATTGTGAGAACAGCACAAGTAATCGATATTTTTGCCGTGTATGCGCAAAGCTTATTCAGTTATGGACCTTCTCTGTCACAGCTTGGACTGTGTTTTATTGTGTTACCTTTTTCTTCAGAATCAGTGGCAGGGTTTTTCCTCTCTGTGAACACCTCCACTAATATCACCAAACTGAGGATTCCCTACCCACAAACAGGCACCTGGTACCTCAGTCTGCGCTCTCTATGTGCTACTGAACACGGGTAAGACAGAAAGCACTGCTTCCCTTGAGAGCTTTACCTGTTTGTTGGTTATGTATTCTATTTTATACAGCTTCATATAGTCTCCATATTTGTTATATATTATCTGTGCCTTACATATGGTGTTGTAACTGCTGTAACTTTCTCATCTCATCTTATCCCAATTTCCTTCGGGGTCAACCTTCAGGATCAATAAAGCTGAATTGAATTGAATGTCATGTATATATATATATCTATATCTATCTATATATATAGATATATATATATAACCAGCGGTCCCCAACCCCAGGCCACGGACCGGTACCGGTCCACGAGTCGTTCTGTACCAGGCCGCAAGAGTTGAGGCTCGGGTGTGAAATTTCTGGTTTTCAGGGTTTTTATCGTTATTTTTTTTATTGTTTTTATCATTAAGTCTGTTTCCCTGGGTCTTTTCCTGTGTGTTATGTATAAATCTTCCTTTTTTCGGTACCGGTACTGGTTTTATTTGTTGTATTTATCCACGACACCTTAAAGGCCAGTCCGTGAAAATATTGTCAGACATAAACCGGTCCGTGGCGCAAAAAAGGTTGGGGACCGCTGAATTAAACCATGTTTTACTGTTTGTTTTTATGCCTATAAAGAAACATTATTACAGTTTTGGAAATTAATATTTGCTCTGTTGAAATTGTGATACTTGCTGGTTATACACTAAATATGAACCTCCTGTCAAACAGGAGTTTGAAAAACTAGCTGGTAAGAATCCTTACAGCTATGCCTTCTTTAAACTATTCCTTTAAAATTGTGTAACTATAATCTCCTGAGTGCTCAACCTAGAAAGTCACAAAAACATCAATTACAAGCAGGAATTCAACGAAACAAGCTGAACGTCATAGATTTTGACACAAATTTATGACATTCTCATAATCAGTTCTTCGGCCTGGTCCCAACGCTCCACAGCAACCTCTGTGAGACAATATTTGCTGTCAATTACACAAAGACAATTGCAAAATAGGACATTCAATATATCTTCTGAATTTGTCAGCATAACACAATCACTAGTTTGTTTACCAAAATAAATAATTCATTGCCATAATGAAGACACCATGCTTTCTGTTTGAATGACGAAGCCTCCCTCATTGAACCACATCCTCTGCCATCTGTCACCCAGCAGACTGATTTGGCACTGGCTTCATAAATGTGTGTATGGTGCACACCAAGCATATGACATAGAGGAGGGTTAGATTTTGAGGTTTATCCATATTTTCACACTTACCAATTTGCACAAGTCATAGTGGATTTTAAATCAAACAATCAAGTTGTAATCGAAATGCACACATTCAGTTTTAATTCAAGGGGTTCAAGAAAAGTTTGCAAAAAGGTTTTTTACAAAAATGCTATTACAACCCTGTTTTATTGGTAGTGGTATTTGGATATTAATAGTATACTTTGTAGGTACCAATAAGGCTTTGGCCTACTCCACACCAGTGTCCCTCTCTTTCTGTTTTTCTCTCCGTGTTTATGTAAGTGTTACTTAACCTGTGAATTCAAGAAGTAAAGTGTTTTTCTCTGAGGGTTATTTAAAGTCGGCGCGAATCATGTCAGAGAGAGAAGTTAGAGCGAATGTTTTCATTAAGTTTTGTTGTTGTAATGTTATATACGAGTTCGTAAGTATTAGCAATTCAGCAGATTGAGCTGTTTTGGCGAAGCCTTTATGGCACAAAAATGTGAACAGAATGAAATTAAGCAGATTTTTCCCGTCCCACTTGGGAGTTCCAATTGAATTTGAATAACAGATAATAACAGATGGTGTGGGACGTGGACTCATCCTCACACGAACACTTAGCTGATGTATGAAAATGCAGACAAAGATCACAGTGTTATGTGCTAGATTTCAACGCATTTGCATATACTAAACCAATCAGGTGTTATTAGATGGTAAATGACAGGTGCCCTTCAAAAATACAGTTAAGCTGATGTATACAACTAAATAAAAAATAAATAAATAAAATGTTGCAGAAACACATAAAGAAACATACATTTGAAGTTTCATTCTCTTTAACTGATTGATTAGCAGTTTTTGTTTTTGTAGTGTTAAAGATGAGAAAATTAAGTAAGTAACCTGTGTCAATCTGTGAATATGCGGTAACCTGTAGAGCTAGAGTTTTGTGAGAAATTACAGCTGAGGTACCTTTTCAAAATAATTAATGAAGGTTAAACTAGAACCCTTGGTGGAATAGACATAATTTACAGAAAATTAGTTTTGTAATTGCGTTATAAAGTTGGAGATTTCCGAGGCCTAATAGAATGAAGTTGTCTGACATCTAGCAATGCCGAAACAACCTTTTGATCTCCAGTGTTTTGTGGTGATGAGGGCTTCTGGAGGACACAAGAAAACTAGACAAAACCCTGCAGGCGCCTGAGCGGCTTTGCGAGGCAAAGCTCTGAAAGAGCTTGGAGTGATATGTGAATGTCAGCTTGATAGCATGCTCACAATAACAATGCTGTCATACTTGTATTTAGTAAGTATAATATTTACCAGCCTAATTTGGAATGCTATAAAATGTGCACAGCTATGCAGTATATAGATCTGACACATTTGGCCATAAACAAAAGTATTGAAATGTTGAAGCCATTATGCAGATGAAAAACAGTGAAGGCATCACCTGCAATCATATATTTTTGCCTTTTCCAGATTTGAGCAATGCAGCAATGTAACTGCAGAGGTTTATATGCGTGCATACCTGACTCCGTGCATCAATGACTGTGGGACGTATGGACAGTGCAAGCTTCTGCGCACCAACAATTACCTTTATGCTGCATGTGAATGCAAAGCAGGTAATGTTTTACTTTAAAAATCTATTGCAGTCCATCACAGTGTCTTACTTTTTCCAGCTTAAATGGACAGCTTTGTTAAATCCTTGTTTATTTATTTGAACTTGTAGTGCACACTGTCAATTAAATTGAAACGAGGTGGTCTGGTAAAGTCTTTTTTGATTCTGTTTTAATATCTAAGTCATGCAGTTATTAATAAAACAGCGCAACTTGTTTTATGTAAGGGAAAAATAATTAGTACTGTATCTATTTAACAACCCCCTTAAATATTTATCAGTAATTAATTAGTAATTAATACACAGCAAGCAAGTGCAACCCTGAATGTATAATTACACTTGATTTTTGTCTGTCAAAAGATTCTTTTGCATATGAAAGATAAGACAGAACTTTTCTTTGAGAAAATAGGTCATCACTGCTGCAAAGAATTTCTAATTTGTTGGAAAATACATCATGAGGAGTGACAAGAAAATGAGAGAGAGCCAGGTGGGATGGCACGGGTCATTTTCCAGAATTGAGCTGACAATTCTGCAATTAAATTGTATGTGCCACTTTTCAGTGACTCATTCAGCGGCCTGGTATTAATCTTCTAATATAAGGCATTTTGATAAGACAATAAAACACAGTCTTAATTACCAACAGCTTTTCAATAAAAGATGAGCTTATGAAACTAAACAAAGCATGTCCTCTGAGGCTTTTTTAAATCCTGCCTTTGATCTTCTATTATCAGAGTTGGTTTCTCTTCAGTTTAATTCATTGTCATACTTCATATGTGTGACTGCTTCCTGGCAGACACTTTGTATTCAGCACTTGCCCTTGGCCCATCTCAGACTGCAAAACCTCTGTTCAACAGTGCTCACGAATATTTAATTCACACTGTCTTATTCAATCAACCACTTGATAAAGATCCAATGTACCAAAGCGGGGGTGTTTTAAAATAGAAGTGAGTTCACACCAGGAGGCTCTATTGTGCTGGATAAACAACTTCACACATATCTGTTTTTGATTATTTTTACAGAGAAATGTCTGTTCATAGGAAAAGGCTGCTAAGGCATTATTCTTGTCAAGAGATAATAAATATTTCATACATTTTAAGAGATTAAGGGTTTGAAACAAACAGTTTCACCTGCTGGGGAAACTCTTCTCATTCATAAACCAAAACCAAGTTTTTCCTGGAGTTGATTTAGGGTTTAAGGAAGACAGACACCATTTATGCTTTTTCCAACGTGTAAAGCCTGTCAAAAAAACAAAAAACAAAAAACGTCTTAGAGCTTTAGTCCTTTAGGTGAAAGTACCATATTTACTAAGGTGGTCTGTGTGTCTGCGGGTGTGTGGGTATTTTAGGCTGGGATGGATGGGGGTGCACAGACAACTCAGAAGCCTATTCGTACAGTTTCCAGCTCCTCTCCACCCTGCTGCTCTGTCTCAGTAACCTGATGTTTGTCCCGCCCGTGGCCATCGCCATCCGAAGCCACTACCTCCTGGAGGCTTCGGTCTACATCTTCACCATGTTTTTCTCTACTGTGAGTGAAAAGTGATAACCTAAAGTATATTTTTCTTTTATTTAAGCATGGTATTTTGCTAATAAACAGTTGGTATCAGTAATGCACAAAAGTAAGCATAAAGAAAACAATCATAGTGCTAAATAAAAAAAGAATTAGAATTTAAAACTAGAATTTAGAAAGAATCACAAAAGCAGATGTTTCTGAAAGTCATCAAATTGTGGCAAGGCTGGCTTTAATACGAAACACATTCTGCATCAAATTCCCGTGTATGCGGATGACATACTCCTGTTTTTGAGTAAGCCATTCAAAGCTACACCACAGTCAGAAATACTTATGCTTACAATTCTATTCTGCATTGGAAGCATTAAAATGAATGTCCTTCATTAAAACAAAAATGCTCCAGCACCCTACTATAATCCCCTGCTCAGAGCCATAACTTTATTACTTTTCCACTACAGGAACTTCCCCCAGGCAACAGCAAGTTTTGGAAAACATTTTCACTGCAAAAATTACGTCTAAATTAAGTTTGGGTAAATTATTTCACCCCCACCAAAAGTACTGTTTGGCAACTAGTACAGTTAGAATCAAATGAAGTTTTTTGTTTTTGTTTTGTTTCTTTCAGCTACCTTTTAAAAACCTATATCTAGTATATTAGTATAGAATTACAATTAAGAAATACTGACTGACAATAAACATTACTATTGATGCTAACGATGAAAGCTTGCTGGAGCCAGAAACAATGCTCGATATGGCATCATTATTTTTTAATAGTGCATTTTATAGAGTGAAAAAAACCTACATTTAAAAGCAGACCATGCTTTTTCATATCTCAGGGGGCTAATTTAATATTTCTCCTTGGATAAAAGGTTTCACATGCTTTTGCTGAGAAAGTGCCTATTGTGTAATTTTTTAATATTATTTAACAAAAAAAAATCATCCTTTATAAAATGATAAAAACCTCCAGTTCTTAAAATGAATGATGTCTTACTACGATAATGTGATATATATATAATCATTATCACTTTTTTTAATGATAGTTTGATAGTGTATACAGTAGTGAGTAGACATTCTATAGATAATGTATTCATACCGGGATTTTTTTTTTCTTCTTTCAACAAAGCTGTAAAAAATAAAATTGCAGAAATATAGAAAGTAACATAGCTGTAAACATATGCTTGTGGGATTTCATACAAAAATAGAGTTGGCCAGTATGTGCACGCCACTGTGTTGCAATGAATCTGAGATGAGTTTGTAAAAGAATGGTCTGTATAGCTTCTTTGTCAGTAACCAGCAATAACCTGTATGCGAGTATTGCTTATTTTATTCAGCTTATCATTCAGCTCTTTCTTTTTATAGAATCAATACTTTTGTGCTGCTGTGCCGCCTATTGTTCTGACACATCTGCGTGTTTTTGTAACCTCTGTGCCTTTCTCTTCTTTTCTCACAGTTCTACCATGCATGCGACCAGCCAGGCATTGTGGTGTTTTGCATCATGGAGTATGATGTTCTGCAGTTTTGTGACTTCCTCGGGTCACTCATGTCAGTGTGGGTCACCGTCATCGCAATGGCTAGGCTAAAATCCATCATCAAACAGGTATTTTTAATTCTGAGCGAGGCCTGTTTCTACTGATACTCAGACTGGATATTTGTTTTCTTTCTATAAAACTGAAAAGTCCTGTTGTAATAGAAACTTTTCCCTTTATAAAGATGAAAATGTAAGGCTTGCATGGTGATATCAACAGTTCTTCGATACATTGATCTCAACACAAATGAACTGAGAAAATGCATGTTAGACGGAATCATTAACAAGTGCATATTTATAAACACACTTGTTAATTTTCCCCACTCTAGCTGCAAAGTAATAAGCGGCACTTCAGCCTAGACACATGAAGTGCAGCTTAGGTCATGTCCTTTTATATGGAGATTATGTCTCTAAATGGATAAACAGCTATTTAGAAAAACAACTCAGCCTGTCGCATTTGCTACTTAATAAAATGTTACTTGTAGGTAGATTCAGACATCCTGACACAGACATTTTCAGACCCTGATGGCTTTGGACTCTCTCAGACCATGAACAAAGAGAGATTAGATTAGATTAGATTAAAGGACTGAGAGGCTGTCGCGCTATAAACGAGTACCGCATATGCCTCAATTTTCAGTTATAAATGAAAAGATCAATGTGTTAAAATCAGCATTGCATGGCACTAAATTCTCTGGTTGCTGACATATTGCGTGGGTAATGGTAAACACTAACAGGTGCACCTTCTCCATGGGTCACTCCCTGGCTGCATACCAAGATGGAGCAGTCTGAGGGAAAGTGTGCGTGTATGTGTAAATGTGTGTCCATGTCCATAAATGAGACAGAGAGAGGGGGGAGAGTGGAGAGAGGGTGTGAGGTAGGAGGAGGGTGGGGAGTGCATGAACATCTGCTGTCCTCTAGAGTTTTCATTTTTGCTTAGCGCTGCAGTACGCAGTCACTAATCAAATCGCACATGTCAGGACTGGCAAGTGGGACTTTGTGTGTTTGTGTACTTGAAAGAGACACTGAGTGTGTGTATGTGTGTGTTTGTTTGTATGTTACACTAGTACTAGAGGATAAAGGACCTAAGAGCATGGAATATTGTTTGTCTCACTGTGTAGTAGCGACTTTTGGACCCTCAAAGCTCTTAATGTCTCACAAAAATGTTGGCTGAAAATCATTTTATGCTGGTTCACATAAAGATTGAGCACCAGGAGGTATGTTAGTCTCAACTTGGTGAAAGTTCTGGATCACAATTATGAAGATAATTACACTTCATCACATCTTTGTAATTTTGGCCCTTCCTTATTGAAGAGTTCTGACAACATTGTTCTCACCAATGTAATTGCTTTTGGCACTGTAGGACATCAAACATGTTTGTTCAGTCAATCAGAAAAAAAAATTAGCCACATGATCTTAATTACTAGTAGTTAAATAGGTATGCCTGCAAATATCTGCTGCAAATAGAAGCGCTGTTTTCTCTTTCAACGTTTGACGCTCCAAATTTTCTGTTTCCGTTTGCTTTTCATGATATGAAATTAAACCAATATTATTTATAATATTTGTAAAGTGACTTCACAAATAATTTGCAAATTTGAAAATATACTATAGAATGAATGAATATGTAACATTGTTAATAACTTTGACGAATAAGCAGACGGTACAAAAGTACAGCCAGAAATTTACAAATGCAGCAGTAATCCAGAGGAATCTTAGTACATCAAATGTGCAACCTTGTAAAAAAGTTTTATATGGACATATGTTAATATATTACTGGTTCCAGCATTATTTAATTATGAAATTCTTATTTGAAACCTTATAAGCTGACCTTTACTTAGCTGCACTTCATCACATGCTGTTTCCTTGGCTGTTATATGACACCTCAGTGTGTTACGGCCATTAGATATGCACCAATACTATATACATTAAATCTGACACACTGTATATCTTATTAAGCATGAACATATAAGTTGCAGATAAAAATAGATTTTGTTTTTTTTTTTTAGAATTCCCACAGGCTCATTTGTCACTATGCATTCATACATCCATGCAATGCATGCATGTTTCTGTGCCACTGTGTGATCCACTAGAGCAGCATGACTGATGACTGTTGCTGCAACGAGTCCTCAGGCTGCACCATGCTGCTCCTTTCCTCCTTGGTGTGTGCCAATTAGTTCTATTCTCCTGCAGACAGGTCATCTCTTACCAGCTCAAAAATCCCCAATTTCTCCTCACATTGCCTACTAGACCCTAGGCATTCTGGATGGGCTCAAGTTCTCCCCGAGCATGTGTAGCACAGCTTATTGATTTTTTTCATTCTCACTTTATCTCTTTTATATCCTGTGGCTTTATGTCCAGTTGTGAGCTTGGCAGTGAAATAAAATAAAATAACTGATTTTATATATCATGTGGCTCTATTGTTAGCATTTTGTTTTCACTGTTTTATTGGGGCTTTCAGCTGTTTCAAAAGAGGTCTAGTGTATTTTTCTATAAGCACTTTAAAATACCCATTTTGATTTCACCTGAACTCTGCAGTTATTTTCCCTACGGGTACATTAAAGTGGTTGTATATTTACATAATGAGAGGCTTTTACCTTTTGGAGCACAGACTTGCATGCTGTGTGCCAAAGGTAGCTTGTTGTGGCAGTTAACAATGCAGTAAATAGCTGCCATTATTTTATATTTTCTTGTTTTGAATAGATAACATGAACAAATACTTCTATACTGCCTTAAAACCATCTCTCAATACTGTCAAACTGTCTGTGGTTCTCAACCGCAAACCTGTTTGTTCTTTCATAACATGGACATCTTTAATAATAGCTCAACATTACATGTAAACATGCAACAGCAGACTATTAACTGAAAACTAAAATTTGTAATATATTATTGTGGTGACTAGTAGAAAATAACAACATCCAAAGCCTTGCTGAACTGACAAAGCACAACAACATTTCTTTTTAGTAAGGCACTTATTTCTGTGCAGCAGCACAGCTATGTTCTCCAATATAACTTGATGTCAAAAAACCATGTGTGTTAAGAAAAGTATAACTCTGAGAGCCAAATAACAGGATGTCAGCTCAAAACAGAGAAAACGTGAAAGTATAGTCCACACATGAATCACCTGATGGTTTAGAGATTGATGCAAAGCCATTTTTCTTATATGTATGGAAAAAAGATTAAAGCTTTGCCAAACTGACAATAGTCTTTACCTCTCCAAAGGTAGAGTTGTGCTATCGCCTGACCGCACAAATATGTTCTTGCTTGTACATGTAACAATGCTGACTGTGTTTATGGAGGGCAGTTATTGATCCATGTTTTTTTTTTGTCAGATTCTGTATCTGCTGGGGGCGATGTCTCTGTCCATGGCATTGCAGCTGGACCGTCATGGTCTGTGGAACCTGCTGGGACCCAGCCTGTTTGCTCTGGGCATCATGGCCGTGGCATGGGTAAGGGAAAAATGATCTACTTATTTATAGGAACTGTAGAGAAACAAGCTAAAGCAATAAATAAGTAAAAATAAAAACATGATATGATATAAGGTAAGAACATATAAAGTACAATAAAAATTCTATTAAAACCATATAAATCAGGTGTAAAAGCATTTCTGCATGTATTTATAGGGTGTAAAATTATTGTGCAATAGGAGATTTTTCATTTGATATTTGTGCACAACATGAAACTGTTACTTTAATACATAATTTGTGTTTAACATTCATGCTTGTTCAGACATGCAAATAAAATGCGTGTCCACAGTCCCTCTAGTCTCTGATGATAGTAAGTGTAAAAGGATTAAATCTGTCATGTAAGCTAACATAGGCTTGGAACATGTGCATGCGTAAAAAACTGGTGGTTTTCTGACCAATGAAGCTATTTTACATTAGTATTGAAGGGGCTTTAAAAGTTTTGCAGCCTGCGGGTATTAGTCATGGGTTGTAGTTCCATTATAACTCAGCTTGTACTTTCACTGACTCTTCTTCGAGTCATAATGTGCTCCCTGAACTGAGAAGATAAAAAATAATAGTCTTTCAGGCAAGGTTCTTGTGGAAAAAAAAAGCCTTTAACACCAAACCTCTGACATGAGTTTGAAAACAAGGTTTGTGGTTTCCTTGGAGAAAGCTTTGTGCTGAATAAAGTGTGGGAGTTGTAGCTCTGAGAGTTATCTATCTGCGAGCTGGAGGATACTACAGAAATATTGGAAGACGAAGTGCTGTTTAATTCCACCATGTAAACCCTGCAGCTTTAGCACAATGAGTAGGAAAGTGTATATTTTACTATTGTCAAAAATATCTTCTTTCTAAATGCTTTAGAATAATTCACTGGAAATGTATGTAAAGCCACCGGCTTTCAATATTTGGCTGATTTTCTTTAGTCTTTGGCTGATTTGTAACTCAATTATAGATGGTTTGTTGACATATGTTATTTGACAAGTGGCAAATGATATACTGTGACAGTGTCTACGGACTGGAAGTATAAACAGAGACAGATAATCTCTCATCCTCCCTTGGCAAATGAAACAACAGACTGCATAGGAATAAACTCCTCACAGCAACCTTTCCATAAAAAGCAGTTGAATCTCATGCTAATGTTGCAGTTTTTAAAGATAAACCCGGGATTCTGCTTTGATTACCTGACACTTAATAATTTATCAGCGGTTCAACAGCGTATGTCTGCATTTCAACATTCTCCGCTCCGTACTGCAACTCCGAGTCTGAGCACTGCACATTTTCTACAAGAGCCCTTTCATTTCAGCTTGTCATGTTTCTGCAAAGCTTGGCATTCTGAATGTTCTCAGACACAACCGAATTAGATCAGTCAAGCGGAGGGCACAGAGCGTCTGCTGCTGTGCAGGGGTGTCATTAGCAGCAATAGGAAGGGGGGGAAGTTCAACTCTGTCAATGCCAAATATCCCTAATTCTCCAAACTAAATGAGGTCCCTGCCTCATACATAAAAACACAATCCTGGTCTAGAATTATTTGGCTTAACCACAAAAGTATGCAAGGATTTTGCATTCCTCATTGTTAAATGCATACAGAGCCATTTTGTGCATATAATTACTTTTGTCATTCATGACCAGCTTACATTTCCCCTTATATTGTGTCAAATTCTTCATAATAACCTTTTGAGAAAGGAAAAAAAATCATTCAAGCAATCAGTGTTTATGAAGCGATGAAAATAGAGACTGAATGAAATTAAATGTTCATTTCTCTTTGCGCTGTAGTGGAGGCAATCATGGGACACTTACAGAAAGCATTAGCACATATTCTCAAAAATAGATTTCATATCCAGCTCCGGCAAAGAAAACATAAACATAAAAAAGCAGATAAAGCATTGACAGGCACGTCACTAATCCATCAGCTGATCCAGATGATAGACTTTTTCTGCGGCGCTAGGCATGAATACAAAATTTCATACAATAAAACCACCAGAGATTCGCGGAGAATACCATCCCTCTTCACCTGCAATAAAATAGAGATGTCTAGTGGTCCCTCGCTGAAATCCCACTGGTCTCAGTTCTTTAATGACTCTCCCTGTGTGATCTCCCACTTCAATATGCTCTTTCTACATAAAAAAGTTCATTAAATTAAATTAGTAAGACCGTTAAACACAAGGCCTTGGAGATCAATTCATGTGGAAAACAAACTATGAACTGTGAAAATAAACTTCACTATATAAAACACTTCTCACAAGAAGTGGAAGTAAAATATGTCGTGTTTTCTTTGTGGTTTGCTACGCGAGACTCTGCTGCCTTTGACACACATCATACTGTTAACATGTGAGCATAAAAGAAACACACATGACAATGTGTTCAAACATGTGTTTATACACAGCCCTGGGAAGCGCACGTTATAACTCTGCTTTCTAGTCTGTGGTGATGAGGTCAGATACACATGAATACAAAAATAGATTTTTTCAGGTTCTTAGTGGTTGTTGCTAGGGTTATATTGGTTGCAGGCAACACAGCACATATGGGAATAAATTAAGTCTTTTTCTTGGTCTGTAAATGGATCTCAGTAAAGGATTGGCGCTGTGTTTTTCTTTTCATGGAATTTCTTCAGGAAGCTGTCATTTCCTGTATGAAATTATGAGTGGGTATTAAACTGTTCCCATTGGAAAATGTTACTTTGTGAGCTTTCAGAAAAAAAACAGGTGTAAATAGTGATACTGATAACCTTTTTTTTATGTGTCTGTGGACCTTGTCAGACTGTGCGCACCATCCGGCGCCGACGTTGCTACCCGCCCACCTGGAAGCGCTGGGTGTTCTTCCTTTTCCCGGGCACCATGATTGCCACATCTGCCGTGGCGCTTTACGCCTTTGTGGAGACGGAGGAGAACTACTTCTACATACACAGCATCTGGCACATGCTGATTGCAGGGAGTGTGGGCTTTCTCCTGCCACCTCGAGCCAAGCCTGATGCCAAGGTGACCCCACTGAAGCGTAGGCGGGGCTGTGGCTATCAGCTGTGCGTGAATGAGCATGAGGAGCTTGGCCTGGTGGACCCAGGCATCATTTCCATCAATAGCATCTGCACCAGCTGATAAACTCCCCACTCTCAGCCTTTTACCTTAGAGACACTTCATTGCCTTCTTTTACTTGGGAAATTCACACACGGGAAATTAAGCCACAGAACTTGAAAAAGCAATGTAAATACTTTAATGCCGATGTGACACTATGTATTTCTTTTTTTCTGTTGTTATTGTCATGGTAATTACTATCAATACAAATGTAATTATTATTATTATCTATAGTTAAAGTTCTGATGAATTGTGGGTGTACAGTGACACACTGTTGTTTGTGAATATGTATTTAAAGTCTAAGCTGAAACACTGCTGCTACCTGACAGTGACTGTAAAACTGCTTCTGTTAGTTATTTATTGGTGGTCTTGTACAGTAAACAGGCCAATTATACTATTGTAGGGGCACAGATAAGGGGAGGGATATGGACGGACATTTAACAAGGGCACGGCTTTTCTGAAATTCTTTTGGAATATATATCTTTTGCACTGAGACACAAAAATGTTATTCTGTAAATTTTTATAAGGATATAAATTACAGTGGGCATCACAAATGTAAAACCTAGCTGTCATGTGGAATGTTAGACTGTCTTTTGCAATGTACTGCTTTTACACGAATGTGCTGATTGTTCTTGAAAAAGAACAGTTCCAAAGTCCAGTTTCCTGTGCTTAGAGAAGAAGGGGGGCAGGATTACTTCAGAGACCTCAAACCAAGACCTCACCTCCCTGCTCTTTTCTGACAGGACCTGTGTGACACCACATTCATGAACAATAAATGTTTTCTTTCTTTGCCTCAGTATTGCTTTGCTTCTTTCGAAGCTTTTAAACGTAGTGCAACTGGCGAAGCCTCCCACAAAGACATCGTAGAACAATTCCTGGCCCTAATGGATGGCAGGGGTTCTCAGACAGTGAGATGGGATGTTGTCAAAAGCATCCTCCCAGGAATAGAGCTAAAGATAAATAATTCTCCTACAGAGCGGGAGCATGAATGCCGCTTCAGTCCATGCTGTTTATATGTAGACTCTCTTCTTATATAAGGAAAAGAAGAGATGTGAAAGTTTTATTACTGTTTGCTATATTCCTTTTAGGTATGAGCCATCAGTTGTTCTTCAATATTTATCGTTCTGGGTGGTTTCAGGTTTTTGTTCTTTTCATTTCAGAATAGATTAAATAATTTATTGTTTTGGCAGGTGTACAAGTGAAAATTGTACCTGGCCTTGATAGCCGTCCAATAAGAGATCATCACAGTGCTCAGAGGAAGAGACATTTTTGAAAGTATTTTGAAAGTACGCTCCTTTGTCTTGAGTAAACTGATACAGCATTCCTGTAGGGATAAAGCAAGAAGGTGATGAAGCTGTTAGCTACAGCAAAAAAGACAGAAAACCTGGAAAAACAGTTTTACATCATATTAAATAATCAGATGTAAGAGTTCTTTGAGTCTTAGCTTGATAAGCTACAGTATCAGATGTTTTTTACATGTAAATGCAGTCAGCCGAAAAGCAAAGCAGTTATATAGTATATTAGGTTATTCTCACTGCTGTTGCCCTCACACATAATATCTGTTTACTGTTATACACTTTCATGTCTATGGACCTTAGACTTTATATAAAAGATAAATATAGCCTCTGGGGAGGCAGAGAGCTAGCTGTATAAAAACACAAGTCCAATTGTATAGAAGTCTATAAGAAAATGATCCTAGTTTTCACTTGATTTGTGGCCTCAGTAAACACTTTTCCTGATGAGTTTATAATCACCATTGCCAGTTTCAAGGCTTCATCAGTGCAGCCTGATCCTCATTTTGTACATTATGATCCTCATTTAGAATAAAATATATGATAAAGAAGGGAATGCTTTAGAATGAAGGCTATCTCATGATTGGCAAGATCGTTATGAGCCTGTTACTTAGTCAGAAGACATTGTGAGACCATGCAGAGTTATCAGTTCAGTTTCTCCACTGATTGCATTTTCCTTTAACCCTTATGTGGTGTTCACATTTTGATACCTGGCCAATTTTTGCATTTTGGGTCTTTTTTGATTCAATTTAGTCATAACAGTTTGTAAAAATACTTAACATATGTTTACTTTGTCCCAATTCCAAACAAATCATCTCAGTCTATAGTTCAGCCCCCATTAAATAAATAGCCTGTTGGTGCCAGCATATAAACCACACAAGGGACAGAGTTTTGCTCTGTGTGTTGCATACTTAGTTCATGCACTTCATCTATCTTTCTGCCCATCTTGGACCCACACATCTCTTACATGCTTCTGTTGCTCCTTGATAAGGAGGAGAATTTATATCAAGGAACATCTCATGGTCAGGATGATTTTCTAGATGACATCTAGGATGTAAAGTTAAAGATTTCATGTCCTGCACAGCAGTAACTACCATTTGTGCTGGCCCTGGTTGCATCGTGGTGGCAGTCATGCGGGATGGCTTATTTCTTGGGCAAGAAGACCATTCGCTCTCACCATTTTTGACATCCATTTGCCCCCGTTGTGGGCTGCTGATGGGACTGTTTGGGAGCAAAATGATGGTCAGTCCCATCCGTGTCTTCAAACTCACTGTTATACTCTGAATTAATGGTCCTGCTGTAGCTCACTTGATTGAGTAGGTGAGCCATATACTGAACATTAGAGTCCTTACCACAGGGGCCGAGTTTGAGTTTGCCCCTGAGTGTTTCCTGTATTTTAAACCCCTTCTCTCCCAACCCTGCTGTCCAATAAGGACAGGGTTGGGATCCAACAAAAGTTCTCTTAGAGAATATTTTCACCATTTTGATTGAAAAGCAGGCACAGGCACAGCTACTTGCTGTTTCCTGTCCCTGATTTGCAGTTGTAATAGAATGTGAGACAATACAGAGTAGTTCGCACAAAACAGAGTGTAAAATGTGCAGGAATCCAGGAGCAGAGAGTTGGAGGATTGGAACACAGGCACACAAGAAAAACACACATTGTATATGTGCTTATATTATAATTCATATGTCTTTCACAGTAAACGATTGAAAGACAAGGTGTCTGAGGTTGAAATGATATCAAATCACATAATGTTTCTTTTGGTAAGCACTGGAAACAGGTCCAACACATGAACACCACACAAAGATTAAGACTGTTACTGGGCAGCTAAAACATTTATCACTGGTCAACAGACTCACACATTTGATTTTTGGAAACTAAGCTAGTACTAGCATTAGCTCCTCTGTACTACCTCGTGATCCAAATATGGTTGTGTTGAATTTTTAGAAAAGAAACAAACAAATGCCAACAGCCAAAATGTCAAAGAAAAGGTTTCAAAAGAATGTCTGAAGTCTATTAGATGATGTCACTGTGGATATGTCCATCTTTTGTGTACAAAATGTATGAGATGAATTCTATAAGCATGCCTGTCTCTGTTGCTTAGCTCCACCTACAGTATGTGTGAACGGAGGATTCCCAGAACTTACCAAAGGAGACTGTCAAAGCAACTGGAAACTAATATTTCTAAAGAAAACCTGCCACCTGATGTTTTCTTTTTTGTCATTTTTTATGGCTACTTTCTACACATGACCTCTTCTATTGTTTTAAAATGTTAACTCACTGTATTAACAACACATACAATTGAATAACAAGTCTTTTCTTAAATTCTACCTTTAAAAGCAAAGTCTTTCTTTACAGCTCAAGATAGAAGATTCTACTAAAGCCTCCACTACTGCAGCTAATTATGTCTCAAGTGTTTGTGTGTGTGTGTGTTTGTGTATGTTTTTATGTTCCAGCTAAATAACAAGACTAGCATATAGTGGAAGGAAATCAACACACATAGCAATTTGTCCCCCGGGAAGGTCCATGCAGAATTTCATGGCATACAGTTACATTAGTCTCTCACAAACTGAGGCACTATTGTGCCCATTAACAGAGTCGTGTCAGGATATGTCCAAATAAGACCTCCCAAAAATCATAAAAAACCATGTTTGTGTGTGTGTGTGTGTGTGTCTGAGAGAGAGACTGTTGAGCTTTAAAATATAACAGAATGAGGTCTCTGAAGGCTATATAAAGTCCTTACATTGAATTTTCTTCTCTTTGTTCGAAGGGGAAAAGGCGCAGGAGCACGATGTCTACAGTGTGTTGCTACGGTGCTATTAAATAAGAAACAGTATCAAAATGACTCATACAGTTATTTATGCTTAAAATGTTTGTTGAATCATATTTATATTCATATTCTTTATATAGAATTTCATTAGGGATTATTAAATGCACAAAGGTACAGCCCACATATTCCACACAACCTAGACAACCTATAGCCTTTGCTGCACCCTTCATCTCATCAAAACATCAAAGCATCCTTTTTTTCTTTTTCTGTATTATTATTATTATTAAGAGTTTAAAAAGCACTATTCTTAAACAATCTTGTTGGTACTGAACAGGAAAATAAAGTGCCATTGAAATTCAAAATGAAAGAATGGTTAAGTTAACATGAAACTTTGTGAAGCTGTGTATATTCCAGGGCATTTTCTCAGTCACTCCCTTGCTACATCAATGAAAAGCCAAGAAATGGAAATTCATGTAATAAGAGACTCAATATTCCAAGTGCAGAGTGCACCCCTTGGCGGGAATAAAAAGCCTCAGACTGTACTTAATGAGACAAATTAGACCAAAATGACAAGGTCTTAGATATTGAAATTTCAAACACTGGATATTCTTTTACTTCCATCACACATGAAATCAAAGCAAGAGGCATCTTTGTATTCATAGATTCTTGGCTAACATAACAGGGTTATTATTACTTTAAAACATCTCCATAACCTACAGCGGGAGAGCTATTTAGTCTTTACTTATTTACATGGCTATTCCAAGGTTAGTTTCTGCAGTTTGAGCAGGTATGTGATGCAAAGACAAAGTACTAGGAAATTTGACGAAAAAATAAGATCTAGCGATCATGCCAAATATCTCTGCTTGGCTATTTGGCTAACAGAATCATGTTTTCAAAATGATCCATTCATTCTTAGCCGCTTTCTGATTCAAGGTCATGAGAGGATGGAGCCTGTCCCAGCTGTCACGGTGGAGGGGAAGGGTACACCTTGGACAGGTCTCCAGTGTACTGCAGGGCGAACACAGAGAAGAAGACAATCTTTCATGCTCACGTTCAGTCCTACGGCCAATTTAGATTCACCAATTAACTTGATAAGTATGTTTTTGGACTACACAGTTTTGGAGCATACCCAGAGAGAATCTCATACAAATGATTCCAAACAAAAATTAAATGAATAAAGTGCACATGCAGCAATGTTCTGATTTGGACTGACTGACAAATGAGTGCCTGCTGTGTTATTTCATATTTTCCAGTTATGGTGCCAGTTATCCCACTTTTCCCCAAAATATACATAAACTTTTTAAAAAAATATGGAGTTCATAGGGTGTTTTTATGGTAGATGATGGTGGCACATACACAAACTGTGATTTTTTAACATATACCCTGAAGCATCAGCATGTCTATAGGCTCTCCATCAGGTTCAGTTTGAAATGATTAATGTAATGACTTTTGTTGTGCTTCTATTGGATTTTCATTTGTAAGAATAGTTTCACTATAATAAGCACTTTTCCAGCTATAAATTATAACAGATGCACAAATCATATGGAGAGCATAAATTTAAATAATGTGTTAAAACATTAAAAATAAAAATTAATCATGCAAACGGCACAACAGTGCAGAAAATGTGAACATAAAAACATTACACAGAGCTAATAACATGAGTCAATAACACGAAGAATATGCATATTTGAAGGAACGAGGAAGAACTCCTCGGTGCCGTGCAGGGAACACTGCTGAAAACGATTAAACTTATTCAAAGCACATCTTTATGTGTTTTGAATGCCCCAGCAATAACAACAGTTTAGCCTTCAACTTTACTCATGTTAGAAATTTTGACCTCGGTGTCAACAGAGCTGCACATCGTGAGCATCCCAAAGTAGGAACAGAAAGGCAGTCTGAGCACAGTTTATATACAAGGTCAACACAAAGATGCATAATGTAGTCGAAGCAGTTGAAATGCCAGAGGGCTCATGACTAAGTAGCTTTTCATTCGGAAGGGTTTAAATTTGAAAAAAGTCAAAAGAGCGAGTTAACCCACAACGTCATGTTGGTCAGTCTCCAATGGTTAAGATGTCCATTGGGTAAGGGTCATTAGGTCCAGTGTCTGTTCTGCATGACTGCATAGCAACCAGGAAATGAGCCCATTTTACAGAACCAGATGCACTCTGGGGTGCAAATGCTAGCTCGTAATGATGTTAGTTTATTAATAAAGAATTTATTACATTTTGAGCAGACAAATTCAATTACAGTGAAAATACACAAAGAAAATGTTATTCTTTCTCGTTTTTATTCTTATTTCTATGTTTCACTGACCTTTTCGTTGAGGTCAAAGCTAGTGTTCCTGTGTAACCATTGGGGGGAAACATTGACTTTTCCAGCATCCTCATCACTGTATCACTGTATCACTCACTTAAATTGAGCCTGAAACAGTAATGAGCTTCATTTTCCTCATGAGCCACACATTCTGCATAAAGTTGTGATTTAAATATAAATGAGAGATTAGTGTATGTCCATGAGGGAGATTAAAAGTTAGGAAAGAGAGCAGAACTAGTGATTAATTTGTTACAGCTACTGTGACTCTATCAGTTGGAGGAGGAAGAGAGGCTCTTCTTTCACTGCAGGAGCAAACAGTACGGAGACTGCAGGGAAAGTTGAGAGTCTTGAGTTTTATCTCAGCTACTGACCTCGGGGCAGCAGGTTAAATACTGAACTGGGGAACAAGTCCACAGTATTAGGTGGAGGTAAAAGAAGTCAGCACAGTTTCAGACCTCTTAACGGAACAGTGTTTGACACTATTTTGCCCAGTCCCTATTGGCAGCCCGTTTTACCGCTACTGCCTACTGGCCACCTGCTCTCAGTGTGCAGGCAATCAATATTACATATAGAAACATCCATGCCAAGTCCCAAAGTGTTTGTTTCTGCTGTATTAAATATTACATGTTGTTATTCACATACACTCACCACAATAGGAAAGAAAGGTGATTTAAGTTACATTAAATGTGGTATGGTTCTCGGTACGAGATGCACTGGTTTGAGTATTTCAGAAACCAAATTGCAAACCAGAAATAGTTTGCAAAAGAGAAAGTTAATGTCAATGCTCTGAGCAAAAATGCCTTGTTGGTGCCAGATGTCAAAGGAGAATGGCCAGATTACTTCAGTCTGTCAGAACTCAAATAATGCCTGCATCTATGCAGAAGACACAATGCATTAAACCATAAAGCAGATGAGCTACAGCAGCAGAACCACACCAGATGCCACTCCTTTCAGCTAGGAACAGCAAAGTGAGGCTACAGTTTGCACAGGCTGACCAAAATTTGACAATAGAAGACTGGAAAACTGTTGCTTGGTCTGATGACTCTAAGTTTCTGCTGCAACTTCCGGGTGGTAGGGTCAGAACTGTAAACAACATGAGTCTTCTGTTGGCTGCTTCCACCAGGAAAACACAGCACATCACAAAGCTCAGATCATCTCAAACTGGTTTCCTGAACATGGCAGTTAGTTCATTGTCCTCAAATGGTCTCCACGGTCACCAGATCTCAATCCAATTGAGCACCTTTGGGATGTGGGACAACAGGAGATTTGCATTGTGGATGTGCAGCAATTGTGTGATACTATTGTGTCAATATGGACAAAAATCACTGATTGTTTGAAGGAATTTGTTAAAATCTATTCAGTACTGTAGACAAAATGGAGCTAGCAAGGTGTACCAAGGTGTACCTCGGTAGCACTGGGTAGGGTCCAGTGAGTTCCACAGCTTATCCATATTTTATGGTAGGTTTTATTAATGTCCATTAATTCAAAGGGGAGTGACAGGAGACTCAACACACCAGCTTTTTATTCTCTTGTTAGATATCTGAATTTATTTTTGTTTTTATAAAATGTAGTTATCATGATATTACAATACCACATGCACATATAAGTACTGGCATCTGTAATCTACAACAACTGTTTATTACTGATAGCATACATTATAGAATATATTATTTTTTACAGTATGATATTGTCAGTGGTTTGGTTGCCAGCCATTATTGTCATTTGCTACTGTAAATAGTTTATTACTTTATCGTAGCTTAATGTCCTCGACCATGCAGCCTGAATTCATTTCTTGTCTTGATTGAGTGTTATCAGCTTTGTTGCAATTCCCCTGTCATGGTTATTCCCCTGCTGCTCATGGTTGTAAGAGACTGCTGCATTCAACATTTTAATAAACAGCCTAAACAATGCTGGCTGGGTGTGACTGATCACTACAGGAGTCACAGTCATGGTGGCCAACTGCTAGCTAAACCATAGGACTTAAAACCACATCACATATTCAAAATAACAGTGAAGCCTGAGGAAATTATCACAATGTTACTAAATTAATAGACTAAACTTAATCCTTTAGATTCCCATGATTCCTTGTGCTTACTACAGGAATACTGTATTATAGTGTAACCGTTTTTCATAACATTCTCACACAGCACACATCTTGAGCTACTAGTGCATTTTTTGAAACTAGTGAAAATAAAATGTAATTAGTTATATGTATGTAAATAAATGTGCAAAACAAAAATATGGTTTGTTTTGCAAGTAAAATTATTAGCTATTATCACCTAATATTGATAACTCTTCTGGCTTATTATAACTTATAACTGTAACTTATTTTGTATTTTAAATCTGATGGCAGAGAGTGCGTTTTTAATATCATCATATTTCATATCTCCAGGTAAGTCCAGTGAAGCACGCAGTGTTCTCTGAAACTTCAGGTTGAGATTTATGAAATAATTTGCTACCATAGGTGCACATGATTGTGCACACATGCAACAGTGTAAGGTAAATTTTGACTTGCATCAATTTGAATCATAGTGTGTGTTCTTAATATAAACTCTAATTAATTATGTTTCTGCTACGATTATACTTGGTAATATAAATAAATCTATGTGAGAAAAAGTGTGCCGTCATTATGATTTGGCATAAACGCTTTTTAAAAACCTGTTGCCTATTTCCTATCATTTTTTTAAAATTCCATAATCCATGATTAGCCTGGTACACAAGATTTGGAAATTGCCTGCAAGCCATCAGCCTCAAGTACTAAACTGAAATGAGACAAATTGAACATGCATGAGAGTGTGCATTCATCCGCTGCTGACACTTAAAAAGGAAGTAGGGGTCTAATTATGGAGTATTTAATGACATCTATGCGCATTGAATACAAATAATCTCAAATCTGTGTCCCATGAACACTTAGGCCATGTTACCCTAAGATAAAAGTGAAAGCTGATGTATCATCATATAGACATCTTGGGTTCCTTATAGACACTATGTTTCTGAGTGGTCTGAATCTTTTACATACTGATCAGTCAATGTCACTTTAAATTTAAAGCAAGGAGGATTTAACGGGTGTCCTTAATACAGGGGTATAGAAGGGGGAGAAAACTGTCAAAACAGGGTTGCTCTGAATAAGTAGCTTCACATCTCTGATTTGGCTCCGCTCTGCTCCTCCTCCAGATTCCTGTCAGCACATACTGGACCCAAACACATCAAGCAGACAGCCTGGCAGTCTGATGGGACCAGAAAGGTCATGCTACATTTCAGATGCTGTGTAGAAAGGGATCGGCTGAATGTTGGAGCTGTGAGATTTAATAAAGTCTGTAGTGGTATAGGCAATGTGCAGCCCCACACAGACGTCTGTGATAAAAAACTAAATGATGACTGTCTTTTGAAACAGTAAAAAGCCCGGGGTTGTTAGAGTCCTTATGATGCTTGTAGTTTAACAAGCAATAATATTAGGAGTTGTGAATTAGGAGCCTCAACCTTGACTGCTGCTAGTCAGAAAGAAATACAACTCTTCATAGTCAGCACTCTGTGGTTTCTGTTAAGATGCCGACTCTTTCAGTGCGTTTTAAAGTTTCTCACATTTTTATCCAAATTAACAGCTAAAAATGGAGTCTTATATAATCAGTATTCATACTTTATGTCCTGTAAAACATCAAGTATGGGTTTGCAGTGGTGGGGGAAATTATTGAGATTTTTTTTTTAAGTAGTGATCATCAATATTTTCATAATAACAGTGTTTGAAATGACAAAGTACAAACAATGTGCAAATGATCAATAGAGCATTATCGCTTCACTCCCTCAGCTTTATTGAGGGTTTTTTTTCCAGTCATAGATTAGCTTTCTAGCCTGCAAAATTACTGTTTGTCCTCTGACAAATAATTTAAATGCCAGCAGTTTATGTGACTGTGGGTTATAGCAGCCATGATAGTTAATGACAGGAAACATTAGGGAATTAACAAAGTCTACACAGAGAGGAGAGCACGATGAATAGTTGGTTTTTAAACCATTGGAGTTGCGGTTTGTACTGTTTTGGCTCCAATTTGAACATACATGCTGACCTTTTACCTTTAAAATACAGTTTTTGTATGCCTAAAACTAACCAAAGCCAAGTATATATTTTAGGAAATTGCTCTCTGGATTGTATTGACAAACAAATGGCCGACAGTCATGTGAAAAATTTTGTAAATATCTTAAATTGTTTGCCCTTTCCACATGTTATAACAATGTAATACTTCCTTTGATTATTAAATTGTGCAATGCTGTACCAAACATAAGGTTTATTTCTGGCAGTTTATCAAAACAAATAGTTTCAATTCAATTCAGTTTTATTTATATAGCACCAAATCACAACAACAGTCCCCTTAAGGCACTTAAAATTCTAAGGTCCCTACAATATGACAGAGAAATCCCAATAATCAGACAGTCGCCTGTGAGCAAGCACTTAGGTCATAGTGGGAAGGAAAAACTCCCTTTTCACAGGAGGAAACCTCCAGCTGAACCAGGCTCAGGGAGGGACAGTCATCTGTCGCAACTGGTTATGCAGAATAATATTAACAAACATATAAGAAATAATCGCACCCATTTATATATGAATTGATCATAAATTCAAAGATGAAAAAATTGATAAAAATGGATGAATTTATCAATTCATAGTCTGGGTTGAATAGGTGTCAACTGAATGTTTTTTTCACGGAAAGTTTTTATTCAAAAATATTTGCAATTCTGTAAATCTGATGATTTTTTTCCTAGTGGGGGCTGTCCAAACCATCCATCCATCCATCCTCATCCGCTTTATCCAAGGTCGGGTCGCGGGGGCAGCAGCCTAAGCAGAGAAGCCCAGACCTCCCTCTCCCCAGCCACCTCCTCCAGCTCATCCGGGGGAGGCCAGCCGAGAGATATAATCTCTCCAGCGCGTCCTGGGTCTGCCCCGGGGCCTCCTCCCGGTGGGACATGCCCGGAACACCTCACCCAGGAGGCGCCCAGGGGGCATCCTTGTCAGATGCCCGAACCACCTCAACTGGCTCCTTTCGATGTGGAGGAGCAGCGGCTCTACTCTGAGCCCCTCCCGGATGGCCGAACTTCTCACCCTATCTCTAAGGGAGAGGCCAGCCACCCTTCGGAGGAAGCTCATTTCTGCCGCTTGTATCCGCGATCTCGTTCTTTCGGTCACTACCCACAGCTCGTGGCCATAGGTGAGGGTCGGGACGTAGATCGACCGGTAAATTGAGAGCTTCGCTTTTACACTCAGCTCCCTCTTCACCACGACGGACCGGTGCAGCGTCCGCATCACTGCAGCCGCAGCACCAATCCGTCTGTCGATCTCCGGCTCCCTTCTCCCATCACTCGCGAACAAGACCCCGAGATACTTAAACTCCTCCACTTGGGGCAGGAACTCATCCCCGACCCGGAGTGGGCACTCCACCCTTTTCCGGCTGAGAACCATGGCCTCAGATTTGGAGGTGCTGATCCTCATTCCCGCTGCTTCACACTCGGCTGCGAACCGTTCCAGTGCGAGCTGGAGGCCCCCACCCGATGAAGCCATCAGAACCACATCATCCGCAAAAAGCAGAGATGAGATTCTGAGGCCACCGAAGTGAAAGCCCTCCGCCACTTGGCTGCGCCTAGAAATCCTGTCCATAAAAATTATGAACAGAATCGGTGACAAAGGGCAGCCCTGGCGGAGCCCATCACCCACCGGAAACGAGTCCGACTTATTGCCGGCAATGCGAACCAAACTCTTACAACGGTTGTATAGGGATCGACCCCATACTCCCGCAACACCTCCCACAGGACACCCCGAGGGACACGGTCGAATGCCTTCTCCAAGTCCACAAAACACATGTAGACTGGTTGGGCAAACTCCCATGCACCCTCAAGTATCCTCGAGAGGATAAAGAGCTGGTCCAGTGTTCCGCGACCAGGACGAAAACCGCATTGTTCCTCCTATATCCGAGGTTCGACTAACGGACGAACTCTCCTTTCCAGCACCCTGGCATAGACTTTCCCAGGGAGGCTGAGGAGTGTGATCCCCCTGTAGTTGGAACACACCCTCCGGTCTCCCTTCTTAAAGATGGGGACCACCACCCCAAACCGTTCTATCTTATAAGTGAAATATGGAAAGATTTAATGTCATGGTTTGCACATGGCTACATTTGGAACAGGCTCATTTATCATTACTGATTGCGTCTTATAACAAAAACAATGGTCCAAAATCTGTATCCCGTGCATAACATATTTACTGTTGATGTAAACTGGAAAGTGGTAGACAGACCAAGGCAGTCATCATAATTAAAGCCAACTGAGCATCCTACCAGCAGATGCAAAAATAGGGATGCAGCAAACATCAACTAAAAACAGCAGCATTTAGTTAACTTTTAGTTAAGACAGTGCACCACAGACTTGTGTTATCATTGCATCGAGGGACAAAATATTAGACTCCATTCCTTTTTATTTGTGTTCCTTTCATGTGTTCCCTTACTTTTGCACATCAAAAAAGAGGACATTAAAATTTCTGTTTGTGCAATGACAAACTGTGCGCAAATAGATGCTGTAAAAGCGTGATCTCCCTGTCATGTTTTGATCTCAAATTTTAATATTGAAAGTAGCTGAAATTCCTTTGTGCTGTGAGTGTACTTTTAGAAAGCACCATTTATAGAACAGATGAAGACCTGAATGAAATCGCACCTAAATGTACAGTTTAAAATGTTCTTATGAGATAATCATTACAATATAAATATCCAAAATTGCTTAGTGGACCCCTGAGCTGAGATTATTGTGTTGCACACGCCACCAAAAATGAACTTTCATTCCAAAATATATCAACCAGCTCTCACAATGCTGCAACTTTTGTACACTCTGATATCATTTAGCCCACCGCTTTCATTTCCATTTTTAAAAGCATTTTGCTGTTAGACTCTAGCTTTCCCAAAAGTTCTCCAGCGTTATAATTGCAGTGGAGCCACAAATATCCCTCTGGTTTTCGGGAGTTATTTCATATCATGAGAGACATCTGTCCTCCCTGTTGCTTCCAGAGGTGTTATGCATTATGCTAAATAGTATCAGCACACCACATGCTGGCTGTGCCAGCTGTTGAGTGTTGTGAAATTATGAAAATCACTCTAAATTACATGATTAAAAGAACTAAACTTTGCTAACAAACTTTGTACCTGTGAGGCTGTCATTCATTAGTGCTTGTTGTACATGTTTTTTTTTTTTCTTTTCTTTTCAAAGTCGGCAGGTGTAATTAACCCCTTCGTGCTAAACTATGTCCTGTTTTTGGAGACTGTGATCGCATATATCGGCATTATTTGACTCCTCTTTTATTTCTTGAGTCATAGAAGACAATTTATTATTTACTGTTTAAAATTCATCCTGGTGGATGGGTTGACTCCTACAGGAATCATAAAAATGAGAAGATTAAAATTAGTATGACAGATATGGGTTTTTTTTGTCTCTCACACCCTCAGTATTTTTGGGGGGTTTGGGTTGTTTCACAGCTTTTGAAACATGAGGTCACATTCCTTCAAATTACTTGATATTTTAGGTTTTCTTTTAATTTTGTTTTTAGACTGATTTCGACAGTCTAAAAACAGTCTTTTACACACTTTAAATCTGTCAGTTGACTGACCACTTTCGTCCAAATATCTGTGAATGAATTCAGTGATATATACAATTTCTGAAAACTGCAGCTTGTTTGCAGTTTTCTGGTATTGAATATCCTATGATTAAATGATTAGATTAAAGCCCTGTCAAATTATTCCAGTGATGATCTCTGTTAGACTTTTAGTACAGTTTCAGAAATAAGATCTCTCAACACTAACATGCATGCAAACAAAACACTGGGAATGAGGAAATACAATGACAAACAGTAAGACCAGAGATTTCTTAGCTTAGACCTATAAGGTCTAACTGTTTACAAGTAATACATGAGTATAAAACAGGCTCTCTGGCAGAAAAAATAGATTTATAGTCACTGGGAAGCAAAGGGAGGGAGAGAGATATGAGAGAGAGAAGAAAGCCACTAGATTGGAAAAAGAGTACCCAGACAAGATAGATGAAACCACAAAAGATATGTGAGCCTAGATGTAATGTTTTGGCTTAATTTTTGTGACTGATAAGACCCAGTCAAAAAGTGAATGTAAGTGGCTGCATCATTTTTTCCCCCCACAAGTCTAAAACACAGAGTTTTCAAACTAAAACTAGGTCAGTGATGGTTCCAAAAGTCTCAGTTTTACAGGCCTTTAAACACCAGAGAAGTGTAGCTGCTTAGTGTAAACACTGCATTAGCTCCATGTTTTAAAATGAAATCCCTAATTGTGCTGTTAAATCCTGGCTATTTTGCTGCCTTCCTTTATTGTAAATCTGTCACCCTGAAGTCCTTGTTTGATTTGACCCCATCCTGTTCATTTGTAAGGTTGGGGAGGTAGCCTACTATGATTAACTACAGACTCTTTCACTGTGATGTTATGTACTTTCCTCAAATGTGCCACATAAAATTTACACTCAGTGATTTTTAATGGTGTATAGACAGTGATTTGAGTAACTGTGCTGTACGTCTGGTGTGTGTTTGTGTGCTCCTGCTCCCATGATGCTACCAGTAACTATGGCTTAACAAGCTCCACAGCCAGCATGCAGTTCCACTCCTGTGGAGAAGAAGACATTCTGATTGGCTCATTCTTTGCTATAAGCCCACAGTCTTCCCAATTAGGCGCTCAGAGTATTGCAGTGGGAGGTGAGGGACAGGGAGCACAGGAGGTTGGGTCAATCACTGGGTTGAGGATGGTCAGCTCTGTATAGCTTGTTGCTTGTTTCTGTGGGCTGCTCAGTGGAGAAGATGATGTGTTATTGTTATACAGTAGTGTGGAAATGAAATGTGCAAGTGTTTTGCGAGGCAAATTTTGCTGTCTTTGACAGTGTGCAGCTGTTTTGGAAATCAAAGAGACTCACACAGTAGATAATCGCATTTCTTTTATTTTATTTTTTAGATGTGGACAAGTGCAAATGATGGGGTAGTACCAACATTTGCTTAAGCTGCAACATGGATCTCTTTTGAAATTAAGACAGCAGTATATAAAACTCTGGCTCCATTTCCCAGTGTTATCTCACACAGGCCTCGATCATCTTGTTCACCTGGAATTAGCTCTCAGGGATATTGATGCTGTTTTTCAGCAAAGTCATTTGCTGAGAGGGTGACATCTGCTTAGGATAAGCAAGGGGAAATTAAGTCGGAAACAATCCAGAACAAGGTAAGTGGTTGGCAGGGTTAAAAATGAAGCCAGAATGTGTTCATTAATAACTGAGTGAGGTGAAGCAAACAGTAAAGTTAAACTACTGGAAAATTTCTTACAGGCTGTGTTAGCCACCCTGTACACAATGATTCCCTTTGGCTTCAAACACATCGGTTTACATATGTGAACGTGACACAAAATGTCCTTTTATTTAACCAGTATTTATATCTGTAAAATCAAATCTAACAGAGTTCCTCTCTACTCAAATCCTTTGACTTATCTAAGTTTCCCAGACTGACTCTTTTGAATACATTTTAGACTTTGTAAGATGTAAAATTATCTGGAAATCCCAACAAAGTCCTTCACAGTAATCAACAAAATATCTCTTGCAACTCCCCTTCAGCATGTTCTAATGTTGTTATCAGAATGGCACAATTTGCCATTTTTAATTTGGCATTGTTTTCAGAAGTGGTAAAAATTAATAATGAAGAATAAATCTGCACTGATCTGGCAGTGTGAAGATTGTATTAAATTTAAGGTTTAAGTTAGAAAAAGCACAACTAAAGATAGGGGACCTTTGCAATTATCCTTACAATAAATGTTTAAGCCTGATATAATTTATTTTAACATGAAAGATTTTCTTTCATGCCTGTATTATACTTGTAACCCTTCAGATTAGTCTTAAGACCCCCTTGGGGCATGGTGAGGCAGAAGTACTCCTCTCTGTACCAGTGGTGTGAGACAAAAAGACTCAATATTTCAGTTGCAGGGTGGAAATTATTTAAAGGCAAGGGTCATTTTACCAAGACTATTAAATATACAGACTCGTTTTTATCTTTGTCTTGTTGTCATGCTGATAAGAAAAATGCTTGATTCTATTTTTCAGTTGTGTCACCTGTTTGCATGGACAAAAATGTTTTACTCTGGGGTTGAAATATGTGCTTCAACAAGAAATACTGTTTTAAAAATGTGCATGTGTTTTTCCAGCATGGACTCCTTTGGCTATAGAGACAACAATTTGATGAAAAGAAGTAGCGTCAGGTAGAGAACATTTTGGTGCTTTACTCTGATTTCCTTTGTGCAGATGCGCACATCAGCATGTTATTAAAACAGAATGAGACTCTATAAAAGGTCATGCATCCAGTACAAAACACATATTCTTCTTATTAACTGTAGCTGCCAACAACAAAAAAAAAAACAGCCAGTACATCACAGCAGGCATAAATTTTTGACCCTATTTTATTAAAAGAGAACATGAAGTCAGAGTCGATCGTTGTACTTCATCTGCAGTGGTAATGAACGCAGGTGTGACCCAGAGATGCATTCTTAGTTCCCCTCTCTATTCACATTTCACCCATGACTGCACTGAAAAATATGATAGGGACCACATCATTAAATTTGCAAGTAGCAAAGCTGATAGAGGGAATTCAAGATAATGACGAGTCGCTTTTACATTGAGGAGTTTGTGTGACTCACAGGGTAGTGAAGTGAAAATAAAGTTGATTTAAATGCCAGCACGATGAAGCAAATCATTACTGATTTAAAGGTAACCAGTAGAAAAGACACTCGTAAAGAGTCTTACATGTCTTTAATGTACAGACACTCCAAAAAAGTTTAGAAACTGAAGAAGATGGTGCTGACAATCATTATTTCCATATCACAGCCTAGTGAGAAGATATACTGCTGAAAACAGAAGGCCTATAGAGCAGGTTGTTAAAAACAGGCGCATTAAACAGCTCTGAAACACAGTTTCCATCTGTTGGTGTCATTTCTGTACTGATCGAGTGATTGTGACAGATGCAAAACCACCATGGTCACAGACGGATCACTCACTCTCATCAGGTAGATATTAATTCTGCAAAAGCTACTTGGAAATGGAGGTATTTTGCTCACAGCTAAATACACTTTACTCCCACGCTGTCCGGGTTTCAAGTTTATGTCACCTCTTTCCTTAAGTACAACAAGCTATTACCCTTTATGGACAGTTTAAGCTTTTGATTCATTTTATATTTGTCTTCCTGCTTGCGTGTTTCCTAATTTCTTCTTATTTTTAAGTCAACATACGTGGTTAGAAAGGAGCAAATGACTGAACCTTGTAAATCACATATATGTGCATATCATTTTAGATCACTATATATGATATATGGTGTATATATAGCTACAGGATGGTTACTCAAAAAAGTCATGTAATACACATTGTTTGTAGCTTTTTTTTAACTAATGCATTATGCTACTCAATTACTCGTAAGAAAAAGTAAATTGTAACACTACCATTTACATTACTTTTGCAGTACTCTATAATTTGTCACATAATTACCAGTGAACCACAGAAACCTTAGCCTGCAGTTGGGCACACTGAATCCGTGTCCTAATGATTATATACAGTTGTGGTCAAACGTTTAAATACTCTGATCATGGACATGAATGTAATGGTAAGTTTGGCCTTTTTTTTACATTATAGATTTCTTTCAACTGTACTTTTTCAAGGTTTCAATGCTTTCTGCACTTGAACTAAAATCAGCTGATTGGAGCTGAAGTGCACAGCAAGAAAAAAGAATGCCTGATGGTTCTTTCTCTCTAACCACAATTTATGCAGATAATGGAAGAACCAATGTTACCAATGCAAGTAGTGACAGAAGTGTAACTGTAATGAGACTACTGAATTTAGTACAGTATTGTTACATCACTGTGATACCAAAAAGTATAGTAGTGTATATAGTGTATATAGTGCAGTACAATGATGTGATATAGCACTGTTTGTTGCATGTATGTACATTTTTAATTATTTTTTATCATTTAAAGTGAGAAGAGTTTCATTCAGCTCATTATGTTTCACTGTGGCTGAGTCAATGGATTCAGTCCACTGTGAGCAGTTTTTTAATGTGTTCCTTGCCTAAGGTGCTAAGTTGATTGTAAAACCTGAACCAGCTTCTTTCATGTAATGCTCGGTGTTGTCAGTTCAATACTGAGCTCAGACTCCACTGCCCCTGAAGCCCCTGTAGAATAAGCAAAGACAGATAATGGACAAATCCCAAAATGCGAACCAGTTCACATCACTAGATACCTACAATTAGGAAACATGATCAATAGTGGCAGAGCCTGTCCTTGTGCTGAAAACCACTGCATTGATGAAATTGCTCTCAAAAAAGCAGTGCCAATGTGTAATTTATGCAGTACATTTATTTGTTATTAGTTAGATGACTAATAAGAAATAAATGTTGAACATTGAACCCTGATTTTTCTATGAGTCACACAGGTTTTTCACTTGAGAGGCAAACATATATCACTCGCTTGAAACACAAAACATTGCATGTTTCACAAGAAGCTGCATTACATAAGAGTAATGGAGCCAAATCAAGCTATTGTGGCTCCACAGCTTGTCATAAATAAATCAGTAAAAGCCAATCATTTTCTTCACAGGAACTAACCTTTTAAAGTGCTGCTCCAGAATTTCGGACCAAAGTACTGCTTTTCACATACATAACAACTTCAAGCTTGACAAGGTAAATGGCAGATTGGAAAGAGAACACGAGAGTGCTGGATTCATTTCAGGAGTAGGGGGTTCAAAAGGCAACAAAATATTAAAGTGGCCATCAGGAGTCACTAAGGCCAGGACTGCTTATCTTGCAAAGAAGAGTCAAATGCTCTGCTGCATTTGCTACAGCATACAAGATACACTTGATTTTCAGTGCTGGAAATTCAAGGTTATCTCTTCTCGGTGCAAAAGATTAAAACACACTGACACAACAAAATGTCCCTAAAAGTGTTGTGCGGTCAATTTAAAGTTGTGTCATTTTAGTTAATGATACGGAAACATAATTGCTGGAATAATTTCATACATTTTATTCCAAAATGCCATTTTCCCCATTCTGCAAGAATACACTGTAAATTAGAAGTGTCTAACACATCTCCTGTTGTTATTTGCAGGGTAACTATCTGCAGTGAAATAATGGCTGCAGCAAGTACCTACATTTATGTTTGACTGTAAATTAATAGCAGACCTATCATTTAAGAAGAGTAAGCCTAATGCTGTGCTAGCAGCTCTGTGAATTCATGATCCTTTCACCAAGACAGGCACAGACCATTAACACTGGGTATTTATTCAGAAACCAAAATTTTAACAAATTAAAATTTTGACCCCTTATTGGTGCCGATTGGCTTACCAGTGTTAATTGCTTGTCCTGAAGTATTGGGAAGTGTGCCAGTTTTCATCACAATGCTGCAATTGTAATAATTATGTTGCAGTCCTAGTTTGTGTCCTACTTATTTAAAATTGTATCCCACTAAATAACTTGCATTTTCACCTTTTTGGATTCATATTCTAACTTCGACTTTGTATTCCTATTTTAGTCTTTTTTTTTTTCACAGAATTGCAGACTTTCTTAAATCTCACACCAGCCAGTGGTTGTTGAGGTATTTCAGCCCTGACTAACTTAGGAAGGAATTAACAGACAAAACAACAGAGATGCTGTTAGCAGTTTGGCTGCATTATTCAAGAACAATATTATCAAACATTTTCTGTTTTTAATAATTTAAGGAATAACTCTCTCAGAAATCTGACTAATAATCCTTTCTGGCAATCACAGAGAACACCCACTGAGATATTCGGTCTAGATTATTGTTTGGCAACGACTTTATGACAGCCATTTAGAAATTCACTCTAAAGAAAATTCAATGAGTCTCAGTACTATAGATTGTTTCTGATGTTTATTACCCTTGTAGAAGTCTTAGTGTGAGAGCTACATGTAGTTGGAAAAAAAAATCAAGAGTTCGGTTACTTTGGGCAATAAAGTACCTGGTGCTTTGGAGCGTAACTGACTTCTTAAACCATCTTGGGAAAATAAGTGTGTGGATGAGTGGGAGTGGCGGGACTTTCTAGGTCAAGGAAAGTGAATCCTGGGAAAGCTTTTACTTAGAGCAACATGACTTGCTTATCTTGAGTTGCCAAAGCCATAATCACATTGTTACTCTGCAAGGCTCCACTATTAATAGGCTTTGCTATTTATATAAACAGCAAATTACCACAAAAAGTAATCACCTTCCAAAGTCATAAAGGCCAGGCCATTAACCTTGATGCTGTCCTCCTTCTTCTTCTTCTTTCTTAAAACAGACACTTCTCAAAGATTTGAGTTGCAGTATATGGAAAATGGAGACACAGTGACTCAATGGCTGTGCTGCATTTTAATATTTTCACTTGTGTGGATACCTTTTGGAGTTTGTCCAAACACATGCAAGCCGTTTGTACTGAAAATACAATTTGGTCCAAAAGTGAGAGTTTGAATGACTGTCTATTGTTGCCAGCCCTGTTATTAACTGGCAGCCTGCCCAGTGGTGATATACTTCAGGCCCCTGCATAAAAACAAGACAATGAATAATTTACAGTATGGAGGTTTACCACAGACATACCACTGGTATTAACTAAATAATATCACTGACGTGCTACCCCCGCCCTCCGTCTGATTCACTTACCATTTTGTATTGATAGAAAATATTTTTTGCATTTATTTACACACAAAACCAGACTTGAAATTCTGAAAAATCCACAGCGCCTCCTACACACTCTTTCATAGACAGCTTGCACATATTCCACTTCACTGTGTTTTGTTTTGAGGCCAGGATACTCCTGTTCAAGTAGTCTGTGAAAAACAATTGCAGTTGCCTTGCAGCATGTATTTGCTTTCACAGAACAAAGAATATGTTTGCCAAAGAATCACATACAGTGTATATATATGTCTGTGCTCCTCATCAGTAAACAAACGGTATCAAGGTTATGCGAGCCATATAGGAAGCTGCAGTTGATAAGATAAGATAAGATACGATAAGATAACCTTTATTAGTCCCACATGTGGGAAATTTGTTTTGTCACAGCAGGAAGTGGACAGTGCAAAAGTTATGAAGCAAAAATTAGAATAAAATAAAATAAGAATAAATACAGTACACAACTGTACAGAATAGAATAAAATAAAATACTATATACAGTAGAATAAAATAGAATAAAATATACAATAAGATAAAAATAGAATACAAATGCTATATACAACTGAGTAAAAAATACAACGATGCCAGGAAGATTATTGCACTTAGTGTTATTGCACATGTGTGTATGTGTGTGTTTGATCAGTTAAAGTCTTTGTTGTGCAGTCTGACAGCAGTGGGGAGGAAAGACCTGCGAAATCTCTCCGTCCCGCACCGTGGGCGCCGCAGTCTCCCACTGAAGGAGCTGCTCAGTGCTGTCACAGTCTCATGCATGGGGTGGGAGATGTTGTCCAACATCTCCCACCCCACGATCAGAAGAGATGTTATTTTCTCTTAAAGAAGTTCAGAAAGCACTTTAGTCTGAATCAGGTATTTGAATATTATATGGGAATAAGACAAGGTTAAAAAATATTGTAATTGCAACTGAAGCTAGCATTTGGTGGTGTGGGGCAGAGTTTCTCAAGAGGTTACAGTGAATTTAACATAATGATATGGTTTGGTAGGGTTGATGGCATAAGGTTTTCATTAGGAATCCTTTGTGCCTTTGCTCTGCAGTTTTACTGCCCACCTAATAAGTTCTTTTTATGAAAAGGGATAACAAATAGGCTTTCCTCTGAGCTTATTAGGGCTTCAAAGCTCTCCTACATTAAATCAAACAGCTGTTCTTCGAGTTTGAGCTGTCAAATCAGTTAAAATTGCAGGACACCTAGCATGATAACACACAGCACTTAGCTAGTGTTCTTCAGATTCTCTGTTGTAGAGCTGAATGGACAGTCTGTAACCTTCTGCTTTATTGGATTTTCTAAGTGTCTGTGCCAGGCATTAGGCTAAACAACTTCTATTTCCCCCCAAACCCTGTAATAGTGTTTAAGGACCTCTGTCTGCCAAAGGTCAATGGCTGTCAAAGACAATGGCAGTTAAATTAGAAATACGCCATTCTTTCACTCACTTGACCGCCCATGGTAGTAGTCCCATCAGGTATATTAGCCAAAAAGCAGTCACAGACTATGTCCCTCAAAAGTGGTTCAGCGTGTAATAGCATTTTGCTTTATACATCAGGGGTCTATTGTGAACAAAGATTGTGACCTTGTCTCAAGTCCACAGAAATGAGACAGTATATAGCAAAAAAAAAAAGTTTTTCTGTTTTCTGCATTGCGTGGTGCAAGCAAGAAATATAATTTTTCATACTTTATGTCTTATACTCGAGGGTCTTTACAGAAGGGCACTCCACAATTTCTCCGAAGAAAGAAATATCTCAAAATGAGAAATGGAGGATGGAGAAATTTTCTATCAAGGCAAGTAATGATGATGTGTTACCAGTTACAAAAGAAGGTTGGAGTAGAGGACAGAAGAGAAGGTGAGACTCCAGGGAGCATTGGAGGTCTGGGCCTTTAGGGTGCAGAACATTCCAATTTTCCAACTGACAATTTTAACATTGAGGCAAAAAGGATTTCTATTGTCATTACCAAACTATAAATGGTAGAGTAAAATAAATAAAACGTGACATAGAGTTATTATTGAAGTATTAAATCCAAAGGTATGCATGGCACAAATAAAACAACAGTATTGTGTGTTGTACTGCAATACAAACATTTGTAAAGGAGCATTTTACAATGCCAGGGTGGCTCAGATAGAAAACTGGATCATCCATTGGGCTTGGTGGTTGAAACCCTGCTTCTTCTGCACTTAGGTAAAAATGTTAATGAGAAGTGATTCATCTAATAGTTTACTGTTTTTAATTTCTGTCACAGTTTTTGAACCTGTCACAGTATCCATTGTTTTTGGCTTTTTAGTTTTAGAAGCTATGCTTAAAAAAATATTAATATTTCTTCAAGGGAAGATTCGAGAATTCAAGAATACCACAGTTTAGCTTGTCGAAATTAACTGAATTGAACTTTTCAAAACGGTATGTCAGTTCACAACAGGAAGTCAGTGTCTTATCCAATGAAATACACCTCCAAGTGTTTTGTGTCATGCTTTGGATGCTTAAATATAACTGGGATACATTTTATTGATTTTACTCACATTACTGAAAATAATGACAAATTACATTTTGACTAAATTAATTTTACAGTGACAGGCTGTATAAACAACATATTAACAGGACATTTGTGATATACATAATCCAGCATCTGTAATGTTACTTTGTTTTTCTAGAAACACAAGCTGAAAAAAGGATGGCAGTGTTTTGTATTTTTTTGCACTTCCTGCTTGTGCTGGAAAAAGAATTCTGTTTCAGTAGTGATGCAAATGGATCTTTTTACTGGACCACTGAAAGCTATTTGCTATATTCAAAAGATGTTAAAACATAGGTCCTTATGTCTGCCAGTTTCCTCTTACAAATACATGAATGAATTGTTCTTCTTGTCGTGCTCGGCTTGGCTGAGCTGATATGTTAAAGTTGTTTGTTGCCGAGAACACAAGCACAGAAAAGAAAGCGCTCATACATTGCCAATTTCTATCTTCCAGATTGAACTGTCACAGAAATCAGCATCTGTCCATGGGATTTACTGAAAAGAGGCAACTGCAGCAATGGGCCCTGCTACCTTTTTTTTTTGATAATTTAAGAGCCAGTGATTGTTATTGTAAATGTATTCATCTGCCATGAACCATTTTATCCAGTTAGTATGTGACTGGGGTCCCGCTGAATGGTTGCTGCGTCACAGCACTGAGCACTTCAAATGTCTTCTCATAGCCTCCCTCAATGGAGAGAGGTTCATATTTGGTTACACAAATAATGCAGAATGCCAACATTTATCTTCTCTGTCAGTTTGTTTATCATAAACTGATGTTTAAGAATACCATCTGACACTAAATTACAGTTGTTGAAGCTTTCACTGTGACCTCATTAGTGTTTTCCAATATGATTTGTGTGATTCAGGTGGCGTCACATTTACATATTTGTAAAGTACTAATAAGTAAATAAAATTTGACAAATTTGAGAGCCATAAGTGGTTACACTTAAACAACAAAGGCTGCTTTTAGCGCAAACTTTTTACTTCCCTAAAGCGCATACAGTATGCTATAATACTACTTTCAAACTAACTAAAAGTAACTTGCAAATGTACTTTCATAAAGGTGTTCTTTGATCTGCAGCAGCTGTCTAACTGGTTATCAGACAATGGTGTCACAAGAACGGAAAGCTCTAAGGTAATCTTTGTTATTCTGCTAGAAGTAGTGTTGCCCACAGGGAGAGGATTCCCAGACTGTTTAATCAGCCATATTAATCATACATTATTTATTACAATTACAAGAGCTGTTCTGTGTGCAGCAGTAGCCCTTGAAGGCAACAGCATGAAAAAAGAGTGTGTGAATAGATTAAACCGAGCCTTTGGCTCTTCTCAAAGAACAAAATGTATCATTCAGGACTGAGTGAAAAGACATCTTTCTATCAGCCCTACATGTTGTCAGTCCAGAGGCAAAAAGGAACGACACTACATTTGTAGTATATCAGACAAAATGTCAGAAATGCCCCAAACGCCTGCACTTCGTGGCTTTGACTGTTCTTCAAGAAACCAGGTTGGAGCTTTAAAGTTGATTATCTCCCACAGATACAACATACTGTGGTAGAATGCAAAAATTAAGAGGTGGGTGAAAAGCTTGAAAATGTAAAAGAACATGACTCCGTGGTCTGTAGTTCTCCTTCGGTTCTCTACCATACTTTTTGAGTGAACACCTGCTATGCCAAACAGAAAACATTGCACAGAGCTTGCCATTACAGGTATTTCTCCAGGCAATCCATCATTTTGGCGTAGCGGTGCTGAGGTATGCTTAGGTGAGCCTGATTAAAGCCAAGGATGCCTCCTGACCTGCTCCAAAGGAAATAAGGAGGGAGGGAGGACTTTAAGCCCCGCTCCATCCATCTCCCTACTGCTTTATTCATGTGCTATCTGGTTCACTGGCTTTTGGTTCGTGTTCCCCTTCCATTACTAGGATTCTACAGCAGGTGCTGGTGAATTGTGCATGTCTCATTTTATGTTCCACAATACCTTCCTCGCTGCTCTTTGTGAATAGATTATTGTGCCCTGGAAGATCTGTTTCAAAAATAAGAACAGAAAAAAATCATCAAGTTTTTGTTTAGTTATATGGGAGAAAAATACCACAGTTGCTATCATGCTGATCCTATTTAGAAAATATAGTTCTTTTTTATTTTTATTTTTATTAGAAAATACGAACCTTGTTAACACTATAATAATATTATTATAATGTTGATAATATTAAATATTGTACTTAAACGTCCATATGGATCTGAGTTTTGCTTATTCTAACTCTTATTATGGATATTATTGTAGATAAAATATCTTTCTTCAGCTTATTTATTGTTGATTATAAATTGCTACCAGGAGCAGTACTTCACTGTACTATTGTATAGTCCTGCATTCATTTTTTTATTAATCCAAACATAGTTGAAGAACCCTAAGAAAAAAAAAAGCACCCATGCAGCATGACCCATTCATTGCAGAAAAATTACTGTACACCATTCTGTTAAATTATACAGAAATTATTGTGCACTTCACTTTAATGCTGCAGCTGTTAAAGGTCAAGCTAATTATGCTATGTACTGGTGGGTAGCCTATGAAATTACCCCAAGGATCAGTGAAGTCTAATTTTAACACACAAATGATTATAGTTAATAAAAAATACAATAGGAAATTCTTAGAATAAAGCAATGCATGTAATAAATGTCCTTAAGTACAGTACTTTAATGAATGGACTATCACAACTAATTTTAACTGCTAATTTTAACCTGATGGGGAGAGGGCTTGGGAGGGTTGAATCTATAGGGCGGGTACATAGGTCACAAGTCTATCACGGGGCTAATTTGTATTTAATAACAAAAGAAATATGCAGTTTTTTTAAATGGAAAATGGAAAAGGCATCTTGAGTTTTGACATCTGGGGCAGTTGCTAGGGACTAACAGAGGGTTCAAATAGAGGCTTGCATGATTAAAATGTCTACTGTGTGCCTCAGGACAAGATTAAAGTGTGCATTAAAAGTAACCAATTCTAAGTGGTCTCCGTGAGGAAATGGCTAAATTTGAATGGTGGGATTTGATCTTCTTTCACAAATTAGAAACTGAAGTGGGGCATGCGGGGAAAAGATGGAAACTGAACAGAAAACCTGAGAAATGTTAAAAACACAAATTATATTAGCATGGCCTGCATTGTGAACTAAATTAGCAAAAGGTTTTTGCAAAAGTACTGCATTTTACTTTCTTTAAAAAAGGGGAAGGAGACAGCTTTGCACTTTTTCTGGTATTAACATCATCCTTGATTGCTATATTTTGTTGTAAATTCAAAGCATTTAGCAGCTGTTTACATGCATATTATATTTGTTGATATCCAGGGGTTTGTAACTAGAGGAATTCCCTGAGATTGTATTTAACATGGAAGGTTGTAAACAAACCGATGAATGATATGAATTACAACACCCACTGCTACTTTATTTTATTTTAATGTGCCTGCTCTGTTATTAATAACATAAGAGCAGGTGTTAAAAAGAAAAATGGTAAACTTTTCATTTTCAGTTTGCGAGTGAATTGTTTTAGATTGTACTGCATTACTTCAAAACCTTCTTTTTTGTTTTCATGATAAAATGAAAAACAAACAACTGTCCAGCCGCAGTCTGGAGGTGCAATGATGGAAGGAGCTTTTCACTGCTGACGTGAAGTGTTGGCAGTCATGACAGACAGCTTTTCACATTGATACATCATCTGTGAGCCAGTCAGCTGGAAGATATTTAGTCACATTTGTGATTGACTGCCTGCAGTCGATCAGGGATGGATTGTGCTGCAGGAAACCCGCCAGGAGAAAAGACTATCTTGAGACTCAAGATAGTCTCGAAAACAATTTTATCACATATCTTTAGCACAGAAACTAAAAACATAATGAGATCATTTTTTACTGTTATATTTTAAGGTCATGCGGGAGCAAGTAAATAATCTAAAGCACAGGGAATAAGACTGAACCTTGATGGGCTCCACATTGTAATGTGAGATTGAACAATTTCTATAGTGGGTGAGACTGTGGTAGCATTAACAAATTGTCAACCTCAAACCTTAGGAAACTCTGTATTCTGAAATGATTTACTAGATAGATAGATAGATAGATAGATAGATAGATAGATAGATAGATAGATAGATAGATAGAACACAGCTTGAGCTCTCTGAGGCAAGCTTTCTTGTAATTTCTTTAAGTAGTTTTCAGGAATAGTTCAGGCTACGTGAACAACATTCAAAGCCCGTCTTTTGATGTTGACTGCTTTATGTTCTCTTTTCTGTCAAAATGATCCCACACGGCTTCAGTGATGTTAAGGTGTGGGGAGGCCAATCCATGACCAATACTGATTCATTGTGTGTATTTTTCTATTCAGCTTTGCTTTTAGTGCATTTGCAGTGTCTTCATCATGTTTTGTAGATGAGTGTACTATAATAATAATGTTATTGTATCACTCTCCTGACCTCCACTATACATAATGACAATTATTTGAAACAAAAATTTTAAATTGATATTTTTAAGGTTCATGTTCTTGTGTATTTTGACATACATCAGCGTTTTCTCCCTCCCTCTCTTCCTTAAGAATGGCTTCTTGACTTTCATCTGTCTACGGAGACCATTTCTGATGTGGCTTCAGTAAAACCATAGATGACTCAGCTGAAAGGCCAGGGGCATTGCTTGATTCCTGTTTCAGGTCTTTGCTGATTTTTTTCCCTATGGCTTTGAGATATTTCCTATCTGCTGTAGATTGCTTTTTTTTTTAGACCTGCCACTTTTCCAGTTTACTCAGATTTTTCAAGGCCACACTGTACACAAAGATATGCCACATTTTAAGCTAATAGCTGTTTGGAAATCATCTTGTTGTTTGATTGTTGGTCAGACTGTAGTTTGGGCATTTTCCATGGATAGGTGATGTGCTTTTATAAGTGCCTAAAGATACAGTTTAACATTGGTTCTTTGCACATTTATCTGTTATTTGTAGAAACAAATTTCTTGTTCATTCCTTGAATTGTGTGTCTTTTTATGTTTGAATGAGGTTTGAATAGGTCAGTCACCAATTTCAGAGGAACCGCTCATCTGAAAATGGTCTAGTTCAAGGACTTGAATTTAGGCAATTCAGTGAATTTATCCAGTGAATTAGAACTAGTGAAAGGAATTTGTAAGAGGAGAAATCACATTGTCACATTGTTTTTAAAACTGACATTTGATATATTGTTAACATAAAAAGTATCTGTTATAGCCATCTTAAATTGATGGTTTTGAGTTTCAGGTTATATTTTATAGTGATTCCCATTTAGACAGGGTAATTTTAAATCAAAGTTTCCATCGACAAAGAGAAAGATTGCATATTTTTGCTGCACCCATGGGGAAGAAAATAAAATATTCCATTTCACACTCTCTATAAGAATGTATGAGCTTTCTGGATTTTGTTGGGTGCTTTTCAATTTGTTAAATGAAATGAGAACTTGTGCGATTATCACTTCTTAC
Organism: Oreochromis niloticus; assembly: GCF_001858045.2. Taxonomy (NCBI): domain Eukaryota; kingdom Metazoa; phylum Chordata; class Actinopteri; order Cichliformes; family Cichlidae; genus Oreochromis; species Oreochromis niloticus. The sequence goes on from NC_031977.2 coordinate 27,361,592, forward strand.
CTGTATGGATCACTGAGGCTTTCTTATGCACTGCTATCCAAAGACGTGGGAACGAGTCAGAGAAGGAGCTTAGGTCGACTAAGTTTTTTTTTTCTTGTTTTTATGCTTCTAATGAGCTGTTTCATCTCAAGAGGCTTATCCAGCTATTGGAGTGAATAAACCTAGGGTAATATCTGTTTGGAATTCAAAATGAGTTTAAGTTTCTTTCAGTGTTGTGTAATGTACCTCTGGTTAGGGGATCTAGGTCACAAAATCCAGTAGAATAGGAGAGAAGTAATTGTCCCTGCCTCTTTTACTCTACTTTATAGTAAGTGTCGCAACATTAAAACAGCCAGAGACATTGTGTGATAAGCTGTGCATGCCCCGCTTTGCAGTGACATTCAGTGAATGTCACAGATTCATTTTAAAGATAACATGCTAAATCAAACACACGAGTTAACAATTGTGGTGACCCCTTGTGAATAAGGGAGCAGCCAAAAGAAGCTTATTATCATTATTATTATTATTATTAGTACAAAGGAATAATTTCCTGGGTAATGGGTGAATTTTCAGATTCTAAGCTGAATGTTGATAAGATAAAAACATGAAAAAATATTTAGCCTGTTTAAGCGCCTGCAAAATATCACAATGAAAGCTCTTTGCTTCTGTTGGAGGGGGGGTCATCCGCATATTAACAAACGGAAAATGTAATTTTTGTTTAAAGGAGCATTGGTCCTTTGAGTACATCAGGATTCGTTTGGCAGTGGCAGAGGACATTAAGTCCTCTAATGACAGTCAGGCCTGGCTTGGCTCACATATTACTGTGAGGAGGTAGTAGCTACAGCAGATCCTGTTAGTTTCAATTTGCTTACTGCTGCTGAGCCAGCAGACTGAACTGAATGATAAGGGACCAGATTCAAACCTAATCCTTCTATCATGCTCCTTCCCTGTCTCTCTCCCTCAAACAAACCGCTACCGGTTGATCTGCCATCACCACTGGCTGTGGGAGGAAGCCAAATGTTCCCTTTGGGTGTGATGTAATGTACATTTTATTGTCTCTCATATTGACTGATTCTTATTTCCAACTAAAAGCAATCGGGGAAAAAATGAACTTAACACCTTGAATTTTCTGCTTCTGGTTTTCCCCTTTGCACAGGATTTAGAAAAGGCAATCTTCCTTTGGTGTATTTGAAATGATGTTGCAATGCAGAGATGGCAGACTACAAATAGCAAAATTTCAGACGTCTTTGCACCTGTCTGGCTTGTCATGTCATCATCATGGTCTGAAGAAATATCGCACACAAAGATTCGACTGTAATTTTAATGGGATTGTGTGTGGTTTATTTACAGAAAAGGTTATGGTCATAATGGCACTGGTGATTTGTCATATGCACGTATACCTGTTCAGCTGCTTTTTAATTTAATCAGCCTTCTAATCACATGGCACAAAGTCAGTGCATTTAGGTATGTAAAACGTCTTGATGCATTCTCAATCATCCAGGAAAGTAAATCTCCAAAAGTTGAACTTTTGGAGATTTAGGTATGTAGACATGGTCAAGATAGCCCGCTAGTTTGAACCAACCATCAGAGGGATTTTGAAGGGGACAGGGTTGTTGGTGCCGGGGGCTGGATTTGCCACCGAGTTGTCTTTAGAGTTTACAGAGAATGATCCAAAAAACAGAAGTGCCACTCAGGTGAGAAAAGTTTGCAGCACCTTGTTGAAACTATGCCATAAACAATTTAGGTAGTTTTGGAGGCACTAAGCAAGTTGTACCTAATAACGTGTCTGGTGAGTATATTTCGATGCATTCACTTGCTATAAACAGACACAAATGATAGGCTGCACTTTAATATAGCAATACATTTCTTACCCTCATACCACATCACTGTTAAGTAAGGGAAACATTTTATAAGAGTGATTCACCTTGAATAAAAACAAGTGGAGCTCAGTGCCGAGACACTTTTGATAACATATTGTTATTCCTTCTCCTCTGAAAAAGTGTTTTTTTCCTCTTGTTTAGTGTGCTTCATTTGACTGCTGTCAGAAACGTTTCATGTGCGTCAGCATTTGAATTTCAACTGAAAGGAAGAACCTCTGTCTGAACCAGAAACTCTGCAGGAAGCTCCACAGAGGAAGACAAATGAACCAGAAACAGACCTGCATATGAAGGTCTCAGTGGATGCATATGTTTGTGTTTTGCAGAGGAGTGCGTAAGAACAAGCTGATGTATATTAGAAGACCCATTTCTACATATGTGAGTTCTGTTCATACAGTATCGAGAGCGATAACTTTTCCTAATTTTGAAAGAGGTGGAGACAAAGACAATATGTGTATAATGTTTTTGTTATGGTGAGAGAGGGCAGGCAAAAACATGTTTTTAAGTGCTGGTCAGTTTTGATATTTTAGGCTATTTTCATCCCACTTTTCAGTCAAACAGTGGAATGAAAATGTTAAAAAAATATTTTAAGCTGTTGACTTTACCACTTATTCATATTAGTGCATATTTAGTGAGAGCCTCATTTCCATAAACATAAAATTTAGGAAATTTTGTTAATACTAAACTATTGTCTTAACTTAAGTAATCAACTTTTATTTGTTTCTCATTGCTTATTTAAAAAGATTTAGAATTATACAATACACACATATTTTAGACACTTTTTAACATCTTCCAGGATCTCTTGTTTTATTCTTGTCTGTATTTTGGCAGTTTTTATAGAGGGATTTTCTTATACCTCTCAAAGCCTAGTTTTATAATATTATTGCCTTCCTAAAAACAAGGGCAAAAAAGATATCTTTCTGTCTGTGTTTGACAGTAAGACTGTGTTTTCTGATATATGAAGTTTATTTGTTTATTTGTTTATTTATAAGGAACCCCATTAGCTTCCACAACAGTGGTTGCTAGTCTTCCTGGGGCCCAAACCATCAAATACCATCAAATAAAATGTTACACAATGAATTGGATGCAAAATATCCACATAATTTGGCTCTTATATCGACAATAAGGTTTTACAATCCTGAAAATATAAACATGTAAATATAAAAACAATATATAAAAAACACTCAAACAAAATACACAATTTCCATTACAAGTGACATTACCCTCTTACAATATTTACAAAAAAATTAAAAACTGCCTAAATAGGCTTTTAGGTGGTTTTTAAAATGATGAATAGAAGCCAATTCTCTAATTGCGGAAGGCAACTTATTCCACTGAAAAGATGCTCTAAATATAACAGAGTTATTCAAAAAGTTACTTTTAACTCGAGGAGTTACTAAATTGTGGTTAGTTAGAATCGTGTAGCATGATTATGTATTTCATCTGGATACTGCAACTGAGCATAAAAAAAGTGTGGTGTGTTTACCAGTATTGCTTTCTTTAAAAATACAAGTAAGCCATAGTATAATTTAGCTTGTACAGATAGCCAAGAAAGTTTATCGTGCATTTTATCAATATTTGTATAATATGAACACCTTAACACTAATCTGGCCGCCCTATTTTGGACTAACTGAAGCCTGTTCAGATCTGTCTTATTAGCTGCTGACCAAATGATTGAGCAGTACTCTAGATGAGATAATACTAGTGCATTAATGACACCTTTCATAATTGAAGAAGTAATATAAAAGGAGCATTTCCTAGCTATAGCTATGCCCTGTCCCATTTTCTTAATAACAGAGTTGATGTGCTGAGACCATGAAAGGTGGTGGTTTATGGTAACACCAAGTAATTTAATCTGGGTGACCTGTTCTAATACCGACCCAGCTATGAAAAGATTTAGTTGTGGGCAGTTGACTAAGCATACTCTACTTCCTATTAACATGGATTTGGATTTAGACACGTTTAAAATCATGTTGTTTTTACTTATCCAGTCAAACACGTTCAGCAAATCTTGTTGTAATACACTGGTCAATTCGGAGTAGCTACTGGCTGAATAAAACATGGTGGAATCATCAGCATACATTACAAGATGGGATTTATCCAGGACGAACGGCAAATCATTCGTGAAGACTGAATAGAGAAGTGGACCGAGGCAGCTGCCTTGGGGTAGACCACAGTTCATTTCACAGCCCTCCGAGAAATAACCATTGTAATAAACCTTTTGCCTTCTTCCAGACAAATAGCTTTCCATCCAGCACAAAGCAGCTGGTGAAAATCCATAACATTTTAGTTTATCTATCAAAAGATCATGATTTATCAAATCAAATGCGGCACTAAAATCCAAAAATACCACCCCGACCAAATTCCCATTATCTAAATATCTATACCAGTTATCTGTCATGTGAATGAGAGCTGAACTGGTGGAATAACCAGGTTTGTAAGCATGTTGAAACTGAGTAACTGATTTTCTGTTAGGTAATATTGAATTTGTTCATAGACAATCCTCTCCATAATTTTACTTAGAACGGGGAGTAGACTAATAGGTCTGCTATTGACACCATTAAAAACGTCATTCTTGTTTTTAGGAATGGGAATTATTTTCGATTCTTTCCACGGCAATGGAAACAAGCTGCATGCCAAAGATCTATTAAATATGTGACATATAGGAGGGGACACAAACTTGGCTGCAACTTTGAGTAGTTTACTGTCTATGTTATCAGAGCCGGAGGATGTATCGTCACTAAGTGATATCAATAAGCGCTCTACCATCTCCGCATTCACTGCCTCAAACTTAAATTGGCATTGCCTATTATTCATGATAACATCCTGTATAAGACGACGTGATAAGGTGGAATCGCCTCTGCTCATATTAGATTTTAAATTTGTTATTTTATTACTGTAGTAATTCACAAAATAATTGGCTATGTCCTTAGCTTTACTTATAAACGTACCACCCGTGTAGATGTGAGACACCACCGAAGCAAGATCTCTACCCATTATATTATTTAAAACTTTCCACACCTTCTTGCTGTCCTTATTGGCCTCCTTGAGCTTAAGTTGATAATATTCTTTCTTCTTGCGCCTATTCAATTTAGTTACTTGATTTCTTAACTTTCAATATCTTGCCCACTGTTGTGGACTGACAGACTTATGTGCTTTTGCTTTTGCTATATCCCTTTCTGACATTGCAGCCTTAAGTTCATTATCTAGCCAAGGTGCGTAGTTCTTTTTAACAGTAAATCTTTTTAAGGGGGCATGTTTGTCAGCCAGGTAGCAAAAGTTTTCAATAAACATAGATAATGCCAAATCAGGGTCATGCTCGAGGCAGATGTCAGTCCAATGAATTTCTTTTACGTCATTAATATACTTGTCTGCATTGAAATTTTTGTATGATCTATGAAAAATAATCTTTTGTGCAGTTTTCAGTGGTTTCATTTTCTTGGTCAAACCTACAAGATTATGGTCACTATAACCAACTGGAATAGAAACAATATTAGAGCAATGCTCAGGAACATTTGTATATATGTGATCAATACATGATGATGACCTATGACCTCCTGCGTTGACCGTGACCCGGGTGGGAATGGTGATCATCTGTTGCCCCGCAACAAGCCGACGCTGATGAACTTATCTTTTTCCTTAAAGGACAAGAAGGAGCTGACCAATTGATATTAAAATCTCCTAATAAGAACATGTCTTTGTTTTCCTCAGTTACTCTTTCCAGCATTTCACAGATTCGTTCTACATACAACATATTACTACTTGGGGGTCTATAACAGCAACCTGCTAATACAGGCCTGCCATAGAGCGGGTGTAACTGAACCCACACAATTTCCAGATCGTCAAACATTAAGTCCATTCGTAGTTTGCTTGCTATATTATCATTAATGTATAGGGCTACGCCCCCTCCAAATCTGTTTCTGTCTTTCCTGTACAACTTATAACCGTTTATTTCAAGTTCATTATTCTCAAAGGCATCGTCTAAATGAGTCTCGGAAATAGCCAGCACACTTATCGTATTTGTTGACAACAGTGACTGAATTTCCTGAATCTTATATTTAAGGCTACAAATATTGACATGAGCTACTGAAAAATCTTTACCGGAGAGTCCGGGAATAAGTATAGGGTCAGACATTTGCAGACCGAGCGATCTCAACAGCTACAAATGACAACATTGCTGAAGTCTAAATATTAATTCCGGTGTTCTGTGACCTCGGTTTAACAATTAATTTGTCATATTTCAGGACGGCAATATCACCTCTGAAGTGATAAAAAGAGATTTCCAAACGCTAAAAAGACATGCTGACTTTTTGTTCTGGAAAAGTTCTTGGATTCATAATGCCTCATTTTAGTATTTGTGGTAAAAAAAAATAAAAATCTGGAAACTTTTTTTTTATTAAACTAATGAATCTGTTACCTAAACCGTTTAACCTGTAGGTTCTCCCTTTAAAACAATATAAATGTGAGATCAGCTGATGAATCACAACATCAAAAGTACCTACATAATATTTCTGCTTCTCTTGTGTAGGTCATCTCCTGTTAGCAATGAATGCAAATGTGAAGATGTTTTGCAGTCAGCTGTCAAACTGGATTCTAACACCATCATCCCAACTTGTCAACTTGGATTTCTGAACTACAGTGGAGCTAAGAACATCACTGCATTTCCACGTAAGGAAAGGTATTTAATAACCTTCTATATTGCTTATTTGGTAATAGATTACCATAAATTAAACATTTTTAATTGACTTGAAAAATGTTTGGCAAAAACATCAGAACATTTCTATTTTGTCAGTGACTGATTTTTGGTGGCAAATTATGTTTCTCTGAGCTAGCTCCAACTTTGTTTTGTTAATTGACTTTTGAATACAGATAGCATGATTTGGAAGAATACTGTGAATTTCATTGTTTCTAACTTGCTAAATACCATATGCAGATTTTTAGTAATGTCTATATAAGAAATACAATCACCCGAAGCACAAAATAAATGTACCCTGATATTTCAGTTATGGCACATTACAGACTCTAAAGGATAACTAAATACATGAGTCAGTCCATTTGCACAAAGTTAATTGAGACAGAGGAAGTTAGGAAAAAATCTCCATAATAGGTAATATTTAGAAAGGTCAACATTTACATTATGGTAATACGTGCATTATGTGCAACAGCAGCAGATTTCACACTCACCTATATTTGTTTTATGTATTTGAACTGTGGGAAATAGCTGTATGTGTTTACTGTGGTGTGCTTTCAAAAGGGGGAAAAACAGCTACTGTCCCTTGGGCAAACATAAATACTCAAGAAACTCATTCGACTTATAATATAATATAATATTAGGGGTAGGATTTAGGTTAGGAGTTTATATTAGACAATAAATAAATAAAATAAATCATTTCTGGAAAATTAAGACAAGTCAATATAAAAAACCCCTGTAATCTAAAAACAACCATATATATGGGATAATGGTGTTAGAAGCCTGAGATAAGGCCTGAGGGAATCAAACCATCCCATAAGGGATTCTGAGGCAGATGGTTGTCTGCCTGGTTGTGGTGGGCAGCGAATCCTCCTGCCCTTGTCTCTGACCTGTGTCATCCTTTTCCAGTATGAAGGGGAGCTGAAGGCCAGTGATTTGTCACACTGGAGTCTGCCCTTGAAGCAGGAACACAGTGGGCTTTTTGAACCATGTTGTAAGGACACTTACTGAGCTGTAGTGTGAAACCTGGATATTTCTTTCTCATGACCCTCATTAAGTGGTCTTAAGAGATATTACCTTCTGCAAGTTTGAAAACATCTTCCAACACCCTCAGCTATTCTTATAAGCTATCTCAATTTATTCTTTGAACTCCAGATTTTACCTCTTTATTGCATCACAGATACAAGGCTTTGTTTTGTGGATACCGCCTTAGGTAAGAATTGGTGAGATTGCTTTAACTGGCCTTCTCTAAAATCCATACATTCTTTTATGAAGAGGTATTTCCCATTACTGTCCAAGATAAATACTTCACTTATGACATGCTACAGCTGAAAATGATGATGTCACAGATTATGTGTGGAAAAAAAATAAATCAGGGTCAAATAAAATATTTATGGAGCATTCAGAACAAATCCCATCATGTATTCACCTGTGCCATTTCCCTTTAATGTGAAGCAGAGTGAAAGGCACAGAAGCGCTAAGCCTCAGTCTCTAGAGAGGCCTGGAGACAAATGCTGGCAATATCAAAACCGCAGGGAGGGAGGTGACAATGTCGTCTGCTTAATTGTAAAGGAGTGCAAACTGCAGGCAGGCAAACAGTGTTAGAGGCTGACTGGAGGTGAATTCTGGCTTAAGGTTGTCCTTTGTGAGGTTTCTATACTGACACCTAATGGCTAGTGATATAAAATATTCAAATAACTGTGGATGTAGAACATAAATTTTATCATAACTGCAGCAGGAACTTCCTGAATAAATCCACTATGTGAAGGTTTTGGCATGGCCATGTTTTTCCTTTAACTCCTTTACTCTGTTTCATTTTTTGCACTGCTTTATTTACAGACAATGAGTCTGAATACTAATTAATTTAAAAATAAAATACATATGTGACTTTTGTCATAGATTCTTGTTTGTTTTATATGTTTTATGTATTTTGCATATTTCAATACTTGTAGCGCATGGGCACGTTTCCATTTTGCTTCAGAAACATACATCAACCACACCACTCTGAGTCTGAGTTGGAACTAGACCAGTGTTCAAAGCCCAAAACAGAGCCAAGAAATAGAACATGGTGCCTGACTTTTCAAGTGCTTGAAGGTTAATTATTCAAGACTCCCCTCTCCTCACAACAAGCCAAGAACAGCAGGATAGTGCGGTGAGCTGCAGCTTCTTCTTTATTCCCTTGGAGAGTGTCAGAAGTTTAAAACCACTGTTCAACTATAATTGAAATGCACACGTTGTCTGATGTCTGGTACCTTCAAGCAAGGAGAATGAAATATAGGACAAGTATAACCTCAGATACTTGGTAAGCAGAGCAATCAGTGAAATGATACCAATCAGCAACAAGACTAATCTGTTCTTTGTTATTGTGATTATGCATGCATTGTGAGCGTAAATTATGTGCGATTAGTTTGCTCATCTGTTTAAAGATAAAAAAAAACACATACAGGTACTTCATAATGAATATGTTGGGTATGTGAGCAACAACATAATGAGATTAAGGATTTTAATAATTAGGTTTCCTTAGTTTTATAAATCAATTAAAGCCTGCATAAGATTGTTGTATTACAAAAAGAGAGAGAGACAGAAGTTAGGTACAAAAAGTGAAAGTAAATTGCCTTCGAAAGTTACATTGTGAAATACCCACCCCCACCCCCAAAATAAAAGCCTCCTTTCCTCTTAAATACCTAAATACCTCATTTCTCAACACTGTCAAAATCTTCAGCAAGAGAAAAAGAAAAAATTTCGCTTAATTCTGATTCAATTCAATTCAATTCAATTCAATTTTATTTATATAGCGCCAAATCACAACAAAAGTCGCCTCAAGGCGCTTTATATTGTACAGTAGATAGCACAATAATAAATACAGAGAAAAACCCAACAATCATATGACCCCCTATGAGCAAGCACTTTGGCGACAGTGGGAAGGAAAAACTCCCTTTTAACAGGAAGAAACCTCCGGCAGAACCAGGCTCAGGGAGGGGCGGCCATCTGCTGCGACCGGTTGGGGTGAAAGAAGGAAAACAGGATGAAAGACATGCTGTGGAAGAGAGACAGAGATTAATAACAGATATGATTCGATGCAGAGAGGTCTATTAGCACATAGTGAGTGAGAAAGGTGACTGGAAGGGAAAAACTCAATGCATCATGGGAATCCCCGGCAGCCTACGTCTATTGCAGCATAACTAAGGGAGGATTCAGGGTCACCTGGTCCAGCCCTAACTATATGCTTTAGCAAAAAGGAAAGTTTTAAGCCTAATCTTGAAAGTAGAGATAGTGTCTGTCTCCCGAATCCAAACTGGAAGTTGGTTCCACAGAAGAGGGGCCTGAAAACTGAAGGCTCTGCCTCCCATTCTACTTTTAAATACTCTAGGAACAACAAGTAGGCCTGCAGTGCAAGAGCGAAGTGCTCTAATGGGGTGATATGGTACTACAAGGTCATTAAGATAAGATGGGGCCTGATTATTTAAGACCTTGTATGTGAGGAGCAGGATTTTGAATTCAATTCTGGATTTAACAGGAAGCCAATGAAGGGAAGCCAAAACAGGAGAAATATGCTCTCTCTTTCTAGTCCCTGTCAGTACCCTTGCTGCAGCATTTTGGATTAGCTGAAGACTTTTCAGTGAGTTTTTAGGACATTCTGATAATAAAGAAATTGAACATTTAAAAAACAAACACATTTGAAATTGTAACAAAAGGCATAAATCTTCAATATATACCCAAGTCCAATATATACCCTATCATTTAGAAACCACCAAGAGTTTACAAGCAACAATGTGTGTGGGCTCATCATTCACCAGGCTAAATGCACCTCACATAAAGATGAATAAATGATAGCGGCTGACCTTTTTACTACAAACAGTTGTAAACTGTGAAAGAGAACACTAGTGCTGTTTAAGAAATGTTATGTCTTAAAGGCGCTGCTAGAAGAGTTGTTACTTTGTCCATCAGGAATACACAGTCAAATTAGAAAGGCATCATCTTCTAACAGCTAGCCAGCTGGATTGCCTGTTTAACTGTGAACTGATTGCTCACAAACAAGCAATTACAAAAACTGCTATAATAACACTGGAAAACAATTCTCTGATAAGGTCATTGTAGGAGTGGATAAAATGTGTTTGTCAATATTTCCTTGGCCAAAGAACTGACACAATGCTGAATGTGACTCCATTAGTTAAAATGCAATAGTGGAATAGTAGTGGTTGCTACTGGCAACTGAATGTTCAAATAAAACCAGCTGCTTGTGGCAGAACAGAGAGTATTAAGACCTCCACTTCCCCTTTTGGTTTTACACTTGATAAATGATTTTATTTTTAAAAGTAGCTCTGTCAGAATATAACTGGAAAACTTGATGAAATTGTAGCTGTGAGCCTCAGGGCACATGGGTGGGTGCATGAAGAATTCCCGTGATGCTGAACAAAAGGAAAGCACATTTCACACTAAATAGAAGAAAGGATTTCAATCCAAATCAACAGTGGTCTAATGATGCCTATGCGCCATGTTACTCATGTCCCTTCTGGGCAACCATGTCAGCCATAATTTCCCAGTATTTAAAATACACTAACAACTCCTTAAGAAAAAGACAGAACTTTTTATTCAGCTCAGTAATGTTTTTATCCAAAGTGGTAGTAAGCCTGTGGTGTTCTTTAATTATGCAACTAAACTTGTTTTTATGTCTATTCATTAATTTCATTTTATTTTGCAGGAAAATCTAAAAGCCCACAGTGCAAAGACATCCTTGTTAAGGGATTGTCCTGATTTTGCCATAATTGTATGTTTGAGCGTGATGTCAGGTGTCAGGTCAGGTGTCAGGTCACCATTCGCCAGAGAGAGACAGCCGTCTCTCTCTGGCGAATGGTGACCTGTCCAGGATTTGCCCTGACTCTCACCTTACCTGACAGTTAGCTCACTGGATGGATGGATGGATGGATGGATGGATGGATGGATGGATAATCCAGTTACAAATGTTTTTATAGCACATATGATAGCAAAACAAATTTAGATACCTGTTTGTTCAAATTGTATTCAATACAATACAGCAATGAGAATGTTAACATACTCTTGTTCAAGGTGTCTATTCCAAGTTTCATTTAAACAGCTTGGAATGTAACTGGCACACATACATTTTCACCATTTCAGATTAAAATAACCACCCTTGTCAATAACTCCAATATGTTGGGCAAGAGCATAACAAAACAAGCAATGACCCAGAATCAAGATATCACCAAAATTCACCTGTTTATTTCCCTGGTCTCCACAAAAGTCAACATCAAGTCAACAACTTTATTTTCAGAAAAATCTATTCATTCTGCCCACACAGAAGTCACTTTGACTGTTTTGCTGGGGTATTGCTTATTCCAGTCATTATTACCAGTGCTATTACCCAGCAAACTGAGCTCATGTCTTGAACCAGTTCTGGACTTTTAGGCTGCTATCACTAGTTTTGGCCTTTATACCTTACTTTATCTATTACATGAACAAAATAAATGAATAAATAAATAAAACATAGTTATAATAATAATGTTATTCCTTATAATCTGAAGGCCTTGTGACACAATTTAGAGAAATTAAAAATAACAGTAAATTAATAAATCTGAAACTTGCTTATATCTATAGCAATTAGAAAGGTCACATTAAAACACTGATCCCTGTGGTCAGAACATAAGAAAACATTTCACAATGTTCATATTGACCTCATTAGAGTATGCCTTTGTGGTTATAAATTCCACTCTATGGAAAATCATTTTTTGATGCTTTTGTGTGTATGCTCAAATAACAAATGTACAAACCTATTGTAAATGCTTTGAACTGGGTGTTTTCTGCAAAGAAGAATCCACCCTGCTTTATGTTAGAAAAAAAGAAAAGAGTTCAGGAAAGGACAAATGACATCACTATCCTGTCTTGAAATTTTCTTTTTATTGTATTGAATACAAAAGATAAAAGTGCAGAAGAGCAGAACCCATTATGTCTCTGCCTACAATGTTGCATCAGAGTATCTGAGAAAAGTCATCATTTCTCGGATATTCTGATGCAACAATATACATTTATTTCAGTACTCTAAAATCCTTGAAACACAATTAAAGGAAATGGAAATTGCAGTAAATCCATAAATGGAATGTGTGTATGTGGTGCATCACACACTTGAAAACCTAAGATGAATTTAGACTACAGAAATAAGAAAGATCATGTGAAAAATTTTACCAATCACTCCTAGAGTCACAGTGATAATAGTGGCTCATCACAATGTGTTTGTGATGAGCAAACACATTGTTTCGAAATGTTCATAAATTCTATTCTTTGGAAAGTATTTCAGACTTATGTATACACTTAGCTTTGTGTAAATGCCTTGAGCCAGACATTTTGTTTAAATACTTTACTTTAGAAAAACAGTTTGGGGAAGAGCAAATGATGTCATTTTATAAAAAACCATCAACTTTATGTTGTTGAATAAATAAGACATACAAGAACAAAAGAGCAGTCTCAATTATACCCATTATATCTACAAATCTATCTATGTGTTTTTAGTGCACAATGTTGTGTCAGAATTTCCTGATGCAACATTATATACATAGACTATTCTGGTAGTGTGAAGGTTACAGTAAGTCATTAATAAAATGCGAAAAAGGACAGATCATAGTGGCCTCATCACAACGTGTCTTCGTGTGTGTGTGTTTGTGATGCTTCTACATCACATGCTTCATACAAGGTGCACTGGCCAAGTGCATTTCTTGAACCAGTCTCACTGTGGAAAGGGAAACCAACCCTATTTTTTGTTAAAAAAAAAAAAAAAAAAAAAAAGTTCAGAAGAACAACTTAAATCGAAAATCATTAAAAATAAATAAATAAATAACAATCTAGCTTGATATCGTGATATGTGATTGAAATTCCTTATTGAAACACATAAAATGAGGTTTGGCATTAGACTTTTTAATTAATAGACACAAACTTTGAAACAAATATCATGTGTTACATCACCCTCCCCTCACAGGAAGCACCGCCTGCAAGCTTGTATCAGAATATCCGGGCAACGTCATCAATCCTTACCCGGCACCTTGCACCGCTTGCAGTACATATAACTCAGACTTTATCTCTCGGTTTAAAGTGGGATAGCTGTAAACTTCTTATGGCTGAAAAGACTGTCGTGGATAAAATGAGCGAATTACAAGTGGACGAAGGCAAAAAGGTGAGACTTCAGTCTATGTTTTGAGTCATGTAAGGCGGTTTGCAGTTAGCCTAGCCTATCGTTAGGACCATGCTGTCATTTAGCCACTCAGTAAGAACTTTTCGGCTAGCTGGCTTTTATGGGGATTTTTGTGTTGGCTTTACTGAAATTTGTTTATCTTAAGGGAACTAGCGAAATTTTTCCATTATTTCATGTTTGTGTTGTGAACTTTACCACAGCACATTTAGTTAAGTCTATTTGGCTAAGTTGGTTTGGCTAATGTAGCAAATCAATACAAGTACACTAAGGCTTAAGCCGGACTATATTCAGAATTGCGACAGTTTAATATTTCTTTCTATGTTGGTAGGTTCACACACGTCAGACCAGCTTAAGGTATTGAATGACTAGCTTGGGTTCTTCTTCTAAATCGGCGCACCCAAGTGCTTTAAGTAGTTGTAACACAGCAGCTTGTGCAAGGTTTCGTTATGTTTTGATCTTACTGAATATGCTAAAGTAGCAAAGAGAAAGATGTATTTAACATTAATTAATAACCAATATGTATACATTTTTAATTTGCCCAATATTATCTGCATTCGTTACTATTATTAAATGAGCAGTTGGTAGGAGTGCACCTTTTACATTTGCATGGAAACTTTGTCCACGAGACCCTTCAACAAACATGTTTTTCACCTAGTTTCTTTTTATAAAAGTTAAATAATTACATGGTGTGATATGTGTACAGGAAGGAACTGGAAGTGGTAAAGATGGAGGAAAGAAGAAGGGTAAAAATGCTGCTGGAGACTCTGGAGGCAGGGCTGAGGTGAGTTATTATATTGTCAGGAGAGTAATGTTGTTTTGCTATTATTAGATCTTGTTTTTCAAGAACATGAATCATGTACTTGTGTAGATCTGTGTCATCTCAAAGCAACCACCCATTGGTTTCAAGATTGTGTTTTTGTTTTTGTTGTTGCTGTTTTTGTTTTTTTGTAATGACATTAGTACAGTCAAAACACAGATTCCCACACAGATTAGACCTGTTGATTGTTACATAAAAAATAAATACAATTAAAACTGCAGTGAGTGGACAAAAGAAATGACAATGAAAGACTTACTTATCTACTCTCTGTTACTTTTACTTTTTTTCAGCTGTCGCCACAGCCTCAGTACATTGAGGAGCGTCTTACTTTGTACACAAAGCTGAAAGCAGAGCATGATGCTCTGATGGCAGAAAGAGCTGCAAAGGATAGCAAACCTATCAAGGTTACTCTGCCTGATGGAAAGGTTGTTGAGGCCGAGTCCTGGAAGACCACGCCGTATAAGGTGGCCTGTGGCATCAGGTCAGTGCTACCGAATGTATTTTTTCAAAGATGACACCCTTTGTGTAGTTCCTGTAATCATTTTTAGTTTCTAGAGGCTTCACAACTCTAAAGGCAAAATTGGACGCAGCTGGAAATAACACTTGTCAACTTTTGACTGTCTGCTGAAGACAAGAAAATAATGTGGTAAAAAAGCAAAACTTGCTTTGGTTTTGTCGGAATGTTATCCCTTAGTACCCAATGTAAAGTGATTGTAAAAAGGGGTACACATGAACATAAATTTTGGCAGCTACATAACAATCATTAGGGGGGAAAAAAGGATAACCGTGTGTTTGGGGGGGGGGGGGTTTGGTGGTATTGAGGTTTGGGTTTTTTTCCCCATTTCATAATCTTTTTATAGATGACAAATGTCTCAGCCCCAAGACTTAAAAAGTAATTTAAGTATTAGTTTTCTTTAAATTGCACTGGACTGTCAATGGCATTATTAGCACACAGTGTATATCCCTGTCAGTAAAAAAACACATTGTAAGGCCAATATAAATACATTTGGAATGATCAGTTCTCAATGTAAAACAAAAATATTTAGGTTCTGTGTAGGGTGTGTAAATATCAGAATTTACTGGCAGTACACTTCTCATTACTAGTCATAGTGAAACCACCCAATGAAATCCACATATAATGAAACTTAAGTCTTTTAGTCCTGCTTTTCATAATACTGCAAACGTGTACATATTAACTACATCATTAACTATACAAAAAATATTGAGACATGCTTCTTAATTGTTGCATTCATGTGTTTTCACTCAGCCTTTACAAAGATTTGTGGGAGGAAACAAATGTTCTAGTTAGCTCATTAAATTTGAGTGTGATACTGTTGCAATAAGATTGTTCATGAAATTTCTTCCCTCTGAGATATTCGACTATCAACTGTGCCATTAAGTGGCAGAGCACGTAAAATTACAGACTGGGGTCACAGAGTGCTGAGGTGCATAAAGGTTAACAACATACTGTTGATTCAGTAACTGCAGAGCCCAAAGCTTCCTCTGGAATTAACATCATCACCAGGAGCTTCCTAGATTGGGTTTTCATGGCAGCTTCTGTAGTTTTGTGTAGGTGGCCCAGTACTTTTTGTAGTATGTCATTTAATATAAAAGTTTGCATTTCATCATATTTGTCTGACGTAACCCATATAATGATAAAATATGTGATGTTTTTGTCCTCTTGTTGGCCATTTCTCAATAAGGTAGAGCAGGAATTCTGCTAATCACAAGGGTATGGCAGAGCTATTCCCAAACTCCCTGTCCACATGTCTGAGTGTGAGAAAATAAAAGGCAAATTGTGTTGTGCTACGTAACTCCAGGCATTTGCCATTTTATTTCTGTGTCTGCACATTATTGTGATGTAGAATATTTGTGTCTTGTGGTTCAGTCAAGGCCTTGCTGACAACACGGTGATTGCCAAAGTAAACAATAGTGTATGGGACCTGGACAGACCTTTAGAAGAAGACTGCAGCCTTCAGTTGCTCAAGTTTGATGATGAGGAAGCTCAAGCTGTAAGTCAGATTTTTTTTTTTTTTCTCTTCTCTCCCCCTGTGTACTACATAGTTTAGAAGCATAGTATTGGAAATTCATTCTCAACATCTTCTGGATACACAGTGTCATGCTCGTTAAACATCAAAGCTTCAGTTACCTTTTACTTTTGCTTTGTAAAAGCCATATTTATATACTTGCAAATCTTCTTTTTTTCTTTTTACACAGGTGTTTTGTTTTCAAAGTATGTAGTTAAAGCCTCAGTTCTGAGTGTATCAATTTAAAATGTGCATTTTTTGTTTTGTCTTCTTTGTGCTTTTCCTTAGAATTCAATGACTGGTGTTCTTGGTGTGAATTTGATACGCAGTGTCACTAGTTCCTTGTTTCTAAACTGGTTTTGTAATACTGGCTTCATTCTTTTGTATTGTCAGCGTTTGGAAAAACAAGTCACTTTTTCTCTGCTCTTTGTCTTTAACAAGGAATCTGTTCAGTGTCACAACCTTGACATTTCCCCTTAAAAGTCTTAGTAACACAAAGGGTGTGAATACTCCTGTTTTCTAAATTTGCCAAAACTTCTTTATTTTCATTAGGTTTACTGGCACTCCAGTGCTCATATCATGGGTGAAGCAATGGAAAGGGTGTATGGGGGCTGCCTCTGCTACGGTCCCCCTATCGAGAATGGCTTCTACTATGACATGTTCCTAGAAAACAATGAGTGAGTTTCGTATGCTCTAAGTTCAGAGTTTCTGTCTAATTAGTGGTGTTAGTCTGCATCCAGTGATATTTTTGGTCTGTACCTCAGGGCTTAGCAGCTGTCAATCTGGTTTACTGTCTTCAGACCAGAAGCAAGCACAAAACAGACAGATTGTAACTACACTAATACTGTCTAGCTGGGGCTATGTGTGGGGACTGAAAAACATCTTTCTACATATTTCTGTTGGAATAACAAGTCTATTCAAATTAAACAACAAGAAACGACTTAAGGGAAGCTTTGAAAGGGGGATTGAAACACCTTCAGAAATTTCAACAAGTTTTCCTCATAAACAACTTCTTAACTTGACCTTTTTGGATTCACGTCTCTCTGCTTTAGGCTGCAGGAAAGCTTGAGCAGTGCTGTCTAATTAATTCTACAACCTCCTTAATGAAGCCATTTTATGCTAATGGCATTCTTGGAGACTGTTTTCTTTTTTACAAGGATATTTTGACATTGCGTAAGCCCTAAAGCCGAGGACTTTAAAGTAGTTGCCCATCCTTGGATGAGGTTATCTATATTACGAAGACTTAAGAATTATTCTGATGGACAAAAGTCTGTTCTCATGGTTAAATATCTGGTCACATCCACGCTGCCCTTTGGAAAGCGTGGCAGACTAAATTTAGCAGTGGAGGCAGTTTGCATATTAATGTGGGGTTTTAAGTGAGAAAGTGTTCGGTGTGCAGTTCTTGGTGTGATTTCTTGATGTTTTGGACAGGGGTGTATCGAGCAATGACTTCCCCTGTCTGGAGAGTTTGTGCAAGAAAATCATCAAGGAGAAGCAGCCATTTGAGAGGCTCGAGATAAAGAAGGAAACTCTCTTGGAAATGTTCAAGGTATCTTTAAACAACAGCACACGAATATAGAACAAAAATTAAATTGATTTCATAATTTTTTTTTTTTTTTTTTTTTTTTTTTTTTTTTAACACAATCTTTTGTTTTTTCTAGTACAACAAGTTTAAGTGCCGCATTCTGAATGAGAAAGTCACCACACCTACTACCACAGTCTACAGGTGGGTCAGTGAATGTACTAGTATTCTGGTGATATATTCTTTTTTTCTTTGTTTGTTTGTTAATCTCAAGCAAATTGAATCAAAAACCAGAAGCAGCTTATTACTGGTGCCTCAGACCTCAACTATCATCCAAAACTATTTTTAAAAAATACTGTAATGTGACTATGATATGACTATATATTATTTATTTATCTTTGAAAGAGATATTGATTTAAACTACTTAATTGGTTCAAGATGCTGTGGTTTTTTGTTTTTTTTTTTATTTCCAAGAATAAATCTTTATATATTTTCTTTAGTTTTTTCTGTCACAGACTGGGTAGACATTTCGGTGCTACGTTCAAAACACAACTGGTTCTCCTATCAGTATTTATTTTAAATATACAACAAAACAGCTGAGTAAGTGAACTAAAGTTACAATATTTTCCATTTCAGATGTGGTCCCTTAATTGATTTATGCCGGGGACCCCATGTGAGACACACTGGAAAAATCAAGGCACTCAAGATACACAAGGTTAGACTTTTTGCTATCAGCCGTGGAAATTTATTGAACAAACTTGCAGTTAACTATATATGTGGATATAAGAGAGATTTAAAATACTGGAGTCTGTGTCCTGAATGTCTGGCTGTAAGCACATTTGTCCCTATTTTTAGAGCAGAGTTACCCTTTGTTTTATCCCCAAGGGATTTGATGGACCCAAAAGAATGATGAAAAAGCTTACGTACTCCCTTTTGTGTGCTAGAATTCATCCACATACTGGGAGGGAAAGGCGGACATGGAAACCCTCCAGAGGATCTATGGAATCTCCTTTCCTGACCCCAAAATGCTTAAAGACTGGGAAAAGTTTCAGGAGGAGGCCAAGAACAGAGATCACCGCAAACTGGGCCGGGTAAGAATTGAAATGTAAATGAGCTGTGAGTTAGGAAAATGGTCTCTTACAGGTTTCATTGTTCTCAGTCTCTTGGTATTGCAATTGAAAGAAAATGTGAAATGTACAGAGTAAAGTACTCAAACTAGTTTTTGAACAGTGTGAAAACATGTATGATCTTTAAATCGGTTAATAGCATGTGTAATACCTGTTTTGTTTTGTTTATTTATATATATACGTTTTATTTTGTGAATTGTTTGGTAAGCTCATAAACTGATTGTCACATACTGACATTAATATAGCATGACTGAAAAATATCCATGAAGTAGATTTTAGTTTGCTGCTTATTGAAAGCTAACCCATAATAGTCAGCCCAGAGTGTAGGGTGATGTAGCCATATTTTCAGTGTGATGAAGGCGTGGAAAAGGGCACATACCTAGACAAACCCTATTTAAAGCTTAAGTATGTCATGAGGTGTCTTCAAATTAAAACCAGTGTGACTTGTTTGGTGGCTCTTTTTAATTTTCTGTCTCTAACAAACCTTATTTTATTTTTACATTCAGGAGCAGGACCTGTTCTTCTTCCATGACCTAAGTCCAGGGAGCTGCTTTTTCCTGCCTAAGGGAGCGTTCGTCTACAACACCCTGATTGAGTTCATCAGAGTAAGGCTGAGTTGTCAGACCCACTGATAATTACTGTGATCTAACACTGAGCTTGGAGATGTAGAAAAAGAGAAGGTATTAGGCAGAAAGTTTACTTTTGCAGGAAGAAGTAGTTCTGCGATGATGAAAATGGCTTTATAATGCACACAAGAAAAAAACTCTCCAATTTAAGCCATGTGTCATATACTTTAATACAGAGAACTAAAAAAGGATTGGTAATGTTTTGATAATACAGCATTAAATCAGTGTCTTAAGCAAAGGGCAAATGAATAGGAAAATAATTCATGTTTTCTTTCCACACCAGTAATGCTGTAAATGGAAGCTGACACATCCAATTTATGCTTATTTAATAAAATATTGTTTTGGCCAGGTAATAGAAAAGCATTGCTCAATGTGATGTTTACCTTCTGACACACAAATTCACTTATGAATCTCAGAAGAGCTTATTATTATCCAACATTTATTTAAGATATATTGAAACACTGACAGCATTAAAGGAAAGCTTTATTTACACCTGTTCTATTATACAGACACATAAAAGTCAATCTTTTTCAAAGCATTTATTTTCCTGGGTTTCCAGTCAGTGCAGTCATAATAGAAAACACATTCAAGGCAATTTCACTTAAATAGATTTCTGACTGAGCAGATTTGGCGTAATGAGATTTGTTTTGTTCAGAAAACAAAAAAATGGTTCTGCGTTCTGCTTTTACAAACAACAAAACACCAAACACATATCAGCAGATATCAAGAGTTAAAATAAATGACAAATTATTTTATAGTATCATCTGTCTTTCTGATTTGAACAAACCAATCAGCTCAAGGTGAATTAAAGCAATACAAAAGTGAATACCCTTATATTTCAGTTTTTCCCCAAAATCTTCATAATATATGAACAAACAGGAGAATGCAAATATGCAGCAGTATAAACATGTCCCAGTGTTTGCTTGCAAAGTTGTTTACCATTTTATTTATGCATACGTCCCTTATTAGAGAGTCTCCAGGTGTTGACAGAAACCACTTCAGCCAGTTGTTTGTAGAGGTGATGGATACACAGAATTATGAAGCTGAGCTTTTTGGAACAATTTGTAACACTTTGTGAGAAAACATTGTCATGTTCATTGCCAGAGTGAGTACAGGAAGAGGGGCTTCCAGGAGGTTGTGACTCCCAATATCTACAACAGCAAACTCTGGCAGACATCTGGGCATTGGCAGCACTACAGCGAGAACATGTTCTCCTTCGAGGTTGAAAAGGAGATCTTCGCTCTCAAGCCCATGAACTGCCCTGGACACTGGTGAGACTTCTGTTTCCTCACAATCAGAGTTGTTGTCAGGTATAGTTTTAGTTTTAAAGGGCAGCTACAAAAGAAAGAGTAAGAGAAAAACACTCCTTTTCATGCACAGTGTAGCAAGTGTTGCCTATAGTGTGAAATATTTATTTTTTAATACTTGTAATCAGAAATGACTTCTTGTTGGAGGAAGAACTGTGTATTACATACATGTCCATTACCATTAAATTAACTCGGACTGCTGTCACAAAAGAAAATGCTTGTCAGCCAGTTCAGCTTTTCAGTTGTTGGCATAGGACACTCGCTGCTGCATTGCAGTGCAAAGAAGCAGACTGCAGCTATTTGTGTTCACATCTTTTATCTCTTCCCACTTTTTCAGTCTTTTGGCTATCCACAAAGATGACCTCTTTGAAAATCACACTGTAATCAAAATTGATCTTCAAAGTGTTGAATATCAGTTAAATCAAATATTACACTCAGGTTTTCACAGCAGAGCAATTTTTAGGTATTGTGATTACTCTAGGTAGAAGTTGGCAGTTGCATCTTTGTATTTTATACATATGTTTGTTTTGTTTGGCACCAGTTTGATGTTTGATCACCGGCCTCGCTCCTGGAGAGAGCTGCCTCTTCGCATGGCCGACTTTGGTGTCCTGCACAGGAACGAGCTGTCAGGAGCTCTGACTGGCCTCACCCGTGTCCGCCGCTTCCAGCAGGACGATGCTCACATCTTCTGCTCCATGGACCAGGTGAGATGTGCATTGAAATGTGTACAACACACATTTTGGCCTTATATGAGCCCAATGAGACCAGTAAGGATTTTTTTACACTTAAAAATCTGTTTACAGTCTTGGCGTTTCCCAATAGGTATGTGGGGCGAAAAAATTATTTAAAGGATACGTAGGATACTAATTTCCGATTAGTAGAGTAGCTTTGCATCCTACTTCAGTATAATGGATATTTACGCAATACTGGGCTTTTGTGCAGGCTCTCAATGGATGAATGGATGATCGGTTCACTTTAAAGGCAGTTGTTACTGGTTGAGTGCGAAGCCTTCAGTTGAGACTGAAGAAAAGTAAAATAAATCTGTGAGTGTCGCATACACCCCTCCTGAACTGTCAGCAGTTGGGTTTCTTTTAACAAAAAGGAAAATGAAGGTAGAGTAAAAAGACAATACCCCTGACTCTGCTATATCAACCTTTGTTCCCTCCTTTAAAGCATGGCCATGTTCAGTGTTATTTGACTGAAATACTAAATTATTTCATTATTCTTTAGAAAAGGATACCATTCATACCAGTGTAATATTTCAAGTCACATTTATTACTGAAATACTTTCTAAAAATCTTTTGACTTTTTAATACATTTCCAAAGAACGGCACAGTTATAACTGGTGCAAACAAACAATATTTGGAAAGACCAAAAAAGTTTCTTAATTTTTCGGTTCATAAGTCTTATTACAGCAGCCGTGATCACACTGATTAATTTTCTCTTTACCCGTGAAGGCACTGGATTGGATGTTTAATTATTTTGATTGCACTTGTGCACAAATTATTTCATTTTTAATTTTTCTCTTTCATTGCAGCAGCTGGAAAGCACTGCTTGTAGTCGTTTTTGTTTGTTTTTTTGTTGCTGTTTGTGGTGGTGTGGTTTTGTTTTTGTTGTTGTTTTGGTTTGTTTTTTTTCCCAGTTTTTACAATTATGTAAAACAGACTGCAGGAGATATTCTCTTATGTTGCATTTGGCATTAAATTGATAATCAGTGACTTCAGCACATGGTTTACATCTAGTAAGAAAAGAAAGCAATCATTTTCCTTTCAGTTATTCTTATTGTGTTTTGTCCTTCACCTTCAAAGCACTCACTCGTTATTATTTATTTTTTTTAAATTATGATGAAATCTTTGTGGTTGTTCGTTTTTTGGGGGGTTTTTTTGCTGTTTTTTTTGTTTTGTTTTTTTTAAATAAACCAAAAGTTGAGCATCTTATCAAACAAAATAATTAGGGTTTCATTCTCTAGATATCCTAACACAAACAAACATGAAATCAGCAGCAGAAATTAAATTTGTAGCCATGTCCAGATGGATGATGCAAACACTATTGCTTTTTTGTTTTCTTTCTTTTATCACTGACCTCAGATTGAGTCGGAGATCAAGGGATGCCTGGACTTCCTGCGGACTGTTTATGATGTCTTTGGCTTCACTTTTAAACTCAACCTTTCCACGAGACCAGAGAAGTTCCTGGGAGACCCAGAGGTCTGGGACCAAGCAGAGAAGGTATTCAAAAGGCCTCTTGCTTCACTACATATAGAAAATAAGAAGACGCTCAGTCAGTGTCTCACTGGAACATTAAGATTCTGATGTGAGATATTGTTAAGATGGAAGTTCTAGAGCCACTCCACTGACAGCGAATGGAGAAGTGAGACTTGCAGACCCTAAGTACATTTATATTTTAATGAGGTTTTTTTTGTGGACTTGCAATCATGTCTGAAGAAGGGGGGGGGGATAGTTTTTTACGCTTTGAAACCGTCCACGTATTGTTGCTTTAACTGTCTGCTTTTGCTGCCAAATCAAGTTCACAAGTTCTGTATTTTACATCTGTAGTTCGGCTCTAATTTGCTCAGCTTGTCTTTTAAACAAGCATAAACAAATAATAGGAGTGAGTTGGACTGAGTCATAATTAGGCTTTATTGCTTGGTGTTTTGGGTAACAGCATTGCAGCTTTTCATGAATGACATCGAGCATCTCTGCTGGGACAACTTGAATTGTAGGAGATGAATCTGTAGAGACACTGTTAAGTGACAGTTACTAAATGCCACATATATACTGCATTGTTGTTCCTGCAGCACTAGTCCATGAAGGACATAAAGTGTTTATTTGTCTGGCAAGCCTTTGCTGGCTGCCTTTGAATGGTTGAAAAAGTTTGTTGACTGATGTAAAGCATATGTTGAATTTAACTTTCACACAGCCTTTACTCTTCTCTTTATCTGATTGTAGAGGTATTTTATTTCAGCAGTCAGATAACTATTTCATCTGCACATTGCCACACTTGATTCATGCCACAAGATGTTCAATTATGTTTTCCTCTAAGTGTTTTTTTTTTTTTTTTAAACTCTGTTGGAAACTCTCATCTTGCAGAATAAGCTGATACATTTTGTACCTTGTTGTCACCACTTCATTGATTTTTATCATGATTGTTTTGTTTTTTGGTGGTGGCGGGTTTGTCATTATAATCTAGTGCAGTCTTCTTGGTGGCGGTTCAAGATACATCCTCTGTTTTTTTTTTTATAACGGAAAATGTTCAAATGTTTCAAACCCATGAGCCACTCGAAAAAACGGTTTACATTTTTGGTCTCAGGCACTGATAAATTACCATGAACTGTAGCTACACTCATCCTTGAATAGATAGAACATAATAGCAGGGTAAAAGAAGAGAAAAGCATACTTACTCTTTATTACTGGCTCTGTCTGCCCTTCTGTTTTTCAATTTATGGGTATTGTATAAACCTGAAAGAGTTCCTTTTCCTTTCTGCTCCCTTTTTACAGTCACTGGTGTCATCCTTCAGTTCTCAGTCCTTCCGTTTTTAATTTAATTTTCAAGCATATCTTTTGTCTGCTGGGAGAAAAGCATTACTGATGGAAGTTATTTTTAGGCTATTTCATTATCAATAAATTGATTGGTTACAGTTACTATTAAAGTTTTAAAGACTATGTAGTTTGCTGATAAGTAGCACACTACAAATATAATTCAAATGCTACAGTATAAAAATTAAATGTACTGTATCTTAGTGACTGCACATGTTAATTATGGCCTGCCGCTATCTTTTTCTAATTAACAGTTAGTCACAGTTCTTAGAATAGAAATAAAAGCCATAAAAAATATCAGCCTGCAAGTTGAACAGCTGTCTTACTTAACCTGTCATCTGAGGAAAACACTCTTTTTAAATGCAGCACTGACTTTTAATGATTAATGTGTGCCACACAAAGGTGGAAAATTATACACACAAAAGTGACTGGGGAACTTGGCATCGTGCTTGGAAGAGAACTGCTGCATATTTCCCTCAGCTCGTTAATTCCCACAAGCAACCATAAAATATTATTGAGACGTTAGCATTTCTCAGTTCAGTGATTAGTTCCTGATGAAGAAAAGGTCAGGTCTAAAGGAGGAGCCTTGCTTAACACCTCTGTTTACCTGCACGTTTGTCAGAAACTGACATGGTAACAAAGCCGTTATTGTTTGTATTTACAGCAACTGGAGAATAGCTTGAATGAATTCGGAGAGAAATGGGTTCTAAACCCAGGTGACGGAGCTTTCTACGGACCCAAGGTGAGCTGTGCGCTGCACTAATGATGTAGCTAAACTGTGAAACTGCAGAAGGGTCGCTTTTGATCACAAGTGTTTTGTCTGCAGATCGACATTCAGATCAAGGATGCCATTGGTCGATACCATCAGTGCGCTACTATTCAGCTCGATTTCCAGCTCCCAATCCGCTTTAACCTCACATTTGTCAGGTAACTACAAGTTTTATATGTTGGGGAATTAATTTTATGGCTTATGGGATAAGCTAAAGTGTCGGTGAGAAAGCAGGAAATCCAGTAACCAAATAGCAATGAGTAATATTCTTAATATGTAAATAAAACACCCCGACTTGGAGACAGTTAACATGTCTGCCAAAAAACCATTACAAAATTATCTGTCTTCATTACAGCTTTATGACAATACCCAGTAATAAAGCTTATAAGTGCAAGACCAACAAAAGAGGAGCACCACCATAGCAATTATCTGTTTCTCTATATAGTGCTTAAAATGTATAAAGTCTAGAAGCAGAGCTCCCCCTAGTCTTTTTCTAACAATAATAAATTATATTTCTAGCAATAACAAAATAGTAGTACTTTCACTTTGCCTCAGTCTGAGAACACCTCAAACAGCTTCTGTCATTGTCTGTACAGCAGGAAGGAACAGCCAAGAATTACAGCTGTCACAGGTGATGAGCTCAGAAGTGACAGGAAATTCAGAGCTTCGTGCGACTGGCAATGTCAGTCTATGACCTATAAATGTGATTTTCACTTATTACCATAGTTCATGTGTGCAATATGATCATACTCACGTACACAGTAATGCGTACTCTTTTCCATTAATGGCATTTTAGGGAAATTTTACCAGTTATGCAAGTCTCGCCTATTATTACACATCTCACAATTCAGGTCATATTGTAGTCTTTTCAAACTGTCTTTAATTGGTCATTTTTTTCACTGTTGTTGCATCACTTCATAAACTGTTTGAATTACATTAGGTGATGTTTGTCAGTCGCTAATTAAATGATCTGTTGCCTTGAAAATTCGCCTTGGTAAATAATTAACCTGTAAAGCATAATTGAAAGTATTAGTAGAAGCTGGCAGTTTGAGTTTGAGTTTTACACATCATCTTGTTGCATGAGTGCCATCTTTCACAAAAGGGTAGTGACTGCATGAAAATTAATTTAGATGTTTTATTTCTGTCTGGGGGGAGGTGAATAAAGTGACATCACAATATAAATATGAGAACTAGATAAAAGACTCTCTAGTAATTAAATAGCATAAGCTGTCCTCACCTGTGTGTTAATTGGCCCTCCATCATTTTCTATTGATTGCTTTGTGTAAGTCCCTCACTTAAAACAAACATAAGTCTGAGTTTTGTCCTGTATAGATGGTTGTGTTTGCTGAGGTGAAAATTTCCCTTGATGTAATTTTTTTTTTTTTCCTTTCCAACAACTTTTGTAGCCATGATGGTGACGACAAGAAGAGACCTGTGATCATCCACAGAGCAATCCTGGGATCAGTAGAGAGGATGATCGCTATTCTCACTGAAAACTACGGGGGCAAATGGTTTGTAAGCAATCAGTTTAAAAAGGTTGATTTGTGAAGTAGCACCATTCTTGATTTTGACATTTTTGGTTTATTGCTGTTCTTTCAGACTGTTCGCATGATTTCTTGATTAATGAGCTAGAAATGGAAGCATGACAGCTCAGTTGGGGGGGGGGGTGACATTTTTTTTTTACACGGGTTTCTGGCAGACGGGCAGGTTTCTGGCCTGTTTTTTTAATAATCAGCTAAATGCAAATATGTCCTCCTCTGTTTCAGGCCTCTGTGGCTCTCTCCTCGTCAAGTGATGGTCGTACCCGTGGGACCAACCTGTGAAGAGTATGCTGAGAAAGTAAGAACTGACCTTGGCTACTTCCGTATTTACATTTAAAGGACATTACAAACAGCACCCTCAGGCTGTTGAGCACTCTAATTTAACTTTATGCAGATTTTAAAGCCTTTACATTGATATTATGGCTTTGGTTGGATCAATGTATGTTATCACAGACTGCAGTCATTTAAGTACTGCAGTATTTAAGGATCATTAATTCTGTCTCTATTATACTATTGCATGCTTTGCTGAAATTCAGCCTGCTTTGTTGCCTCAGCTTTTAAGTATATAATTTTTTAATATTTCGGAACCAAGTCATGCAGGTTTTCGTGAAGCTGTCACACAATGTTTTATTTAAAATTAAAATGAAAGCAATGCTCTACTATTTAATTAGGATGTTAGTTCATAAATACTAATGGATTTTTCTTCTGAACATTTTTTGTTTTGATTACAATTTAATTATTTGACACTGGCCTACTCATGGAGAGTACAATGTTATCACACCTAATAAAACTGACTATCAGGGCTATGAAAATAAAACTCAGTTTGTATTAATGTTTGTTTAGCTTTTAACATGTGTTGGGGACATTCTGGTTGGATATCGTTGGTGCTAAACACATTTGTAAAGGTGGTCTATAGTCCCAATAATGTAATGGGAAGAGAGAACAGCCCCACAGTCCACTGTGATTGTAATGGTTTCTGTAATATGAACTTTATTCTGTTCAGACTAAAACGTGTAATATCTACAGACTTTTTCTTGTAAGCAAATGAATTCATTTCCAAAACATTCCTGGACTGTTTTAACTGTTTGTTTTTTCTCTCATTAATGTGGCAGGTCAAGCAGGAATTCCACAGCAGCGGCCTCATGACTGACGTGGATCTCGACCCCAGCTGCACCCTGAACAAAAAGATCAGAAATGCACAGTTGGCGCAGTATAACTTCATCCTGGGTCAGTGGCAACACACATTTGTTTCAGTCATGTCTGTTATTCCTATCCTTATCGCTTTCTCACTGACCATCTAGATATTGATTTTCCTTCTCTCCCTTTTTGTCTTTGCATGTTTCCCTGTTTGGAAAGTGGTGGGAGAGAAGGAGAAGACAAGCAACACAGTGAACGTACGCACCCGAGACAACAAAGTCCACGGCGAGCACAGTGTGGAGGAGTGCATCAAGCGCCTCAAACAGCTCAAGACCTCCAGGTGTCGGAACGCCGAAGAGGAATTCTAAGAAATCAAAAGACAGTTCCTTGAGTAACATGATGGTAAAAGGTTGAAATATGTTTTTGATGGGGAATAAAACTGCCTTCAATGTTTTGTCTTTGCTCTTAAATGATTTTTCCATTACAACAATTGTCTTTTTTCTGGTATCTTCCTTTTGCTATTTCATTTCACCGTTTTCAGTTGTCAAATCACATCGTTAGTATAATTTTCCCTATTCATTGTTCTTAGACAAAATCCAGCTAGTAGGACTGTAATGTGGGGATGTCTTTGAAAGGTTTTCAGAACACTGCTATGAATAAAACCAGAGAACATTTTCCAAATGTAATGAAAAGAAGAGGATGAAATGGCTTGTACCTCAACTGTCAGTGTGTATCACTCATTATTTCTTCAGGGAATTGTACTTTAGTTACAATTTTGATAATTAAATCAAATATCCTTGACAGCTGTGCCCTGTGGGTTTGTTTGTTTTTTTTTTTTAAATAATGTGGGAGGTATTGTAGAAGCAGATTGTTGTTGGCCCAACAGTCACCCAGAAAATGTACAAATTAGACAAGTTTGAGTTCAGAAAAGTAAAAAAAAAAAAAAAAAGATCCAGCACAAAGTTACAAGTCAACAAGAATCTAAATTTCAAAGCTGAAATGAGATGGCTGAGGATGATGGTGGGGTGGAAGTACGGAGATTGTAAAGGGAAAGTATCCATGTGTTAAAACTAGATCCTTATCACCATCCTCCACTCGTGCATCATACTTTAAGACGGGAATCAGCAGTGTGCTGGCAGGTACACACCTGATGCTATTTATTACACGCTTGCCGAGCTTTGAGACCATTTACTGTGCCTGTCTGTGCTGTTAGACTAAAGCATGAGTGAAGGAGTTTTATTTAAACACTGGGAAATGCTTCCAGTTACCTATAACCAGTGTGATAATACATGCAGAGAGGATTAAACAAATAAATGTCACTTCTGCACTTTCACTGCATGTTGATTGTGTTTGCTGCACAATCTGTATTGCACCCAACTTGAGTTTTGGGATCATTATTATTCCGGCCACTAGTGGGTGCCATATCTGTGTTTTACTTACACAGCTGGAACAGACAAATGAAGACTTGTCTAAAAGTATGTGCTTTGTATCAATCCCAAAGTATTTCAATTGTAGAAAAAGTGGCACCAAACATTATGCACAATAATCTAAAAATACTTTCATTAACCGTTGCATTTATTTGTTCACTTAGATTTTGTGTTTATGAAGTACTTAACAGGTTTAGCATTTGCCCTTCTTCCAGGAATGAATGTAACTGTTCCTTTGTTTTATTTGGGGGAAAAAATGCTTAAGTCATACAAACATTTTAATTTAAGTTGGAAATAAAGCATGCACTAAAGTTAGAGTGAACGATGGTCTCATACTTGCAGAAGAGGTGGGCAAACTCTGAATACAGGCCAAAGAAAACATTTAATTTGGCTGCTCCACAAGTTGAAGGTAATTAAAATGTGAGAGAAGCCATAAGTTATTTTGGCCGATTTAGACTTTCAGCACCAAATAAAATATGTTCACAGGCTATATTTCTTGTGTAGAGCTTAATTTCATACTTCATGCACACTGATTGTTTAAATATCTGTTTTTTGTATATCCATTTTCTAAGTGTAAATGCATGAAAAGGGTCCTGTGTGTTCTGTGCAAACACAGTCTTGGCCATGACATAGTAGTTATGAATTATTAGTATTTGTTTTCATCTCTCCAAGGTGAGATAGGAGGAAAAAATACAACAAAGAAATCAGAGGATAAGGAAAAAAAAAGTGTGTCTGTGTAAAGGCACCCTCCTATCAAATCTGACCACAAGGGGGAACAGCTGAACCAGGATCTCGTGGGGGGTGAAAGGGAAGGGGTCTAATGTCAGTGGAGTGTGGGAGAGAAAAACATTTTGATAAGGGGTTAATGAAAAAGTCAATGGAGTAGAAGAGTGTCAACAGACAGAGCGAGACAGCTAGAAATCTCTGGGGATGCAGCTCGGCTGTTGACTCTCAGCTTGCCTGTGAATCCTCGCTCCCTCTTGGATCCTTCCTGTATGCTTCACTGACGACCTGGCCATGAAGGGTCACAATGCTTCACTGAACTGAGCAAACTTTTCTTTCTCATGCCATGCATGCATTTTAAGCTATTGATTCACATACTTAAAGGTCCCACTGCTGCTCTTTCCCTAGATAATAAAGTGATTCTATGAAAACCTTACAAGTGGTCTTATTATACAGTACTGTTTTAATACTTATTTTTTATTTTAAGGGTCCTGAAGTATTGTTTGATTATCATGTTTCAAAAATGATAAAATTCTCAAATTAATTATTTGAGAAGATAAAATCACATTTAGCCAGCAATGTGATGCTCAGACTTGGCACTGCTTAACAAACTGTGATGTATTCAAAGTTGAGCTGGCTTCAGCTGTTTTCACTGCTGCAAAGACATGATGATTTCAACCTTCATAGGCTCCTATGTTCACACACATACACACTCAAGTCTGTCCACTAGACTAGAGCAACACTTCAACACCGAGTGTGTGACAAAGTAGGGAGCACACACTGTATATAAAACATGGGCATCTGCTTCTTGAACCCAAATGTCACAAGTGCAGAGTAGATGTGACACAGAGGGATGCTGCATGCTCATACATAAAGAATTGTTACAGTTTTTTCTGAATGCTTAAACCCTAACTGTGATTTCCATAGCACAATTTCTAAAACTATTAATACTTGTAGCAAAACCACTCACTGAGTTTGCAAAACTAAAAGCACAAACACTGCTTTGCACTCAGTTTGCCATTTTGTAACACACACTTTGCAAAACTGTAGACACAACTCACTGCTTACACTCAATTACCAAATTTCCAACACACTCCTAGCAAAATTATACACATGTATGGCTATCATTAACACTATTTTGCCAACTGTCTGGCACACTTTCACATGTGAAAACTGTCTTAGATAATTAGTCCACTTTGCAATCAGCCTAAGCACTATAAACAGGCCACAGGTAAGCTGTCTATGTGGAGTACAATGGAAGGAGCAGCAAGAGTGAGAAGAGTGAGAATCAGAGGAGGCCGAGGGAGAGGACGTGGAGGTGAAGAAGTTGGAGGAAGAGGACGTGGAGGTGAAGAACTTGGAGGAAGAGGACATGGAGGAGCAAGAAGAGGACGAGGAGGGGAAAGAGGAAGGATAAGAAGAGTAAGAAACAGAATAACTGATGACATCAGAGCTACAATAGTGGACCATGTCATCAACCATGGGATGACCCTGAGGGAAGCTGGCCAACGGGTTCAGCCTAAACTGAGCCGCTACACTGTGGCAGGCATCATTAGGACATTTCGAAATGAGAATCGGTAAGTACTTTGTAGTACTGCCATACTCTAATGAGAAACACAACAGTACCATACATGCAAAAATACTGAAATTGTTACTTCACAGAATTGCTAGACGTCCAGCTGTTGGGGGCAGAGGCAGAATGTTCACTCCAGAGCAAGAGACCCATATAGTGAACATGGTGATTGCCAATAATGCAATAAGACTGCGCGAAATACAGCAGCGCATAATTGATAATGACACCATCTTTGAAAATATACACAGTGCAAGCATTTCTGCACTAAGTCGTGTACTTGCGCGCCACAGAATAAGAATGAAGCAAATTTACAGAGTTCCTTTCGAGAGAAACACAGAACATGTAAAGCAACTGCGATATGACTATGTGCAGGTAAGCTAGTGTCATTGGTTCTGAATTTGGAAGTGCATACTGTAGTGCTGTGCATGGGCCTGATGTGTTGCATTTGTTTTGTCTTGTCCAGAGAGTGATGGAACTAGAAGCAGATGCAATGGGACATGAGCTACTTTTTGTGGATGAGGCCAGTTTTAACTTCAGTAAAACCAGGAGACGTGGCAGGAACATTATTGGACACCGTGCCATCATCAATGTCCCAGGACAACGTGGTGGTAACATAACCATGTGTGCAGCTATAAGCCAAAATGGTGTTGTTCACCATCATGCAACCATAGGCCCATACAACACTGCACACATATTGCATTCCTGGACACCTTGCATGACATGCTCACTGTTCAGAGACCAGAGCAGACCCGATATGTCATCATATGGGACAATGTTAGTTTCCATAGGGCTGCTTTGGTCCGCAACTGGTTTACAGACCACCCATCCTTCATGGCACTCAACCTCCCTCCATACTCTCCATTCTTAAATCCCATCGAGGAGTTCTTCTCTGCCTGGCGCTGGAAAGTGTACAACCGTCATCCTCATCAACAGGTAGCCCTTTTACAGGCAATGGAGGAGGCATGTGGAGATATTGACCAGGCATCATGTCAGGCCTGGATACGGCATTCAAGGAGATATTTTCCCCGGTGCCTTGGACTGGAGGATATCGCATGCGATGTGGACGAAATTTTGTGGCCGGACCCAGAAAGACGACATGATGTAGGCTGATTGTCTTATTTTTCCTTTTTTTGTGAAATTCCTATTTTGTGTTCTGACTTTGTCTTGGTTTTGATGAGTGTGAATAAACACCAATACTTGAAGTTTGGATCCTTGTATGTTTACATGACACTATGACAAAAGTGTGACCTCAAATTGACATCTGTACACAGAGAAAGCAAAAGCCAGATGTGTTTTGTATTCATACCATCAGTGTGCAGGTGGCGCATTGTGTGCTTAGTAGATGATGGCTTGTGTTAACTGTTTGATACGAAAACACCATTTTTATGAAGGTGTGAAGAGTTAATCTAGCTGTGTTCGCTTTTGCAAGAGAATTACAATGTTTTGATAATTGGGTGACAGGTTTTCTTATTTGTGTGTAGAGTTTTGCAAAAATAGCCAATAGTTACAAACAATGTGCTTAAGCAATCAGAAAAAACTATAATCACAAGCTCTAAAGTAATGCTTTATTACATGGAAACTAATGAAAGCCATAATTTGCTAAATGAACATTGACCATAAACTCCTCAGAAAAGTGAGGACATGGTTCAAGGTAGCTGAGGGCTGATTCCCCATAGAAATGGTGTCCTGAAAAACTCGAGGTGGCTATGTACATCTTTTATATACAGTCTATCATATAGTAAATGAAACAAGTTTTGAAAATGCTGCTCTTTTAAAATAGAGACAAGTTCATTACAGAGCGTCTAGGCAAGTTTTGCTGTCTTTGGAATATGTTTCCAACCTGTGTGCTAAGCTAAGCAGAAGCTACGCTAATGTAATATTTCACATGGATGTATAATTGTGGTATCAATGTTCTTATCAAAGAGCTAGAAAGAAAGTGTATTTCTCAAAATGCTAAACCACATAATTTATGCCGAGACTTCTCATCCCATCTGGCTTTTTTTTCCACAGTAACAAGTTGTCATACTTGCTTTTATGTTTATTTTTCCTTGTCACCATGACAACTGAAAGCAGTTGTAAAGTTAGTCTGTATGATGCATGTCAGAGTTTTTTCTTTTTTTTTTCCTGTACTCCACCCCCTCCCACCCTTAAAAGTGACAATCAAAAGCCAGAAAGCCTCCCCCGCACTCATGTTCCTACCTACTCTCTGCCCTTTCATCCTCAAGACATGTTGTTTCTGGGCCAAACGAATGCATATTTGAATGCTTACCAACCGTTTTCTTCTCCAGAATACTTCTCTGTCTCTGGAGCAACTCCTATCAACCCTGCCACACACACACACTCATGCACACAATCTCCTACTGCACCATAACCCCTCTGCATAAATGCAACAGAACCCAAAATTATGGTCAGCCGCTCATGAAGTTAGTTTTGCTTGGGAAAACCAAGCTGCCAGCTTTAATATCATAATGTTACCAAATTATATGGTTCTAATTGGGAACTGTTTGATCACACTTTCTGGCAGCTGGAAAGCTAGCGTGTGACCATAGAAGGCTTTTTTTTCTCATCTCAAAAGTATGACCTCTGTTTCTGACCCAGCATAAATTAAGGAAACCACTTTACACCAAGGAGAGGCCTTTGGCACCAGTCACACCCTGCATGCAGCCAACAGCAACAGTTCACTGTGAATATCTGTGATGTAGGTCTGGAAGATGTGCAAACACAAGACAGCTGCATGTCAAGGAAAACTAAGCAGCAGTAGTTGGTTCAGCTTTAAACAGTACAATAGTATATCAAAGAGCAGAGATGAAAAACAAAATTCAATAATCAGATTTGATTTAGTAACTTTGTAACAGATTGCTGTTTTAGAGAAAACCTGTTTATTAATATCTATTAAGTGATATTTCAGTATATATTAATAGATTTTAGATAATAATTGAACTTCTTATCCATAACCTTTAACTTAAAGATTAAAAAATATCACACATTTGTTATTGTTGTACGCAGTGCTCACAGTTAAAGTAGATTTAATGCAGTCTGCTAGTACAACTCATGGGTTGGATGAGCTAGAATGACCTCAGGTGTGTGTGCGGGATGTTGTGCAATCTACTCTTGTGATAATAAAATTAAATAAAGATCACACAAGTATTTTCTTATCATTGTGAGTCATTTCATTAAACTGCTGTGCTGTTTGCCAATATATTGTATATCTATATGATTATCTTTTTGGGAATCACTGAGCTAGACCACTACGTCTTATTTCCTTTCAGGTCTATCTGATCTTTCTAGCAAACTCAGCCCAGCAATTATTTTTTAACAGGTGTTTAATAAAGTTTGACATTCTTGAGTTGCAATTGCGGTAGAAGCAATTAGCCCCCGACACTTAAAAAAGCCCCGACGTCTTTACCACAAATCAGAATTTTAATCTTAAAGGCAGCACCTTCAGCATCACATTAGCAGATGGAGTGGAGTTTTTTTTTTTCTCCTAATATACTCCTTATGGTAAAGACTACTGTAAATTAACCCCATCCACAGTCCACCTTTCTTTCATTCCTGTGTTTGTTGAAATTGGCTCAGAGCACTGGTCCAACATGAATTTAGCAACCTCATTACAACCAACCAAAACCCATTACTCTGCTCTGCCCACGGGGAATAACACCTTTTTCTTCATCAAGCAGCAAATAAGAGGTTTTACCCGCAGTTTCCATTACTTTAAACTGCACAACCTGATGCAAAATACCTCCAGACTTACTCTACTGACTAATTTTCAACACATTTTCCCCTTATGCACCTTATATTTACTCATGCAAATTAGCCTAGCAGTGAGATTTAATAGAATTTCCTGATGTGTCTTTTCACACAACTTTTTCCTGGTAACATTCGACCTTAAAAAATCTCATGCAGTC
This sequence comes from Oreochromis niloticus, assembly GCF_001858045.2. NCBI lineage: Eukaryota > Metazoa > Chordata > Actinopteri > Cichliformes > Cichlidae > Oreochromis > Oreochromis niloticus. Next base: position 27,397,370 of record NC_031977.2, read on the forward strand.
TCTGACGGTTTCCCAAGTAGCTGACCTGTTAGTTGGCTGTTTCACTATGAATTCCTCTTTTCTCTCCTTGCTTTAACCCAAACACAGTCTCTTCCTTATATGTAGCCAGCCAGATGTTTAGGCTGGACGTTCTCCACAGAGGAGGCCTCAGTGTTCTGCATGGTTGTTATTTATCTACATACTATTTTTCTCTTAAACAGTGTTTTTTTCTTCCTTTCAGCTCTCGGGGGTGGTTTACTCTAGCCCCATAGTAGGAGGTGCAGCGGGACTTTGGCAGCATACCCACAATTCACCAGTGGCTGACGGTGCTGATGAAGCTACATAAATCACTAGCTCATGGTGCTAATAGGTGGCAGTATAAAATCAAACAGAGACCACCCATGCTGCAGTGCAGGAACAGGAGCATCAAGTCATGTCTACCGTACCGTACTGCACTGTACAGCCATCCGAAACACTTAACCCCCCCCCCCTTGTTTCAGTCCAAGGGGCTCTCTTAGCAACACAGGAAAGGCGCGTCTGGCATCCACAGTGCAGTGATTCATATTTGGCACTTTCATAAAGGTTCCAAGCTGCTGGAGTTTTTTTCAGGCCTATTGTCAAATGTTTAACTCCTCAATCGTCTTTTCGGAAAAACCTATAAACTTTCCAAGACCAATCACCGATTAGGAGCCTGTGCTTTTTCCTCTTTCAGATGAAGATTTCAGTACATCACGCAGTCCCCCCCCCACAATTCTTCACAGTGAGGAGAAAGGCCTGCACACTTACCATCACCCGGATTTTTTTGTGTGTAGTATATTTCCATGTATAAATGGAGAAGGGCTTGAGCTCATTCAGCAGAGCTGCTAAGAGGGGTGTGAAGGTGGCTGTTTGCAGGGCCTCTTTCTTTGTGAAAGGGGAGATAAAACACAAGCAGCGCATGAGGGGTGGGCCCTCATTGAAAAAAGCAAAGCATATTGCTCAATCACAACGCTGGGATCCCCAGGTCAAGCACAACAAAACTTTATCTTGGCTGAAAGGCCCCCATGACCATGTATAAAGCACACCCCCTCTATTCTCACATGTTTGAACTTTTGTTGTGTTGAATGATTATCACATATGAAGGGTGTGCTTTGAGATTCAAGAGTATGCTTCATGGAGTGCAAATAGCATAACAATATACATAAATCAAGTGGATCACCCTATTCGTGTTTTTGTCCATTATAACTCTACGAGGCGCAATTATTACGTACTCAAGGCAGACTTGGCTTAGAGTCAAAGTTTAATTGGAAATATCTTGCAGGCCTGAATCAGTGAATGAAGAAAAAACAAACATATTGCTACACAGGCCAAACTTTTAAATCAGTAAAGCACAGTCCTGCATCAGTAAATCTGGAATCTGGAATATTAAACTAATATTTATTGTTCACTAACAAACATGTTGTATCTTGTGCAGATTGTTTTATTTTTATGAAGCTGCAGGCCAGATTGAGAAGGTCTGGGCATGTCCTCAGACCTCTAGCCGTATTTTTTGCCCGGTTATGCTCTTACACAAACCTTGGGCCACATTTTTCGAAGCCATTAAGTTCCATTTGACACGTCTTTTTTCTTTACTACCCATTCACTTCAGCCTCATCCTGAAATCGCTCACTCTGATGGACTTTAGCTGTTACAGGGTGTCCTTTACAGCCTATAAATAGCTTGAGGTCATCTGTCATTAAACTAGAGTGTGCCACAAAATAAATCCTGGCTGTGCTTCCCCCAGACGATAAAGTCCGAGTGTTTATGGCAACTACCTGTACTCCACTCTCACTCTCTGTCCAGGTGGGCTGATGAAGGGAAAAGAAAATAAATGATGTCAGTATTTGTAAGGTTGAAGGCTGGCTCTGTGGTTTATGTTACTGGTTAATATCCAGGTTTTGCAAATATGTGCCTTGCTTAAACGGTCAGTGCGTTCAGTTTTTTAGAGGGAATTTGCAGTTTTGGATGATTTTATGAATAATGATCTGTGATGGTTTTACTTGTGAATGAGAATTGGAAGGTTATATGTTTGATTATGTAACTAGATAACCTTTAAATGTTGCACTCGTTATGATCAAATTTAAATTACTTTTTTTTAACGGAGCATTACCAGGAAATAATGTTTTACTGTGAACTAGCTAAGGTATGGCTGTTAGGCTGACCAGTGACCACAGCTTAGCTGAAATGATAAAGGGTTTTTTAATGTAGTGGTTATTGCAGACTATGATTATTTGTTTCTATAAAATAATATAGAAACAATGCATGTTAGCACAGTCAACTTAATTCTGGAATTAAACGGCTTTTGTTTTTCATCATTTTTGTTCTCAGGATTTTCAGTGGGCAGGAAATCATAGCTTAAATCTCTGTTTGAGCCATTTTAAAACAGAGATTTTTCCACTTAGGCAGGAGTTGTTATTGCAGTATACAGTTTCCTTGACTATGTTTTTACCTCACAAACACAGCTTATACAACAAATACTGACACATATTGATGGACTGACGACCTGTCCAGGGTGCATACCTCCACTCGTATGGGATAAGTTCATGCCTTCCGGTGAGCCTGAATTGCATAAGCAAAAGAAAACCGATGGATGGATGGAAGTTCCTCATTGATGAAGAGCTCAGATCATGGTCAATAGCCGCCTTCACGGGTAATCAGCTGTTACTGGTGAATGAGAACCTGCTAACATCTGCTAACGCTGTTGGCAGTACATGCCAACCAATGAGTATAAGCTGATTACAGGACAACGCCTAGAATCTGGGGTAGCAGCATATAATCAACACTATGATTACAGTGCATAGTTTAGTCTAAAGTAGCTATACAAAAAAAATGTTGGCAGTGAAACCCTCGGACATGATTTTAAATCATGTAACATATAGTATCCATCTTCTGTGGGTTTGGTATTAGGACCTTCAGTGAACACGCCGCTAGCGCATTGGAGCAGAAAACACAGCTCAATCAGCCGATTCATTGTTTTGAAAACAAATCAGGCCGTTTGAGTTGCTAATTTGCTCGTGGTGGCGCATTTATAGTAATCATCGCCATGTCTGCTTTGGAGTAATTTTTGCCTAAATTTTTCAAAGCTGGAACTGTTTCCAGACCTATCTATGTAAACGCTTGTTTCCAAAAGTTGGCAAAATCTTGAGCAAATATTTCAGTTTAGTTAAGTAATCTTCAGGATTTCAACAAACGAATTGCTACTCATTACTTTGCCGTCAACGAGACGCCCTGCTCTAATGGAGTCTGATGTGACGTCCCACCCGAGTGACATCATCCCATGAGGAAATGTTACTTCATCCAGTACACTGAAGCGAACCTATCAGGCTGCCAATGACTTTGGGCATATTTTTTTAAATGTTGTCATGGGAGAGGTGACTGCATTTGCAAGAGCCAAACAAAAGGGCCCTTTGTCCCTCCACATACATCTGTCCGAAACCACCTCCCCTAATTACCAAGGTTAGTCTTTGGAATTGACAGCATAAATATTAAACTGTCAAATTCTGTCTGTTGGCTGCACGTTCCAGCATGAGTCACAGACTGCAGAGGCCGAAGGAAAACAACATTCTCTTTCTCTCTGCTAAGCACGGCCGGTCAGTGGAGAAGAAGAGAGCGCTTCACTTTTACCTGTTAGAGTACTCAGCTATAACATTTGTCAGTGGTTTTCAAACCACCCTACAGTATCTTCATAATCAACCTTTTTAGGTGCAACATAAACAAGCTTTAGATGTTGCAGTAGGTGGATTTTGTTACAAGTGGACATTGCCAGGGCAATGATACTTCCTCGGTCCAGCTACTGAGGAGGTGTCCCACATTCTCAAATTAATAGGTATGCTTTTGAAATGTGTTGCATCAACTATTACATTTATACAGATTAGCATATAATACGCATATAACTAAGAAATAATTACATGACTTAAAATACATTTTTTTCTGTAGTACCTATACAAAAGACTAAACACAAACTCAGTCACTTGGATTCTTGCAGGAGTTTTAGGCTTTTTCTTTCCTTCCATTTAGGGAGAAATAGACCATTAACCTTAATCATTTTCCAGTCAAAGCCTGGATATAACATCTGCGGAAATGTTCTGTCTACAAATCTATCACCAATGATCTTTTCAGATGTGAGTGATACCCTGAGACAGAAGAATACAGCTCTATTGATGGCATAAAACCTAAACAAACTATGCTGTCAAGAAAGAGAGCTGCGCAAACAGAAGATTAGAGAGGAGATGAAAGAAAGAGGAAGCCGGTTCATTCAGTTGTTGCCAGCAGTCTGTGGCTTTCTGCTACTGTATCCAGTGGAGGGTTTGAAACCTGAACTCACTGGAATCTGGAATCTTAAAAAAAGGTCCTTTTTGTCAACATTAATAAATATACAGCCATGTGTTTTGTTGATAGTGAAGCGCAGAAGTACTACTTGTTCTAATTAAGTTATTATGTTTTATTTATTTTTAGAGCTGCATAAGAACAAAACTCTAATCAGAACATTTTGTTATAAAGAAAAGAAGTGGCAGAGTAAGGAATTCCTAAGAATGAAAGCAAATCAAAAGTCTAAGTCAATAAATTCCTCTAAATTCAACAACAAAACATGTTTATCCATGCCCTCCGCAGTGGCACATAGATGTGTTTCTGATCTCATGCCCGTATCGGCAGGGCAACTTAAATGGTGTAATCGTGTTAGAGATCAATGTGTGTTACCATGTAAAGATGTGATAAAAGGTTTGTTTGTATGTAGGAAAAGGTGTTTTGTGCAAACAAATACTAGGGTTCATTTGAATCCTTTTTCTATATATACATTGCCACAAAAATGTCAAATAGCCTATTATTTCTGAATTTCTACTTCAAATCTGAGGTTCTGGCTGGACTCTCTGGGATATAAGTAGTATAGTAATATTAAATCTTCAGTTAACGTGTCCATGAAAGCCTCCTCAGGCAACAAATTTGCCAGAGTGACAAATTAATAAAATTATGGATGTCTCCTCTATGTTTTTATTTCATTTTAGTCCATTTTGCAAGGTCACAAAATCATTTCAGTTAGAATTATTTTTTATTTGATGTTCTTTTGTTTTTGCAAAAGTCTAATTTTCATTTTTATTTTAATTAACCAAAATATTAGACCCTTATGAAGAGAACATCGAAGGAACAGTTTTCCCTGCCCGGGATAGGGTTATCGGGGCCATGCCCTGGAGCCAGGCCCGGGAGGGTGCCTGAGGCGAGCGTCTGGTGGCCGGGCCTTAGTCCATGGGGCCCGGCCGGGCACAGCCCGAAGAGGAGACATGGGCCCATCCTCCCGCAGGCCCACCACCCGCAGGAGGCGGCATAGGGGTCGGGTGCATTGTGTGCCGGGCGGCGGCCAGGAGTGGAGGCCCTGGCGGACTGATCCCCGGCTGCCAAGACTGGCAATAGGGACATGGAATGTCACCTCTCTGGTGGGGAAGGAGCCTGAGTTAGTGCGTGAGGTTGAGAGGTACCGGCTAGATATAGTCAGGCTCACCTCTACGCATGGCTTGGGCTCTGGAACCAGTCTCCTGGAGAGGGGCTGGACTCTGTCTCAGTCTGGAGTTGCCCCTGGTGAGAGGCGGCGGGCTGGGGTGGGTATTGTAATATCCCCTTGGCTTGCTGCCGGTACGTTGGGGTTTTTCCCGGTGGATGAGAGGGTTTGTTCCCTGCACCTCAGGGTCGGGGAACGGGTCCTGACTGTCATCTGCGCTTATGCGCCGAGTGGCAGTTCAGAGTACCCAGCCTTCTTAGAGCCCCTGGGGGGGGGTGCTGGAAGGTGCCCCACCTGGAGACTCTGTTGTCCTGCTGGGAGACTTCAATGCTCACGTGGGTAACAACAGCGAGACCTGGAGGGGCGTGATTGGGAGGAACGGCCTCCCTGATCTGAATCCGAGCGGTGTTTTGTTATTGGACTTCTGTGCAAATCACAGTTTGGCCATAACGAACACCTTGTTCGAACATAAGAGTGTCTATAAGTGCACGTGGCACCAGGACGCTCTAGGCCGCAGGTCGATGATCGATTTTGTAATCGTATCACCAGACCTGCGACCATATGTTCTGGACACTCGGGTAAAGAGAGGGGCTGAGTTGTCAACTGATCACCACCTGGTGGTGAGTTGGATCAGGTGACGGGGGAGGACGCTGGACAGACCCGGTGCACCTAAACGCGTAGTGAGGGTGTGTTGGGAACGTCTAGCAGAGGCCCCAGTCCACGAGATCTTTAACGCACACCTCCGGCAGAGCTTCAACAGCATTCCGAGGGAGACTGGGGACATTGAGTCTGAATGGACCATGTTCAGCGTCTCCATCGCCGAAGCTGCTGCATTGAGCTGCGGCTGCAAGGTGGTTGGTGCCTGCCGTGGTGGTAATCCCCGAACCAAATGGTGGACACCAGAGGTGAAGGGAGCCACCAGGCTGAAGAAGGAGTCCTATCGGGCTTGGTTAGCCTGTGGGACTCCGGAGGCAGCCGACAGGTATCGACAGGCCAAGCAGAATGCGGCTCGGGCAGTGGCTGAAGCAAAAACTCGGGTGTGGGAGGAGTTCAGAGAGGCCATGGAAAAAGACTTTCGGACTGCCTCGAAGAGATTCTGGCAAACCGTCAGGCGTCTCAGGAGGGGAAAGCGGTGCTCTACCTGCACTGTGTATAGTGCTGGCGGAGCGCTGCTGACGTCGACTGAGAAAATTGTCAGGCGGTGGAAGGAATACTTCGAGGACCTCCTTAATCCCACTGACACGTCTTCCGAGGCGGAAGCAGAGTCTGGGGATGAGGGGAATGACCCGCCAATTTCCGGGAGCGAGGTCACTGAGGCAGTTAAACAACTCCTTGGTGGCAGAGCCCCTGGTGTTGATGAGGTCCGCCCCGGGTTCCTGAAGGCTCTGGACGTTGTAGGGCTGTCCTGGTTGACACGCCTCTACAATGTTGCGTGGAGATCAGGGGCAGTACCCCTGGACTGGCAGACCGGGGTGGTGGTCCCCATCTTTAAGAAGGGAGACCGGAGGGTGTGTTCTAACTACAGGGGGATCACACTCTTCAGCCTCCCTGGGAAAGCCTATGCCAGCGTGCTGGAAAGGAGAGTTCGTCCACTAGTCGAACCTCGGATACAGGAGGAACAATGCGGTTTTCGTCCTGGTCGCGGAACACTGGACCAGCTCTTTATCCTCTCAAGGATACTTGAGGGTGCATGGGAGTTTGCCCAACCAGTCTACATGAGTTTTGTGGACTTGGAGAAGGCATTCGACCGTGTCCCTCGGGGTGTCCTGTGGTAGGTGTTGCGGGAGTATGGGGAGTCTGGCCCATTGCTACGGGCCATTCGATCCCTATACAACCGTTGCAAGAGTTTGGTTCGCATTGCCGGCAATAAGTCGGACTCGTTCCCGGTGGGTGATTGTCTCCACCAGGGCTGCCCTTTGTCACCGGTTCTGTTCATAATTTTTATGGACAGGATTTCTAGGCGCAGCCAAGTGGCGGAGGGCCTTCACTTCGGTGGCCTCAGAATCTCATCTCTGCTTTTTGCGGATGATGTGGTTCTGTTGGCTTCATCAGGTGAAGGCCTCCAGCTCGCACTGGAACGGTTCGCAGCCGAGTGTGAAGCAGCGGGAATGAGGATCAGCACCTCCAAATCTGAGGCCATGGTTCTCAGCCGGAAAAGGGTGGAGTGCCCACTCTGGGTCGGGGATGAGTTCCTGCCCAAAGTGGAGGAGTTCAAGTATCTCGGGGTCTTGTTCGCGAGTGATGGGAGAAGGGAGCCGGAGATCGACAGACGGATTGGTGCTGCGGCTGCAGTGATGCGGACGCTGCACCGGTCCGTCGTGGTGAAGAGGGAGCTGAGTGTAAAAGCGAAGCTCTCAATTTACCGGTCGATCTACGTCCCTACCCTCACCTATGGCCACGAGCTGTGGGTAGTGACCGAAAGAACGAGATCGCGGATACAAGCGCCAGAAATGAGCTTCCTCCGAAGGGTGGCTGGGCTCTCCCTTAGAGATAGGGTGAGAAGTTCGGCCATCCGGGAGGGGCTCAGAGTTGAGCCGCTGCTCCTCCACATCGAAAGGAGCCAGTTGAGGTGGTTCGGGCATCTGACAAGGATGCCTCCTGGGTGCCTCTTGGGTGAGGTGTTCCGGGCATGTCCCACCGGGAGGAGGCCCCGGGGCAGACCCAGGACACGCTGGAGAGATTATATCTCTCGGCTGGCCTGGCAACGCCTTGGTGTTCCCCCGGATAAGCTGGAGGAGGTGGCTGGGGAGAGGGAGGTCTGGGCTTCTCTGCTTAAGTTGCTGCCCCCGCGACCCGGCCTCGGATAAAGCGGATGAAGCTGGATGGATATTTGTTCCCATCTGATTTTAGTTTACCATTAGTTAACTATAATAATCTTGCAACAGAAAGTAACAAATTTGTCATTTTTGCCAATTTGTCATAGCTAATTGGCTTATGATCACAAAGAGATTGGATATAATTGCTAATCTGGCCTCATTTGACCACAAACTGATAACAGACTGACTCACTTTTATTGCAGTTTTATCACAGTCACTTTGAAGATGGCAAGTAATTGCGAGTGACCACAGACCTGGTCCCCATCTTCAAAGCAACCATTTCAAAGATAGCGAGATTACAAGTTTACTGCATGTGGCCACAATAATTTTGGTCATGCCACCGTCTCCAACCACTGTTTTCCCTACTGTTACTGTGGCATAAGCCAAATTTCTTCTCAGTGGATGTCCTTCCCAAACTGGAAGTTTAAACAGCAGATGACCAGAACTTCCATCTTCAAGATAACAAAATTAGGAATTTCTCTCTCTTAATAAAGAGCCTAAAACAATCTGCCTGAAGCTGAATATTTAGAGTAGTCTGAAGCCTGAGCTTTTGAATCAGAAGGATTACTTGTTCATAAGGTGAGGTCACTTCAAACTCTGGCCATGTCTAATATGATGAGACAATTGATGTACAGACAGAAAATAATAAAAGCATAATTAACCAACTTAAATCTTACTGAATCACAGCCCACGCATGATACTACCAGCACTGGATCTAGGGCAGCGTCATGTCAACACATGACAGTACATGCAAGCTACAGCTACACTTGTAAGTCTATCATAAATTTTGGAGGATGTCAGAATTGTATTTTTTAGGCTCTGGTAGAAACCTTCAGCTGGCAAGAATAGGCTTGAATAGGCTTGAATAGTCACATCAGAAAATGTATTCACAGTTACTTTGATAAATAACAAATTACTGTAAGCATTTTCGTGTTTGCTTACTTTTTCTTACTATTTTACTTATTTATATGACATTATTACCAGTTCTGGTTTAATGTCTTTGCATAGCATTTTCCATCATCATTTTCTGCAGTGTTCTCAAAACAATATATGATTCACTGACTGTACCCAAACATTACACCATTATCAGATCAAATCTGAAGTAACCAGTTCAATATTATTTTGAAATGTCTTCTAAATACTTAAGTTTTTGACAAGTTTTTTTGTGTACAGTTCTACATTGTATATTGCGTTTGTGTGTATGTGTACACTTGGTCTACTCATGACATGGAGGCACTAAAGGGCACATTGTGGGATCTCCTGATAGCTCCTCCTCTTTAGCACAACAAAAGCACCCATCGTGTTGTTTGGTTAGTTTCGCTGTAACCCCCACATCCATTGCTCCATCACACAGCACCAAAACACAAATGAACAAACACTGTCACCCACAAGCGGTTGCTAAACAACCAAGGTAGGCATCCTTGGAGAAGAGCGGCACTGCCCTCAGTCTTTAGGACCCCTAGCTGCGCCGTGGGCTGGCCATGCGTTGCCTGCAGAGAAGTGTGACAGAGAGACCTGACAGTTCTGCTGCCTTGCCCAAGGACACGCTGTCACCGTGGCATAATAGGAGCGGACTGAGTGGCCCCCGGCCGTCAACAACAGCACATCCCCCGCTGGACGATTAGAAAGAACTTTTCAACAATGAGAAGGCCAACAAAAGGCCCATGTTAAATTAGGCATTTAATTCAAGACTCGGTCACAAGGGCAAAGTAATCAGAGGCAAATCAAAAGACATATTAAGGGGACAAGAACAGGCATAGTGTCAGATAAGCCCACAGAAATGACTTAGGAAGAAATCTCGAACACTATACCTGGTTGACTAAGTTCAAAACCAAGAGCTTTACAAAAGTAAAAACAAGAACGCGACATTAGTAAGACACAACACAGGCTTAAGACTCATCACATAAGAGAGTGAGGCTGGATTTTACATTTAAGGATTTCTTTTCTCGTTGATCTTAGTTACTGGGCCAAAGCCAATTGTGAAATTAAAATCCCAGCAGTACAAAATGAAACAGACAAGCTCGTGTCAGAATGTCAGGGTATAATGCTAACTTTTATATGCTGATCATTGTAGTAACATTAAAAAATGTGAAAGCCTGAGCCAGCAGGGCTCTAACGAAACTGTGAGATTGGTCTGTAGCTGTTAACCTGTTGAAACCTGTATTGTCCTAAAGTGTGTCACATTACACAGTGACAGGATGCTCGTACTGGTCTGCGTCTCACTATTTAGTCTTAGAACTGAAGGTTCAGTGCGTGCACAATAAAAGAATGATATATGACATAAGTTTAAAAACTGACATCAATAAAGTCATCTGGCATGCACCCGTTTCCTCAAATCACAGTGTTATAGCTCTCGTTTTGAAAATTCTGAATTTGCAGTTGTTGTTATTTTATGATTTAATTACAAGTGTAAAGCTTTTGAGGTTAAAGGAGAGCTGCTCTCTCAGCCCTTGTTGAGCTGGATAATTATATGGAGGGCAAACCTCGTCAGAGTCAGAGGAATCCACTCTGATTTGCAAGAGAGAACGGATTTCTTGTAAGCCTTAAATAAAATTTAATTGCAGTAAGCTGTCTAACACAAGAGACCCCCCAATCCCCCCTCTGGGAACTTTGATTACATTACAAAGAGAGAAAAAAAGGAGTATTAAGGAGCCCCGGTGGCCCCTATACTCACATAAATCACTTCATTTATATTTAAGGAGTTTTGCTCAAGTCCAAAACACGTACCACTTTCAGCTCAACACGGTGGCATGGCAGCTTACTAATTTAACATGGAAATTGATGTGATATATCAGCAAATGTTTTATAGGTCTAACAGAAATTAGAAGCTTGATTTTATGTGCCATACATGCTGAGTTTAAACACAAAAGTAAATTAAAAAGAAGATGAAACCTAATTGCCCTACTTTGGAATGCATGTTTCTGATATCCTTTGGCCTCCTGCCCTCATGTCTCACTTGTCAAGTCATGTTGTGGTATTTATAGATTTGATTATCCAGCTTTGCTCCTGCATTCTATCCTCTTTAAACCTTTAACGCCTTTGCCTACATCCTGCTTTAATGCATGAGTGTGTGTTTGTTGTGGCTTTTAATTGTCTGCAATTACTGTTCAAATTACTTTTGTTTTTTTTTTATCACTTCATAGGTACAGAAGGATGCTGTATAAATATCAGTAGTAATTTCTAATGTTTATGGCAAATTTCCTTCCAATTTCCTTTTTTGGTAACAACTGTGCAAATGATGTTTACTGTGAATCTTTATCTCAGGTCTGAGATGCTCTGTGCTTGATCTCTCACTGAACCTCAGATGCGAAATGCATTATTACCCACATTATTAGCAAAATGAAAACACGCAGCCTACTTTATATATACTGTTGTAACAACAGAAACAAGCAATGATAGAGTCAAAGTTTCCTTTCAAATCAAAACTGTAGCAACCAATTGCCCACAGAGACAGGGATGTACAGAGAGTTAGAAAGTACACTCTGATTGTCCCCGAACATGGTCAGTAAAAGTGTTAAATGAGCATTAGACAGGTGTCACTGGTCCTTAAAAAAGACAAATTTGCCCAGAGCATCTGGTATTAAAACTACACAGTATAGAGGAAAATATCTGGAAAGACAAGGAGAAACATAAAGATGAAATAGATGAAAATACTAATCTATAAGTACTGCTTTCCTTCTTTTATTTCCCTGATTTCAAATCTTTTGTCTTCTTTATATATACTTCATATGTTAGTTTGGTCAGTATTACTTTTCTGCGTTACAACTAAGAGAATGAGTGTTTTATTGCTATAACCTGTTTGTAGTTAAATAACTTCTAATATTGTGTATCTGAGCTCACTGAATAGTTGGGAGAGCTTGAAACTTTATGACTTAGAGAGTTACCACTTTGTTTTTTCCACGACCCCTGCACAAGTTGAAGCTTGCTGCATGGTTTCCAAGCCCAGAGGAGGGAAAAGAGACGCTAACTGAGCTGGAAGGCAAGGAGGGTAGGAGTGACATTCCTGCTGTGAGTCCAAAGCAAAAGTGTGTTCCTTATTTTCTAACTGGATCTTTGAGGATTCTGTCCGAGAGAACTTTGGGGGGATATCATCCAACTTTAAAGATCAAGTTCACCTTTTTCATAAATAAAAAAAAAGAAAGGATAAAGCGAGCAGCATAACATATTGGGTTTGGATGATCACCATTCAGATCCAGATATTCCTCCTTCATACTAGCCTACAGCAATCAGTCTATTATTGAAAGTAAACAGCTAAACTATGTTTTAAAAGGGTTGTATTTGATTTTTTTTTTTTACTTTTTGGGTGGTAACAACGTAGTCCTGCATGAACAGAACAACTTTAAGAACCGCCATCATTTTACCAAAACTAGTTAAAATGTGTCAAGCAGTCCCAGAAGTCTGAACATTTCCAATAAAGTCCTCTCAGCAGGCAAATTATTCAATACAGTAAAAAAAATCTAAAATTTAAACTGTGACATTTGCTCATCAAGATGAGATTATCTCAGTTGAAATTGCCCTTGAGCCTGTCAAAAGGTCTCTAGACTGCTTCTTTCTGTCTTCAGCAGCTCTGATGACTCAGCGGCTTCTCTCAACAGAAAGATCATTCTTCAGTTTCTCTATCCTGCAGGGTCACAACCTGCTCCGGACAGAAAAGAGCCTGCAGGCTGTTAGTCACTTAGTGGAAATTCCTGCATCTAACTGAAAGTTACCTCTCTCTGCAAGTCTTCCTTCATATACTCCATATCCATTTACTTATTATGTGTGGCTCTTTTGTGTGTTTTGAATTTCAAATACATTTCTGCTTTTTAAATGACGACAAAAACTCTTGCATTAGGCAACTTAACTTAACGCTACATATTCCTGGTCTTATGCAAAGAAAAGTTTCATTTTAAGAGAGATTTGGATTGGACTTTGCAGTCCTCGTGATGAGACGCGTATGTAGGTAACAGTGGAAGAAAAGATGAAACCAAGAGAAAGAGCAAACCACAGGCATCTCTGTGGAAAGCCTTAGATTTCCTCTTTCTTGATCCCCTCCACAAAAGAGAGCTTTGATGGGCTGATGTGCTGGCTTATAATGAATATCACTGACAACATCTTCACACCTCCTTCTATATAACACTGAATGACTCAGGCAATACATGCTCTCTAGTACAAAGTCAGTTCTGAAACAACTATATATACGATACAGTAAATGCATACGATATATAAATTTAGCTAACTGACTACCAATAATAGAATCTCAAAACATTAGCCACCTTTTTTTTTCCTTTTGCAAATGTGGCTAATCATAGACGGAAACCAGTGTATAAAGGGACAGAAACGAAGATTTATAGCTGGAGAATATTTAAACATGGCAGTAATACTTTGGTAACAATTACACAACCTGTTAACAATAAAGTTATTATATTGCAGCAATAGTTGGATTTAAAATGGAACTAGAGTAATAACCTAATAAAAAAGAGATAAGGTGATGATTTACATGATTTTAGGCATCCGTCAACTCAACACCTAACATCATATAACATTTCCCAGAAATCAACATTTGTTAAATTGTTATCCTGCAATATAATATATAAAGATCTGCATGGTTTGATTTTATGTTTGTCTATTTTATACCAGCCTTCCTGACGGCTTTTCTTCACAGCTATAATTGTCAATGTTGATGTTAATTAAATTCATTTTGTACTAATGTAACAGCACATTCACCTTTCACTCTCTTCCCGCACTGCTCATGAGAGGCTTCTAATGGCTTTGCTAATTTTCTGCTCATTCATGATGGAAAGACTGTTGATACACTTTTACAGGGATAACCCAACATGTCACTCACCTGTCAGGAAAGGCAGTACATTAATAGTCACCCTCCTCTTTGTTTTTTGTTCTTTTAGTTTCTAGTGTTTCTAGCTGTGTGAACTTTTGATGGTCGATTGCACAATTAGAATTTCCACCAATAACCGCCAATTTTATAACCTCTTAAAACTACTAACACAGCACCCTTAACCACTTACTAAAAAGCTACTAGCCAGTGGCCAGTGTGTGTGGTGTGGTAATTTTCACAATACCTGTCTGCTGTGAGAGTAACATAAAGCATTATTTTTGCAAATTAAGTATTCAGTTATTAAGTTAACTTGTAAAAATATCTACTAATAACTTATGTTATTACCTGGTTTCATTTATTGTCACAAAAAAATTCAATTTTTTTATTGTTCCTTGTAGGTAACTTTTTACTAAAATGTGTCCAGTCTCACTGTTGTGTCAGTGAACATGTGCAAGTCAGCTAGGGAGATGACAGAAAGGACAGCCTGAACATTGTGGAGGACTAAGCCTTATTTTTTGCGAGAGTGGTCAGTGGTGTCTGCAAAGAGCTGAAGAAACAACTGCAAACTCAGCAGTGTCACAACACTGGCACAGAGGCCATTTGAAGAGGAGAATGATGCCGGTGTTACAGCTCTGAAACAGAGCCACCATGCAAAGGTTAATTAACAGGCTTCTGAGGAGAGAGACAGAGAAAAATTATTAGACTGCAGCGTTTTATATTTTTTTGGGCCATAGGACTTTATGGTGGGTTTTAATTGTATTTATTTTGTATGGGACTCCTCTTGCATGTCAACAGTGCACATTACCATTCTTTGTCACTATATCAATTAAAGCAAAAACACACAAAAAAAAGTAGATCAGCAGGACCTCAGGCAATCGCGTCTTTTAACAAAAGCAACTTGTTCCGTGAGAGGCACAATTAAAGAGTGGGAGGCAGGAAGATTACACACAGACTTTATAGGCACCTCCAAATGACTCAAGAGCAGACTATTCACCAGCTGGTAAATTATCCACCATTGTCACGAAACATTCAAAGTCAATCATCGCCGGTAATGCACCCATCTCTTGCTTTTCCCATAAGAATAGGCCAGCTCTGTGGGGGTTGCAAAAGTGGAAGGAAGACTAAAAAAAGTTCTGACATTTTTGCATAGTGAGAAAAAAAAGGTCAGTCTTGCTGCTGTCAGAATAGATAAAGTCACAACAGTCTTAAAAACTCAGACACATCAAGCACAGTAGAATAGCGCTAAGGAATTAGGTAATAACTTCAACACATGACATCTACTACTTTCCAACACATATGATACTTCAAAGGGGGAATATGGTATTTATTGATGGGCCCATAATTCAGTTCTCTTCTAAAGTGGCTCCAGTTTCATTGGACAGGGCAGAGCGAATAGAAACCAGATGATAAGCGCTCTGGGCCTCAGCTTTCACTTTAGGCCACAAGATTGCCAGGTCAAATCTCAATAGGGGAGAGTCCCATCTTCTGAGAATCAGGGGTTAAAAATATGTAACAAACCAAATGTCCTCACCTTTTTTAGTCTGATCCACCATATCTCATTCACATGAGACTAAGCAACACAAACAATGTGTTGATTTCTAATTTGTTTTAAAGTGGGTGTCAAGTTCCACTAAAACCAGTAAAAGCGGGTATTGAAAAAGTATTGGTTTTCATACACCAGTCATGTTTTGGTCAAGTTTGGTCAAGTTTCAGTAGAAGCCTATAAACCTACATATACTAAACTCTTTATCTATTACTTTTAACTACACATTTTATTTACTTTAATCACTGGCTTGTTTTCATGGTCACTCCATGTCTGTTTAAACTTGTGCTTGGAGGCCCAGTCAGTGTAGCACCACACTTAATATATAGTTTTTCCTTGAAAATGGCATCACACACCAAGACTTTCATTTTATCTAAATACACCATCACTGCTCTGGTTAATATTGTCTGATATAAAACCTTCCTTCTTAATGAACACCATGAAATTAATAACCCAAACATGGATCTAAATCTATTTCACTTACACCACCAAAACCATCACCTCTTTTATTTTGTGTACTGTTTAGCTCTTTAATGCTAAATGAGAACGCTGATTTATTCAGTTGTGTACAGCTTAATGTTTACTTTTCAGCACCATCCCAGTAGCTACATATTTTGCTGAATACACACAGCCTCTAACGACACGACATGCAACACGTCACTTAGAGGAGGGCAACTGGCTTGTGTGAGCCATCTGTCCCATCTCACTCTGCAAACGCCAAAGGGATTTCCACAAAGCAAACACTGGTTAGCCTCGCTATTTAGTGTGGAGAGTCACCGCAGCCAACAACTTCACTTTCAGAAAATAGCTCAGTCTGCCCCTGAAACATCACCGATGTGAGTGGAGGAGTGTGTAATCCATATGATTCTGCACTGGCCCAGATACTGAAGCAGTGAATAATTCTCTGGCACAGATCCAAACTGGATGTGGTTTGACTATTTGCTGTAGATTTTCTCCCAAAGGGGGGGGATGGTGGTTTGACTATCAATTACAGTGGCTGGAGCCTTGCAATCCAAGATCCTCTGTGATTCAACCATGCCATGCCTGCATATTTAACTGATATTCAGGTTTCCTTGCAGTAATCACCCTACAGATAAAAAACAACAAAAGAAAAACAAATTCTGTTGTCATTTTACTTCCTGCTGTTACCTTTTTTTATTTCCAATCACAGCCACTGACAAAATCTAAGAACATATAATGAATGAAGCATTTAAAACAAAACCAGTTTCTCAACTACTTTAAGAGTTTCTTTTGGCCTGCAATTGGTTAAATACAGCTGTTTGTAATGTACTCTGCTTTTATACAGTGTTGTACTTTCCCACAGATAAGTTAGATGATGTAATGCGATTTGAACATACCGTATGCCCAGTGCAGTTTTAATGGAGTTTGATTGTAGAGCATTTCACAGCAAGCTAAAACATCTGCATTAAGTCCTAATTGAATTCTTCACAACTGAGAAAAAAAGGACTTTTGCAGAGACTCTGGATTTTATAGTGATCAAGAAACACAGAGTAAGAGACAGTGAAGAGACAATTTGGCTTTTGTGACAGAAATGTCCCCAGAAAAAGCCCCTGGAGTAACAAACCCAACGTTGGATCCTTGCTCTGGTTGAAAGTGAAAAATGTAAAAATACTTTTTGGAAAGTGATGGAAGAAGCATCGGACCTGACGGACTCCAAAGCAGATTCAAATAACAGCTACACACTATATTGTCTGTCACTTTGCATTGATCAGTTTTACACATGGATCCAATTATTCAAAAGCAGTGCTCTGCTGGTAAACCTGCCGTTCTGGCATTCACGTCTCTGTCACTTTAACACATAAAAAAATTGCTGCAGATCAAGCATGCCCTGTACTTTATTAACATTCGCCACTGGCAGCAGCTTGAGAATATAACTCGCCGCAACACAAACACTACTCAGGAACAGGACAAAGACCTTAAGGTGCCTTCAAGTTCCACAAATCCCAATCCTACAGAGCATGGCCTGGAACAAGTCCCATCCTTACACACTCAGAAAGCTAAAGGATCAGTGCCAGAGACCAGAGGATACCCCCAGAGGTCTCATGTCCATCCCTTGACGGGTCAAAACTGTTTTGGTGGCATGAGAGGACCTGGCTGGTTGATATAATTTATAATATTTAAGTCAAAATGGGTTTTCATTGCTGCTTAAAAAAAATGTAATTCTTCATTGTGAAACCAGGGAAATCCTGAAGCTATAGTGATGTGCAAGCAGCTTCATTTACATCACTCATTAGAGACCAGGGAGTGAGTAACCCGCAAAGAAATGTCAGTAGATGGTCTGTGAAACAGTCATTCAGGGAACATTCTTTGATTGCTCATTGGACAAATCGACATACAGCAAATAAAAGAGGGTCTTACGTGCAGACATTAATGCGCACACACACAGAGAGCTTCCCGTTAGTGTGCGGGCCTCTTATTGTGCAGCTCAGCCATCTGTCTCTCAGCAGTAGGTCCTTGTTACCTGTTGTACTCTTTCTTACCATGCTCATTCACCAATCCACGCTCAGTGCCAGCAGTCCCTTTCACCATCTCATTTAGTAAAGAGATCTCAACCAAAATTCCTCCCAGAAAGAAGGATCCAAGTGTCTTACAGTTTGACAAAGACCAGAAAAAGAAGCCTATCTGTGCTGCTTGTTCAAACTAAGTAAGTATTAGTTATTAAAGCTTCTGACCTTTTCAATTATTAAGGATTTTTTTGATCTGTATGGAACTAAATAAACAAGCAAACAAAATTTTTCAAGCTGTGTAACATTTCAAACATATGTCACCTCACTGTCAGAGCCTTTAGCAACTGGTGTGGTTGATATTGGGAGCAATGGGGTACAGATGCTTCTCCTGAGAGCATGTGAGGGGATTTGCCTTTGGCCCCCGCTCAGATGAGATGCAAAGTTTATGCTGAACTAGTCTGCAGTAGTCTTAGAAGTCAGTTGGATGTCCAGACCTGTACCATATGGAGCTAGTTAGAAGCAAGCCTTGGGCCCTTTTTGTCTCTGTACGGGACCAATCATTGCAGGCAGCGTGAGGCTTCAAAGATTATAGTCAAAGTTTATGTTTTTTGGACGCAAGAACAAAAAAGCTGGCATCTAATAATGATTCCCGAGAAGTGCAATGAAACTTGGATGGAATGTAATTAATATTAAAGTTAACTGGATTGCTGTTTACCTTATACATGCATGGTCCTTCATGCATTATTTGTACACTTTGTCAAATTCCGGCCACATCAAAACGTCAAATGGGAATGAATCAGTATGCTTTAGTTCACATTTAGAGATGCATTCCAAACAGCCAAAGAGGTTTTTTAATTAGCAACAAAAAAAACATTTTCATATAAATGTTAAAATAAATAAATACATTTATATATATATATTTTTTTTAAAGTCCCAGCAGCTGTTTGTGTGCCATTCCTTCTAATGACCTTTAGTTAACTTTGCACCTAACATCCTAATGTGGTCATTATCATTGAATAACAGGAAGTTAATTTTCCTGTTCCTAAACTACCCAACCTTTTCTGACCAATGACCTCTCAGAATAAGGGGCCAAGGCCAATTATAAGCAAGCTACTTATTGTGCTTTAGTGAGTCCAGATGTTGTTGCCCAGCTTAGTTAAAGTCACAGCAGAGAGTAAATGACCACAATGAGTCAAATCCAAACTCAAAATAACCTGAAAATAAAGACAATGTAAAAAAACAAACAAACAACAAAAACAACAAAAAAACCAAAAAACCAAAATGTGATTTAGCTACTGTTTTTAAATGAGCCTCTTACACACTATGATATGCAGTCTTCATTAAGTTACTTTAAGTCAATATTTTTAACAGTTGACTCCAGGCTTTTGACATTTCACATTTTAACTACTTACCATTTACAAGTCCATCTTAACACAAAACTCGTGCACACCATGTCAACTTAAAAACCACGGTTTCTATAGTAGAAAAAGCACAGCATTCTTAGAGGATATCCAAATTTCATAGGAATGCAGTCTCTTCCATTTGCTTATCTGTTCTTCAGCACTGTCCAAACTTACACTATTCTGGAAACAAAATAACTAAATAAATTAGTTTTGTAAAGCTATTAAACACATGTGCTTGTTTCACCATTTGAGGCAAAAGCACACCCTTGAGTACAACCAGGCTTGGAGGCACATGAGGGAGATACTAGCAGCTGGTGATGTGCGAACTGAAAATGTATAGATTATTTTTATGCACTTTCTCCATATGACCACAAGAGCAAACAATGAATGGAAATTGCTAGAGGGCTCACATGGCTTTAAAGGGGAGGTTTAAACAACTGGTTAAAAAGCTTTACCTAAAGTACAGCACTCAAGATGTGACAATATGTGAAAATATTAAATTATGCAGGTAACTAAGGAGTTACAAGGTTAACTTACTTTAGTTATTGTTATCTCATACCTAAAATTTCCAGGGAGAAACACCACTGAAGCTACCTTAGTGTTTGCATGACTTACGCATTCTCACTGTATATAATGCTGTGTCACTTCTATTGCACTATAATCTTGCTGCTGCTGGCACCTTGTTTCAGTAGATAAACACTGTGAACTGGGCTGTCGTTGGAAAGCTCATTGGAAAAGAAGGATGGATAATGCTCTTCATTTTGTTAGCATTAACGCTGCTGGCTGCATGCTGCAATAAATAATCGATAAAACACTGCTCGGTATTTCTTTTTATGACCATAAATATCATTATTGCAAAATTGGTTAGAAATCATGATGCAGTCTTACGGCTATATTGTCCACCCCTACTGTGGCTAAAAACAGAGACAGCTCATTATTAATATTGCAGTCTTGATAAGTGCACCGCTTTGCTGGCTGATGCTGTGCTAGCCTTTATTACACACGTTCAAGCTTAACAAGAAGGGAATTTTCAAAAATCAACAGCCTGTTTCGGTGGTGTCTAAACACACATCACATTTTCAAGCTTGTGTATTTTAACATTTCAGAATTGTGACACTGCTGCAGACACATTCGCACTAGAATGTAAAGTTGACATTTTAATCATCTTTTAGAGACACACTTCACAGTAAGTAACACAGTGCAGAAAGTTGTGGAATGACTCCTGCTGAGTGTCTGGCTCTTGTCAATCCACATACCAGACATGCAATCTGGATTCTGTGTTGCTGAATTTTTCTTTTTAATTTCAGTATGTACAACCTACAAAGATGCTGTGGTTTAATAAAATAAATAAATAAATAAATAAAAAAGAGCCAACTAAAATCAATCACTGTATGTATGTCATGTAAGAGGCTTGCTTCTTGCTACAGAGCTGCTTCTAGGGTTTGGGGTTTCCGAGGGTAGTCCATGAACAATTTATGTGCTTTTTTGTTTGTTTACTGTGGTTTGCCGGCCATAAAAATAAAGTCAGCTGAAGGAATCTCTCTTGCTTGCGTTCCTTCTCTCCCTGTGTTTTTCTCTCACTCAGTCACTCTCTTTCACTCTTGGCTGGCTGTCAAACCCTCCGAGCGATTTGGAACGCCACACCCACCGTTGGCCAGGACTGAAATTAATTGCTGACTAAAAAAGCGCCTAGCAACTCCATCGCCATGCAGCAAAACACATCAACAGGTTGTCACTTGTGATATCAGGCGTGTTGGCTCCTCTGAATTATAAGAGCTGACACCAGTAAATGATACACCAGCAAAAGAATTTACATGACATCATGGAGCCCAACATCTTATAGGAAAGAACATAAAGTACAATGGCTCTTACACTCATCATTTTTTCTTTTTCAATCGTTGTTCACCAGTTTGCACATAAACCTTAAGCTACATGCTCACACAGCGGTACAAACCCATATTCTAACACAAATATACCAAAGAGTTGAAAACAAGTACAAAGAGCATGTCACAGTAAAATGCTGTGTCCACAGTGATTGTGCTTTATAAATAGGCACAGGTAGAAATGGAGGCTACACACCTGACTGCTCATCACCGCTCTTGTTACCAGATTAAAATCAAGCTTTAGTACCTGCTTTACTTTACTTTGTGTAAAATGATGAAACCTTTTTGTTCACAGTGATTCTTTTGTTCTTTTCCATGATACCATTTTAGTTTGTATAAACCATTCATCACGAACAACTCCAACAACATGCCATGTCCCCTACAGTTTGCTGAGTGTACAGAAATGTTCACTGTAGGAAATTGAAAAATAGGAATACAAGCTGGGGCAGCGGAAATTAAAATAATGAAGTCAGGCATTTGGAGGCCTGCATTCAAAACCTGAAGGAGTTCGGTCTGAGACCTTTTTATTAACCTGGTCTTTGGTTAGAGGAATGCTTATGAAGTGCAGCTGGCAAACAGTCCCCAAGGCAAAACATGTTTATAATAGACCATGATAACCCTTTCCTTCTCTGTTTTGTTTTTTCTTTCTGAACACTGTGCATCACAACAAAATTCAGATCTTTGAATATAATATCTGTGATAGTTTTGATTAGTGACAATGATGGAAATGCACAATAAATACATTTAACAAAGGCAGCTCACTTAATTCAAAACTCACTACAGAGTCTACAGCTTATTCTGACTCTATAAATGCTTAACACAGTAAATTCCTTCAGTGATTTTCTGCCTCTAATTTTCACTTAAAAGACAACATGCATGTCATGACAGTTTTTCCTTATCGTTCCATCTCTTGCTGGTACCGTCTTCCACTTATGGCAAAGAATGTCTGCTGCGTTGTCAGAGTGTGCAGGTGGAGGTTGTACAAGCAAGAAGACACAGAAAAATACGCTGACTTAAAAGAGGGCTGACTTCAGACAGTCTGAAATCTCAGTCTGAAAAACTCATTGATTTCAGATAAGATTTTGCAAGTGGGTATATTTTTGCATCCACTGTTTCGACCGATCAAAACGTTAATATTAATGCCATGTTTGATTTTTAAATTGTCTTTTAGATCATAACTAAGAGTTAGCACATAATTGTTTTGCACCACCAACTGCAGACTACTGCTACATCAAACTGCAAAACAGATACATTTATGATCATCCAAGCTTCATTCCTTGTAAACAGGGAAATGTAGATAAACAGTTGTTACTATGCATTATGCTGGATGTCAGATGTATGTCTGAGCATATTCCAAAATGTCGCCAAATACAGTAGTATCTCAAGCAGCTAGTATTTGCCTTGTTTTTATACTGGACTTCCAAAACGGCAGACAGTCATCATACACCCCCTGGACACGGAAACCGAGGCCACAATTTGCACAAGCTCATGAAAAATGGACAACAGAAGGGGGAAAAAAATAGAAAAACATTGCTTGGTCTTACAAGTCTTGATTTGTGTTGTAAATGGTATGGTCAAATTTGGCATAAACAACATAAAAGCATGGATTCATCTTAACTTGTATCAACAATTCAGGCTGGTGGTGGTGGTGGTGGTGTAAGGGTGTGGGAGACATTTTCTTGGCACATTTTGGACCCTTTAGCACCAACTGGGCATTTTTAAAAGCCACAGCCTGCCTGAGAATTGTTGCCATTCACCATGTCCATCCCTTTATGACCACGGTGTAATGATACAACATGTCACAAAGCTTCAACTGGTTTCAAGTAATCTGCAGAGTCGCCAGATCTCAATCTAGTTGATGTTGGGATTGAGATTATAAACGGGAGATTTGCATCACTGATTTGCAGACAACAAATTTGCATCAACCATGTGATGCTATCATCCACTTTGATGATGAAGTATGCCATGATGAATAAAAGTACTCATGAAGGTAAAAGGGGATCTAATCCAGTAGAGTAAAGTGTACCTAGCAAAGTGGTTAGTGAATGAGTTGGACCCAACAGTATAAAGCCAGATTCAGATTCATCAAAACAGGTCTGAGACAAGGCTTGAGTCTTGCAGGATAAGGCCTAGTAATGTAAGTGTTTTCTAAATTACATACATTTGTCATTTTCACACATGCACTCAGCTTTTCTTGACATTATATGAAGGAACTGCATGTAAGAATGCAAATAATCAAAATAGTCAGACTAAATTGGTTTTAAGCTGCAAGTACAAAGTCTTAATATTTTCCAGGTTTGCTCCTGAGTAAACAAGATACAAACCATGTGAGTGGACACCATTTGCTGTGCCTCCTGCACCTTTACTTAGGCACCACCCCTCACCTAACCAAATATTGTATTTGGTTAGGTGAGAACACTTCCAAAGGCAGACTGTCCTGCACTGGTGTAGCTCTTCATCTACACAGAGAAAAGGTTTATGAAAATTCAGCTGATATGGATGCTGGAGACACTCACTTGTGTGCAATCTCATAACAAGCCAACGGTATGTCAGCCCTGGCTGATGACACTGAATGAAGTGTCATATGTGACAAACAAAATATAATCTTTAAAAAGATGGTACAAGCAAAAATGACTTGTTTAACAAAATTATAAGAATGCTTATTTCATTTCTAAATTAATCATACAGCTCTAACATATTTTAAGAGGATAATCCATGCAGGACAGTGAGGTTTGCTACTGAATACCACATAGAATGACTTTACTTGTGAATTAACTTGTCTAGCTCACGCTCACCATAATTCTTCCCCATTTGTAACACTTCCAGACATAATTTCCTGCACAGCTAATTGTCATAAAAGTACAAAGACTGAATTGATGTCAGACTTCTAGACAAGTGAACGTCTCAGCCCTCAGTTGACCCACGGCTGCTCTGTGTGTTCATTAAAATACTTTAGTAGCTGGAAGGCCTGAATGTAATTCTGATAGTTCAGGGTAGCACCCAGGGAGAGGGACTACGCTCTAGGGTATCATGGGGGAAAGATTTTATCTATGGCTCCATTCATGGGGAAATATTTCTGTCCATTTGGCAGAGGATTGCTCTCTCAGTGGGCTGAGCCAGAAGATAAGAGAGATGACTAAGGGCAGGAGACAAGCTAATGGGAGGGAGATTTC
This sequence comes from Oreochromis niloticus, assembly GCF_001858045.2. Taxonomy (NCBI): domain Eukaryota; kingdom Metazoa; phylum Chordata; class Actinopteri; order Cichliformes; family Cichlidae; genus Oreochromis; species Oreochromis niloticus. The sequence goes on from NC_031977.2 coordinate 27,421,959, forward strand.
CCATGGATGGCCAAACCACTAGCAGCTGGCCATCTGCAAAAACACTACAAAGCATGAAGACATAATGTCCCCCACAAGTTAAGGCTATCATCAGGATCAGATTCACTTTTTAATGTTTTTTTTAAATACTTCTGAAATTATTGTTTCTGTGTGACACAAAACACAATTATTTGTCACACATTTCCTGTTGTGGATTGAGCCAAAACTTCGAGACACTTTGGACAAGACCCCTTCTTTGTCTTTAGTTCTAAGAACTTGAGTCAGATTTTCCACATGCCTCAGCAGTCACCGTTTTCAATATTAACTGATTACGATAAAATAGGCATGTTTTTACTTATTTATTATGACTTCCATACCAGTGTATAAAGATGAGAAAATGCTTGCAGTATGAATATGCTCAAAAATATGCAAAAAAAGATGCAGATGATCTACCGATTTACCTTTAACAGTTAAATGCACAACTCGCAAAAGAATCACTGCTTAAATTCCATCAAAATCGTGCATAAATTACTCACATTAACAATAAAATACACTGTTCAAAACAAAACTACAATAAAATGCCTTGCCAGTGAGCAAAAATACATTTGATCAGCGTACCATGGTGTGTTACTGCAGGTGACTTTCTAACTCATGAGAGTGGACCACAAGAAAAGATACGCCCTGATTACTAGCTAATCGTAAATTTGTAATTAGCTTGTTCCCCCAAAGCGTGCTATACTTAAACATCAAAGCCCTCCAAAACATCTAAACATACAATTAGAATTAAAATACTGATTGCAGTAAGATTTAGGGTGGAAAAACTCTTGTTGGGAATCGCAGACAGACACACACGCACTCTCTCACGGACACATCCAAAGCCACTACCGGAAAGCCTGTGGTCTATGAAAGAAAAAACGTCCATAAACACGAGTGTGGGTTTGCCTTGGCTAGAACATGTTACTGTCTCCCTCTTCACTGGGTGTGTAAATCTTTTCTGCCTGGTGTGCTGTGAATCTGTGTATAGCCTTCAGCAGTGCTGTATGCCAGCATGTTTTCCCCCCCCCGACAACTTTGCGGTGCACAATCGCTTCAGTGTTTCACATTTTTGTCCAAGGCCTCTGGCCAACACAAGGATGGAATATAGAGCCATACGCCAGCCAGACTAACGGCCATGGCCATTTCCTGTGGTGCTGCACCATGCACTGGGATTGATCATCAAGGGACTCTCCACTCTGAGAATCTTTCTGTGCTACATCAGGGTTCATATTAGCAAACTGCTGCAGACCTGTGCTCAGTTTTCACTTACATCTGCTTCTTTCTCTGTGCTCTTTCACCTCTCCCCTGCCCCAACTTCCTGTCTTACTCTGGCTTGCTGAAAGGACTTGAATATTTCTGCTTCAGAGCATGAATTTTAAGTGGATTTGAAGCTGCGGTTAATCAGTGGTTTATCATTTCTGTGACCAGTGATAATTTTGTGGGAAAACTGACCACAGCAAAGTCCACTTTTAAAAACAAATATTAAGATAGGCACAGCTCTGAGTCTTTTTGTCCAAAGAAACCAGACAAAAAATGAACTCCCAGGCTGATGAAAACTTATTTCTGTGCTGGTTATATGGGGACACCAGCAGGAAAAAAAAAACAAAAAATGATTGTAAGCCATCTGGTTTTCTGAGCTGCAGTTATAAGGCTGAAGTTTTAAGAAGATTCTAATAGACTGGCCTTCCAAGAAGAATAGCAGGATAAGACTGAGAAAAACATATGTTTACATTCAAGTAAATTTTTTTAGTAGCAGTATTGATTATGACAGGAGCCAAAGAGGAAGACACATGATACAATAAAGCAGCATAAAAGTTTACGTTCTTCTACTGTAGCATTAATAGTGCTTGGATAAATAGCAACAGCAGTTGTGTTTATAGTGATTGTAAATCGAGTGATGTTCAAAATAAATGAATACAGGTGGAATGATCGTCTCATCATTCTGAAGGCATTATCCATGTGGACTGAGTTATGATGTGTTTGGGTTTTTTTTAATACAGAGACCTCATTACTTCTGGCCACACGTCATTAACATCAAAGTCAAAATTCTAAAACATGTTTGCAATTGTTGTGACTCACATTCATTTTCTGACATTTTAATTCATGGTATGGCCCCATAAGATAAGGTGTAGGATCCAATAAAGCATACGTATTTGCACTGAATGGAGAGCGTGTTAATGGGTCATTGTTCCTAGCCAACACTTGACTCTGTAGAGTGCAACTTGGGGAAGGATATTTCTAAAATTGTTAATGTGAGGCAAAGGGCCATTACTTGCAGAGGACACCGGTGGGCTGACACCACTTCATCCACACTATTTTCAACCAGGGCTGTGCAGAATGTATTGCACTAATCAGTAATATGTAAAACCTATATACTATACTAAATAGTAATTATTTGCTAAAGCAGTAAATATGACTGAAATCATGATGCTCACTTCACCATTCTTCACAATTTTGTTACTTGTGCATATTGCTTTTTTAATCCAAACATGCATTTTTTTTAACAGGAATTTGCATTGACAAATAAGCAGGATATTATTGTACTTTTTTCAGCTTCATGCTTCCATCGTGTCTCTTCTAAAGATCTTCTAAAACTTGTTGTGATAGTATCGCAAGGCATGGGTCAACCAACCCATGAGAAGACTCACACCCACTTCCAATCTGATCGATTCAGCTGGAACACTTGACCCATATTAGCCTTTAGAGAAATCCGCATCATCAATATTTACATATTTTTCTTTTTACTGCCAGGAATTAATTTGATTACTATAGATGCAACTTGGAAGAATTTGAATGAAAGAAAAATCTAAAATTTCCAAAGGCTGTGTGTCACAACTGTACTGCACCCTAAGCTGAAATAACATGACAATAAATGCTGGATTTTATGTGCATGAGAGAGGAAAACAGAGCATTCATCCACACATCTTCTAATGAACAAAATGAGTAAGTGTTGAAATGCTGTGTTACAAAAGACGCCTAAAAGCACCTGGTTGCAAAATGTCTGCACACTTTCTTGCACAAACAAACCTTCAGGGTCACCTGCAGCAAAACGTGTTCTCTCTTTATGAGCCAGCTTTGGATAATTGCATATCTTTTACAGTACAGTTTCCATTTAAAAGTGCTTCACAAACAAAGAGATTTACTGGGATCTGGAGGGTGCTGCTACCATTAAAGGTGCATGAAGAGAGTAGTTTATTTTGGCTAGTGCGTAGCAGAGCACAGTAAAGCAGGGATTTGAAAGGAGATCAGAAGGTTTTCCCATCGTGGTCACTTTGTTTGATTGGACTTAATTCCTCTGAGTGCCACTAACATGTTTTCCTTTGTTGATAAACCGAGTGACAAAAAGCACACAAAAGCTGCTCATTAGTTGATAGTTACTGCTGATTGAAGGCATTGAAATCATTTTAATCCATGTCATGCTGCATGTACTAACCTGAGGCATCACCAAATAGAAGTTATCGCTAGTTTTTGAATGGCTGTGAAACCCAAACACAAGACAATTACATCAAGAATAAAAGGATAAACACAGCAACTAAAGGTCTTTTTTAAGAGGGGCTAAGATTACACAAGCAGAGGGTTAGAATGGTAAATGTGGCTCTGTGCCCTTTGCTCTTCTTCTTGAGGTTTTGTTTGTTTAACAGTGTTAGATCCTGGAAGCTCTTGAGGTGCTAAAGAGGGAGGGCAAGCTGAGTGTCAAGGATGATGTTGTGTTTCCAGAAAAGAAAAAAAAGCAGCATTTGTGCTGTAGGTTTGTAGAGGAAGTTGAAGCCGTTTCTTAATTTAACTTAGTGCTGGAAAAACTGACTTCAAAGATTCACTAGTTCTATCTTCCCTGACATGAGGATGTGTTGCTTTTCTTCAACAAATCTCACCGGAATGTGACAAAATGTGTACATTTCTTTCTGATATATGCCAAACGATTCTCTGAAGAAGACATAAGCATAAGAGATTGAACCATTTATGCAAGAAACCATGTGATCCTTTAATGGTGACAGTCTTCACTCTAACTTGAAACACAGCTGAGGCTCATGGCAGTTTCATTGATTTTGCCACAAACTAAAACATTCTGACCTAAAAACTGAGCTAAATGAAACAGAAAATAACGTTCACATTTATCTGAGATGCCCATTAATGTGGTGACAAAAATCAATTCACCAAACACTGAAACTGCTAATGCCAAACTAAAACTAAAAATTTTACACACTTGGTAAGAATATTTACACTTACTGGGCACTTCATTAGTTATACCTGTTTGAGTAATAGATAAGATAATCCATAAACCAATCACACTGCAGCATGCCAGTGCATGTAGGTAAAACAACCTGCTGAAGTTCAAACTGAGCATCAGAATAGGAAAGAAAGGTAATTTAAGCAACTCTGAATGTCACATGGTTGTTATTGCCAGATGGGATTTCAGAAAGTGCTGATCTGCTGGGATTTTCCCACAAAATCATTTCTAGAGTTTACAGAGGATGGAAAAAGAAAGAGAGGAAATATCCAGTGAGGAGCAGTTCAGAAAATGCCTTGCTGATGTCAAGGGTCGGAGGATAATGACCAGACTGCTTCGAGCTGATAAGAAGGCAACAGTACTTGTTATGCAGAAGAGCATCACTGAATGCACAGCACACTAAACCTTGAAGTAGATGAGCCACAGCAGCAGAAAGCCACACTGGATGCCGTTCCTGTCAGCTAAAGACAAGAACGGTGTTTTCTTGACACACTTTTGGTCCCCTAGTTCTAACTGAGTAAGGTTTAAATGGCACAGCCTCCATGAGTATTGTTACTGACAATGTCCATCCCTTCATGACCATAGTGTCCCATCTTCTCATGGCTGCTTCTGGCAGGATAACACATCATATCACAAAACTCAAATAATCTCAAAATGACTTCTTGAACACAACAGTGAGTTCATTCATGCAACAATGTGATTCATACAACAACCATGAGGGCTGTTTGCAGCGCCTTGCTGAATCTATATCACAAAACATTAAGGAATTGAGGTTTACCAGATAAAGAATACCATGAGTGTGTATATGCAGTAAAGTAACATATTCTTTTCATTTTCTGAGTCACGTTAAAATAATCAGACACCTCGTCAGTTGAAAATAAAACACAGGAAAAAAATCCAGCAAATTCTGGTCCCATGTTTAGCATCTGGTTCTCAATCATTTAAATTATTAACTCGTTTAAACTAAGTGAGCTAACTTTTGTAGCTCCAGTTTATAAATCATCTATGTCTGATTGAAACTACAAAGGCACATGACAACATATTGAGAAGATCAAGATAACTTTGTATAACTTCTAAATTTCAACACAGCAAAAGGCAACCAAAAAAAAAAAAAATCTAGAACTGAGCAATCTGCACTGTGAAGCACAAACATCATTAAAAATTAGCTTTTAATTAGCTTAGCTTTTAGGTGGTTTCAGGAAAGCTTTGATGACAAATCATGCATATGAGCTTGATCAGCAAACAATTGGAAAATCAGCAATGGTACAATTATTTCTGAGATGTTGTTCATCTGTAATGCTTCACTTGTCACATAATGCAAACTGTGCCATGTCAGACAAAAGATAAATTGGGAAGGATTTTTCTATGGCCAAATTATGGCTTCAACTTCAGCTCTCAGCAAACGTAGCATGTCAGCACCTTACAACCAACAGAGCGAAGAATCATGCAGAACAGCTGATAGCAGCCAGCTGGCATATTCACACATAATCAGAATAAGTTAGAATTTTAAGATGCCCTCATAGGAGCATCTCAGATCTATTAAGTGAAGACACACTAAATTAGAGAGAATTACTGTCATCATTAGGTTTAGATTAGCATCCTGTTAAATAAACTGGATCCAGTCATGATGGTGGCTTCCAAGATACACGAGCACCTGCACTTTAATCCTCGACAGGCATTTAACTAATTTTCACACTGATTCTCAAAAATAATGGATTGTATTATATATTTTATATTTTATAAGATTAATAAATATTATATATTTTAACACAGGTCCAAAAATGAAAAGATTTTTACTTAATTTAATGAAATGCAAAAAAAAGTTGCAAGTTCCCAAATTATAGAATCTAAAGTTTTCATTTCCTATTAATTTTCTGTTGACCAAAGTGTGAGTTATTGGGCAAACTGCTGCAGCCTTGGTGTTTAAAAATGACCAAGAAAAGGAAAGTTGTGACATTACAGAGCTACAAAAATGGAAAAGAAATAGAAAAAAGCAGAGACAGAAATGGAAATTCAATTTGCAGAGCTTTTATGAGGCAAGCTATCTAGCCAGTTCAACTTGAAAATCGCTCAACTAAAACACACATGGCATCAATGAAAATGGGCTTTATTTCAGGAAAATTGCCCCTTATATTTTAAGACAGACTTTTCTGCAAAAGCATTATTACTGAACGCACCAGTGAGTGTATTTTTACAATATCATTAACTTACAGTATGTTTTTTTCCCCCCTCAGGCTGAACAAATGTTTTGGCTAAGCTCAGCCAGTGAGTATACACAGGTATCTCATTAGGATCTTTTCTTTGGCTGGTTAACCACCACCAAACATACACAGCTTGGCTCCATGCCTGCTAAAGAGGTACTAATGTTAAGATTAAACATTGTGGTTTACCCCTAAAATGAGGACAGAGCACGTGCGTGTACTCATGTGCACACACACACACACCAAAAAACACACACTTCAAACAGCTCTGCTACTCAACCTGCCCTATAATGCTCTGCAATTAGCTTGTGTTTTGTTTGATGATGATCGCGTCTGCCCCGAGGCTGTTTGAGATACATGATGAAAATGTCCAACTAACCTCATCCTACAATTCAATCATCCAGCTGCAGCCCTCACTGTGACATGCCACATGTCTTATTAGCTGGCACAAAAAAAGTTGCATTTCATCACCATTTTATTACAGTCTACCGCAACACAAACAAGTTACAGGTTCCCAGGTTGTATAAAAGATCATCAGCTCTCCGTACTTCTTCTGATAGCCAAACCACAAACAAATGAATCAAAGGATGTTTCTCTACAGTGTTACACACTACTGTTAATTAAATTACATATTACATTAGCATTAATTAGAGTTAATAATATTAAATAGAATTTGGAAGTGAAGGTTTTCTGTTAATAATGAATTATCTTTTTTCTTTTTGTTTGATTTCACTGATTTATGGTGAAAAGAAATAGCAGTCCCAGCCTTCCAGGGAGTGAATGAAGCACAGTCTTCTATTCTCCTAAAGCCTGAGACACAATTGCAAAGTACATTACTCTTTTTTAAAGTTAACTTCTATGTTTTTGTTTATTTTATTTCCACATTTAGGTATTCTATTACAGATTTTTGTACTTGGTCTTCAGGGCTATTTTTGGGAATCTGACCCATATGGAAAAGATATATATAAATCTTATAAAGTTTGTACCTGTCTTGTGTGAAACTTGTATGAAAAGCATACAAGAGTGAAAACAGATATAAGATCCCTTAAAAAATTATATAAATGAAACTTGTATGTTTTGGATACTTACTAAAACAAAATATGAAAGTAATGAGAAAGTGGCCACTTTCATGAGTAAATCATATAAGCCTTATATGATTCACTATATGAAGTAGGCCACATCTTATGCAAGTCTTTTATTTTTGCAAATTTTTTAAATTTTTTTTCCATATGGGGAACCTCTGATTTAAAAAACGGGATGTTACATATTTATAAGTTTATTTATAATGAATTGTAAATAAATATGTGTTGGACTTTGTTGCCATCTTTATCAATGATTGTTGCTCATTTCATTGTGAGTATGAGATGCTACAAAATTAAATATGTAAAATTTCAAATGAAGTTGTCAGAAGTTTTGCTCCAGTGTAACAGAGCCACCTGTCTGAGAGGCCCACTGAGAGGCTGAAGGCCAAATCTCCAGCAGCTTGTCAGATTCTATGATTAACATTCCTGGCCGGGACTCATTTAACAGCTCTGTCAACAGGTGGACACAGAGAAAGAGGCAGAACACAGACAGAATAATTGGAGGGAATTCTGACTCTGTCCTTCATCACCGCTAATAATGAGACAGGTGAAAGAAGGAGCTCAACCTGTGAGTTTTCCTGCCTCTCCACCCCCTCCTCTCTGCACACAGAGAACACAATAATTTCCAAGTGAGCGTCCCCATATGGAAAACAAATAGAAAAAAAGTGTAACTTTCATCTACAAGTCTAAGATAATAATCATTTTCATAGATTGTCTTTCATGCTTAATGTTTATTATTATGTTGCATGAAAAAAACAAAATGTTAAATTGGGTTACTTTCTTTGTTAAATATCCTGTGTGACATACAAACATGTACATTTACTGTATATTTTTTTTGTATTTCTTTTCCATAAAATAAAGTGTGTAGGTGTCAGAAAAGGAGACAAAGGTCTAACTGGTGGGATCAATTTGGAGCCGTTTCCTTGGCAAGGGGATTTTTTGCTTTTTGTTCAAATTTTTATAAAAGGGAGGGTTTTTTTCTTTCCAAGGACCCGGGGTTACAAAATCCTGTGAAAGCAACAGCTGTTGTTTCCTTTTCTCCAAACAAAGGCCAAGTACCCAGTGGAAGCTGATACGCCATTCAGGGGCAGTTGTAAACTGAAACGGGCACAGAGAAATGAGTCAGTTCTTCTCAAAGCCATGATAATTTGCTGCTTCGGGCAAAGACGGTTCAGTGTGAAGAGGATATGAAACGGCACCCTTTTTCGTTTCAAGCATTAATCGGGGGGGAACAAAAAAAGTTAAGAAACTTGCGTGCAGAATCAGACAGAATGCTTAATTTATTCAGCTAGGCTGCCAACAAGGAGGCACCAAACAAATGAGCGAAGAAAAGCACAGAAAGTGAGGCGCACAAATGAGAATTTCCCAAATTGTGTTGTGGTCGTACTTCACAGCTAATAATTTGGGGGGTGAGGGGTCGGGGGAGGGGTTGTATGTCTCCAAACCAAAAGGGTGCCATTTTCATTTTGCAAATAAACAAACTTTCTTTTTTTTTTTCAGAGGTTGGCATTGCAAATCTGGAACTGATTGTCTGGTTCATAAATTCCACTGTAACCCTTGTCATAAAGCATTGAGAAAGATATTTTACTGCTGCAGCAACACTGCCTTGACTTTATCCTGATTGTTCAAGACAAACTGTGAAAAAATAGCTTTACAGCATAAATGATGCAATCTCTCAGACTTCTGCCTGAGGTGCAGCCGTAGGTCAGACACTAATCTAAATATTTATATTCTTCTCTCTACAAATCCAGTTTGGGGGAGGGGGTTGTTTGACTGTCTCAGTAAATAATTATGTGGCTCAAAGTCAAACAGAAGTCCATAATTCTCTACTGTGTTGCCATGTCGGACCACGCCAGCTAAATTAATTTTTGAACCCGACCACAAGCTTGACACAAGTGTTGTAATAGTTGTTTTTAGTAGAGGAGTCCACGGGCTTTCAGAACAATAGACAAATGTGGCGGGTATTTGAAGCTGCACTGTGGAATTGAAGGGAAACAATATCTATTCCTACTTGAGAGAGAGAGGGAAGAAATATTTGTGCTTCTCTGGAGCGCTTCGGGGACGTCTTATCACCTGTTTCAAACAACTTGGGCATTCTCAAAAACACGAGTGCCTAGGATAGATGCCACTGACTTAATTCAGCTGACAGTCGCTTGATAATGTACTGGGTTATCTGATTATCTTATAGAAGCGTATATGTCTATATTGCTTTCCTATTTCCATATATTTTCTGGAAATATTATGACATTTTGAGAAATGACTAGCATTCTTGCCTGGATTTAGACAGGGATATTTTTTTCCACTGTCATGCAGATACTGCATCGTGTTTTCTCATAGCACATCATATTGACACTGACTCCTAAAAATGCTGCCATTATGTAATTCTGTCATATTTTGATCACATTGTAAGTAAAGAAGTGAAATTCTATTTATGGAGCACTTTTCACAGACATGTAGTCACAAAGCACTGTACAATCAACATGATAAAGACTATATTGATATACTTCAGTCATAACTAATATACAGAGTTGAGTATGGATTTATGCAGGCCTGAAGAAGAAAGAGAAAGTACATAAACTGTGCAGTGAATTCTCATGTAAAGCAGACGGATGATTTTTTAAATTTAAAAAAAAAAAGCCACAGTCACTGTCAATAAAAAGCAAATGCAAAATAAATAAAGTTGAGTGCTTGCTGGACCATAATCAAATGCATCAGGGGAAGCTGCTGCAGAGGAAGTACGTTGGAAGGCTGGACCCTGGGCACTGGGATTACCATCATCATTTCAGTCAAAGTTTCTACAGTTGAAAGACATTTGTTTCCTTCGAACAAATTACCAGATGTCAACAAAGTGTTGGACTCCTCAGTGGTGCGAGCATTCACATTAACAAGAGGAAACCCTGCAATAAGCCTGTGGTGGTCATAAACATGCTTCTAGAGCTCGATGGAGGATTCCACGCTGTATGTTTAATGTTATGTTTTTGAAAAGATAGACCACCGACGCTGACAGCACTGTGCTTTACGGTATAGAATGTAAATTATTTGTTACTGTAGACCCACCATGAAGTCAGCTGGTGTTCAACAAGACTGTATCCTCTCACCTACATCGTTCAACATCTTCCTGGAAAGGATAATAGCAGAAACCCTGGAAGATCACACAGCACTATTAGCAAGGGGAGGGTAAATCACCAACTTGTGGTCTCCTGATGATGTTGCTAGAATGGCCAAAATTGAACAAGAGTGGGAACTGATGTCAGACTCAACCTCAAACATCTGTAAAGTTTGGGATGAAAATAAGGAAAGGGAAAACCGAACTGACGACAAACACCAAGTAGGATAGTGAACATCTAGTTCCAACTTAGAAATTGTATCCTGTGAACCACTTTAAATACTTATTCTCTGTCAGAAATTCTGTCAGAAATCTTAATTTGTCTTTGACAAAAATGGTAAAAATGGTAAATGGCCTGTATTTGTATAGCGCTTTACTTAGTCCCTAATGACCCCAAAGCGCTTTACACTACATTCAGTCATCCACCCATTCACACACTGGTGATGGCAAGCTACATTGTAGCCACAGCCGCCCTGGGGCGCACTGACAGAGGTGAGGCTGCCGGACACTGGCGCCACCGGGCCGTCTGACCACCACCAGTAGGCAATGGGTGAGGTGTCTTGCCCAAGGACACAACGACCGAGACTGTCGGAGCCAGGGCTCGAACCGGCAACCTTCTGATTACAAAAGACTAATTAGTGCAAGATTACAAAACTGCACAAACAACACGATCCTGGGCATATCATACACGGATCACATCATGATGATAATAATACTGAGGAGTTGCCATGGGAGACCTTTGCAGAGACTTTTTTTGCAAGTCAAAATCCATTATTGACACATACTAAAATCCAACTCTTTCTCACTCCCAGGTTTTCACATACTGGCACAATTAATTATGTCTGAAATCCTCCTAAAGTTTGTTCAGTTTTATGATAGCAGCTACTTTAGCTGTTAATGAGAGGAGGAGCACATGGCTGGTGCTGTGCGAAATTGTTTTTGCAAATTAACATTAAATCTGAGAACATTTTTTAGTCTCAATTAGTGTCTGGGAAGCCCCTTTTTTTCACAACCCTACTAGATTTAGCAGTATATTTATGGACAAACATGAAAGCATGTTATACATTTAATTTCAAAAGCAGCTTTAAAATGAACATTTTTCTGCTGCTAGAGTGGAGCCACAAGCTACTTTTATTTTTGTTTTAAACGTGTGACATGTGTGTTCAGGTAATTTGTTTTTTAAGTAGAGGGTTGGAGGGCTACAGCGGATTTTGCCCTCTCAGAGGTTTAACGGAGTGTCTACCTTGAGTGCCGCCAGCTCTGAACTGTTTCCTGCTGTTTGTTTAATCCACACCAGGGGCCTCAGTCCTGAAATAACATTATCATCTCATTACATATAAAAATAACACATTTAAAAAAAAAAACCAGTAGTTAGCGGTTTCATGATTTTTGGCATTATGGGAAGGCCAAGGAATCAAAGACTTATTTTACCTGTTAAATTGGGGCTTTTTTCATGTGTAGTGCTTTGTATTAGAAGATATAGTTAGTTTAACGTTGTTTCACATTTTGAGAAATGCGCTTATATTCCACACTGAATGAACACACAGACGCAGCTCAGGTTACCACAGTGTTTAAAAAAAATGTGGAAAAAAGGGAAACGGCTTCCTCACGAATAACAAAATCATCCTGGAAGTAACAATTCACAATTCATGTGAAATGTAAAAACTAATTGTGGTTTCACACAAAACAAGACCCTTTCTTGTTTTATGTAATGCTTCTGTCTCACTAACTAAAACTCACACTTCCATGCCTTTTCACTTTCCGTCTCAATCTGGCTTTCCCAGCAATACCCTCCCCCAAAGCATGCGTACACATACCCACACACACAAATGCACACGTGCACACGCACACACACGCCTTTGTTTCTTGCTTTACTCTCTATTGGATGCCCCGCCTCCTCCTGCCGTTTCTGCTGTGTCCTTAACATGACATATGAGCAGCTCAGGAAAAGACTCAGTCAGCTTTCTGTCTTCACTAGGGAGCTGCTAATCTGGATTTCCATGTGATGAGAAAAAGCCTTAAAATGAGCCAAGAAAAGAACCGTGGTAGAACAGTTCTAGCTTTTTGTTATGCTACTTTTACCTACATGACCAGTTTCCATTTAAAGTTCATAACCATAAGCATTTATGCAATCACCATATGTTTCTGCATATTTGCTTAGACTGCCTTGTTAACTCGGAGTGCATTGTCACAATGTTTAGCAACCATTAGGCTTGTTGCAAATGAGGATTATCTTGTCTGTAACCCTTCATGCTTTAGCATTGCTTTGTTGTGAGTGCTTCTATTATGTTGAAGCAGGTTAACAAGCTTCATGAGTGCACTACCCTAAACACACGGAGAACAACTCAAATATATGCCAAAACAATGAAGACACATCTGAAAACCTTCCTGTTACATCATGAAGTGAAGAACAAAGAGTGCTCTATAAATGACCCTGAATGACCAGTCGTGCCCTCAGTTGGTTTGGTAAAGCAGACCATTGTGTTTACAGCATTTGCACATCATTATGTGTTTAACTCATGTGAACCCAGTTTATTGCAGACTCATCGTCTTTTCTCTCTTTTTATACCTTCAGGACACAATTTGAGTTCGAACTACGGGAAGAGATATCAATGCCGTATGACTCATTTTCTAAAATGAGATGATAGTGTTGTGGACATTAATAAGAAGTTTAAGAACAAAACAAAAAAAAAAACCAAATCCTCGTTTGTTTACTTTGTACATTTCCCTTTAATCGAATAATTGTTTCCTGTTCCAAGTTATACACGGCACTTCTTTTGCTCCCACTTGTTGGACTTCAAACAGAGACGTCCTCTGCTCTGAACCTCTTTGAGCTGGGGTGAAGTGCAGCCTGCTGAAGGCTTTTGGGTGTGTTTGCTCTTGGGATTTCACTTGAAGATGTTTACAAATGCCTCTGCAGGAAGCACAACAGGAAGAAAAGAGATCAAACCCTGTGTTTTCAGTGACACACTGAGCTTATATGGATCATTTCACTAATCTGTTGGATAAATAAGAATTTATTTTCACTGAGAATTGTTTGTATGCAGACAAAATAAATATATCAAGAAGCTAAAATGCATCGTGATACTTCTGAGATATTGGATGTTATATAAAAGAAACACATTTTTAAGCTTATATACTATCACTACCTTTCATGGCTCCCTCTCTCCCATGCCTGGTTTTGCATTAATTACTCTGAAGCCTCCTGTTTGTATTCTAGTTAACAAAGCCACATCAACTCACTCTGAACAATATATTTATGACCTACAGTCTGTACCGAGGTTGTTCTGCATGCGCCCGCACCGCCGCCTTCACCCCTCTGTGAAAAGAGGGGGAGTATAAAAGAGGAAATGAATGTGTGAGGGATGAATACGTGGCCCTGGGGGTCAGCTTAATGGAGTGAGACCCCAGCCCCTATTGACTTCCACTGCCAAACTATTAACTCCTCACAACTCCCAAGCAACAGCCTCATTATTCATTTCAGTGTGAAAGCAGATTTCCTGTTTATATATTCTGTGATGTATATTTGTGTTTTGTTAGCAGAGGCATCATTTTGCAGAGTAGCACCAATATTAATATATTGGCTTTGAAAGCATAAAAACTGGTATAAAAATCCGTTTTAAAATGGCACATCACTGTGGGTTTGAACAACTATGGTCACACAAACTGTCCCACTCAAGTCAAATTAACTATCACTGAAAACAACTGCTTCACAGTCAAGATGATGATGTTTCTCACTAAAATTGATTATGTCTGATATAGTGAATTTTCTTAGTGCGGGATTAAATAAAGTCCATCTCTGTCTATTTTAATTGCATTAAAAAAAAAAAACACTTCCAAATTCTACTGTCACTGATGGGTGTCTTAGGGGTGTAACTGATACTTAATGTATTATTAAAATTTCTTGGTTAATTGCTTGGCCTATATCTTTCAAACAAAGACTGGTTTCCAATGGAAGCTTTGTTAATGTGGTAAGATTACACATTGCTAAGCTCTCCACACTTGTTATTTTCTTGTCAGTCAGACTCTGACATTACATTACCTTCGCTGATACTCAACATCACAGCAGCAAACATGTCTCAGCTGAAAAACATGTGTGCCTCCAAAGCACTGAAGTGCTCTCAGCAGGACATTTTCTTCGTGTTTTCAGCTGGCGAAAAACACTTTGGTGGCCAGAGTCCCCTAACATCCTGGTAGAACATAAGATTTAATATAGCACTACATCTTCTAGAAAAAAAAAACAGTAAAGCTCCAGTCAGAACTCCACTCTCCTTCAGACATCCACTAGATTGGATATGACTATGTAGATGGGACTTTGAAAAGGAACTGTGTCAAAAGACCTTTTCAGTGACGGTTTCATCAGTCTCTTAAATGTCTGTCAGTCAGACAAACTTCACATCATTTTTTACACTAACATTCCTCACAGCCTCATTCAGACATACCCACAACACCATGCACAAAAAGCTTGTTGCAATAAGGAAAAAAATGAATACACTTCTACTACAAGTGCGGATACATAGGAAGCAGAGATTTCTCTGCAGGAAAACAACTTCAGACACTGTTGCATTCCTAAATCTTCACATGTCATGCCTCCTAAGATGTTGCAAGAGATAAGAATCCCACCAATTTATGTGTGTGTGTGCGCGCGTGTGTGTGCCGTGTGTGTGTGAGAGAGAGTATATGGGGTGTTATCAATAACAAGTGAGAAGGGTATGTTTCTTTAAGACAAGCCCATAAATGGTGGCCCGGTCACCACCTCCTTCATTCTGAAGGGGCTAGCTGCAGTTTGAGTTTTCCTTGGCGGGTCAAGCCTGCCATTGAAGTCTGAATGGGCTGCCATGGCAGATTACACTGCACAGCTGTCCCCCTACCGTGGAAATTAAGTTATGCCCCGTGTCAGCAAGTTTTGTATTTTCCACTCTAGTCCCCGCCCCTCCCCCCTTTCCTCTCCCTGTCTCCGCTTCTTCCGTAAATTGTGGGGGCCCCTAAAAAGTGCATAGCTTGAGGGTGCGTTTGGAGGAGTGGATAATCATGCAAGGAAAAAAATATGAACAACCTCTCTATTTAACAAGGAAACTGAAGATTATGAATTCCTCCAGCATACTTCCACTAAGAGACACACTGTTGGTTGCAAATGAAAATATCTGCATACACACCCCACCTACACGTGTGTAAACAAAAAGACAAGCAGGCAAACAGAGCCAGCGCTGACTCGTTGTCTCAGTGCTTCTTGGACTGTGTCCTGCTGCACTTGTGGCCTCTGCCTTGTGTTTTGTTTATTTGTGGGTCAAGTTGTTTGTGTTGTGGTCAAAGTGAAAGGCAAACACTTCAGCTCCTCCAGTGATGTGTGAACATGCAAGGAACGTCCCCCTAGCCTGCAGAGCAGCTGGACCCGCTAGCTGAAGAAAGCTGAAGGGCCACTGGAGCCATACAAACAGACAGTAGTAAACTGTTAAATGTGTCAACTAGAGAGCTATTACTGAGTAATTAACTCCACAAATCACACTATATTTGAGGACAGTTGATGATCATTTGTGTCCAGAATTGTTCAGATAACAAAAGAGTGCCCCCCCCCCCCCCCCCCCCCCAAAAAAAACAACATTGCTTGAAGCTGCTTTCCAGGAGCAGTTAAACACAGAAGCCTTTCCAGATAGGCAGAAAAGAAAATCAGATTTAGTTTTATTAACAACTCTATAAGGCTAGGCTACAATGCACTTGAATGTGTTCCAATACACTGTATATAAAAGGTAGATGTAACCATCTTAACATCACCCACTGCACTCTGACTTTATCTTCATGGATACCAGTAGCTTGTGTATTTGATAACCCAAAGGAACCATATTTGGATGCGAGAAGGGCTAAGTTATCAGATAATGCGGGTAACCTAGATTACTAAGGCACATCCACAAAGCATACAGATGCACTGCACAGACAACCAATCATGTTAAGTCTAAGATGATTCCTCCAATAGGCCACAAGCTCAGTAAAGTGGTGAAGTTCATTGACTTGAGTTAGCTGAGGTGCACCTATCGGCTTCGGCCACTTGAGTCAGCACCAACTTGTCACCCAAAGTGGCGAACCCCCCAAATATTTGGGAGATTTGAAGCCAGCCTCAAGTGGCTATTCAGGCAACTACAGGTTTGGACAGTCCGGCATGGACTTAAATTTTATCTTCCCAAGGGTTTTCGATTGCATACGTCCTATAACCGTGCATGGACTTTTCTTCTGAGATACTTGATATTACTTTTAGAGCTTTTTCATTTGCAAATAAACGTTGAAATGACAGCTGCTGATTTCTTGTGAGGACTTTCTGACTATACGTGTGGCAAGAGACTACTTTTCGAATATTTTATTTCATTTTGTCAGTGTCCAAACACTAATGTTTACTCACATTATGTCTAGACTTAGTAGTAATACCATATCCAAAGCAGTTTTTTTTTTTACAAAGTAACAACAACATTGGTATACTCACTCTATACTACTTTACGACTTTACTTTGACAGTGACTCATTTTCTCTACAAAAACCATGAACATTTCATTGTTTCATTGTAATCAAATGTTTATTCCAAGACATTTTAGGATCCTTCCAAAATCTTATCAGTCCTGTTGAATACATAGGTTTTGGGGTTTTTTATTCATTGCATACTCAGTGGATGTGAGTTGTGTTCAAAGCACTTCAAGCCTTAAAAACACATTGAAACCATCCAGTGGCTTTCTTTTCTTTTGCAGCTAAACCACTAAGGGTGTTTTTTTCTTTTGCATCATCTTTTAGATTTTTCCGACACTACACCAGCCTTATACCTACTGCAGTACAACTAACAAAACCAGTGTGAAACACTTTGTGACCTTCTTTTAGAGACCCTCAACAGCAACATATTAAACAGTGAATATATCAAATGGCTGCCACAAATAGTCAGGTAGCAAGGCGTTCTCTTGGTGACAGTGGGATTAGTGCTGCAGGTTTTCTCTCAGGACCCAAGGAGCTGCGCGGCAGCTTGAGTAACTGGATTACAGGCCTTTTTCTCATTTCAAAGGGTTGTGAACTCAGCAGAGGTCTTGCATGATGAAATCAAAGTGGCAGCTGAAATAGAACAGAGAAAAATAACAAGGGTTTCCTGAAAGTCTCCTGGCATCAGCAACACAGCTAATGAGAGAGATGCAAAATCAATGATCTTTGCTATGCTATGTGACTGGCGTCTCCCGCAAAGAACTTGAATTCAGAGAATCCCCAACCAAAGGCAAAGACGAGAGCATAACCAGGAGAGCTGAAATAACTTACAGCACAAAAACAAATTCCAAGTAAGGATGAAAAGGGAACAACTAACACCTATTTTAAACCATCTTTTCAGCAAATGCCTAAGCTTTGGCTGCAGCACAGAGGGAAGTCAAGGTGGAGTCCACTCCATCAGATACCCTTTGGTAACTTCAAGGGATTATTTCCAAATCCTTTCAAATGAACTTTCCATCTCAGTGCCTCCTCCTCTGTCTCAGCCATTCCGACTGTCCAGCCGTTTCTACATCACTTTTTGCACAAACTTGTATGGAGCCAAGACCAAACCAAATGCCTCTGAGAAAAATGGTGAGGGGACATCCGGAGGAAAGAGCTCGCTTCAAGGTTTTAAAAAGCATTAAGCAATTGTTTTTATCGATGTTAAAATCAGGCACTAGGACTTTTACAGGTACCAGCATTTTTATGGATTTTAACTACTGGCAATTTGTTGGAATACAGTCAGTGTTAAAAAAAAAAAAGAAAGAAAAAAAAAAGAAGGAAGGATACGCTTCAGACCTTCCAAACCTTTTTATAAAGACCGAAAGAGTTGTTAAAGAAAAAAAAACACACTGACACATCTTGTTTTTGATTTAGGGTTTTTAAAGGTGAAACTAAACAGGCTGCTTTCAGGTTTTCAATTTTTCTCTCCATGAAAAAACACAACCGGTGCCAAGAATCAACTGAAAACACTGCTAGGAAAAGTTGACTTAAGGTTGACTTAAGGTCATATATATATATATATATATATATCCCTAAGAGTTGTAAAGACTTATTTTAATTAAATGTATAAACTTATTGCTAAAACAATTAAAAAAAGGGAAAAAAAGAAAGGACAGCATATATATATTCTAAGAATTATTATCAGTTTTATTAAAGGCAGCCAAACATCAAATCTCCAGCATCAGTGGTTGAAAGACTTGCTCCTTGTAAACATTGTGCTGTGATAAGCGTGAGGTGAAGGGGCGAAGGGATCTGCATGGGGTGTAGTGTGGGCCGTTTTGTTCAAGAGGCCAAAGAAACAGAGCTTGGAAGTGAACTGAGCTCACTGAAGCAAAGTTGATGGCAGAGATACCTTACACATTCTCAAAGAGCTGGAACACAAACAGCCACAGTTTGTAAATTAAACCCAAAACCACCACCACCCCACACCCAACACACACACACACACACACACACACACACTCTGCTCTATGTATGCGGAGGACGAGAGAGAGCAAGAGAGGAGTGTTTAACGACAGAATCAGCTGTGATAACTCTCCATTTCTGAGGCACTTTTTGTGGCTGGTTAATTTATTTAGTTTAACTACAATAATCCTTTAAAACCACAGAAAAAATAAATAAACTTTGGCTTGTGAGCTAAACACTATGAAATATATTCAAGCCCTCGTCGTACATCACTTCCATTTTCTGACAAGCAGGCAAGTTTCGTGAGATTTTTTGCACTTCATTCATCCATTCACACACACTGCACATTATTATAGCCTAATCAACGCATGCTGCGCCTTTTCTAAGTGCTGAAACTGCCTGAACAAATGCGAGAGGCAAAAGAAAGACAAGGAGGGGGAGGAGGGGAGGACAGGCTGGGCTACAGAGCTATTCTCCTGCCTGGAAAGCTTCATGCACGGTGGATCACATTACCGGCACTGCAAGAAACTGACAAGGTATTTCGTTTAGGCGCTACGGGATCTGGGGAACTCTTTGCAAGCAGCAAATATATAGACAGCATATTTTTTCTGCCTAATGTCACTTTTCTTCTGTAATATCTAAAAGATTGCAAGTAATCTTTTCTTGCATTAATGCTGTATTCTTATAATTTACTTAAAGCTTAGGTATCAAAGTAAACAAAGCAGGTAAAAAAACAAAAAAAAAAAAAACACCTTCAAAAATACACAGGGCACATTACATGCATATTCAAGATAAAACACCCCTCACTAGGCCTGTCATGTGTTTTCTTCTGCTGCTGTTCTTCTTACAGTGGAGGTTTGAGACCCAAGCAGCAGCAGATCGTTCCCACATGCTTCCCCGTCGTTCGGCTCTCCAGAGGTGTCAAGCCAGCCTGAAAGAATGAAGTGCCTCCCCATTGTGCTACCCAACTATTATGTGCTTAACATTTCCATGACAAAGATGCCACTCGACTTCTCCTCCATCCATTCAGCTAGAGTACCCTTGTCCCCCCTCTAATAAAACATTTTGCAGCAAATCATTGATTTAAAGTCCCCAAAGCTGACCGGAGAGGCATGGCAGATCTGCAATATCTCTTGCAAAAAATATTTCTGCAAATAGTACTACTACTAATGATAATTGAGCTTACAGTGCATACCCCCACACGTGTGATATTCAAATTAAAAGGTCAATAAGTATAATTTCTGCTAATTTTGTGGAACTGCAGCTAATTAATGAATAGTCAATACGCTTTCTCTACATGACTTAAATATGCCAGTAATGTCACAATGACATGACTGTAAATAGAAAATAACAACAGCATAATAGTCAATGTTTCTGATATGGTAACGTGTTAGTTTTTTTAAGCAATGCTCAGGCTTGAATATAATGCTAATCTAAAACAAAATATATGACTATTTGTAAACTGTCCTTAGTAGAAAAAAAGAATATAGACTGTGATTTTAACAGCCAGTAAATTCTGACACCTGAGTTTAGTGCCCTCGGGTGTTGTTGGAGGGAGAGGGTGCTTTGTTGATTTATGGCGACAGTTGCTTTTGACAACAGGCAGCTAAATCAAGACATAGCAGGTCATCAGTCAGCAGAGGAAGCTGGCCTGCATTTAGATGAGTTTACCGTCATCTCACAAACTGAAGTTGGGAAACGTAGGTTTGTTACACATTTGCATTTGGTTTTAAAATGAAACTATTAAGGTTTGATCACTGTTATGAGACAAAAATCTTTAAAAAAAAAAAATGTAATCAGCTCAACCACAGCCCTGAGTTTTTTTACCAAATCACTTAACATTTTATTATTATACCAAATAAACTGAATACAGCTTCTTAATAGCAACGTATGTAGCTATAGATCAATCTCTGATCAAAATGTGCCCTTTCAACCTTTATTATTATGCAAAGGTGAAAAGGATTTATAGAAATAAAAATACCAATGTGCAAAATAAAAATTTTATTTACTTATTACAGAAAAGTAGGCATCAAGCAAGTCACTCCAACTGATGTAACTTAAAGGTGGAGGGGTGTCATCTGGGGATTGTTTTTTTTTAAAGAACTGATACTTTTCTCTTTTCATAATGGATTTTGGGTCATAAAATAACACTGTTACTGTTCAATCTGAAACTGATCAAAGAATTGTGTGATAACGGTCACCAGACTCCATGTCACTTTTATCTGAGTTAAGGCACAATACCGTATAGGAAGTAATGTTGCAAAATTAACACTCACAGTCAAGAATGATATCTTCAAGTTTCCTTTATGCCTTCTATAAAGGTATATTCATTAAGGCAGTCATACAGTGGATTTAGACATTTCTTTCTCTGGGCTATAAACAGTGAATAAATCATCTCATAGCCTAAAACATATAAGATTCTCTGGGGAAAAAATCTATATAGGCTATACAAATATATACAATGTACACTATATTCAGTCAAAAACAAAAAACAAAAAAAAACAAACTTCCCTTTAAAGCTGGAATTCTCTGTGTTTATTCACATGATGGTGATTTGGATGTAACTAGGTGGTATGTAATAAATTAGGCTACAGCTTTACTTTAACACCTAATCTATTTACACTGGATTCCAACATTAAATATGTGTAAATCAAATGAATCAGCCTGATGCCAAGGGGCAATGGCCTGTCCTAAAAAATGTTCACACACACACAAAAAGATTGGCAGTGCAAAGCATATATTGATTATACTGATACCATTATACTGTTACCAAAACAAGCCAACTCTTTCTCTTTTGTGACAACTTTACTATCAGTCTGTGACAGAGAAAGTGGGCATTTCTATTTAGCTTATCACGCAAACAAAACGCAGCTGCAGAGTCATAAGTGGTGTGGTTTGATAAGAGAAACAGTTTAGATATCTTTCTGGCCTCATTTGCATAGAAATATCCCGATTTGATATCCTCCAGAGTCTTAAACTCGTTTCAAAGAAGGTTTGCTTGCGCCAAAAGCACTCCCCTTTAATCTTTGAGGCTCTATACTTTCACTATAGAAGCAGGTCAAGGAGTGACAAAAGTTTAGATTGCCTTTTATCCGGACAATAGACGGGGCAGTTTATGAAAACGGGGATTAAAAGAGGGGTAAAAGAGCTAAAATGGGTGGCAGCAGGGTCAAAACATACTGGGCAGCTGGGAGAGAGGCTCCGCTCTCTGGTTCTTCTGTATAATCCGTATACCCGTCTTCGTCATCTTCGTAGGACCCACTAGCCTCATACCTATCGGGCCTTTCGAAGCATAACGCCTTCATGCTGTTCTTGACAAACTCACAGATGGCCCTTTCTGTGCCATCACACACACACGTTTCCAGCTGCTGACCCTTCGGTATTTTACGCATGTTCGCGATCACATTTAGGCATGCGTTTGTGCACACTGCCCCGCTGAAAAGTTTCCCGCAGTGTTTCAAATACTCGGTCATTGCCGAGCTGCACTGAGGGTCTCTCTCGCACTGGTGCCGGGCTTCCGTGCAACCGGTGCTGGTAGTCCTTGGCAAGCAGGGCTCTATGGCCCGTTTGGTATTTGTGCACATCGAATCGCGGCCGCAGCTGCAGTCCTCCAGAGCCGGCCCACTTTTAGTCAGATTGAGCTGGATGAGCGAGGCGATGCAGTGGCTGGGACACTTCTTCTTTTCCCCACTCAACACTGGTTGACAAGCGCGAATGTAGTGTTCGTACGCGTAGTTGCATTCAGCCTCGCTTTGGCAGTTCATGATGGCTTGCCAGCATATCAGTCGCCGACCATGGGACGGCGAAGCCAAGGATAAGTAGCCAAAAAACAAAATCAAGCAGCCAAGAGGCCAAACAGTTCTGCAGACGCTCTGTACCAGTGCACCATTGTACCAGTTTGCCATTGTTATGGCTGCAAAGAAAAAAAACGATAAAACTCACAGCCGTGTCATATGTGAAACTTCTACACTACTTCCATGGATATTGTCTTCGTTGGAGAATTTTATTATATAATGTTATTATTCTGAGGCAGATGGTGTGTTATAGGCCCGTGTGTAGGCGTTCAACAGGCTGGCAATGCGTAATCCGGGCTCCATAAACCCGTCAGTGCTTATCCACTTGAGCCGGATTCTTGAGCGAACTGTCTGTTATCCGTACATGATTGGGATGGAAACTGAAACAGTTACTCAAAGTAAAATACACAGCAAAAGAAAAGTTGTCCATAAGAGTTTCTGCAGCGTCTCACTCCATGGCAGTGATTCGGGGCTCAGCGATTCCCCGTTGCGTTCCCTTGCGGATCTCCACCAACAAGCCAAGCGAAGTCCCGAGTGTCCTTACGTGGAGTGCGCCGGGTCCTGAAGCAGTCCGTGTGCGCACGGAAGTGCAAACAAACACTGCACGGGGAAAACAACAATCCTTGTGGGTCGCAAAGTGGTCCTCTACTCTCTCCCCTTTTACCAATTGTCCTTCGGTTATTCAGCCCCCTACATACATTAGCGAAGTGGCTCTCATTGGCTCGCCACTTGAGGGTTTCTACGTAGCGGTGGGCGGGAGCTGATGGTGGGAGGAAGATGGTCTTTGAGAAAACTTCAAATGCTTTGGAGAGAAGATTTAGTAGAGGCAACGGTGTTCTCAATTATCCAGGGAAATTATTTTAAGACCCTTTTTTATGCTCACTCAACTTACAAAATCACGTGACAGCAACGTCTAAAGGAAAAGCAAGTTTTTCAGGGAAATAATATTTGTTTTATCAACAACTTTGGTTAGTCTTTTTAATTTCAAATTTCCAGTATATTGGTACCCGTGATGGTACCCCATTAGGACATGCAGAAAAATAAAATACATCATTAAAAAAGGAGAAAAGATTTGGACATATGTTGAACAAATATTGTTTTCAGTATTTACATATTCCAATTTAAAGACGGAACGAGGGGAAAGGGTGTCGTTTCTTTCACTTTGTAAAGTGATAATAAATTTCAGCAGAGAGAAGCTGTATAATACCACAGTAACTAATTTACTTCTTTCAAATAATTTTGAACAGTGGTTACTGAGTTTTAAGTGGTAATATTGTTTAATTCAATATTTCACTAAAGGGTTTTTATTATCATTTATTTTTATTTCTTCCAAAAGAAAACCACAGGGTGAAAATGAGAGGAAAGAAAGAGGGTTGTAATAATAGTATCCTTCATGTGCTTCAAACACCAGACCATCATAATGTCCCAGCTTGCCCAACTTCTTATGCTACAATATCCTACACATAAGAGGAAATGACAGCGTGACTCCCCTACTAAGCATCGATAGGCCATGCAACAAGTCCATGCCTGCAGTGCTAATTATCTGTGCAGCATCATCACTGATTTAATCATCCTCATCCTATAAACTCTCCCTCAGAAGTGCAGTTGAGTACAAATTAATTGAGGTATAATATGACCCTCATTGAACATAATTCACTCTAATCGTTCATTATGGACAAATTTCTTCATGCCATTGCAGTAGCTCATATCAGTCTTTTTGCTGATGAATCAGATGATTGTCTCTTATATTAGCAGTGTTATACATTAATAATTACATCAGTTTAACCTGATTGGTTGATTAATGTGAACCTCAGGCATATTTCATCAATCAGTTCAACTTTGTGATGAAGTTACAGCTTGATCATTTTGTGCTTTTTTCTTTCATTAGTGAGGACTGTGTCAAGTTTTGATTATTCATATCCTTTATTTCAACAGCTTAATAGTTTAAATTAGATATCAAGATGTGGGTAGGCAGAAACACAAGCTGTAGATTTTTTCAGTGAGTGCTTCTACTTGCATGTAAATCACAACAAATATCTTCACACAGCCTTGCAGTCTGGTCAGTGGTGGATATTTGTGGCATATCTGGAAACCTCTGTTTCCTCTGTGATGGAGTTTTCATTGCTTAAATACTTAATGGTTCTCCAAATAAGAGTCAAGAGTGTCTGTGGCTTCTTAACTCTGAGGGATGAAGACCAAAATTTGAAGACAGCTATAAAGGTTTGAGAGTTTGAGAGTTTAAACCTTTCTTCTATGAAAAGCTGCATGCATGCTTTTATTAATTCATGAGCAAACAACAAAGCAAACCCTGAAAAGCAACATTTACACAAAAAGTTGCAAGCCCCTTTTCCCCTTTAAAGTAATGCTTCTTTAGTCTTTTTAATTATAACTCTCTTTTTTTTTCCATTTCACAGTAAGGTAATGTGATAGCTACATGGGAAAAAAATTACATTTTAAAAGTTTTTTTTTTCTGGAGTTAAAAGTCTTCTGTTTCACAAGTGACAACAAATTTACAGAATTAGGGTTAATGCATTAGGTTAAAAAACACACACACACACACAAGTTCCTGCATTTGTCTCACACAAATCTCTGGTTAAAAGTGGGGACATTTCTACATATTTGTTGGTACTGACCAACCTCAGCCCA
Organism: Oreochromis niloticus; assembly: GCF_001858045.2. Lineage (NCBI taxonomy): Eukaryota > Metazoa > Chordata > Actinopteri > Cichliformes > Cichlidae > Oreochromis > Oreochromis niloticus. The sequence continues at coordinate 27,447,427 of NC_031977.2, forward strand.
AAAATGACAAAAACAATTTGGATCATTTTTAGTTAATATTCAGATTACTAAATAAGACCAAGAATTGGACCATGAAAACAAGGAAACTGCTACAATTGAGGGGAAAAAAAGACATTTTTGTTTAAAAATAATTTAATTATGTAATGAATCTGTGACTAATCTGCAATACATGTGAATCAAGACAAGTTGGGATTAAGGTTTCCTTTGTATCTTCTGATTCTGGTCAAAACGAGCAACATCAATCAGCAAATGTCAAAACATATATATTAAAGATGATGAGATGAACAGCTAAAACTGATGCTGTAACGTCCAAATTTTAACATCTGCAGACCGTTTTAAGGAGCCCTGAATGTGAAATTTTAAAATGTTGATATTTTTTATGACTTTATTGTAATCATCACAAAGGTTTACAAGAACAATACAAACCGTTTATGTCATAAAGGCTTTGCCTTTTTTCCCCCCAAAATCTTAGATAGCTTTAGAAAGTTATCTGCGTGGACATCATCAAAATGACACGTGTGTGTGTGTGTGTGTGTGTGTGTGTGTGTGTGTGTGTGTGTGTGTGTGTGTGTGTGTGGGATACGTGCATGGTTGTGAGTGTGTGTGGGTGTGAGTAAAATGATAGCCCACATGTTGACACATGAGCGAGAGGCGGCAGTTTAGTTCTTGAGGCTTGATGTGGATGAGGGAGTCAGGGAAAGAGAGCAGTGAGGGCACAAAGGCTGTTTGTGTTTCAAACAGCATTCTGATCTCAGGAATGTACCTTTAGGCCACAGCCATGAGCTCCCACTGCAAACAATGCACTCAATGTCAGTTACGGCTGGCTAGCACAGCCGCTGCTGGTGCTACTCCAAGGTCCTAACTCGTCGAAAATGATGGATACAGGGAACTCAATACTTCAGGAGTCTCTCTCCTCTTTTTTAAAAAATGTTTTCCCTAAAGCATGAAGAATTGAAACATTGTTTATTGCAACACAAGCTTTCCAAAAACTAATATCTTTACTGTTTCGTCACTGCAAACTCTAATAGAGGAAAAATTATTGAATCAATATTATATATGTTTTACTGTACTCATGTAACTAAAGACACGACTCTGTGGTTCTAAGTCCGTAATGTTGACAAGGGCTTAAATGTAAAAAGAACTCATTAAAATTTCACCAAGTACATAAAAAATATTTCATCTGAAACACTTACAATATGAAAAAAAAAAACAATGTATTGAATCATCAAACACTTTTGTCTCTGCCAGCAGCTGTATGCTTAAACCAGATGTGCTGCACTGAGAACTGAGCGCTATTACTTTGAAGGATCAATTAAACCCATATTCTTGCCGCAAAAGTCCAATTAAGGGACAAACCAAATGTGTTGCTCAGAACGCGGAGCAAATAAGACCAACGCTTTGGGGAGGCTCGCATGAGGCTATGCAGTTGGCTGAAATCATTTTTTCCACACAGCACCCAAGGATTACCGGTGTTGTTGAAGTTGTGCTTTTGACAAGTTTGAATATATTTCAGTAAAACTGATGTGAGTGCATTTCAGTAATTTGTGTTTTACCTGATGGTTCGAGGACTGAAACTTACTATCTTTTCACAGAGTTTACAATTCATTATAAATGTCCACAAGACTATTTTAGAATCTAAGGACCTTCTTGAATTCTTGAAGTAGATTATTGCTTCTATGTGCGGTAATGTCCCTGTGCAAAAATAAATCTAGAAGATAAAATGTGTTTTTGATGCCAGAGAACAGACATTATGAGAGTTCATCCACTGAACGTTAGCTCATTAGTGGCCACAGGATTTCCGTTGTTGGGGCGAGTTGTGTTGTTGTGAAGATTTTTTTTTTTTTTTTTAGTTATTGAGTGAGCTAAATCCCAGCAGGTCAGCAGCAGTGGGCCTACGCTGTGCTTTCCGAAAAAGGAAATATCAGAATACAGGAAATGAGTTGGCAGGAACTATCCATTCAAATTGCTTCCTCTTTGGGATTTCAGAGAAGTGATAATGGCAAATGATAAGTTATTTGGAACACTTCCAAATAAGATTACAGATTCATTTCCTTCCTCATGTCTGCCTATTAATTTGCCTCTGTTTTGTCCATCCTCTTCCGGGGATTAGTGTTGCTTTTTTTCCTGTTAAGAACTGCAGAGTGACACAAGTGATTAAACTCTTACCACTTCACAGATAATGGCAGAAAGTCATAAACGCAAGACCCAGCTTTACCATTTCTAGAATACCATGGCTGCAAATGTTGTAAATCCCTTGAAATGAAATAGAAAATCCCCAGCAGTACTAAACAGCAATAAGTTACAATAATTACATCACAGTGTTCACTATGGACCTTCCTATAAACCTAAACAGCAATACATATCTTTAGAACTTGTAGAAGTGGGAGTTGGAAATTCACATTTTTCTTTCCTATTGTGCTTCAAAGTATCTAAAAGGAGAAGATGGATCATGACTTTGCAATCTGTCTAAATGGGCAAATTTTAAAATGAAGTGTTATGGGGGTATGCTCCTTTAATCAGTAAAATTAAAGTCATCCATCAAGTGAAATAGGCAGAGATCCTCCTGACCCTTTTCACACAGTCCACTGCACTATAATTTCTACAGGACTGCACACATTGGAAGAAACCAACACTCAAATTAAGACTTCATCCATACCTTCTCTCCATGATTTTTAGGACTTAAGACAGCGAATGTTGTGGATTACATGCAATCTTGCTGATTTTATTGTATCAGTTTGACCAAAACTAAAATATACTGAAAGCCATTTTGAAACATGATTTTGAGTAAATTTTGGGAGAAATGACTAAATAACACAGCAGGATATAGTCCACATCTGTGTAGTTTAAGTAAGGGGCCTGCCTGGATGGATCATGCAGAGGAGAACAGACATGACAGCAACCTTATAGAGGTGAATGTACTCGTGTATTGGCTGTGCTATTGCATTAGGGAGGTCACAGATTAAAGTTTGCGAGCTCCAAAGACAAAAACTATTCACTTCTACAAACCAAGCAGCAGGTAAATAACTGGTGGTACCTTCCAGAGGAGGAGGTGGTACTCCAGTGGAATCTGCAAACAGCCTTGACGGATTGTGAGGTCTATCATTTGACCTCCTAACAGACTTAATCACCTTAACCATGATGGTATTTCTTATCTTGAACAACAAGTAGACCACTACATACAAGTAATAACATTTCGATCTGTAACTGCACCCAGGTAACATCTACAGTATTTACCCTGAAAGACCTCTCCTCACAGCCTCCAAACACCACACATCACACAAACAGCTGTTGCAACACATGCTGCTCAGCCATCAGCTTGTACATGCGGCTGTTTAAACAGGCCTGAAGGCCTTTCATATCACTACAGACAAAGACTAGCACATATGGACCAACCAATAAAGCCCTAACCTCCGACACAGACACATGACCTTAATCTCCCAAACGCGAAGTGCAGCAGGAAAGAATTTAACAATGTAAAAACACAACAAAGCAAACTTACACATAATCACTCTCACCACAAGTTCTAAACATTCCTGATCTGCTGTTGATGAAATGCTTAGCTTTGTTGCAGCAAGTGATAAACTTCAAAAGACACACTTCAAAACTGCATTATTGTTGCAACCTAGTCAATCCAAAATGCTTCTTTTTGATTTTTTTGGTTCAATAAAAAAACAACAACAACAAATAAATGAAAAGGAAAGAAAGAAAGTAGAAGAAAACAATGTGACTGACTGCAGGTAAGCAAGTTGTAAATGCACACTGAAAAAAACTGATAATAATTTCACTTTTTTCAACTCCTGTATTCAAAAGTAACTTATTAGTTTTAATGTTTTAATGTCTTTACATCAGCAAGTGCACAAATGTCATGCCCTGACATTTGTCTCCTTTAGATCAATGTTTTGTTTCCACCAACTTACTTTTAAAAAAAATCATAGCTGTTGACAGAGAAAATTCCTGCTTTTTGCTCCAGAATTTCAGAATGAGAAGTGTTCAGCAACCACAAACACTATATAAGCTGCCACGGTAATGATGCTGGTCAGAGCAGCGAACCATGAACTAAAACCATTTATAAAGTTTCAGAAAGCTGATGTGGACTGCAGACTTGTATAATAATGCTTTAAGTCAAATTCGACTTCTCTTCAGTACTGACATAGGGGGAGAAGCGTGTACACTCTGGACAGAACGCCGCTCCTTGCAGGGCCAACACACAGAAACAGCCATTCACATTCACATCTGTGGTCAATTTAGAATCACCAGTTGACCAAACCCAATGCACTTTTTTGCATTGTTGTAGGAAGCCAAAGGGCTCATGGAAACAAGTCCACACAGAAAAAACAAACAAACAAACAAACAAACAAACAAAAACAAAAAAAACGCAGAACCTTCTTGCAGGCAGGTTATAGTGCTAACCACCACACCACTGTACCAGAGTGGTGATCATATGAGCAACCAGTTTCACCTTGTTACACACTGTATCCCACTGTCCACTGGCATTGGTAAAATTATCATCAGCCTTTGAGCCAAGTTTTTGAAATGCTTTACCTTGACCAGATCCTAAAGGTATACTCCAGTATAGTTGCTCCATCCTACTACTGTAGAGATGCTTGAAACAGAGATTTATTTAATATCAAACATTATTCTCATTTGACTTTAAAAGCATTTTTTATATATATTAAGTAATTTACAGTACTAGATTGGGAAATTAATAAAAACAAAATCAACTTCACTGTTCATAAATTACATTTAGGTTAGCCACTCTTTAAACACATAGTCAATGCAACGCTGTAACACACATAGCTGTATATCTTCTCATCATTTTGTACAGTTTTCCATCACCAAACCCAATGCAGTTCTTTGGCAGGCCTCCAAATCATGTGGTCCAATTTAAGAGATTAGACCCACAGAAAGCACACAAGACCAAGACAAATGGCCCCCACCTGATCTCCCCCTGCATAGCTTTTGGCATCGCAGTCTGCTATAGAGACGTCAAGTAGTGCGAGAGGGAATGTGAAACCTTAGCATGTTCCCCATTTGGCACGTTCCTGAGGCTCCAACGCAGTTATGAGGCCACTTCATAGGAGTGTAAACTGTGTATTTAAAAAGCCGTCATTGTGGGACTAACACTGGCCCTGGTGTAGGTTGTTAGAATAACTGAATGACACAATGGTTTCTTTTCTAAATAAACAGATGTGGGCAGGCTGTTAAAACCTTCATTTTTTTCTCTTCCTCTGCATGTCTTTCTCCCCTCCTCCATCCCATCTGTATGTTGCCCCCCCCACACACACCCCCGCTCACTCACTTTCTCGCTTGGACTCTCACCCTCTCGTCCACCCTCCATCCATATGTCTAAGAAAGGCAAAGGGCCGGTTTCCTCATGCAGCTGTTCAGTACAAGCGGCCCTCTATTCCAGCCTCCACAGTGAAGTGATACTAGTCGTCTGCTCAGGCTGATTAATTGCGTGTCATTCTTAACTCCTGCAGGACCACTGCGGCTCTGCAGTTCCTTTAAAATACCCCACCACTCCACCTCCTTCCCCCATGCTGCACATAGAGGAAATGAACTCACCACAATCCTGCTGCCACTGGACTTCTATCAAATCTAATTCTCAGTGAAAGATTACTTTGTGGATATCAAAAAGGTTGAGGCTGGTCAAAATTATAATAAGTTCTCTAAACGGTTGGTGAAAAGCAGTTTACTCTACAACAACTCAGTTTCAGTTTCAGAGAGGGAGAAATCCTGATAATACTGCTTCAAACTGAAGCTGGAACTCAAATCAATATCAAATTCAGTCTCATTTACTTTCATTTCATTTTTTAAGCCATATTCTGTGATTTAATAAAAAAAAAAAAAAAATACAATATCTATGCACATACACTTGTTAGTGCATATCAGTATAAATTTTCAGTGCATCTGTTTTCCATCGGTCCTGTACAATATAAATCAATAAATCTTAATCTAAACTTACCTCAATGTACAAATAAAAGTGAAAAACTGTCAGGACCTTAGGAAATAAATATATTGCACAGCAACATACCAGCAGAAAACTGTACTGTCCTAAATACGCAGTCCCTGAACAGTTTCAGAAACATAATGTATGAAACACAAAACTTAGATTAGCCACTCTTCATGATTTAGTCAACAACATTTTCAGTTCTCTACCGATATTTTCTTTGTTCCTCCTCCTTTTGGGGAAATTAATTACCAGATGTAGAAAACTTTGCTTGACCTGATTTTTTTTCAGTTCTGTAGTAATTCATGACCTACTCCAGACAATCGCGTTTTTGAAGCAAACGTACAAACTGGAGCAAATAAAAGCAGAAAAAAAAATAAAAATTTCTTTTGTTTTGGAACTTTGGCTGGAAATATACCTGTAACTGAAAATAAGTTAGGAGCTTGAAAACTACCGAAAAGATAAGCAAACGTATTTATGAAAACTAAGCTTGAAGTGTGCTTTAAAAGTCACAACATTACAACCATTGTTTGCTAGTGTCCCCATAGTGCAAGAGTGCATTCCCAGCTGGTTCTGCTATGCTGATAAGGCAGTGCTGCTGCCTGGTGACCAAATAAAAAGCATATGTCTGACATAGCATCAGAGACGCATCAATCCTCTGTGAACTCTTGACTCTGTGGGGATTACCGTGGATAAGAATGATGATCAGTCCACGTACTGCATACTTTGAGGAAACACTAGAGATATTTTGGAGTATCAAAATCCATACTTGTACTTTGTAAGTTGATTTTATTTCTCATTAAAAGCCATAGCCTTTCCTTTAGCAGAATGTTTTTGGGCGTTTTTTGTTTTCCTGTTTTAGAAAAACTGTATTCAAGCTTTAGTTACTGTGGCTTTAAAATTACAATGAAAATTATACACTATTTTCAAAATAATAAACTCTGTCCGTTCTCTTGAGTCTATGCATTACTCCCTACATGTGGTTTAAGCAGCCATTTAAAGGACAATCAAGATACTATTAATTGCAAAGTTTCTGCTGAGCTGAGTTGTGGCTATTTGAAGTACACAGGATTTGAATCCACAAATTCCCTTTTTTCACCTTCCTTTTTTGTTCTTGATAAACAACTTGGCCTTTGGCTAAGGGTTTAGTGTAGACAGCTCATCAAGATGACATGTTTTAGACAAGAGCCGTAGGAAGAACAGAACAAAAAAATTGTAAAAAATACTCTGCTGAACCAAATGTCAAATACAGCAAATCTCTAACACGAGATTGTGTTCGCACAGCACCCTGTGAGATGTATTTTGGATTGTGAAACAGCAAAGGGACAAAGCTCTGCAATCATAACTACATCAGTTTTTGTGTTTTTTTAAGAAGACATACAGTAATGTGAAATTCTTTCCTCAAAATGTAATGTCTTGGCAAAAGGAGATTTCAATATTAATGCAAAACAGTCTACACACACATTGTAATGGACTGGGATTTTCAAAAGTACTTTATTAAATCATTTCTCAAGTACAGGTTCAGCACATTGGTTGTGAAATCTAAAATATCTAAGATAAGGTGGATTAAAATCCAGTACATCAGGATGAGTCATTCGTATACCCTGAAGGCCCACTCATAGGTTTCTCAGCATTTTTCTTCTGAGTAGGAATTCACACTTGCAAATGTTAAACAAAAAACACCTCAGTGCTGATGTTTTGTCACAACATCCTCCGTCAGTATCTGCTTTCAGCCGATAACAGCCAGGCAATAACTCTACAGGGGCCCCCAGATGGCTTTGGACAGATTCATCACAACTAACACCCCAGGTCAGCTGCAGGTAATCCATCAGGGCACGGAGCTAATTCAGCAGTGTCAGGTAGGAGCAAAATAAGTCTGACTTTTTCCTGCACTCAGTTCAGGCAGAGGTTATCTCTCTTCTGATGCAGTTTACGGCTTCTTCCAAGTATTTAGCCCTGTGCACACGTTGTCCCTTGATAAAATAGAGTTCAGTGAAACCCTTAAAGATAGATAAAGGTTTGCGTGAAAGTATGTGTAATCTGTAAAAGAGGTTACACACATGAATGTTTAAATCACTGCTATTATTCTCTTACAGCACCCATTTGCTCCCAGGAGAAAATGCTCTCATTTACTCTCATGAGTGCGCTGTGTGATGTGGTAATGGACTTCAATATCAGGAACAACTGACAAAAGTAAACCACTCAACAGCTTCATTACTCAGCACTCTGGGCAACTCCTAACATGGCTGTTAAGTGAGCCATATGAGCTGAGGAGGATCCCATGCTCTTGCATCTCAGTTGCTCACAGCAACTCCTAACAAACAAATCCCACAGCCTTCAATAATGATTGGAAAGAATTAGGCAGCAGTTCAATCTAGAAAAAAAGTCTTCTGTGAACCTTTACATCAGTAGCAAGAGAAAAATGACCAACAAGCCATATTTAATCTTCTAGCAAGAAAGTTTTTTCTCAAAAGTTCACCTATTATTCCTTATTTTTGGTAGTTTATGCTACAATGGTAGATGCACATATTAAACATAGCCAAGGTTTCAAATAATGAGGTCAACTTGCAATCCCTATGAGCCATAAGCTCACATAAGACACAGCTCCCAACAGCTTTTCTATTCTTAGATCTTTATGATGAGAGAAAGGGATACCCTTAATATAGCCATCTTCTGCTTAAATCTGTGGCTATGATCACATCAGCCTAGGAAGAGAAACTGAAATGACGTGTGAGAGAGAGCAGATGCACTGAGAAGCTGCACCAAAGCCTTAGGATAAATAAGGATTATTTCAAACTGTGAATCATACAAAGCTACTCTAGCACAATCCAATGGAAAAAAAATATTTTTTTTGCACTGTTGCAGGATAAACACATGATCATAACATATAATCATTAGGCATGTGCAAACACAACTAATGTGTTTTGAATTATTTTCATATTTCATGCTAAACTGCTTAAACATTCTTACTGTAACCATTGCTACACTGATTTATATTTATTTTCATTTGTACTATATAAACATGTGATAACAAGCAACAGTCTCAAAGACTCAAGCACAGCTTAACAAGTGAATACAGAAGGTAATGATTTCTGTCACCCCTGACAATTACATTGTTAGCTATATCTGACTAAACTTCACTTACATTGTCAATGTAAGCAGGGGTTAAGAGCTTTAGTAACAGTCACTGCACAAAACAGCTGAAGTCCTACTGAAAAATACTTCTATGACTATGAGCTTTATTTCTGCATGCATTTATAAACAACAAAAAGCAGAAAATATAGACTGCTATGCCACATTGTGCCATTAGAACCAACATATATTAACATTTATCATTTATGAACATGCTTTATAGGGATGATCCTGCAAGATGAGGATATTATTATTAAGATGAAGGGCCAGATTACTCAATGGGCACGTGCCCAGAAGCCAATGTACAGTTGAGAGCCAAATGAAATAAAACATTTCCAAAACTGTATTCTGTAGAATTGATCTTGAAACCATATATTAACAAAACATAATCAAAATGTATGATTGACAGAATACAGTCAAATACAGGAGTATGTTTATTTTTTCATCCAGTTCAGGATAAAAATGCTGCACTTAACTTTACACTTTCAGTTAACTTTGCATGCCGTCTTACTGAATGTGAACTAATCTGGTAGTTTAGCTGTAGCAGCAGCTCACAACTGCAGTGGATTTATGACTTGAAAATTTATTTGTATTTAAATGAAAGGGTTAGGCTGCCCTCACCAGTGAAGACCTGCTGGACCTTACAGTTGAAGAAGTGGCACTCTATTTTTTTCTATGAAAGGGGGGGGGGTATTTCTGTACTAAGTGGACACATCCCAAAAGTGCTTTTCCCAAGAAAAGCTCTCCGAGCTCTGCTTCATTATTGTTTCAACACTTATCTGGGAGCGGGACTGTGGTACTGGCAAGATGTGCTGAAAGAAAGAAAATAAGACAGACAGAGAATGAGAGCAGAAGAAGATAACAGGTGTGCATGTGCTTTGCACAAAAACATACACTAATACTGTATTATCATTAAAAAAAACAGTTCTGACTGACTCCATTTAAGGTTCTTAAAAGCATTTAGGGAAGTTGCACTATGACGGTATGACATTCCTGTATGTCTGATTACTGAAGAAAGAAGAACAAAGCAAAAAACTGAAAAGATCCTGGTGAGCATTACGCCAGAAAGAATAAAGTTTTTCTGTGTTGAGAGGGATGTGTAACAGCCAAGGTTTTTCAGTTAAAGTGAATACCCTTTATGAGACAAAAAGAAAAAAAAAAATGAACCACTACCTATGTCTCTGGGAACAAAGTCTTTAAATTAAGTCAGCAAACTCTTTAAATCACTATTTAGAACTATTAAAAGTAAATCAAACACCACATAAAAGCTAAATTAGGAGTAATAAGGTCCAATGGCATGTGTTTAGTTCAAAAGTTGGCAACACTAAAGAACTGTACTGGCCTGGATTGAAAGAAGAAAAAACATAGAAGTGCATCATTTGCACAGAATATGTAAATATCAGAAGGATATAGTTCTTGGATTTAAATATGAGTTAACCACAAGCCTTATTGTTTAACTGATAAGGCTTGTGATTAACTGATGAGAGAAGCTGAAACCTGAGGTGGAGTAACACTCTTGCTACCAGAGGAGCTTTTTCCTTTAAGGAACACAGCCTAACTCAATTGGATTGTTAAAATTCAGGGCCAGTCTTAACATTAATATTAAGAATGGACTATCAGACATTTTCTAGTAAAGACTCTTGGGACAACAACAACTGATAGAAGGATGCAGACTAATGGCGAGGCCACATCTCCACTCTATTAAATACAATATCCATCATTACAAGCGACACTGAGGCAAAGGGGACATTTGGCATAATTGTGGCCATTTCCTGGACCCAACCCTGCACCCTGGCTGTCTCTATACATGGAGTCTGGCAGTCTGGGCCCATATAGACAGTGCAAGCACACACATCCATCCAACACACAGTAGACCTCTAATCCAACTGTGAGAGAAGCTGAACAATCTGCTCCTTCTTCTGGCGTTCCCTGTCCAGACATATTTTCTCCTCCAATCTGTCCACCCCAAATGAAGATAAAGGGGAACACCACAGCCTGATTTATCAGTCAACATGGAACTATCTGAAAGTCCCTTCTAAATATTCCTGGATAATGTCAACTTGAAGACCCTTCTCTACCCCCGCTGATTTCTTTTAATCTATCTCCTCCAGACATATTCCTGACAATACTCAAGAGCACTAATGATAAGGCCAGAATTTCAAAGTTAGTACTCAAGGGTCTCTATTGATGTTGTTACTATAACAACATGGCTAACTGTGGACTTCAGATTACTGCAGAAGAACCTGTGATAATAACTATAAAAATAAGCTGACAGTTTCTTCTTAGAAGATGCCTGAAGGGATCTCTCATGTGAAGAATGCCAGAGAGTCCACAGTCAGGTTGTTTAAATTGGAAAATAATACAAAAATCGCTATAGGCTTCAGTTAATAAAGCTGTTTGCAGTGTTAAAATCAAATTTTGCCTGGGCATGTTTGCTGATCAATACAAATAATTTTACAATGATATCATATAATAAAATGTGAAATACAGTTTTCCATTACTTTTTACCAGAGGGCCACAGATCAGCTATCCAGTGAAGAGCTGATTTTATTTTTTTACTTTCAAACTCCACAGACGTAAACTTGTGCAAATTGACAATTAAATTTGTTTTAGTGACAGTGGCCCAGTAAATAACACAATATTTATGATGGACCTTTATTTTTTATTTTTTTTGCATGTATGATACATGCACAAATTTATCACACACAAGGGAGAAAATGAAATTGCTAGTTGTCACATTAGCCTAATTGATGTCAATCAGCACAGTTCAGTCCACAAAAATGTGATTAAATAAAGCTACCCTGATATTACTCGTAACTGGCATCAATTCTTCTTCATGCTAGAGATGTGTTAATGTAACATCCGATATCTGCTGAATCTCACAAACGTGTTTTGACAAATCTGGCATGCAGTGGCAGCTTTTGTTTTGTTTTGGAGTTTTTTCCCCAAGCACAGTCAGCAGATTGATAACCATGTAATCGGTTTAATCTCCTTTACGAAACATGCACAAGACAAAAACACAAAAAACAGGTTAATGTACAACAGTCGGAAACTGTCACAATTTGTGTCTTATCACTTGCTGAAATAGTGACAGTTCATTTCTGCAAATGGATGTTGCTGATTTCATTGGAGTATTGCATGCTTCCAATTCACTAACAAATTGGTCCACAAGCTTAAAAGACAGTAAAACTGAACCAGCAAAATTAACTAACTGTATGTTTCAGCTGTCTTCAGGTTTGTTTGTTTTTTTTACAATGATCTATCTACACTGCTAGGCAAAAACCTTGAGCCAAGCACCATTTTTTACATTTAGCCAGGAAAATGGGAAATATAAGCAGTGATTTATTGAAACATGAGCAAACACAAATGAAAATACATTACATAAGACAAAAAAAGAGTTTTCGTTGGCTGTTTTATTTTGTTTTCTGTCAGGGACAATTTCACACTGCTTTGATAATGTTGAGAAATACTTTAAGATGCCTTTTGTTCAAGACCACTTTAAAAAATTCTGAGAAAGCAAAAATACAAAGAAATAAGACTTTTCCACATATGCTGAACAAACACTCAACTGGTGAATAGCCTTAAGTTTAAAAAGACTGGTTCTACTTCAGCTAAACACTATAATCAATTCCTCCTTACACAGAAAAGGTCAGCATGCCTGGTCCTTAAATCTTTGATATGCACCACACTCAGGTCTTATCATAAAAGCATTTTCTATGGTTTAGTAAGTCTGCTCAAAGAGGAAGAAAGATACCCGGACTTTGCTTTGAACTTCAGATAACATGGTTTCCACATGTGTGCCAAGTGTGTGTGTGTGTATGCGTGCACTTCTACTTCAAAATAAAATTATGCATAAGAAACATTTGGCAGTTAAGCACAAAGCACTTTTCTAAATGTTGTTTTTTTTTGTCTTATACAGGCATTATGGAAAAGAAACACGATTAGGTACACTGTATTTTTAATTTGCTCGGCCACAGATGTTAAGCATCAGCACACTCACATAAAAAACATAGTAAACATTAACCAATTTGCCACATCGTGGTGCAATTTATCTTGATTATAATGCTCTTCACAATCTAAAATTCATTCTACAGGGCAAACTTTCCTGAATGAAGATTTCAGAGCCTAAAGCATTCTTTCTAAGTGACCTGATTTTTCCATTAGCCTCCACTCAACTTTCTGTTTTAGAGTTTTAGAAAAGCAAACCCTGATTCACACATCTTCCAGTTTCCCTACCTGACAGGAGCAGCTGCACCTCATGACATATAGACGATGTCATTTCCAAAATTCCTTCAGTGCTGCACTGCTCTCACCATTTCTGTCAACGCTCAATATGATGTTCTAATTTTACCAAGGCTGGTACACCTGTGCACACTGAGCATTCACTCTGTTGGTCTCTCCCCTATATTATCAGTTGAAACTGGCAGATCCTAAACGGTTGTATCTATGTATAAAAGGAATGTTTACTAACTTGACAAATTTAGTAGTCACTTAAATCAGGAAAAGACTCACACATATATATGCAAATATACATAGACAGATAAACCTACAAGTATTATACAGACACAGAGAGTGGCCTGGTACCAGATAACACAGGGAACCCCTTCGGAGTTCCCAACACCATATGCAGAGAACCAGAACCTAACATTTTGGCTGCACAAATACCATACATATAACTCACTGCATGAACAAGGAGCAAAGTTGCCAGTGCAAAATGCAGAAGTTGGACAATCCACAGGACAAGGTACTAAGATGAGAGGTAAAGGAATGACACTGGGGACCAGCACAAAATCAACCTTGACGAAGCCTGCAGGTATCTAAACAGAGTTTGTTATAAATAAATAATATCACTATTCAAACTTGTCTTCCACACAAACTAAGCAAAAGGGTCACCGACTCTGACACAGTTTGCAAACAGAAGACGTTATGGCTGACAAAGAACCAAATAGTCCAACATCCTGAAATTTCCTCACAAGATGGGAAGCCAGAGCAGGACGCAAAGACTTATCAGTACAAACCTTTGTGTTGCCAAGATGGTTTTGTATGCAAGAGACCCATGCACGACTAATTTGATTATGACATAAATCTAACTAAATCAGAAGTATAGTGATTTGCATCGTGGATTGTGATTTGACCCAAAAAAGATTGTGATATGATCTTTTGGCCAGACTGCCAACCCCCTACCTCCAAGGTCTTGTTAAGGACATGGAATGAGCTGTACAGTCCTTTAGGTAATGGCCTGGGGATGTGCTGGAAAGGAACTCTACCCTTCTTGCCATTCCAGGCAGAGCACAGCAGGACATGCTCAGTATCAATGGCAAAAGCAGGCAGACAGCAAGCACTGATGCATAAAACATGAGCGTGAGAAAGTTAGGGCAACTGAGTCAATTATCATTTTTGGAAGTACATGGAATAAGTTGCTGCAACAGATCGTATAAATTAGCGCTTGGAAAACCATATAACCATATAACGAAATAATTGGGCATTTTGAACCAGTAGCACAAGCTGAAACTCTAGGAAACAGACTCAGTCATCAGAAAATGCCAAACAGCTAGAGACCACAGACAATGAGACTTCAAGACTTTTGCATAAAAAAAAACAATAACTTGCGAAAAATGGCTTTGTTAAGGAGTGTTAATGCTAAGACAAACACATATAAACAAGCATGTAGTCAAACTACTGTGTAGTCCACAAAGATACTGCAGTTTTGTATAAATGCAGACGAGGCCAAGAAAGTTGTTTTGGTTGAAACCATATGGGACTCATTTGCAAGGGAACTTCTGGCATCGATTTCAGGGCCTGGTTTTGATGTGCAGATAGGCACAGTACACATTTCGGTCAACAAGAAACGATTCCAAAATAAATGTGTCACTGTCACTGTAATAGCGAGGAAAATTCTAAACCTAAACCATAAGCACATTCAAATTATTTTTATTATATTTTTCCATACCTCAACAGAAATATGAGGAATTGGCTTAGCCCATATTTTCTACTTATTCCATTCTAAAGTCAAGAAAGAAAGAAAATGTCAAAAGTTTCAATATATTTTGTCTTTAACGTTGAAAGCGGCTTTTTATGGCAAGATATTGCAGTAATTTGAGTTGATTTTTAAAAAAAAGTTTAAAAACAATTGTGACAGTAAAGTTACAGTGAACGTTTCACAGTCCAACTTTAACAGGCAGATTTGTGTCTGCTTTCCTCTCCTACTTGGATCAAAATTAGTCTAGGGGCCTGTTCTGGGAGAACTTAGGCTCCAGCAGGGACCAACACAAGGTTTAAGTCAAAAACTCTTTTGTTGCATCAGCTACTCCTGGAGTCACCTTAAATCTTTAAAAACTGTTTTAGATAGAAGCCTCTTTGTGACTGACGAAATTTAGCTGCGACATCTAAAAAATGGAGCCAAACAACCATTTGTGAGGGGTCTACTGATTCAAGTTCAGTTGGATTACCATATACTATTTTACTTAGGCTTTTAAGCCGTTTAGTTGAGTTTCTAAATATCTGAAAAGGCAAGGGTCAATTTGAACACAGTTCTCACAGTGAAAAACAAGCGCACAGTGTTGGCCATAGGTCCCCAGAGCACTCAAGTGTAGTTGCCCAATCAGACTCCCACTGTTAAAAATCCACATGAAAAACAAAATTTACTAGAAAAAGTACATAAAATTGCTGCAGATTATGGTGAGTGATGCACTTCTTTGATAATAGCACAACATATCTGCTTTCTTGTAATCTGGTGTGTTGCCCTTGAAACATGAGCGATTTACTGTAATGCCCTTACCATGATGGCCATGATGAGATTACAATCTGAGTAGCTATGAGAATGCCAATTGCTTTAGATGTGACGAATTACAAGGAAAACAAGGCATGCGCATACACAAACACACACATATAGTAAAAATGCAGACTGTATGGCACCAAAATGTGCAGCATTACATAGCTCACGCTTTGTGAGAGCACATACGGTGCCCCTGACTGGGCCATAAAAAGTAAACTGTACTTATAGTGCACTGAAAGAAGACACTATAGACGAAAACTAGATTAAATATTGAACCTTTCTCAAATTTCCATAAGCCAAGTTCTTGCACTGTTAAAGCTGAAAGAAACAGCAGAATCTCTGCAGCCAAAACCACCTTTAAGCTTAAGTAGTTTCATGGCAGATTCAGAAATCCTTCTCTAAACTCTGTAAGCAGTTTTCTTTGAAAAGGATAGAGCGAACATTTTCTTAAAGACTCAAATGAGTCAAAAAGCTTACACAGTCTTGTGCAAAAGCCTTGACACTCCCTTCATTTATTTCCCTAAATGTAAACGTAGTCTATAAGGCCAAAACAGTGTTTGTACAATTCTAACAAGCCTGAAAGTCAATATTTTGTATGACCACCTTTATTCTACAACACAGCCAGCCTGCTAGTAGCTAAGTAGCTTTCAGATTTTCAGCAGCTTTCACATCACTTATGCCAAGATTTCAGCTGACTGCTCTTTTGGAATTACTTCATTGGGTCAAAAATGCAAAAGATAACATTTTTGTTGTTTTTTGGCATTTTTCATAGATTGGTCTAAAGAAATGGAAACAAATTATGTGTTTTTGCAAGAGGCAGATAGCAACAAAACTGCAAAAGATAGCATTTAAAATTGGTTCTTTAGTATGTTATCTGTTGGTGCCTTCTCATTCTTTAATGATTCATATATCATTATCAAGTGGCACATAAATCCGAGGTACAAGGACATGACTGAAAATGAATGAAAATCAGCCAATGTCTAAATACAAACTTTGAAAGCCCTTCAGATAGCCCGGAGAGCCGTTGTTCAAAACCACTTCCAAAATTTTACAAGTCTGGCTCCGTGGAAGTAAAATATAAAGAAATGTGGGATGTCTTTATATTTTGTGTTTTATATTTTAGGTTCTTCAGTTGCACACTCTTGGCATTCTCTCGATGAGCTTCATGAGGTAGTCACCTGAAATAGTTTACTTTTCTTTCTTTTTTTTGTTGTTGTATACTTTCCCTGTAGGGAAATTGTTCTCTGCATTTAACCCATTCATCACTTGCTTGTGTTTCTTGGCCCAAACAAATCTCTTCTGCTTGTTGCTTTTCCTTAGTAGTGGCTTCTTAGCAGCTATTTGAGCATAGAGGCCTGATTCGTTCAGTCTACTCTGAACAGCTGATGTAGAGATGTGTCTGCTAGAGCTGCAGAGGTGACTCTTGGTCTGCTTTTCCTGGGGCAGTCGTCATGTGAGCCAGTTTCATCGTAGCGCTTGATGGTTTTTGCGACTGCACTTGGGGACACATTCAAAGGTTTATCAATTTTCTCGACTGACTGACCTTCAGTTCTTAAAGTAATGATAGAGTGCTGTTTCTCTTTACGTAGCTGATTGGTTCTTGCCAAAATATGAATTCTAACAGTTGCCCCTCTAGCAGCTGTGTACCAACCTGACTTCTGTGCACGCAACTGATGGTCCCAAACCATTAACAAGGCAAGAAATTCCACAAATGAACTCTGACAAGGCCCATCTGTGAAGTGAGAACCATTTCAGGCGACTACATCATGAAGCTCATTAAGAGAAGGGTTTGCAGCGCTGTCACCAAAGCAAACAGTGGCTACTTTGAGGAATCTAAAATATAAAACATTTTTAGAGTTAATTATCTGTTTTTTCTTTCCTACATAATTCCATACATCTTGCTTCATATATTTGATGTCTTCAGAGTGTATCTACAATGTAGAAAGTAGTAAAAATAGAGAAAAAACATTAAATGAGAAGATATGTCCAAACTTTTGACTGGTAATGTACATCACTTTAGTATTTATTAAAATACAGTTTAGCATAACAAATGAGGTCTAAAATCACTCTTAGGGTTTGCCTAGCAAAAGTCAGTTATAAACAAGTTACAGCAAATGTAAGAAATGAAGGTGTTGGGTTTGAAAAAGAACATTTGAAAATCCTTTCAACTAACTGCAGACAGAAG
Organism: Oreochromis niloticus; assembly: GCF_001858045.2. Taxonomy (NCBI): domain Eukaryota; kingdom Metazoa; phylum Chordata; class Actinopteri; order Cichliformes; family Cichlidae; genus Oreochromis; species Oreochromis niloticus. The sequence continues at coordinate 27,465,469 of NC_031977.2, forward strand.
GGTAAAACCCTGCTGGAATTTCTTCACTTCAGCTGAATTTGACAGATTTAAATCAAAGTATCTCCACAAAACTTCTTTCTATACTTCATGACACCCTAATAAACCACAAAGAAGGCTTATTCTTTGAACAACAACAAAAAAGCATGCCATACCTTCTTATTCTGCAACCGATGTCTCTTTCAACCTGTAACTTCAGTCTACCAGCAGCTGCACACCCGCATGAAACAGCCTCCATTAGAGATTCACTGCCTGCATCAATCAGAAAGACAGAGAGAGATTAAGGATGGAGTGCAGGCTGCTGGCATGCACTCACAAGTCAGATTTCACATTAACATATTAATCAGATGAGATATATGGGATCTCTAACATGCACTGAGACTCTCACTATCTCAAATAAAAAATATTAATCTGAGGTCCTTTAAACAGTGAGAAATTACAGAGATCTTATTAGAGATAAGATAAAGATGAATACTCATTTTCTATGGAGTCTTGTGAAAAGCTAAGTGCACCATTATTGCATCCATGGGAAACAGCCAGTTCCTGATAATCAAATGCACTTGATTAAATGATCATCAGCAAGTGTGGCCATCTCAGTAAAGCTGAAGAAGACTGTTCAATTCTCAGAAAAACAAAAAAACAAAAACCCAAGAGCTACATCTCAGGCTTGACTCTGTCAACCATGGTGGTAGAAGGGTGATGATTTGTGCTTGTATTGCAGCCAGAGCACTTAGGCACCTTGCAGTATACTAAAGTATTCTAGAGTCAAATGTGAGGCAATCGGTCCAACAGGTAAAGCTTGGTCAAAACTAAGTTGTGCAATCAGAAAATGATGACAAGCACACCAACATCTCTAACAGAATGACTCTATTTCTTTTTCAGTCAATGTCCCACTCAAAGTCTCAGCATTACTGAAATGCTGTGGTGGGCCTAAACACAGCTGTACATAAATTAATGCGCACAAACATTAAGTAACAAAAGCGATACTGTAAAAAAAAAAAAAGAGAGAGAGTTTGCTAAAATTCCTAGACAATGATGTGAGAGAATAAAGTCATGCAGAAAGTGAGTATTTCAATTTATTGCTGCTCAAGGTGGTTCTATAAGCTACTGAATCATAGGGTGCTCTTAGGTTTTCATAAGACTGCATAAATTCCCTGTAAAAACCCTTCTTTTTCACATGACTACATTTATAGCAGCAGGAAAAAATCCACTGCCCACATTACTCATAATGAAGCAAAATGTCACTCAGTGCAAAGCTGTGGGTGATCAGTACGTGTGCATGCATGCCTGCATGCGTGCGTGCCTGTGTGTGTATTTTAATAGTTTTTGGACATGGCACCAAGCATTTAGGCTCTGGGCCCATATATGATACTAGTTACTTGGATAACTGCTTGTTGGTTTTGCTCTTTTGACTGGATTTTCTGTCAAAGGAGTAGAAAATAAGAGCTGTGAAAAGGGAAACTGCACCATTGTCAGTTGTTGGTACATATTTAGAGAAGTGGTAAGTTTTAAGAATTTTCTGTAGTTAATATCAATTCACATTTATGTCTTGAAAGTAAGGGCCAAATACTTGAAGGGAAACAGGATACCTAAACTTCTGTTGGTGACAGCTGGTCAGGGAGAGCCAAGAGAGAGAGGGGGGATGCAGCTGCAGCCTTGCTGCATGATGGTAGGGGTCTAGAAGCAGATGCAGGCTATAGACTGACTGCAACATGATAGCCATTTTGAAATACCCACATGTTTTTTTTTTTAAATAAATAAAATCACTTTTTTTCCTTTGTGTTCAACCAACCTTTTATCTTATGTTATAAAGCTTACACCTTTTATCCAGATGACATTTTGTTGTCCTTAAAACCACTTCCTGTACTTTTAACTTTACGTCTTTATTGCTCTGCTTATTGTGCTGTGTTAGAATCCACTATTTTAAGAGTTTCTGTCATTCTGCAAAGAAAATTTAGATTCCCATGACTAGAGGTGTAAAACAATTGTGTATTAAATTTCAGGATTGTAATCTTGCTTTTGTCCAATGACTGCAGGTTTGCAATGACTGAAGAACTTTGGCATCTGGATTGGAGGAAACCTAATATATCTCTGCCCCAAGGGGTTTTAGGCTATAGCCTCCTAAAGCCACACTCTAATGAAACCAGCAATTTTGGTTGTACAGGAATGTTACATGAAAATTACTTCAGGCCAGTCATAGATTATCTGTCTGTGAAGAGAAATAAGCTACTGATTACTGAAATTTGTAAGATGTGCTTCCCTGATAGCTTGTACTAGCTCTGTTGTCAAGAAGAACATGAATACAACAGAAAGAAAATAAAGTTTCTTAGTTGCTATGTTGCACTGTGCTCTTCAGACTTTGTTTCCACATTAATGAAACTACACTTTAAGTTCCAGCAATTGTCTTGCTATAAATTTCACATTATCATAAAGTATGTGTATTTCTTGCAGCACTGGGAAATTTCCATTAGCCTAAGTCTTTAGTCGAGACCAACAACATTATCCAGTAACTTTGACATTTTTTTCTGTAATTGCACAATAATACAGACGATAGTATCTCAAATCAAGCTCTAGGACTTGGAGCCACAGTGGGGTGAAAGAGATATTACAGGCTGAAAGTGATAAAGGAGAAACCTCCCTCACTGCCCTGAATGTGACCCAGACCTGCTGTTTCTCAGGGAGGTCAATCCCAGGAGTCCTGGAACCCAGAAACTCACACGAATTTTATCAACTCTTCAGCCAAATCTGTTTGATTACTTCTGCATTTCTCATGTTTGTCTTCTTTGACAGCTCTGGGAAAAGTGAAAACTGCACTGAACTCAATTTGGGAATATTACAAATGCCCTTTTCACATCACAGATTGTTTCTAAAAATATGACTATATCATTTATTTCTGTGTAAGTTTTGATAGTTAGAGGAATAAGTTTGCTTTGAAATACATTATGTCATTAATAATAGATTTTCAGCCAGTGATTATCAAGCACACGTTATTTTACAGACATTGACCATTTAATGTTAATGTTTTTAATGTTACCAGTTTAAACTTTCAGTTCAATACTTGATTGCAAGTCCTCCAAAAGGAATGATGATGTCGGTTGTTCTTTCTTTGTTACAACTCATAGGGGCATGATGCCAGCATGAGATATGCCTTAAATAAAGATGGGAAAAGCAATGGGTTACAACAGTAAATAAATATCTGCAAGAAGTGACGAAGGCAGCAGGCAGTTAGTTAGTTAATGAGTAAAGCAGATGTTAATTGCAGTGACAATGATAAGCTCTTGAGTAGATATACCAAATTTGATAGCTCAAAGCACTGCTGCCGACTTCTTGTTTGACAACCTCGCTGCAAAAAAAAACCTTTGCTGGTGTCAAATCCAAATACCAGATAGAGACAGAAACTAAGATTTAAGAGATTTCCATACTTTCATAAAATTCAACACTTTGAGCTTGTATTGATCCAAGGGATGTAATATATATCTCATTTCTGAAACTTAGGCATATTGTTCTAGATGTAAATGAAGTTTATGGTGCTAGAGTGTTTGAGATATAGACAGAGTCACAGTCCCTAATCACTGCACCGGTTTTCAAAGGTTAGTACACTACAGTTCTATAGGCTGCTCTAGATGCAAATAGCAGGATATAAAAAAGCAGTTTCACTATTGGTAACCTAAACAGCATCATTGCTTGCCCACATTTTTTAATGCTATGACAATGTTATGGTTAAGGTCTGGTTAGGCAAAGCCACAAAAATAACTTGGTTAGGCTTAGGGTAAGACCATGGTTTGGGTTTAGATTATGTGCTTTGCCACAGTGCAAATAGTTATTAGGAACGGGTTGAGGAGCATGACAAAAGAGTTCAGTGTTGACTTGGGCTTCAGGTTCTCCAAAATTGAATTCAATTGAGCATCAATGGATGCATTTAGAAAAATCCACAGAGCCCCTATCTCAAAACTGCTGCCACCATCTTGGTCCTTGAAACCACAAGAGACTTTTGGCAAGTCTTGTGGAGCCTCAACTGGTCAGAGTTCGCTTTGGCAGCACAAGGTGGACCCACACAATACTAGGATTAGGGACGCAGCTGGTTTTACTGTTGTGACTAATTAGTGTAAATGTTATCAATCATCTCATCTAACGTTTAACCCGGAAGATATTAAGCTTATTCCGCAACATTTACTAACCATTTCAGTCAAATATTGGTGTCTATTATATTTAAATTATATGTAAATTTTGATTATTCTTTCTTTACATAGCAATAATCTCTAAACAGCATGTAAATGTTTCTATACGTTACCCTAGGCTGGACATGAGTTACAGCTGGTATAATGTGGTGGCTGTTTCACTTTTATCACTCCAATTATAGTTAAAAACATGACGCCTACATAAGTGCCTGTTTGAATGTTCACTGGTCAGAGGGAGAGAAAGGGAGAGAGGCTGCTGCAAAGGGAAGCATACACTCGACATTGTGAAGTGAAGGTTTATGAAGAGCCTATCCCCTCAGCAGGAGATGTTTTATTAGCGGTGTTTAAATGACCGGCTTGTTAAACATCAAGCGGCAGGCGGGCAGCCAGGCTACTGCGGCCTTTAGGATCCGCTGCAATGCTACAACGCTGGCTTTTTTCACCCTCTTCTGAGCTTTATTTGACATGCTAGTGTGTAGACAGGGTTGTTTCAAGACACAATAATCACTTTCAACTTAATGTGAAACCTTATTCCCACCTGTGAGTGTGTGTTAGGTCTCAGGTGGTTCTAGGTAGTTCAGTATCTTCACAATGTCAGACAGAAAAGAAGCAGGACAGGAGAAGAAGAAGTAAGATGAACAATAAGGTTTTCCTGAGGTCTGTAGGATCTTAACACTTAGACACATGCAGGGAATGCACATAAAGCCTCTCATGGATATGCAGTCACGCACAAAAAGCTTAAATTAACATTTTTAATTAAATCAAAAGCCCCCTTTTGGCATGTTAGTGTTTAAGATGTAATGTTATTCCTTTCTAGACCATGGGAGCAAATGAAAAATAATTGATCCCCAGAGATGAGAGCTGGAGTCATGGAAAATATGGGCGATTAACTGTGTTCTTTGATGATGATGGTGCAGATGGAACATCAAGAAATAGAAAAAGATGTTAATTTATTTTAGTATACAGACCGTTATTTCTGCACATCCTGACTGATCACTTAATTTCTTTTGTTTAAGATTCTGTTCACTGCTCATGTCAAGTTCAGTCTTTTTGTGTGTGCATGTGTGTGTTCTAATAAAAAAAGAATCATGTAATTACTGATTAAAGACAAAACAGGCAATATTTAAATCAGTTTTGCATTTGGCCAGAGTTGGTGTCACTACTGGTATCCTGAGGCAATAGTTGGACCCTACAGAGGTTGCACAAGTAGTCCAACCCTTTCAGTGGCATATGTCAATATGGTGCCATTGCCATATGTCCCGTCTCCCCCAACACAGTGTCAAGAGGATGGAAGACATTCCAGGAGAAAGGTAGTTATTCTAGGAGAGCTGGACAGGTCCATTAGCAGGACTGGTATCTGCTCCTTTGTGCAAAGAGGAACAGGATGAGTACTGCCAAAGCCCTACAAAATGATCTCAAGCAGGCCAGTGGTGTGAATGTCTCTGACAATCAGAAACAGGTTTCATGAAGGTGGTCTAAGGGCCCAATGTCTTCTAGTTACCATGGCCTTAAAAGGCAAGTTCACCAAGCGGACTCTAAAGCAGGACCCAGGAGACAGCAACTTAAAGTTTACAAAGTTTATTAATACAATAGAGAGTTTCACTAGGGAATTGTGTGAGAGGGAGGTCTCAGCAGGGTCAGACTGGCCGCATGGATTCATGGTTCAAAAGAAGAGGAGATGGGTGCTAGGAACTGCAAAGACTGAGACTGAATGGCAGCACAATGGAATCACAGTTGTATTTTGAGATTCACAGAATGGTCTTACTTGAAAATGGTTGGAAGAGCACTGGGGAGGCAGCCACTAGGGTAACTCAGATCCGAGGTAGTGTGAGCAGACAAGTGAATACGGAAGGTGAGTAAGTGAGTACCCCTCCATATATCCATGGAGGGGCATACAGACCTCTACAGGCTAGGGAACATCATCCTGACTGTTGTTAAAGATTGGAAGGTTGGAAGGAAATCCTTGGATCCACTATCAGACCCTAAGGTGGTGCAGTGGGTCCTGGGTTCCTCCTAGTGCATAACAATGCCAGGTCTCATGCTGCGAGAGAGTGTAGGCAGTTACTGGATGATGAAGGAATTGATATTATTCACTGGCCCCCAGTCAATGGCACCTGTCTGTCCTAAATCCAATAAAACACCTCCGGGACATTATATTCCGGTTCATCCAAAGCTGCTAGACTGCACCTCAGACTTTTTACATTGATTTTCTGGGTATCTTTGAATTCAACGTTCTGTAAGTTGATAATTTTCATTTGCATCAATCATGTGACATCCTTTGTCATCCTTTGTTCCTGTTTTATTTTGATAAGTCACTTGTTCTGCGTAAATTATGTTCAGGTTTGCTTCTCCTGTCTTATCAGTTAGACTATGATTCCCTATTGTGTATATATTCTCTGCGTCTACATCCGTTGGGTGTTGTGATCTCACTTATTCCCCATATGTGTGTTCTGCCTCTTAGTTTAGGTTTCTAGTGTATTCCAAATGTTAGTTTTGTAAACTGTAATTCCAGCAATAAAGCTGTGTTTTTGTTTATTAGTTCAGTTTCCATCTTGCCTGTGAGTCTGCATTTTACATGACAGAAGACTGTGGCCACAATGGACCCAGCAAACGTAACCAAGTATTAGCAACAAGCAATTGCCTCCTACCTGGGTGAGTATGTGCCAGAGCACGAGTCGCCCTATTTTGGGACTCGTCTGGCCATAGGCAGCCCTTGGAGCTGCCAAACCTCATCCTCCGCTGCTTGTCCCCCACCAGCACCTCCAGTGGTGAGGGTGGGCAGTCTCAGTTTTCCCCCCACCGCTCAATCTCCAACCTCTCCAGCCTCTTCGTCTGTCTACTCATCTCCTCAGACGCCGCCAGCACCCTGGCCCCGAAGAACAGGCTCCAGGCTGTATGTTGCTGGATGCTGATCCAGAGTACTGGGATCTCACCCCAGTGTACACAGCCAGACAGTTTGTTGGAGGCATGTGCTGCCCCAGCTCTGTGAGCTCCCTCTTCCAGGAGGAAGTGAGGCTCCCGTCAGCATCCACCCTTGCCAATACCCAAAGTCAGCATCTCCACCTGCGCCTGTCACCATCAGGTCTACTGAAACACTTGCTCCAGTGAGTAAGACTGAGCTTTCTGTTCCTGATCCAACCTGTTTAAAGACTGAGTTTTCTGGTTTCCAGCTGGCACATAATGAAACTCAGTTTTTAATTCAGAAGCCTGCCACAACTCAGACTTTGTTTCATGCTTCTCAGCCAGCTGACTTTAAGGCTGCTTGTGGTGTGTCTGAGCCAGCTGTTTGTGAAACTGAGATTTTTTCCTTTTAGAGTTTTTCAGTGGTGAAATAATATCTGGTTTTCTGCAGCCTGCTAATGATAAAACTCAGTTTAATGTATTTGCACCTGCCGAAGACAAAACAATGTCTTCAGCTTTGGAGCCAGTAGATAAGGCAATGTCTGTGAGACTGGTTAATGACAAGCAGGAAAATTTTGCTGCTAAGCCAGGATGTTTAAAGACTAAACAAGGTGGTGTTGTTACAACTAAAAGCTCTGAGTTCACTGCTGAGCAAGCCATTCCAGAGCTGTTTCACCATCCAGGGTCCAGGATGTAATTGGCTGTTTTTGAACACTTTTGATTTTACCTCTACAGTTCACCTTTAAAAACTGTTCACCTTTCCTTGTTTGGTGTCATTCTTTTCAGCATAACCTCGCATGCCGCGAATTTACACTTATTAACACACCTGATCCAAAATCAGACAAAAAATATAACATCAGAGTAGAAAAGTTATATTTTTACTGTTAAAAACCACAAACATGTTTAACAAATCATTTTCATAACTTGAAATGCAAATATAAATTGTACATTTTAAAAACCTATGCACAAGTTTTGCAAACAACAAAGTTATTTGCAACTATTTACCTAAAAATGCAGCCAATGCCTCAGTTTTAAATGGTTATTTAAAAAAAAATGCCTATTTACAGAACAATCAGGTGGTTCTGCATCAAATAAGATGCCACACAAATTATTTTTGCCACTCTAAACAACAGTTTCTGTCCACTATAAGCCACCGGAGCATATCACAAGCCTGATACCTGCAGGCCTGAAAACAGGAGGTGCATCACTCTTCCTGTTTTCCACCTGGAGACAGCGTTTACATTGCAGTCTGCCTTTGGTGGCTTTTTAGCAGCACCTGTGACATTCAGCAGTCGCCTCATTGTTTTGACACACAAAACAAAACAAACGACTACACTACACACTAACTATACAAGACAACACACTAACTACACTCCAAACAGTATTCCAGTATTTGCCATCTCTCTCTTTCTTTCGCTCGCTTGCTCACACTCTCTCTCACGCCACCATCACTCCCAAAACTTCCCCTCTTCCTAAACAACCAAATTCCACATGTTGCCATATAAGTTTTTGATTGCTCGACATGGTACATTTTTCCACTAATAGGAAATGAGTGTTTATTTGGGGGGTTTTTTTGTTTGCAAGCAGAGCTTTCGAGCATTGTTCTTGGAAAATGCAGTTTTTACCATTTCTCCTCGCAGTAAACATGATGATAGTATTCAGGAAAAAACATAGTGTGTATTTTTATTTATTATAACTCTGTGTCAAGGCTCAGTAGCCAGCAATGAGAAACCCAGACCCAAAAGCAGATTCACAACGAAGGCTCAGTTTTAATATGTGGCAGTAATCTCAAAGCCTTTCAATCAAACAGTAGTGTCAACTCCAGTAAAGAATTAGATCTGAATAATAATATATAATATGATAAATTTAAGATAACATTTTGATTAAACTTCTGAACCTAAGTCGGTACAACACGGCTGAATAAATTTCAGAGGCCTCCTTAAGTTCTCTTAACTCTTTTACATTCAGGTTACCCTTCAATATGGATAGAAAACAGCAATGAGAACAACAGATAAGGAGAGAAATTTGGTATTAGACTTCTTCTGTTGATTCCATTTATCCATTTTTACTCTTGTATCGTGATTTTGTGAGCAGCATGGGACTACAACAGCATCTTATGCAACCTCGTCTTGCTGAATAATCAAGAATGTACCTTGAAATATTTTTTTAAAATCTACATTAAGTAGATTTTACCTATTGGGGTTTTAGGTATACAGCAGCCAAATAAATACATTTGGATGCTACAAAATTGCACTGAACAATTTTAGTACTGCAGTATTTTCTTTGCTTTTATTGTGAGTATGATCATTCTTGGTAGACAAGCCGCATGAAAATAAAGCTGCTTGCCAATTCCATGAATGACACCAACAAAAACAATCAATCTAAGACCAGTAAATTGCACGCTATCAGGAGGTGTGAGATTATACGTCTGCACTCTCTAGCCTACAGTAAAATAAAAGTTATCAAGGATAGTGCAACAAATCATTTCCAAATCCAGTTGGTGACTTTGTCTTTTTTCAAGGTGTTTCCCTCTATGTCTACTTTCAGTTTTATTCGTTATTGCAAGAATGGTTATGCAGTGCAGCGCTGCTTCAGGGTTGACTGTGAGGACAGATTTTGCTGCAGACAGAAAACTGGCAGAGGATACAATATAACCACAAACACTTTCAATAGTTTTTGTTGTGAATTTAAACAACCCTACAGATTATAGAAGATTAACTGAAGAATCACTTGGCATAGTTCAAGCAGTTTTAATATAATTATTATAAATTCCATTAACACATTTCTAATGTTATATTGTCATATTGTTGTTATTAGCTAGTGCCATTTGTGTCTTTCTGCACACACTTCTGTTGGTAAAAGAGTTTAATTATTGTATAGTTTGATTATTCATTTGTTTTTGTTTCTAGTTTTATGCTAGGCTGTATTTTCAAACCTAGCTTGAAGCAGCATAAAACAATAAAGAAAAAGGGACAAAGTCAAGAATTTGCCATATGCAAAAATGAGGTGGAGTAAAGACATACAACATTTTGTACAACAAAGTCCAGAATACCATAATCTTCTGTAGATAAACCCACAGTTGATAAACTTTGAAACAAACCAATGCAATTCACAGAAGACAACTTATCTACAATAATTCAAACAACACACTAGATTTAGAAACTGCATTACTAAATCCACCTAAAGATTAAAAAAAATAAGCTCTGTTCTTTTGTTAGACAGCTGGAATGTTGAGTAACACTTTGTGTTTCTTGTCACGCTGAATGCTGAGAGGTGGTCTGGTCTGTTAATCGAAGCCATTGCTGATAGTGCTATCACTGTTCCCCATGTCCATGTCTAAAATAACTCTTTGATAGAAATAACTGTATAACAATTTGTCTTCACTTTAGTGTAGTCTTTAAAAGACTAGAGGGATGCTAGTTGGTATCTATATAAAGCAGCAGTCTGACTTATGTATCGAGGTTAGAGTTATCTATCTGGCTTCCTTAAATCTCAATGTTAGAAACATAATGTTTGGCTTCATCAGAGTAACAGCATCTATTAAACATCTAAAACATGATAAGTGGGCTATAAAATGAAATGACAAGTCTGCAGCAGGAAGGTAATTGTTGATCTAAAGCAGTTTTCATCCATGTACAAATCCCTGAACCTTTTTAAATATTATCTAAAAAATGAGAAAACATAAGAGTAGTTTCTTCAGATAAATGCACAGAAATCTCTGCAAACCAAGAGACTATATAATTCAATTCAAATACATTTTACTTATATAGTGCCAAATCACAACAACAGAGTGCCTCAAGGCACTTTATTTTGTAGGGTAACTACAATATTAGAGAGAAAACCCCAAAAATCAGATGACCCCTAAGAGCAAGCACTTGGTAACAGTGGGGAAGAAAAACTCCCTTTTAAAAGGAAGAACCCTCTGTCAAAACAAGTTGATGGATTGGCAGCCATCTGCTGTGACCAGCTGGAGGTGAGGCGAGGGGGACGGGGGAAAAAATGCTTTGGAAGAAAATGCAGAATGGTGTATAAACACAGAGTGAGTTAAAAAAGGTGAAAAAAGAAAAACTTGGTGCATCATGGGAACAGGCAGAAGCCTAAGTCAACTGCAGCATAACTATGGGAGAATTGCCTTTTTCCAAGGAATATTTTTAAAAGTAGAGAGGGTCTCCTAAATCCAAACTGCGAGCTGGTTTCACTAAAGAGTGAAAGCTGAAGGCTCTGTCTCCCATTCTACTTTTAAATAGCCTAGAAACCACATGTAAACCAGCAGTGAGGTCTTTAAGATAAGATAGGAGGTGTTGAATAATCAGATCCTATGTGAGGAAAAAGAATTTTTAATTCAATTCTGGCTTTAAGAGGGAGCCAATGAAGAGAAGCCAATATGTGATAAATATGCTTTGTATTTCTGACCCATTCAGCACTCTTATTGCAAAATTTGGATCACCAGAAGGCTTTTCAGGTAGTTTTTCAGGTTTTTAGTACAATAACCTCCATTTTTATCTGAATTTAAAAGCAGGAAATTATGATCCAGGTCTTCGTGTTTTTAAGACTGCACTTTAACAAACTGGTGTGTGCTTTCTGGCTTCATGGACAGATAAATAGAGCTGAATATCATCTGCACTGCACTGAGGTCTAGCAGGACAAGCACAGAGATGAGTCCAATGTTGGAGGCCATATGAAGATCAGCTGTAACTTTCACTAAAGATGTTTCTATACTGGGTTGAATTTGGAAACCTGACTGAAACTCTTCAAATAAACCATTCCTCTGCTGATGATCAGTTACCTGTTTGACAACTACCATTTCAAGAATTTCTGATCTAAACGAAAGGTTCGAGATCGGCCTATAATTAGTCAAGACAGCTGGGACAAGTGATGACTTTTTGAGTGATTGTTTAATCACTGTCACCTCAAAGGCCTGTGTGTAGCCCATTAATAGAAATAGACTGACTCTAGGTAATATTGAAGCATTAACTAATGATAGAACTTCTTCGAGTAGTCTTGTAGGAAAGGGATATATAATAGCTTGATCTTGATAAGAAAAAAGACATTTTTCCACAGTAAACTGGATAAACTTGCCCCTAATTCACCATATCACTGATTCTTTAGTTTCTACAGAAAAACTTTGTTGTCAATATCTAGTGTTATCCAAAATCTGTTTATGATCTCTCTCTTTTACTGGTCATTTAATTTTCTGACCTTTTCCTGTAACACTGAAGTGACTTCTTCTTTTACAGGAGGGAACATAAACAAGCCTTTATTATCCAGTCCTGCGCTGTCCATTTGATAGATGTCATTTTGATCCTGCTAGAAAATGCTCAGGGTGGTTGTCCAGACTGCCTGCAATTTATCTGGTGTGTCTGGATTAAACAGTATACACTCCTGGCAGCCTCTGAGACAAGCAGTGCTCAGAACAATTTTAAATGTAAATACAACCTGACAATGAAAATCTATCTTTGCGCTTTCACTGTGTTCTCAGAACAAACGAGGGCAGGGAGCAGGAGCCAAGTGACTGACTGCACAGGGAGTCTGTCTGCAGCTAGTGAAATATGTAGATAGGAACTGAGCGTTGTGCAAATTTGAAAACTTGAAACTGAGAAATTGCACAAAACAGACAATTTCTATAGCTTGATACTACGTTATGCAAACAAAGTCTGACTGGAAAATGAAAACAGCAATGTGAAAAGAGAGTAAACGTTTCATCTTGTTTAAGCAGAACAAGCTGAGCTAGCCCTCCTGTACAGTGATTATGTTAACTCTGTGCTGTGTTCCTGTAAAACTCAATATCTATAAGTGAATGCTGGCAGCACAGACACAGTGTTGTATTAATGATCTGTTAGGGAGGGGTTTCAGTCCAAAACATATTTCATGAGCCAGAAGAATGAGTGCTGAGGTTTTTGGGTTTGGGCTCATCTAAAGAGTCAAGACCAAGACCAAAACATCCCTCAAGGAGTCCCCACAGGAAGTTCTCTCTAAGAGTGCAATAAGAAAAGGAGGTTCAGGTTTTGGGGGAATTTTCCTTTCCAAAACATAGCAAGAGCATCTTTATCTATAATGTCAAACAGAAGAAATACCTCACAGCCAACCACAGTAAAAGATTTGACATATCTCCAAAATGCATCATCTTGTATATTTAGTTACCACAGCAATAAAACAGTTGTGAAATTATTTTTGTAAAAAACAGAGATGTAGTCCTGATCATACTGAAGATGTTCCTTACATGGTCTGGGAACATGACTACTCTTCACATCAAGAAATAGGAGGGAAATATGGGCTGTTTATTATTTTCATTGAACAATGTAATATATATATGTACACACACACACACCATATAGCCTACTTAGACCACTCATATGTAGTTTCTTCAATAATAGGGACTAATACCCCAAAGTGAGTAACAACCAGAATGGAACAGTTTAATGCTGTGTTATTGAAACTAACATTAGCTATGATCAAGTGAACATAGTGAAAGTTATCAGCTCACTTCTCATAATTAGAGCCATCTATATCCTGATTTCACCATTACATTTTAGAGCTGCTAACCAACATGCTGAAACAGACCACAACCGTAAAACATAACTTTCCGAGTTCCACATGTTGGCGTCGTTCACTTTTATATGATCACTTACTCACAAAGCTGAATGATATCTGTTTATATGTTGAAGGGTTTGGCGTTAGCACCAGGCAGGCTTCTGCTTCATCTGATTGTTTATGTTCATTGTGGAGACCCACCACCTTCAACCGACATCAATTCAGGCAAGAGAGACAGAACCACCATGTGTGAGTGTTCTCTTACTGTAAATATTTCCTTAGCTATGCATTTGTCGGCTGCCCTCCCTGCCAGCATTGACATAGTAAAAAAAAGGGAGGGCTCAGACAGATTTAGACAGAGGTGGTTCGTTTGATGCAGTACATCAGGGACTGTTGAAGATTACTTGTCAGACTGAGTGATTTTCAGTCAGCGAAAACACTGTACATCTGGATGAGGATTATACAGAGAAAGAAATAGGTGCATTGGAACTGGTTAGTTCAAATGATTGATCTGAGATGATCTGAAGGCAGTATGAATGCACAGTAATCAATTCAACATCAAACAAGGTGATGACTGAGCCTCTTGGAACTTGACAGTGACCCAATCAGTGATATAAATAAGTAACAGCCTTGAACACTTCTCTTTGAATGCTCTGGGTTCTAGGTCCTACGGTTATTCCCTACTAGTGTCATCTACAGTAAACTAGTTTACTGCTTTAAGTTCAACAACTATTTTAAAATGGCCTGTATTTGTATAGTGCTTTACTTAGTCCCTATGGACCCCAAAGCGCTTTACACTACATTCAGTCATCCACCCATTCACACACACATTCACACACTGGTGATGGCAAGTTACATTGTAGCCACAGTTGCACTGGGGCGCACTGACAGAGGCGAGGCTGCCGGACACTGGCGCCACCGGGCCCTCTGACCACCACCAGTAGGCAACGGGTGAAGTGTCTTGCCCGATTACAAGACGAACTGCCAACTCTTGAGCCACGATCACCCCACACATTTTAAGTCGCAACAGACCAGGCACCTCTTCAGGGTGTACTGTGTCTCTTGCCCTGTGGCAGTCCCACCATGACTGAATCAGAGAAAGCTGAAGAGGATGGCTGGACAGACGGACAACAGGCATTAAGGGTTAATGTTGAGGTGGTGGAAACTATACTGAGAAACAGTTAAGTTGGAGTCCTGCTCTATACATTTTTAGACCATCAAGTCTGACGTAACTGAAAAAGAAAAAACTGTATTAAACCATAAGAGTGCACATTAGATTGCAAAGTTTATGCACCTGTACTACAAACAGCTGATTTCTCAAAAAAAAATTCTCTTAATATTGTAACAATTTTATACCATGTAGCTGGTGATGAAGCAACAAGTACAAGAATATAAGAACAAATGTATTATATGAGCAGACTGTACTCTAAATATGTAGAAGAAATACCTTCATTGTGATCATTACAAGGTTAGTGACTCTAGGATAACGTGCACCAGAATAGGACCTGAGTGTTATAATCAGATGTTTCTTTAAAAAAGAAAACACATGTGTGACTAATCATAGAACAGTCTCACTCTTCTTGCCTTCTTTCCAAGCATTTGGAGACTTTGTACCATTATTTTCCCAAACTATTTCAATGTGGGGGGAAAAAAACCTTTTTTTTTTTATTCTGATCCAAAAAAATAATAAGAAACCATAACACATTAGCTGAGTTTAGAAATGCATTTTTTTCACAATAAATAATTAGTTACTGTGGCTATGCTAAAGGGAAAATATGATCTTGTAGCATTGGAATGTCTCCTCTGTGTCCTGCCAAATCTGAGCTGGAAACACTTAGTAAGGAACCTGCGTGTACTAGGAACTGCTAATAATTTGCTTAAGGGAACCCACATCTGGTCGGACGGCTGAGGCAGAGGTTAAGAGTGTCGAAACTGGGCCACTGCTCCTTGCCAGTTGCAGGCTGAGAATAGGGCTTAATGTTAAACAAAAATCTTAACTGCAGGAAATAGGCCTGTTATCATAATATAACCATTTGCCTTGGCTGACAACCAGACTAAAATTGTTCCTTGTTTACTATTTTTGAGTAGGGCCAAAAGTTTATAGATAGATAAATCTTAAATCCTTAGCACAGCAACAGCAGTTCCCCCGTTGTTTATTTTTTAGTATCATGGCCAAAAAGTACAGCACATTGAGAAAGTGTGAAAAAAAGCAAGTTTGTTTCCACAGCTATCAGCCTTGTTTGAGGGCTAAGACGATAATCCAAAGAGTTCCACCCTCCAAGCTACTGAGAGCTGACGACTGCTCAAACGCTTCATAACTTCTTGCAACAGCTGCTTTAGGAAAACAGAAGCAAACACAGAAAAGTGTTTAAAAGTTACAACCTAGCTGGAACAGACGTGAAAACCAATTAAACATGAGAAAAGTGATGTTTTTTTTTTTTTAGCTTGCAGAGGTTTTTCCTGCCATTCTTGCAGCTTATGGCAGAACTGAATCTTAAAGCAGAGAATATCCAAAGGGGGGGTAGAGAACAGATGACATGTAAAGGTAAGATGAGAAGGAATTTTGACAAGGCATTTGTCTTTGAGCATCATGGACGAACAGCCTGCAAGAATTTTGGCCTTGAGGATCTCACCTGTGCTATTCAAACACTGTTAATCTTGCTGATGATGCATTCCTTTCATTTGTTAAACTCTCTGTGCAATAAACTAACTCAAACTGACAGCACTGCACAGTTTACCCTAGTGTACTAATGATTTCTTAACTTCCCTGTAAAGAAAACTTTAAGACGACAGGAGGAGGACCAGAGAAGGTCAGTGGTGACAGGGAACAAACCTTGAGTCAGAGGAGTTTCTTGGGAGTGCATCACGCCCTTTCTGTTCCTGTGTCATATTATTGCTTTCCATTAGAAATAGGCTGAATCACATTCATATGAATTGTTTAATATTTCTGATTATCAACAGGAACTCTGTTGGCACATTTATCCTTAGTTGCGTGCATGAGGAAGTTTCAGGCCTACATGAAAACACAGCACCTTTGCTACTGCAGCAGTTCCAGATCCCCAACGTAAAAAGAAAACAGCCAACAAACAGTAGTTTATTTAGTTTTTCCATGAGGAAAAATCTTTTTAAGCCTAGTGCTATTATAGCAGCTTATCTGTCATTTTGTTAAACCCGGATTGCTTGGTGCATTTCCTACTAAAGATAACGAACATCAAAACAGTGGAAAGGCTAATGTCCTCAGTGAAATTCTAATGGGCCAAAAAAAGCTAAAATTACTCCTGACAGATCTCCATTTTTAATACTCAGTCTGGTTTTAGTTTTGGGAAAAGTTCAGAGAAAGATCACGTAGCTGTCAGTTAAGAAGCTCAAATGTAGTCATAAGCTTTGTTAGCACTAAGCGTTGTTGTATAGTTACTGTGTGCAATAACTCACTGTTATTACCAGCTGTTTCTGGTGATAGGATAGCAAACTTCAGATTGATATAGTAGGACTCCAACTATTTAGTAGCCTAGTATTCCATCTATAACAAGGCATTATGATGGTGTAAATGTTAATAATGAATCTTAATTCAGTGTCCAACATAACGGCCCCAGGTCAGTGCTTCAGAGTTTTACTGGCTCATGTACATTTTTATTGAAATGCAAAAAAACTTTTATGTTAAAATTTTTAAATATTACTAAGTTTAAAAGACAAACTTTATTTTATTTCACATTAAATCTGAAAAATAATGTTACAAAAGCCTTGACATATGGTGTAGTACACCTCATGCCCCCCTTTAGACTCCCCTTTGTTTCTTCAGGTATCGATTGAAAACACGATGGCTGCCATCAGCCTTCAGCAAGCTGCCTAATTTAAACACGGTATAAGACTAAGTTCATCTGCATATTTTAATGTAAATTCTGTAGCCTTACTGGAGGTTTTTCACTGTGTAAAACAAACAGTGGTGGATGGCGCAGCTACAAAGTTCACTCTTCTTCATGTCAGAGTTTGTTGATCAGAAGCTTTGATGAAGGACTCCCACTAGGCTTTTTCCCAGTAAAGATTTTAATTGTGATTACAGGAACAGAGCTGCTGCTTTCTTTCACCCAACGTATTTGCTTTTCGCCGTGTGTGTAGACAGACTCCATGTTAAACTATGACAACATCATCATCACCGCTGCTGTTGTGTTATCAGTCTTTTTGTTGAAAAACTGGGGTCTGAGTGGGCTTAATGTTGTCATACTCTGCATTCACATGGCTGCTCCTGGATATGTTTCTTTTCCAACTCTATAATTAGTTAAATGGTGACAACTGAGCACTCCAGAGCTGTGTGTTACATGAAAACAACAAAGCAAGGATGTTTTTATAATCAAGGAATCGTTGCAGGGCTACATCACAGTTCAACTGACATTGTGGAGTCAGTTGACTGATTTTACAGGTAAAATCAGGTAAACAACAAACCAAGCAAAGAGACAGATTTGTTTCATTAACAATACAGGATGTTGTTTCTTGGACGGTAGAGGAGGTCATCTACTAATTGGAAGGTTGGTGGTTGAATCCCTGGTTACTCCAGTCTGCATGCCAAAGTATCCTTAGGCAAGTTGCTCTCTGATGCATTCACTGGAGCTTGAAATTTAAAAAGCACATAGGCAGAGGAAAAGTGCATGTATGAATGTGTGTGAATGGATATATGAGGCCTGTCGTATAAACCCTTGAGTGCTCAAGAGTACAAAAGCACTACATAAGAACCAGTCCATTTATCATAGCAGTTTGGGAAAACACCTTACACTACAGCTGTGACCTTTACATTTTTAAATCAAGAAATGAGTAGCAAACAGGCATACAACGCAAACGTTGGTGTGAATACAACATAAAAGCAAAAGTGAGTATTGCATGCAGTGTTTTGTCTTACTATCAATTACACCAACTCAGCCTGTAGACAGCTCCAGAAGGATATAATTAATGTCTCAGACCAACAAAAAGCAGATGTAATTCTGTTCACGAAGAGGCCACCATGCAGCCTCTACACAAGTATTACTGAGAAACTATTTGCTTCAGGCACTGCAGCATGTAGATTTCTCTTAACAAGGGCTTCTAGGCATAGGATTCTCTCATATAGTAACACAAAGTTGAGAAAACTACCACCAATGAAAATAGATGATATTGGTAGGAGAGTTAAACATCGACTTCTTAGGAAAGACCTGATCCTCTTCATGGTTCTGCTTTTGGAGTCTTTGTATGTCTTTAGAGTAACACAAGAACATGTGCTGCAAGTGAGATAGAGAGGAGAAGAAGGCATGGGGAGTTTTGATTGTTTCAGCCCTAAATTATTGATAGTAACATTGAAACAAATTTTCCAGTCTACCATAGCTCTAAATGACCTGCTATGATGATGCATATTGTAAGTGCATCATGTGAACACACATAGGCTTATGTAATGAATCATCTGCTTTTGAATAATTATTACCCTGACTTTCAGATATCTGAATAACTTTACCAGATTTCTGTTACTTTGTTGGATACTCTTGTGCATTTGGACACTTCACTTCTGTTACAAGTGTACAAGCTCTTTTCCCAGACAGAAAAAATGACCAATAACATCTGTAAGCGAGGGGATGCCAGCTTTCCAGCTTTTTGTTTTTGGTCACTCTGACTAATATAATGACTCACTTTTTAAAAGGGATATCCAACAAGTCTTTGAGGTTCACAGTGTTTTTTATTACAGTGGTGTTGTAAAGTAATGAGTTACTGTAACAAATCACCCCAAGTCAATCCATTACATGCAAACAGAGGACTTTGAATCAAAGGAAAAGTATCATTAACACTACCATTCAATCTTGATGTCTACAGTTCTTGCATTCTTAAATTGGAATAGAATCATTTTTATTCTTAAACTGTTACAACAAAATGAGACAGAGTGGCACGTTTCTGTCTGTAAACCTATCTTCAACATCTGAGGGAACCTAAAGAAGGGGGCTGTACCCAAATCTACAGACTCTTGTCGAAGTTCATTTCCCCCAGCCTCCTCCACTCAATGAATTCCAGATGTTTTGCAGACGAAAGTGAATTTTAAAGGGTGGAGGGATGCTGGCAGTTGTGAGGAGCTGTTCGTTTTTTGTACAGTAATGCATATATGTACCTAGAAAAAAAAAAAAAAAAGAGTCATATAGACCCCCTATGCATGGAAAGACTCCAAAGTCTTGCTGAGAGATTCTGCCTTTAATCTCCTAAAGAACATTCTCAGCATTCAGCAGTAAAAGTAGCAGCATAATTTACGAGTTACGATAAACGCAAACGCAGATGCACTTAATACAGCCAAAATAACAGAGCAAGTCCACACACACTGTACAATTGCCAACTTAGTTCAAGTAACAGCCAGAATCAGTTCATAGTCTAATGAAGTCCTGAGCAGCACATCTTTGGCAGAAAGTCCACAATTCTTCTAAAATTTACATACTAGGTCAGGCAAGCAGAGGAGGTGTTTCTGATCTAGTGACTGTGTGTGGTCTGCCTCACTGGAATAACCTAGAGTCATGACTGGAAGAAAAATACTGCTCTCCATTTTTAATAAATATCAAATCCTTCTTGCCTGAGGGAGAGATGAAAAGAAGCCTCAATCTAGTGTTCCTCTTGGCTCCTAATAAAGTGGCAGCCCCCATGCAAGACTCTCAGACAAGAGGAATCAAATGAAAAATGCATGAAATGTAATTATTGTCCCCGCAGCTTCTGCAATATAAAAGCATATGAGTACGAGTTGCTTCTACTTCCAAACAAGTGAAATGAAAGTGTTCACTTGAACATACTTTTAAATAGTCTATGCAAGTTAGCTATATGTAGCTATATGTGCTTTATTCATTTTTTTCCCCCAAACATGAAAGATGTCGTTTTGTGAATTACCATGGACTTCTCTGACCCCTCATCAAATCCATTAAGGTTTCCCTCAAACTGCTTGAAGCACCAACAAGTCTGACTTCTAGCTGCAAATCATGGTTTCACACTCGCCACTCTTTCGCCTGACTCACTTGACCAGGATTGCAGACTCATTGTTTGCTTTCCTTCCCGGTAGCAGCAAACGCTGGCGACCGCGCATGACATTGGCAGCAGATGTGGCGGGGCCCAGAAAAAATAAACTGGTCGACGATGATGCTGTCCGCAGAAGCTAAATATTGACTTAGCGACCTGTAATCAGATTCACACACATGACAGAATGGAAATAAACAGCAACATTTGCCCATGTCGCCTCTGCCGACCCTCCCACCACAACACAAGAACCCCAGCTCGCAGGGAAAAAATCGTACGCCTGGGGCTGTAAGCTCAGTCGATCTGGTAATGAGAACTTGCATATGACGCCAAGGGGTGGGAAAAGGAAAATTGTAGACATATTATGATGTATAATTACTTGTGTGACAGTCCTGCCTCCTACTAGCTCTAAAATCCTGCTTAGTGAAAGTTTTGGTGTGGACTCTTTACGGCTTCTAAATTTCTTCTCAGAAAATTTTCACCTAAAAAAAAAAAAAGTATATATTTTGATAAGAAACAAATAATAATTTCATGGTTGATTTGATGAGGTTTAGACCCCATGTTTCTGTATTTGACCAAAACAAATGGAGCTTGTTTAAGAGATAACCTTTTCTCCACATATGTTTATAAGATCAGTGTTAATCCAAGCATCTGTTTATCTGCCTGAGTCACAGTGTTGGCTCATTTTCTACAGAGAGAGAAGACATTAAGCCAGCATTCTCTGAGCTCCATAAATTAAGGTTCAAAATATAAGACCTTCATGTGGTTGGAATCTGCAGATTAAACAATGGTCATAAATCAGGCACATCTGGGGTGCAATAAATCTGTCTTTCTATTTTTGGACACCTCGCTCTGAGTCCGGTTTGCCAGGATTTGAAGAGCTCTCAATGCAGATAGAGGGATCAGTTTGGCTTGAGCATTATCTCACGCAGTTGTATTATTCATCCATGAAAATCACTTTTTGCTATGGATCAGCATGTACTTGGAATCAAATTGTCCATGAAGTTCATTACTTTGATATTACAGTCTTTTCCAAGGATTATTTTGGCTCTCAGCAAGAGTTCTTCTTTCTGCTGATCAGCAAAATGGCACGACTGATTCAGTGGTAACAAATACAGTTTGAACTGAAAAAAATTCAGGCATGTCCCATCTTGTGTGCTGTATTACAGAATAATAAATTAACATTTGCTTGACTCTGAATTATGAGTACACCTGCTGCCAAGAACCAGTCATCATATCCAGTCATTTGTGCATGAAGACTAAAACATGTACCAAAACTAAACATGTAACTCCTTCCATCAATATCACTATTGCATTTTATTTAAGACACCCATCGTTTAGGTGGACGCACACAGCCATTCCCTTCTTGAAATGCTGAAATCCTGCAGTCATTCTTTTATTATTATGTAGGGGTTATGATGTCCAACTTAGAATAGTGAATGTGTTATTGTATCATTATGTTGCTAGAGAAAAGCAAAGCTTTGATCTAGTTTGTATTTGAGTTGCACGCATAATTATTATTTCTCTCTATGTCTCCTTGGTTTATTTGCAGCAGATGTGTGGGAATTGATTCTGTATTACACCAAACCATCTGCTATTCATTCACTCTTCATTTGTTTTGTTTTCTATGAATTGAACACGCTCAGAATGAATGTTTGGAATCTTTTATCACTTGCCAGTTGTCCAAACTAATGAGGGATATGAAAGCTTTCTGCTGAGCTTTATATTTTGGGGCATAACAGCCTTTAACCACATGCTTTTGTAGGCTTTATGTATATATTTATATACACTCTAAATACACGCTCAGTGCATTTATATCTGAAGCCATCAATCTGAAGACCTAAAACTGAACAAAAGGGATGCTGGAGCCAGGAAGATATTCATTGTCTCTCATAAAAGAATTAGCTGAATAAACAGCTTTAATGCAAACTTGTGTGGAGTTCCAGTCTTTTCAAAAGCTGGAAATCCACACAAGTTTAATGTAGATATGTTTTACTGGCCTGCGTCAACATTACATGACTCTGAAGTTTTTTTTTTCTCTCTGGAAAGTGTAGAAAAAGCTACAAACTCCACCAGGAGTCGATGGTGTTGGCATACGTCAAATAAAAACTTTCACCAAGAGGACTGCGGTTTGTGTCTTATGTGGTATCATTACATTTCTGTAATTGTATTTTTAGAATAGACTGGGAAGAAAATTACATGAAAAAAAAAAAAACACAAACATTTTTGGTGAGGTTTATGCCCCAAAGCTACGATATTGTACAGAAGCCTTGTGAAACCACTCGGTTCTTTACATTTGCTAGGATAAAGGGAAATATTTGCATTGACTTATTGTGAAAACAGAAATGAAAATACAATATATACTACATTTCCAGGCTTTATGAAAGACATTCAAAGCTCTTCTTTGAATTAACAGTTCACCCCTTGATTTCTAGGTCCTCAGCCCTATTAAATGCTAACTTACAGAGGATCACCGGAGGATCGTTGGTCTTTTTTGCAAAATGTTGTTGTTGCCTTTATTTTAACCTATTAAGAACATTGACATAAATCTTTAACATAGATGGTAAAACTGAATTAATTTAATGTAACTGTTTCTCACCGCGACACTGTGTTTGTGTATTTACAGGGCAAAAATGAAGAGCACACTTCTACTGGTGTCTAGCATTTGTCGGCCAAAAACAGTTAATGGATACTTGTGGCTATTTTGCGTAACTGTGTTCACAGTAAGGCTAATAATTATGCATGTTGCAGATGCTGCTTTTTCCATATACCCTCTAATAGCAGGTTTTAAACCAAACCCAGGTAAGATGGCTGCCATATGGTTCCATTTGTGTGTGGGAATGTGTTTTGACATTTCCTTTTTATTGTTAAGATCTAAATGAAATATCCAACTGTTGCCTTTTATTCCAGTAGGAGGCTGTAATTGTCGGATGCCTGGATAAACTGTCAGCTTAGACCGATTTCTTCTGCAGCCATCTGGACCATTCACGATCTGGACCATTAGTCCCCCTTCAATGCCTGCACATTTTTGGCCTCACTACACAGGAGAGGAGATAGCGGCTCAGATGACGCCAAAGGTAATCACAGGAATTTGAATGGGCCCCTGCCACTGATGCACAGACCAGACTGATAAGTTGGACAAAATGCACATTTGAGGTTGAGGAGGAGATTTTTTTTTCCAGGACAGCCTAATTGCTGCTGAGTGGTGGGCAGTTTGGCCAGATAATCAAGATGGCAGAAAATTGATTAAACCCTAGCCAGTCTTTTGAATGAAGCCAAGTTTCCTTCAGTTTGAACAATTCCATCATTGAGGGGAAAAAAAGAAAGTTTTTCAGAAATACACGTCATGTGTGACTTCACGTGTCTTTCTGATTTGAAGCTCACTCTTGAGGTTGATAAACTAGGCATATTATATACATACTACAACAGTATGTACCATAACCTTTGTTCCAGGGCAAGAATTGCTTTAAAACAAAACAAAACAAAACAAAACAAAAAGAAAGAAAGAAAACATTTAATATTCCCAGCAATAATCCCTTGGAGGGAATTGAGCCTTCAAGAAATATTTAGCCATCTATACTGCTGTGAAGCACAAGAAATTAAATGCTCAGGTAAAAATCATGTTGTTTCTGTTATTCTACTCCACTGTGTGAAGTAGAGTACGAAGCATATAGCAATACACTGGAAACAACAGAAGCATATTATATTCACAGTAAGAAAATAAATATTCAGGTTTTGCTCTAATGAGAATTTCTTTCAGATAATTTTGTGGTGTGACATTTTTCTCATTATCACAACAAATTATCCTGCTATGTTACAAACTCCTTTTTAATAGAACACATTTAAATCTAAATTGAATTATAAAGAGATCAAATCAAAATCTAATAAGAAAGCCTTTTTTTCTATTTTTTGAATTAACACTAATGCATGCTCAAATGCACTACCTGCTCAACTGATCGTCTTGTGTTCTTTACGGTGATGTGCTCCAAAACACATTAACGAAGCAACATCCAAACCAAGAACAAAACGCCTTGCTCCTTTCTGACTGGGACAAAATAAGCTTCCATTCAGAGAAAGACTGATTCCTCAGCCACACATGATAATTTCTCTATGCCATTGTAAGTGACCTACCATTACTTTGGATGATAGTAAATGCTTGTGTTTCGTGTGTCAGCCTTTCCTGGCTTTCCTTCTGGGAAATCACCTGCAGAGTGTGTAAAGGCAGCTGTAGGAAAACTGAGGTGAGCTGCAAAAGTCATAAGCCTTTGTCAGCTCACATGTTGTTTGCTTAGTGATAACTTTTCAAAGAGAAGCTGTTTTGCGTATCCAGCTGTTTAAAGAAATGTCAGTGAGAGTGGCATTCCTGCATGCTTTTGAACTTTTCTAATGATGATAAATAGGATGTTTAAGGCCGTGCACTTGTACAGCATTAGTATAACTTCCTGGGGGGAAAAAAAGGCCTGGAGAATCTCATATGAAACTTTTCTACATTTTCCGTCTCTAAATAATTTCGCATGGATCTTTCTTCAAATGAAACTCCTCTAGTGCCTCAGGCAGAAGAAATAATTTGGAGTAGTGAATGTTTACTACTGCAGACTGCAACTGTACCACAACTTTCAAACACAATGTTCTCCAGCATTCATTTATGCTTATAAGTTACCTAGAGAAATGGTGTCAGACCTAAACACGTCCAGAAACAACACTTGATATGGATCATTTTTTGATTTAAATTACATGACTAAGAAATACACATAAAACTATAATGTTGGGATGGGTTAGTGGAACAAAGTGTACACATTACACTGGTTCATGATCTCACTTAACACAGGCGCATAACAAAAACAAGGTTCCACGCATAAAATTGAAGCATGATGATGCTACAACCCTTCACACTGAAGTTATACTCATGCAAAGGTACTTTGAGCTGCTCACCAATTTCCCAAGGGCTCTGGCACAGATTTTCCATCAGGTGCTCTTCCTGACACAATCCTCTCATTTATCCCAGCTCTGGAAGTACACTACCTAGTGACTCCTTGTTTAAAACCACCAGTGATGTCTGATATGATGTATGAGCCACACTCATATATCGTATTATATCATTTAATATTAACTGTCCTATTAGCTGTGCTTCAGTCTCCATGAACTGATACAATGAATGCTGCTAAATCTACAGCATTCTGGTATCGACTGGATTTACTACTGGCTATGGCAGCGCACAGCCTACAGCCTATAATAATGCTGTGCTTTATATAGATTAACTGCAGAGATCTTGACAGCTCCTTTTTCATTGCACCATTATAATATAAAAATACTGATTAGATCAGTAATAGCCAAATGAGCATGTAAGCCTCCTGGTTTCTTTCAGATGTTTGCGTATTAAATATAAGAAGTCTCCTACATCACTGGCAGTCCAAACTTGCTGTTTTTACAATGCAGGCATTCAGTTTCAGTTTCTACTTCATATCTATTTATTCATATGCTGTTTGTACATATCATTTTAAGCGGTTAACATCTTTCGTCTACTGTCAAACTGTGACAATACTTAAGGTCAGCCATGCAAAACATATAACAATGACCAAAACAAATGTTACCTAAAGTGGACAAACACTAAAATCTGCTTACAATGTCAAATTATTACCATTTGTGGTTAAACACTTTGTGAAGGGATTTCTGTGTCTGGTAGAAGCAGAATAGGGAGTGGAGTCACTGCAGTCACTTTCTGAAAATTACATTTAGATTGCACATAAACAGATTTGAGTTTCACCCACTCTGTTGTCAACAACTGCGGTGCATACTGTGGATTTAAGTTTCAGATTCACAATGAAGGCATATAATAAGCTGACCAGATAAATCTAATAATGCATCCTACTGAGATTTGTCTCAGATTAATCTGAATCCCTTCTATTTCCATTTAGGCATGGCTGTCAAAGATACAGTCCCAAAGGACATGAGGGACAGCAAAGTGTTGTTTATTCTTCAGCTTTCTCCAGGGCACGGAGAAAATGCCAACAAGGTTTCCATTGTGAAAGAACAGACATCCTTTGTGTTCCCTGCCATTGAGTTCTGTGTTTCCATAGCCCGATGCTCTCCACCCTCTAAATCATATAATATTCCTGAATTACAAAGACATGCGGAGAATAGGGTTTCTTTTTTCTCAGACATTTCTGTCAGTGTCTTAAAGTTTTGTCTTGGCCAAGAAATCTGAGCCCTGCTCCAGAGGCAGATCAACACACTTACCGAAGACAATGCCTGTCAGTAATTTATGGGTTTGAAGAAGTCTGGTGTAAAAGCCATAAAAAGTTTAAGTCTGATGGAAGAGGAACAGTTGCACTTGGTGTTTAAACGTGGCACAATTTGGTGCCAACTGTATTAAATATGGATTTCAATCAACTTAACAAGACTTAGAGGCTACACTCAACAGCTCTCTGGGCTATGATGAGGGAGAGCAGTGCCTTCTAACATAATACTGACATACTGATGTTTAACAGCTATATATATTTATATCTTCACCAACATTTTTTAGTGTGCTGGCATGGAAACATTTGTTTATAACCACTAAATGCAAAGTGCAGCTGCCGTTAATGGGATTGTCTTTAAATTAAAATTGATCTATTTAACAATGTTTTTTTATGGTGCATCTTAAGAGAGACTCGATAAAACAAATGAACTTAAGCAAATTTACAGATTGACTTTTTTTTTTTTGATGACTCTAATTAAAGCCACAAAACATAGATGTTAACATCTTGTTAGTACTAAGGGAAATTTAGGAGATCATCAAACACTCTAAGACGTATCATTTTGGAGCAGTGAATGTCTCTATACTTGACATGACAGTTCATCCAATAGCTGTCAATGTGATCAATGTGCATATTTCCACTCCTATGAGGCAATGAGAATAAATGCTATTGATTAAACACTATTCAGTTCAAGTTACTAGAATATTATAAATTCTGGGAATTGCAGATGCAGAAATAGCACAAAAAAGTTAAGTTGGTTGGTTAGTTGGCCGGTAATTCTGAACAAATAAATAAAAAATAAAATACAAAAACAATATACATCAATGAGGTTAGTATCAGACATACTAAAACTAATGGAGGTATATAAATGTTTTAATTCCAAAAGTAGAAGTTTAACACTTATCAAGACCTACCCTTTTATGTACAAACAAACAAATGTGCAAACTAAACTTATATGCTTAAATATAGTCTACATACATACTGTGAGATGTGCTATTGGTTCCCACAGCTGGTTTATTGAGCATGTAGTTTCCCCTCAGTGCATGATGTTTGCTTCTGTGCTTGACCTGCTGACAAATGTGCATCTCCACCTTGTTGGAAATATGTTCCATTACAGTTTATTTTTTCTCTCTCTCTGTTATTTTCCCTCTTCTTCCCTCTCCCCACAGCTTTCCCATCATTCCTACCTCTTCCCTTATTGGCTGTCAGGGACATGTCTGTGGTTCTGTGGGATCCTCCCATGTAAACAGGCATGTTTTACCGCCAGCAGATTGCCAAACCCTCTCAATTTGTCACTTCCCCAAGTCAGTTTGTGTTTTGTGGCTTGCAAGGTGCTAGCAAAGGTACTTAAAGGAGAAACCTCAGGCAAAGTGAGGCCAGAGATGGAAGAGATGTGGTCAATGGTTTGCGCTCTTTCGTAGGTGTGCTGAAAGTACAAAACCACTAGAGTGCCTTGAACAGTAACCAACACAACCTTCATATGTTTGCACTTCAGATTATATTTTTTTCTTGGTTGACAGATGTTGCTTCTTAGTAAAGCTCACCAGCAGGTTGTCATATTACTTACAGTTGTAACCAATGGTCACTGGCACTGCTCATCCAGAGCTTGGCATCTGTGTGGTCTGAGCCACAAACCCACCATTCATTAGCAGCACATGGCAGTGGAACGTTTATATACAAAGTACAGCAGCACTTAGAGGTAACAGTATCAGGATTTAGCAGGAATTTGTTTCAGGATACATTTACCTTCCATTTGTTTCATCAGTAAACAGTGTTCAGTGATAATTAAGCATACTTGATAAAAATAGGCCTACAATGTTGAGTGCTGAGGAACCCAAATTTTGTTTATAAAGATGATAAGTTCCAATAATATTCCATTTGTAAGCAGACTGGCTTTGACTACTACATTCCTAACATTATTATGCAACAGGATTTTTGCCATGCAAAGTATCTATTTTCAAAACAATCAATGGTCTGAAAAGGTAAGTTATTTAGCAGACTAAGAGAGAATTATTGAAAATTATATTGATTAATTAAATGTTTAAATAACGCTCATTTCCAAAATTACGTTTATTCTTGGACTCCACATGAGTAGCTTTGCATGATTCGCAGTTCAAAATAATCCTGATTTACCTTACACTGGCCTTTGCAGCAGCACCTCACCCCTGAACCAAGCCATTTTAGCAGCCTTGCCCCTCCTTTTATACAACATTCTTCTGGTTCAGTTATTTATCTAGAGCCAAATCACAACAACTGCCGCCTCAAGGCACTTTATATTATATGGTAAAACCCCTACAACAATACAGAGAAAACTCCAACAATCAGATGGCCCCCTATGAGCAAGCACTTGGCAATAGTGGGAAGAAAAAACTCAATTTTAACAGGAAGAAGAACTCAACAGTCTGAGAGTGAAGTGCTTTGTTTTCAAAGAAAATATTCCTCTTGAGGATCAGGACATACTGTACAATATCTCTAAGAAAGATTTGGACATTTCAGTGATAAATGTATGAAACTTACTGCACTGAGTAAGGAAATATCAAGGTAAATGGCAGTTATAGTTTTTTTAATGGTTCAAATAAATGTTATGAAACTTTGCTGATTATTTAATGCATCATCAAGCCCATGAATTCTGTGACACTGAAACAAAGGATGCAAGTCTAGCGTCCAGTCCATGTGGAGAAACCAAAGTTTTTAACACTTTTACCAAACTTTGCATCTCTCAATCTTATAAAAAAAAAGTCATCAGTGGCAGATTAATCCCAATCTCTACCTTTATATAAAAACATGAGCTGTGCATTATAACTGAACCAAGAAATTCAATAAAAGAATCAAAAGAAATCAAGAATTTGAAAAGAGGATTGTTTTTGTTAAAGCAAATATTTTAAACGCTTCCCTAATCAGTAAACTCTAACCAAAACTGAAATTATTCTGTAACTGAATCTGGATAACTGTGCGAGGTTTGTACAAAATACTCAGAATAATCATTCTTGTTTGATTCCAGCTGCTGTTGAGACCAAGACAGATTGACACTGCTGCTGATGAATCTCCGATCCTACTTTTACATAATGAACTCTGCTGCCACAAGGCACATTTGTCAGCTTTTGAAATGCAGAGTATGTTTCTGATATCATGATGGATTGGAGCATATAAAGAGGTTTCAGCAGCTGACGTTGGACAGCTTAGTGACTTGAGTGTCAGTGGTTTTGTGGGTGTCAGTTCAGTGTGGGTACAGAACCAAAAGCTCTTCCGAAAATACTTTCAGATGGGGTTTTTTTTTTTTTTTGACAAAGACGTGCAGCTGCCTTTGTCATCTGGGCATATGTGCACTCATGCAGATGGGCAAGGCCGCCCCCACATATTACATACACACACTTCTCCCATTACTTGTCTGTTGTCTTTCCACGGCTCATGTTCGCCAGATGCAGGAGAAAACAGATGAGAGAGAGTAACAGAGAGAGAGAGAGAGACTGATTTTGAAAAGCAGCCTGATAAAGTAAAATAGGAGTAAGGCGCGGCAGGAAGGAGATGGAGAGCGCGGAGAAGAAACAGATGTGTGTGTGTGTCTGATGATTCACACCTGCCAGGTGAAGAAAATAAGTAGAGAGGTGAAAGGGACTATCAGTCGGCGATGAGGAGAAAGGAGGTGAGAAAAGAAAAAAGATGACGTGTGAACCTCATTTGGCCAAGCTGTAGAAAAACAAAAGAAAACACATGATGGTCCTTCTTGTGACATCTTGTAAACATCTTCTGATGATGATGATGGTGGTGGTATTAAAATTCAGTACATGAATGAATAGATAGATGAATGAATAAAGGGAAAATGTAAAATCATGACATGCTGAAAACAGAAAAAAAACAGAACTTCAGCATTTAGAAATCACACAGGGCAAGAAACCAAGGCGGAGAGAGGGAGGCCAACAGGAATATTAGGAAAAATATAAAAAATGTTTCAGAAAGCACTTGGCACTTTCTCCTTACGCCTTCACTGTGAGCAATGTGTCATCATAAAGGAAGGACTTCAAAGGATTTGCTGTTGAAATAGAGAACAGAGGATCCACTATCCACTATCACAGAACAGCAGCAAGATCTTTTGTAATGGACTGTAAGGGACACCGAAGGGGACTTTAGGAGTTCCCTTCACTTTAGGAATCACTAACCCCCTCAGCAAATCCTTTTCCTTATTGGCAGGCGAAAGAAAGTTATTCTGGCTGTTCCTCTCTCCAAAGTTTGTGTTACATGTCCATTCTTAGGTCTTTTAACTCAGCTTTCTAATGTTAAATAGGTGATTTGAATGAACTGCTTCCTGTGATATAGTCTGTTTTTATTTGATCAAATCGTATGAGTGCTGAGTTAGACCCTAGCTAAAGGAAGCATTTTAATTCCTTAAGCATTTTAAAATCAAGTACGAAATTCTGTTAAAATGAAAACCCCACCGCTTGAAGGCTGCTATATCTTGGGACAAAGCTACTGTAGTTAGATGTGATTGTTACAAGACTGTGGATAGATAGATGATGAATAATTATTGCAAGGCTCAATGGGTCAGAGATGGGTGAAAGAGCTGGGGCAGAGCAGGTCAGAGTGGATGAAAGATGCATGGATAACTGGGCAGATTGCTGGCTGTGCAGAGCAGTGGGGGAACGCTAGGCGAACAGATGAGCATCCAGAGGAAGAAAAACTAATCCAAGCAAATAAAGAGCGAAATTTTAAGCACAGCAACCAGTGTTTGCTCTGTTTTTTATCCATCTATTCATCCATCCAGGCAGCGTACACATTGGACTTTTATTTTAGTGTAACAAAATTCATTTTTCCCTTCGATTCTGTACTTCTACAACAAAGTTATAAAAGTTAATTATAAAGCCGTGAAAACGTATCTTAAATACTTTTTTTAAAAATCATATTTGTATTTCTAAAAGTTAGATAAAAATTAACAACTTAACTTCTTCATGAAAAGAAGTTTGCTACAGATGCAGGCTGATGTCAAAATGACCGCCCTGTTATTTCTCCCTTTAACTTAATTCTTTGCAATGGTGAAAGTTTAGGTTTGTGCATCAGTAACAGAAACAACAACAAACACATCTATTGGAGATAATTTATCTGATTTTCAAGAGTGGGACCACATCTCCCAACACAACCCTTGTGGTTCTCGTCTATATATGACTCCCCCCCGCCCCCGGCACTTAAAGCTGTTTTTTGCCCCACCCTCCCTCCCTTTTTAAATTCATTCACTTCTCATTAGTACATGGGGATCTGCCCGGCCCGGGAGCTGCCGCCAGTCCCCACTGAGGCCTTCCCCAAACCGCAGTCTCAATCCATGCTCAAGCCATCTGCCATTATCTACTAGAAATGCTGTCAAACCAAAAATGAGGATGTGGTCCCAGCTAGTGAAAGAAGATGTTCTAGCCAATAAAAATTAGCAGATCCTTGGAGCCCAAATCCTGGTGAGTTCACCAAACACTCAGATGATTAAGAAGAAAGCTGCTGTTACTGATAGAAGCATAACTGGTGATAGTATTTAAGTGAGGTGAGGTAGAGTTTACAGAAGAAGGAAAGGCACACAGAAAAAGTTAGATGAGTTAGGCATGTCTGTTTAACTGCCTCTAGGCACTAACACCATTATGAAATGTAGTACATACCTAAAAATAAGCTTTTCTAAATCATGCATCTCATGTATCTATGCATCTGAGAGCTTCTACACAGCCTTTCATATGGCACTAGGTCAAACCAGAACACAGAAAAAGACAGGGAGCCTCCTCGAGATATCTAGAGAATGCTGAACATGGCCGACAAATGAAGACACAGCTGCCTTCATCTGAGAGCTCCTAGTCTCTCAGGAACGTGGAGTTATGAGGCCACTTACACACGACTATGTTTGCTTAGTCTCTGACACGGAAAGACAACCAACAAGAGAGATGGGAAGAGAGGGAGGAAGGAGGAAAAGGAAGGAGATGGGCGAAAGGCCGATGGTAAAGAACAAAGTTATAAAAACGATGGATTCCATTAAGAAGAGAAAAGAAAAGGTACGTTAGAAAGGTACTGGAAGTCAGCGCATGTAATCACACTTAACTGCTTTCAAAGCAAACGAAAGCCAGACAGAGTCAGAGTCATTGTCCCATTGGCAGTAATATTAACAATTTCAAACATCAGCCCCTTTATTATATATAATTTGTGACCACAGGGGTGCAACTTTCTTTCTTTAAATAAGTCAGAAGAGACTGCGCTTTAGTATAGTTTTAGTATAATCTCTTCAAGCTTTCTCAGGAAAATAAAAAGGTAAGCTAAAACAGCCAAACAGACTTTCAGCTGACTTTTTAGTGCAGCCCTCTTTGTAGATATTATTTTCATTTTTTTGTAACTCACGTTACTCATTTGGAGACAGATTTCTGCAACAAAAATACAGTTTTGTCTCACAAATGTAAAATCCAATATGTGTTTTTGTCTGTCCTATTGATTCACTGCAGATCACATTTTTTATTGACCTGTGCCAACAGCTTATCTGCAAAGAGAAAAACAAGCTGAAAAAGGTTATTCTGATAATAGAAAAATTATTCTATTAATGATATTACCTCTCTAAATGTGCTGCATGTTTATCTGATGGTATATTTGTTGTGAATTAATTTGCCAGATTTTAAGTAATAGTTTTATTTGGTTCATCAAATGTCAACCTTCAAAGATGACATATTCAAAATGTTTTGAATAGGCAGAGCAACTGTCCACAGACATATTCATACTATCACAGAACAAGCTGTAAAGTTAAAGATCAGAGAAGCTGGATTCAGTAGTCGTTTGCTTAAAAACTGTTAATTTTCTGTGTTGCTGCTTTAATGTGAAACAATTTTAGTCATCTATTGATTTTGTTTTTGCAAAGGAAACAAATTGTAGCTTCTTGATGGGTCTAGAAAGATCAACACACACTCATACACACAAGCATACACACACTTCAAACTTCAACCAAAGGGTGTCAATCATTGCTCTTGGTTGGTGGCCTTATGATGTCCATCTCCAGACTAAACCATCCACACAACTCATTCAGACACTCTCACAACAAAACACTTGAAACAGCTGGCCAAGCTAAACCTGTATCAGTGAAGGCAAGAAGCTCATTGGAGACAGGGGTTTTCTTTGAAGTTGTGTCGCTCGGTCTGTGTGCCAATCCTTTTGTGGCCTGAAGAAGATTTACAGCTTGTCCTGCTCACCTCTGCTTTCCTACAGCTGCTTCAGCACTATCTGCTGGTGACAGCCACACAGCTCATAAAGGCTCACATAAACGCCAAAAATATCACCTTGCTAATTTAGTTAGTGTGATGGTTCATCCAGAGTACAAGATTTGCTTGGTTAGCATAACCTATACATGTGTTATTTTTACTTAGTTTTTTACAGCTGCAACAATTAGTTGTCTTTGTTTCTTTTTTTCCAATACATTGTTGTTCCAACACAAGAAGTTGAAATGATAAGAAACCAAGTTTTGTTTCCTAAAGATGTGAGCATGTTGACAAATGCTATGAACACCTTCCCCATAGTAACAGAGGGAAACCTGAGTGTTAGACTCGGGCTTAAAGCACAATTAAGAAGTGAACTGGCACCCCCTGCTGGCCACCTGATCGGAGCCGCGCCAGCAAGACACCTGTTTAAAGGTGATAAACAACATTGTTATTTTTCTAATAAACTATTTGATTTACAGATATAAAAGTACCAAAAGCTATTTTTTATAGTGTTCCATGTCAAGTTGTTCCTACTCCTTATACAGCTGACCTGGCAGAAATGCTGGGTTCATGGCTGACTGTAAATTTTTAGTTAAATGGCATAACTGATTGATTACCGCAGTTATTGTCAGCATCTGGACATGTATTAATATGTAATGCAAGTACATTTAAATAAATAATACATTGATATTGAAACTAACCTAAACTAGAAATTTGTGTTATCCATAATTAAATTATTCATGTAATCTGTATTTAGTTGACAAAGGAAGGAGTGCCCCATTATTCAATACGCCAGTAATAAACCATTAATTAAGATATTTCATTACAAAATCTTTTATGTGATATAAATTAAATATTGTTGAGTTCTGGACTGCTGTTTGGACAAACTATTCAATGTGTAGTTCACCTTGTGGAAAATTGTTATTAACCAGTTCTATAGAAGTGTGACCTTCAGGGCTGCGTATACTTTCTTTTTTCCAAAGTATTTTCTAAATATAACATTTTCTAATTTTCTAAAGTTAATGTCTTCAAATAAGTTGAAAAAACAATTTCACAGCAGAAAAAGAAATTAAAGAAAACTAAAATGAGCGTTCATAGAGGAAATATTCATACCACGCTGACATGATGCACATTGACATGGATGGCAACAAATCTATTGCTCATCCTAAACTGTGCTGACAGCAAAACCCCGCTGTACCACACATCCACATATAAATTATTTATTTGCATTATTTAACAGCTGGCTGAATAATTTTCCTCCCCTGCTGCTTTCCTTTCCGCAGCAACCCTGTCTACCCAGATTTCAGGGCAATTTAGAGCCCACATTTATTTCTATTTGGAAAAAAAGATCTCACTGCATCCAGTCTAAATCACTGCAACAACTGAGCAGTAGTTAAAGGCCATTATTTATGTAGATCTCAGGAAGCCCGGTTGAAACTAGAGCACCTGTCACCCACAGCCAAAAGGGAAATGTTGAAAGTTTGAGGCCCAAAGAATTAATGTCACTATTACACAACTCTAACTACCTTTTTTGGCTCTGCACTGGAAAAATAACTTCTATAGTTCCCTGCTGTGATCAGGCAGTCGCTTCTTTTTAAACACCAAGGAGTCATCTCGTCAAATATTTCCACACCGTGTCACCTTGAAACAATCTGTTCCCACTCTGCTTTCTGCTACAAAGTTTCCATTAAACTGCTGGCTTCCTCCTTTCATTACATTTTATTTATTTTCTGAGCTCTTAAATGATTATACTGAGGTCATGGGAATACTGTAAGAGAAATATTTCCTTGGCTTTTGGTACTGCTTAAACTGTTTTCCTGTAAAGGCACTTCCAGTATGTAACGCAGACTGTAGAATTAGAGTTCAAACTTCTGTCAGCATTTCCCTGAGAGCCGCCACCATAAATTATGCGAGCCACAATCCAGAACAATAGAGCTTCAGCCATCCTTTGATGCTTGTGTAAGATGGGAAATATAACCAACTTGGAGAAAATGCACTCACTGGCTACTTTACTAGATACACCTTGTTATTAGAAGGTTGGACTCCTTTTTACCTTCAGAACTGCCTGAATTATTCATGACATTGACTCAACTGGGTGCTGAAAACATTCCTCAGAGCTTTTGGTCGATTTGGACATGATAACCTCACCCAGTTGCTGCAGATTTGTCAGCTGCACATCCAGCATGTGAATCTGTTCCACAACATCCCAAAGGTGCTCTATTGGATTGAGCAACAATACTCAGGTAGGTTGTGGTGATTACATGATGCTCAATTGGTACTAAGGGGCCCAAAGTGTACCAAGGGAATATGCGCCACATCATTACACAACCACCATCAGTCTGAATCATTGATGCAATGCAGGATGGATCCATCATCATGTTATTGCAGCATAAATTGAGACTCAATTTATTTATTATCAAAAAAGCAACATTTTTACAAATCTCTAATGTCCAATTTTCGTGAGGCTGTGCAAATTTTAGCCTCAGTTTCCTGTTCTTAGCTCACTTCAGATGGTGTGTCTGCCACAAGGTTTGACACATTGCACATTCAGACTGTTGTGCATGCATACCTTGGTATAAAGAGTGGTTATTTTGAGTTATTGTTGTTTTCGTATCAGTTTGAAGCAGCCTGGCTATTCTCCTCTGACCTCTGGCATACACAAGGCATTTTCATCCAGAGAACTGCTGCTCACTGGATATTTTCTGTTATTTTGGACCATTCTATGTAAACCCAATTGTTGTGTAGGAAAATCCCAGTAGATCAGCAGTTTCTGAAATACTCTGACCAGTCTGTCTGGCACCAACAACCATGCCACATTTAAAGTCACTTACAGTCCATAATTTGCTGAAAAAGACAATTTTTATAGTTTTGCCCCTGTAAACCACCACAGTGGTATTTAAAATCAATCAATCAATGTTGACTGGAGTACATTCATTCAGCTCAGAGTTTTGCTTTGGGTGGTTTTTTTGTTCTATGTAGGAATTCAAGCCATTTTTATACATAGTCCCACAATTTTATGGACAGGTGAAATCTCTTCTGTTGTCATTTATGACTAATGAAGTTGATTCAAACTGTTTCACTTATAGCTATATTATAGCTTTTCACTGTAATTTTAATTATAGGGCCTAAAGAGATCTCAGTGCAACTGGATCAATATTCTTTAAAAGCATGAATGCACAGAACACAGCTAAAGTGCATGACGATAAAATAATTTCCTTGGTAAATAAAAACAACTTTTCAGCATCAAACCACCTTAAACAATATCATCAAGGAGACCGGCTTATCATTGTTAAGGTTTACAATCAAGAGATGCCTTCATGAATGAACATACAGAGTGGCAGCACTGAACAGCATACAGAGAACAGCACTGTTTACACTCCTGAACAGGAAAACCAGTTTAGACTTCTAGACATCTAAAAGAGCCTGCACAGTCCTGGAAAAATATTATTTGGTCAGATGAAACCAAGATGTGGATAGCATGTCACAGTGCAAATGGATAATGAGCCAAAGTATAATCCAAAAACAAGTGAAGAGTTTCTCATGGCGAAGAAATGGGATATTCTTCGATAGCACCTGATCTAAGTGCAATAGCTCTTCAGTTCTTAAATACAAAACTAAATGCAAAAAAAGAAAAACAAAAGAGAAACTGAAAGCGACTGCAGCAAGGTCTGGCAGACCATCTCAAGAGAGGAAACACATCATTTTTATGATGTCCATGGATTCTAAACTTCAGGGAGTCATTGACTGCAAATGATTTTTGATAAAGGTATTCAAAACAATTCTTACAATTAAAAATTATATTTGCTTGTCCAAGTATGAGCCACTAAATGTCATATAAAAATGCAAAATTTTTGTAAAACCTATTTAATAAAGGTGAAACTCTGCCTTTGATTGTGTGATTTAAATCTACTGTGGTGGGTGTTCAGAGGCAAAATTACAAAGATAACGTCTGCCTAAATGTAAATCACCTGCTCTGTTTGAACTTCAGCA
The DNA here is from genome assembly GCF_001858045.2 of Oreochromis niloticus. Classification (NCBI taxonomy): domain Eukaryota; kingdom Metazoa; phylum Chordata; class Actinopteri; order Cichliformes; family Cichlidae; genus Oreochromis; species Oreochromis niloticus. Next base: position 27,503,500 of record NC_031977.2, read on the forward strand.
GGTCTTCTCAGCCATGTCTACATGCCTTAATGCAGAGTTGCTGCTATGTGATTGGCTGATTATACTTTTTGTATTAACAAGCAGTAGAACAAGTGTACCTAATAAAGTGACCATCCGTTACATGAGTTAACATTAACATCGATTATATGTACGTTCACATAAACTTGATGGAAGAAAATCTTTTGCTTTGGTACAGTCTGAATGCAGCACCAATTCCCGGCACAGCCAGTCACTATATGAACAATCGTATGAGTCACCAAGCCTTCGTGCCAACATCCATGGCACACCTGTTGCTCCAGTTTGAAAAATCCCACATCCTGTGAAAATTAGACATAACATTTAAAAAAGCATGCATAAATCCTTACACAAAAACGCAAACAAACAAAGCCCAAACAAAACTGGGGTCTCAAAATTGCTATGTTTGTAACCATCAAATTGCAAGGTGACTTAGTTTAGTTTATACAGCTATAAAAACATAATTATGCACTGTGGATTTATGAATACTGTGGTTTTTAAAATTAGGTCCCTAAGAAAAGCTAAAAACCTTTCTGTTAATTTGTTCCCTTTCCCCAAGCCTTTGATTCACCCACTGTGGTGAGATAAACGTTTATAAATCACCGGGTTAGCAACAGAGACACTTCCTAAAAGCACACAAGTGTGTCGGGCCAAAATGAATATGGTTTTGATTTGGAGTACATGCCAACACTCCAGCCAATGCTAATCGCTTGGGAAAGCTTGTGAAAACCATGATGGATTTTGCAGACATGGTTTTTGAGCTTTGGGTTTCATCACAAATCCATTTAAGCTTTTATGTCATTTGGTTAAATATACAGAATCCTTTTTATCTTTTTATGTGTCCATTTTGGACTGTCTAAAGTTGGTGGAAAATATGATATTGAGATGGACTTCTTTTATTAAACCTGAACTCTGCAGTGTGTGTGTGTGTGTGTGTGTGTGTGTGTGTGTGTGTGTGTGTGTGTGTGTGTGTGTAAAGCTGACAAAGAAAAAGAGTGAAGCTGAGTGACAGAAGGTAAAAACCAAACATTGTCTGTTATGTTTTCTTTATGGTGTTCTGCTGGCACCAGTTTGAGAGAATAGCTCAGCTTCCAGCTGCGACCACTTGTCTGATGCAATTTTCCCCACTGTCAGCAAGACAGCATGGGCAGTGACTAACACAGAGCTGTTAATGAAATCAAGAGTCGAGTTTTCTGTAAGTATGTAAAGAAGGATACCTGTACTATAGCCCAAAATAACAACCAAATGTAACTATTTGATCAAATGAAGCTAAATATCTGTCTATCGTTCAAAGATATCCTTGTGATTGAAGCATTTCCTCTAAGCTCCACATCTGGGGCTGCACATTTGGAGCACAGGCCCTTATTTTGAAGTCTTGCTTTGGACTGATGGAAGACTGAATGACTAAAAGAAAGAAAGTTCTCTATAGCCTCTTCGATTCTGAAACAATGACAATGAACACAGGCTGTCTTTAAGACAGCTGCATCAGATAATTTATCGGCAAGCAATAAAACAGAAAAGAAGTCAAATTCTGAATGGCATTTGAAAAACAAGGCTTTGAAATGCCTTTGAAATTTGAAAAAAGAATGTAAAAATAAAAATATCAGATTAGAAAGCTTGGGCTAAAATGAAAGTGGACAAGACTAAAAAAAACAGAAATGGCGTCTTTGTGGATATTGCCAAATTAACATACTTAATAAATTATGCCTCTAACTTTAAAGATGTCATTAAATGCTAAACACAATAACCCCTTTCAACTGCCCAGCAAAACAAAACAATTAATTGTCCTCTGGTGACAGCTATAATATGCATTATATTATTAAAATATAATTTAAACACCACTGAGTGTTTTTGCATTCTTAAAAATATTAAAGCAGTAAAATGGTAATGTGACAATTACGTTTGCATGCTTGCCAGAAATTTTCAAAAGAACAACATTAAAAGATTAAAATTACAGTTGTACTCTTTTCTTGGAAAATAGCAACCACTTCATGTTCTTTCAGCTTTGGTGGCTGTTCTTGCTTAGGTTAAAGTCTCTCATGAAGCTGTTGATAGCACCTAGATGGCAAATGTGTGGTCCTGTGAAGTGTACATGTTGTGTTGCACATAGATGTCTTGTAATTGTCACAGGTAACACATAAGGTTGTTTATTGTGTTCATGTATTAGAGGAACATTAACAAGTATACTTCTTGACATCTTTGTCAGACTGCTCTTATCCTTATGATGACTGCACTTTGTTCCTAAATTGAATTTAACATGACTCCCTGAATTTGTGAGACTAAGCTGTGTTCTTTTGATTACAATAAGAGGACCCCTTCATCACCCTCAACTTTCATCAGAATATCCTCATGTGCACGATTTATTTTTAATAGATGACATAGTCAGTTAAAAAAAATAATCGGAAAACAGTGGGTGACAGATACTTTGTCTGCAAGTGTTTGCAGCACTGTTACATCAGACAATCTATGAGCGCTGCACCACGAGCAAATTACATAATATGGTCTTATCATGAATGTGCATCAGAAAAAGTCAAAAATCAAATTTAAGATCACAATAAACCATGGCTTTGTAACTGGTAATAAAATCCAGTTTGATGCTGTGCAGCACACTAAGCAGCAGATTAGAACCAAAGGCAACATCAGCATGAAACAACTGTCTCCGAGCTCTGCAGTTAAGATGCAATTATGAGATGAAGAAAAAGCTAAAGCAAGCCAAGAAAAAAATACCCCTGAGTTGAAGTCTTTCTGTAAGTGTGATTCTTAGCTAAATATATCATGTGGGAGAAACCTTAAAAGCCACTGCTTCTCAAGCATGTAACAAACAAATGTGAGCTTTCAGGATTACATTGAAATAATAAACTCATACATGCAGACAGCAGACATATTGAAATAATATAGACTCAAATACCCCACACACACACCAAAAAAGAAAACAAAAAGCAGCTTAGGAGGAAAAATGTGCTACCAAACCTTTTCTGTTAAAACTATCATTCATACAGTATATTGGCCAAACAACAATGAAGTGGTTAAATTCATGTGGAGCACCCATGAAAACATATCACAGTCCCAATGGCAGCAGCAACAGCAGCAAAGAGCAGAAATTAGCAGCCAGCCAGATGTCAACAAAGAAACCACAAGCAAATCTGCCCAGAACATTAAACAGCCCGCATCAGCTGCAGCCTCAGCCTCAGCCTCGGCTTTTAAGACGCCTGTCGCCATGCCACGAGCACAAAAACTGACCGAAGAGCGCCGATGTGACATCACAAACTCACATTTTGCATATTAACACACAATTCTTACCTTGAATGAGCAGCAGGCCTGCAGCTGGGCGTGAATGTGCCTGATGTATTTTATGATTAAAACGTTCGGTTTGTTGATAGTTTAACCTTTCTAATGCAATGTAATACATACTGCTGAGAGCATAACGTTTGCAAAGGTGCCGTGTAGTAGTATTGGAGTACAATAATCTGCAGAGGCATTTGGAGATCAAATGACACGCCGTGCAAAGGTGAAGAGGTGCGTTCAGTGTCTGGGTGTAATGAAGAGGATTTCCCTCGTGTCGATGTTGCAGGCTAATGGAGTTTACAGGATCAGCTGCAAGCTGTGCTCCACAATGCTACTTCTGATAAAGAGGTTTTAAGGCATAATGTTTACAATTAAAAGTTCAAGCATGGGTTTATTTTGTCATTTAGGATAATAACTTATGATAATGGCTTACTAATTAGATGAAGTTTTAAGAGTATGCTTTAAAAAAAAGTTCACTGCAAGATCCGAGTTAGAATTCTGAGAAAGATTAAGATGTTTGACGCAGAGAAGCATGAAAATGCAAACAGATTATACTAACCGACACACACAACAAGAAGGCAGTGAAACAATGGCGTATCTAACGGTGTGTGTGGCCTGCTCGGTGGTATGACAGACAGTTTGGGGGAGTGAAGCTGTGGCCCCTTCTAGTGCTGCTGGTCTATATCCTGTGGTTAAACTGTTTGAAAGTGAAGATATCGTTCGGATTCTGGGGGTTTCTATTTGTTAACACAACTGTGCTCTAAATGGAGGATTAAAATTATGATTAAGGTGATTTTTCTTGGGGCAATTAAAAAATAGTGCAGTTTGATTGTTTGTTGTTGTTTGTCTTTTTTCTGTTTGTGCCCTCGGCAGGCCCAGTCACAGTAGCGCTCCATCAATCACGTAATGAATTGTTACACGTAACAAGTCATGTTTGAAATTGATATGGTTGCGGTTGGTGTGTGTGTGTGTGTTTGGGGGTTCGGTGCAGCCAGCTGTACAAACAGAGTCTGGATGACTCATGAACCCACCTGTGAGTTACTAATAGTCTGAAATGACACTGGACCCACTGTGATTCTGTAACTCAGAGTCACTGATAAAGCAGTGCAACAAAGCCTGATAAATATACAGTACAAAGAGGCAGGTGGGTGGTCTCTTATACAGACAGATAGGTAGTCTTGGCGATGCTCTCCATTGTAAGAATCTGTTGTCAATTTCTTATCACTCTGTATATGCAACTATATAAATGCACATCTGACAGCAACTTCTGCACTAAAATAATATTTTTGCACTGACTAAACTTTTGATTATTGTGTAACTATAACAGTGTAGAAAGAGAAATGTGAGGAGATAAAGCATATAAGGGAAGGAAAAGAAGCAAATCCACAGCTAGACTGTTTTGCAAGCTCAGCTAAAATCTGAAGATGTTTTCCGGATATTCTGCCTCATTCTTAGCTAAATAGATAAACAATGACCAAAAAAGGGCTTTTAGTTTTACTACAACTGTTTTAGCTTCATACTGTAAAAATATTTTCCCAGGACCTTCGTGTTTTGCCTTCGTTTGTTAATATTTTTATTTATTTATTCTGCTCTTTAATTCTGCTGTGATCTTCTTTGAAATCGCACCTGTACGCTTTTGTTTTGGGGGACAGTGATGTTACTGACCACTGTTTTGAGGGTTTTCTCTGAGCGCTGTTCTGTCATCAGCTACAGATGTTTATAGCAGTGAGCTGTTTTCTAGCTGTTTCAAGAAATTCATTGACAAATATTGTGATAAAAATAGAAAATACAATACTGGGATAGTTGATGGCAGCATGGAAGCAGCAGTTCAAATTGCAGATTTTTTTAAATCAATTATTAAATCATATTTTCTAATGATGCAGCCAAAAATATAAAGGACCACATGATGGCAGAATGGGACTGAATAAACAAGTGAGTAATCAATTTTTTTGTATGTCCACTCACTGTTACATGACCATGTGATGTATCTCAAATTACCATATTTTTGTTAGCCTGTCAAATTACATTTTAACCCTTTAACCAAACAAATATGTACTTTTGTGAAGAACAATAAAAATATCAGTTTAATTTATAACATTTTTAGAACTGAAAATAAAGATATAATAGTATTAAAGTAAAGTAAAAAGAAGAGAAATAGCAAAGGTTTGCCAAAACAAAATCTCTGAATGCACAAGATCATTCTTGGTACACCTTAATACCAGCTGAGCAATGTTTAACTGCCAGTCTGCCTGATGACCAAGTCCATCCCTTCATGACTTCAGGCTTCAAAAGCAACTTCAGCAGTCTCCTTAAAAACTATAATATGCCCTAAATAATGAATCATCATCAGAACACATGTTTAATAAGAGCTGAATTTATTGCACTGTAACCTTTTTCTCCTTCTTCACTTACACAAAAAGGAATCTCTTAATTCTTTTTCTCTCAATACATCACAAATATACGGAAGCGTAGAGCTGCCACCCAGGCAAAAGAAAAATAGAAGTATATCACGTTATAACGTGAAAAGTTTATTGTTCTAACAAGATACTTTTCACGTTTGAACAACATAATATCACGTTATTACAATATACATAAATATCACGTTCGTACAATATAATATTTATATTGTACGAACGTGATAATTATGCATATTGTAATAACGTGATATTATATTGTTCAAACGTCAAAAGTTTATTGTACAAACATGATAGTATATTGTACATGAAATTTGTACATGAAAAGTATCTTGTTAGAACAATAAACTTTTCACGTTATAACGTGATATACTTCTATTTTTCTTTTGCCTGGGTGGCAGCTCTACGCTTCCGTACAAATAATTGAACGAAAATCAATGAGGATCCTACAGATTCAGAAAGAGCACACATTACCTATTGACAATTACAAAAGGCATGCTGGTTTATTGTAAACCCATTAATAAGACATTCACCGACTGTTTTACAAGTCTATGATCTGATAACAAAAATGGAAAAAACACTGAAAAAAAAATTCAAATAAAACCATTACCAACAAGGCAAAAAAAACCCCCAAAAACAAACACACTGTGTTCCTTTTGCTTGCTGTTCTAATACAACACCTTATTAACACATTGAGGCATTGAAGGCATTCTTGTGGCAAGAAGCACTTCTGTGTATTGTATTTAAACAACGGTAAAGCTCTTCAAAAGTCACAACCACTGGCTTTTGATTCATCTGACTTTGTTGTCTATGATCTGTCTGATGTAATTCCCAGATTTTTTTATCAAGAATATTTACAGATGTAAAAACAATCCAAAAACCAAAGCATTTGCTTAAGCAAGAGCAAATGAGATGGATTTTTCCCAATTGGGGAAAAAAATGGTACAGAATTATAAATACTTAAAAGTTCACTATCATAGAAAACCTTAAAAAAATGCAACAGCTTTTTATAGGAAATACCAAGAGGTGTCAGCTTTCCCTGCAGAGTTGGATCTTATATAATATTTACATTGCATTTAGTAATTAATAGTCATGTTTATCAAATAATTTAACATTTGCTATAAAAATAAAACTGAGTGACTATGGTTTTTGTCCTGAAATATATAGTTTCCCGTTTTTAAAATCAGTCACAGGATGTAATGTGCTTTTACTCCCAGAAGGTGGTGGTAATGCACCTGCAAGCAGTTTGCAGCCACCATTGCACAAAAATGGAAACTGCCAACAACCCGGAAAGATGGAAAAGTCCAGCCATCAAAAATTTCTGTGAGGAATAAACGACAATGATGTCCAGTGCAAAATGGTCCAGGTAAAGCCAGCATTTTAGGGGTTAACAGTTCTGATACAGAATTTTCTTTTTGAGTTGCCATAATAAGACTAGCCTGGGTTAAGGCCGTATTTAGAATGACATAGTGCAAAAGTGCAACCTGCTCTGAGAAATGCAGACAAAAATAACACAGAATGGAAAGAAAAAAAAGCTCTCACATCGACTTCTAACAGAAAAGTGTAAGCCAAGAAGGAAAGGGAAAACATACAATCTTTTTGTCACAAATAACAAACTGTCATCAGTGTGAGAGTGTAAAGCTTCCTGTAGTATTTCCAGTATTTGCTGGTAAGCCTTGAAAAGCATAGCTCTTTGCAGATCTTTTCCTCAAACTGACCTTCCTGAATTGATTTTTAACCTCTCACTAGAACCCTGTTTGACCTCAACACCCGGAATGTCCAAAAAATTCAAAACTATGAAGTAAATCACAAAAAAAGAAGAAAAGCAAAAACAAGTTAATTCATTTGGTAAGACGTACCGCATACGGACCAGTTATTCGGCGGGTTTTTCTGATTCGCTTGCATGTGCACGCTGTTTATGCTTATGAAGTTTTAACCAGGTGGAGAACTGTTCCCCACAACTAGTGCATTTGTAGGGCTTCTCGCCAGTGTGCATCCTCATGTGTCCTTTCAGGTCGGTTTTGTGACCGAACACCTTATCACATACGGTGCATTTATATGGTTTTTCACCTGTATGTGTTCTGGTGTGCCTTTTCAAAGTCGTGTTGGTAGCAAATTTTTTCTTGCAGTAGGTACACTTGAAGGGCCTTTCCCCCGTGTGCACTCGCAAATGATTCTTGAAAGCAGAAGAATCCGCAAACTCTTTACCGCACTCGTTGCAAGTGTAAGGCTTCTCACCGGTGTGGATTCTCATGTGCTTCTTCATGTTCACACAGGAGCTGAAGCTTTTCCCGCAGGTGCTGCATTTGTAGGGCTTTTCCCCAGTGTGAACCCTGACGTGCAGGTCGAGATTATAACGTCGGTTGAACCCGTTTCCACAGACGTCGCACTTGAAGGGCTTCTCGGCTGAATGAATCACTAAATGTTTATTTAAATCCCAACTTTCCCGGAACATCTTGCCACAAGTCTCACATTTGAACGTCTTCTCAACTGTGTGGCTCTTCATATGAAATTTGTAGTTTTTGAAATTGGACATCACTTTGCCACACCGGTCACACTTGTAAGGATTTTCCTCATCTTTGGCATTACCACCATCACTCTCATTTGATGCTTTTAAGCGTTTTTCACTTTCCCTATGTCTCTTCTTTTGAGTTGGATCAGTACTTCCACTTGATGTTTTGCTCCCATTGTTGTTTTTCTCACTGTGTCTTCCCTCTGTAGTTTGGGTGGATTCCCCACTCTGATCCTTATGTCTTTTCCTTTGTGTTGGGTTGGTGCTTCCTCCTGATGTTGCGCTCCCATCATTTTGTCTTTTAAGCAGTCCTGCTTCCTTACTACTTAAAGACTTTGTGTCTCTATGTCTATGCTTCTTGTGTTTTGTTAAATCCCGGCTTCTGGTTGATGATGTTCTCTGATGTGTATGTTTCCTACTTGAGGTTGACGTAGTACTTGTAGTCTCATCACCAGGCATCTTATTTGGCGTTGTTTCGGTACTTTCAGCCAATGTAGCTTCGTCACTGTTAGAATTCTTATTTTGTGAAGCTAGTTTTCCTTCACTCTGCTTCTTTTGTGCTAGCTCAGAACTTGAAATTGAGGATGTGTTCCCCTCAGTGGATTGGCCGTTTTCTGCCTGATCTGGACTTCCATTTGATGCTACCTGTTCATGGTCACTAGTCTTATTTTGAATTGGCTCAGTATTTTCCATTGATATGTCGTGACATGTAAAGTCTGGTGAAGGCTCAGTGTCATCGTTTGTGTCCCAGTCTTTATGCTTCTCATTTGGCATTAACTGAGGAGTTGTACTTGATGACATTTTTCCATCTCTGGGTTTCCTACTTGCAGCTAAATCAGTACTTCTGCTTGGTTTCTTCTTCTCATCGCTACGTTTCTTTCTAGATGCATGCTCATCACTTGTAGCTGATGTTTTCTTATCACTGCTTTTTTCATATAGGCTGACAGTTGAGTTTGGTCCCCCATCTTGACTTGACTTATTTGGTGCTGGTTCACCGTTCCCTACCGGAGGGCTCGTTTGATCGCGTTTCTCATGTGGTGTTACATCGGGGCATCTAGTTTCTGTTGGGCTCTTTGTTAGTGTTTGTTCAGTGCTTTTTGTAGATGTTGTGTAGTCACCACTTTGTTTTGTGTTACTCGTTAGGCCAGCAGTTGCGGTTGACGTTTCATTCCCATCTATACGTTTCTTGTTCTGTGTTGGCTCAGTACTCATAGCTGATGTGGTCTCACTATTACATCTTACAGTAGGTGTTAACTCAGAATTACTGGTTGATGATATGTTTTCAATGTTACATCTTCCATCTGATGCTGGCTCATTGCTCTCATTGGTACACACCTGTCCTTCCTCTGTACCACTGTTTGCTGTGCTGCCCACATCATTGTTTTCCTTATCTAACGGCTGCGCTGCTGTAATAGCTGATGATGTGTCCGTATCGCCTCTTGTTGGTGTTTCACTTCCATAGTTACAAGTTATGTCAGCTTGACTCTCCCCTTCATCCGAGTTGTGACAGAAGAAGTGGTTGTCATCATCTGGAGGTGGTACTGGAGAACTCTCTCTGTCACGTTCATCTTCATTAGAGACTCTGGGTTTGGGATCATTACTTGCTGCAGGATTCGTTTGGTCAGGACCTGAAGGCTGAGACTGATCACTGCGGGCACTTTGATCAGTTGAAGCTGGAGTCACCTTAGAAGCAGCAGGCGCCTGCTGCTGTGTGAGCTGCTGTCGTTCCTGACTGATGCACATTTCCTCATGCTCATCTTTAATCCGTGTAATATCAGGCTGAACAGTGGAGTCACTCTCACTGTTACTCTGCTGCTGACTCAAAGAAGTCTTTGCAAGATCTAAAGGGAGGAAGGAAAGAATGGGACAGTGTTTAAAATACTATTTTTTGGCTTATAGCTGTTAGCTAAAAATGACACTTTCTGTATGTGCATTGTTTATTAGTGATAGAATTTAAAAGCCGTGCATCACCTTGAAAGTGACAGCATTCATCTCTGTGGCAACTTATAAAGATTAAACTGCTGATAAAAACTAACATGCTTTTAAACCGTACCTTAGTCATGCTGCAATAGGCTTAGACTGCTGGGGGACTTCCTATGATGCACTGAGCAGTTCTGTTTGACTCACCTATCTTCACTCTGAGTGTTTATGTATCACATTTAGTCATTAGTAATTATTTAATTTTGGCTGGACATCTAAATGTTGCGGTTTGCATTCTAATACTGTAGTCTCTTTCCCTACAATGTAAAGCGCATTGAGGTAACTTGGTTGTGAATTGGTGCTCCATAAATAAAATCGAATTAAATTTTAAAGGAGTTGTACATTATTAATTATTGTATTGGTTTCTGAAAAAGGAGCAAAAAAAAGTTTCATCCTGTAAAAAGCGTTTCCAAATACAAGAATCAGTAGTGCTATAGTGACTAAGACAGAGACCTGGACGTGGGTGTTTAGAGCTAAAGTCTATCTACAGAACTGATTAAAATAAAAGAAAAACAATAATTGCAGTATTCAACTCACCTCAACCTCAAAAATCAACCGACTTTCATTTTCAGATCTAAATTTAAAACTATAGGAAGGAAGCTACGGGTGACAAACTGCCTCTTTAAAATCTACAAGGCACCCAAGTGTAGGGAAACCAGACTCACCACCAAGCACACTAAAAACTATTCTGTGAAGTTAAAGATAGAGGCCAAAAATGTAGAAGGCAACCCCAATGCAACCTCACCTAAAGACATTATTTGGCACATCAAAAGTTATTTATCTCCTCGTCTGATCCTGTGGACTTGATCAAATCATTAATCTGTGAACTAAGAAGCAGAACACAGAACAGGACAAGTCCTGTGCAGTCCAGGGAGAGACCGTGCAAATTACAGCTCTAATAATTAATGAGGATGTGTCCTCATCATCATTAACGCCAGCTGAGACACATAATAGTAAGACACTGGAAGAATTTTGTTCTAGCTGTTAAACTGAAACCTGCTGGGAAGTTTGAATGCAAAAAATGTATTGAAGTCATATGTCACCAAAATTTTGATTAAAAATTGTATCTCGGTGTTGTATCCAATAACTCCGCTTGGTTATTTATTACCATTGCTTGCTGAGACACAGATCTGTTAATGATTGCCTTGTCCATAATTCATTACCCGCTCGACCTTACACGTGACATGAGACGACTTCCCCAAGACATGCATCATCTATATTACACTGATCTTTGGTTCAGCTGAGGATTTGAGGACTTTGTGTCAGCTTTTGTTACATTACCGAGGTACAACACCCAGCTATTAAAAATAAAAATAATTGTGTAATTCAGTGGGAACCAAATGGTACGTTATACCTGTCACACTGGTCTAACCACACAGTGACACAGAATTAAGAAATGAATATCCAAGGACTGATTCATTTTAACCAGTTATCGTTTCAGACATAACAGGATTCTTTTGAGGAGCAAGGTAATCTGACCGACCTTTATCCTGCAACTTAATCTCCGGTGTGAACACCGTATCCAGCAGTCTGCGTTGACGTGCGATTTCTGACTCGTACTCTTCTACTCTCTTTTCAAACGCTCCCAGTATTTCTTGGGCAGCCGCTGTTAGTCGATCACAGACAAACCTACGCATGCTTTGAACGGGATACATTGTTACATCTAAAATGTAGACGCTTTGACTTCGAAGCTGCCTAAACTTGCGCACTTTTCTTTTTATTTCCGCAAGTGATACTGGGCGATACACACATCCTGTACCAGTTCACTACTACCACCTACTGTCCCGGCGTGCTAAAGGCATGCATACGTGCATATGTCACACTTACATGTTACAAATAGTCAAATAATTTTTAATATTAAGAAAAACCATTTAAATAAATTACTCGAGTAAATACAAAATGCAGTTTTGCAATGATTATTTAATTTTTTAAGGGAAAAAAGGTCTCCAAACTTACTTGGCCCTATGTGAAAAACAAATTGCCCACACTGCTGACCACAAAAAACACACAGTGATCTCATATTTCCTCCCAAAAAAAACCCTGAACACTGTTTTATGTACTTTTGAAATTCTTCCTATGGAACTGGAAAGAGTACTATGATCAATATTTACATATATAAAGCGACACAGTGGTTGCTTTAATTAAATAGTTTGAAAGAAATATAAGAATTAAATGTATGAGTTTCTCTTTCCAGTATTACCTGATATGATATTCTATTATATTATATGATATACTACAGTATTGTTTGGACTGGTCATGTTGATGGTCGTTAAAACACGATGCTTTGATGTGTTTTACGTGCATAAAGGCAAGCATAGGTTAAGTAGTTATAGGTGCACAGATGCTAAAAACAGGTCATTTTGTGGGTCATAAGAACCTTGAAGGACCTAATATGTATCTGTGGGTCAAGTTTGGTTGATCAACTCCTGAGCTTGTAGGACAAGTTGGCAGACAGAGAAAGAAATACTTGTACAAAGATTTTAAATATTATAGTTCTTCAAACCAATTCCTGTTGCTGTGAGGAACAATTTGATGTTATGGAAAGATAACAGCGCTTTGGTGAGTGAGATAAAAATGCAAAACACACAAAGGGATCTAGTCTGAGCATTTAATGTAACATTACATAGTTATATAATAATTTCAGGGCAACAAATACTGCAAAGAACAAAATAAAAACAAAATGCCACAGACTTTCAGACTGCATAGATGGCTCTCAGGATTCTTTTTTGTATCTAAATATCTATAAACGCAGATGAATACAGTAAAACAAGTTATATAGCCTAAAATACTGACTGGGCAATGCCACCTTTATTGTCTATTGTTACTTCAATAAATCAATCCCCTTAACTAATTTTAAACAGCAACTATTAACTTTCTTCATTAGTTAAACAACACGCAAGTTTGATAAAGACATAAACATGTTGTACCTTTAGATCCAGCATCATGTATCTTAACTCTTTTTCTCTACAGTAGACATGACAAGAGGTTATCTAAAATCAGCCCTTGCTATTTGCTATATATATCTGTAATAGTACATTTGCATGTCAGTATACAATAAGTGAAGAGAAGAGAAGAAGAGAAGAGAAAAGCTAAAAAAAAAAATAAGCAAACAATACTGTAACTACTGTAAGTATTTCAGTTTTGTTGTTTCTACCATTTGTTAACAGGGAAACTGTAACGCTGATACAGTAAAAGGCTTTCTTCACTGTGTTACCTTAAAGTAGAAACATACACATGTAACTAATGAATGCTAGGCTGGCCTGAGCTATGTAGAGCAGCCTCAGAATAAAAACAATAAAGCCAGATATAAATATGTTGTAATTATCAAATTCATGTTGAGGGTTTCAGTGCTTTCAAAAGTTCCACAAAGCATCTCATTCACAATTACAGCAGAAATACACTGAGAGACAGCCTGCTGTTAAATGATATAATGGATCAATAATCAGGAGCAGTAAGCTAAACAGTCACTTTTTGTAATGAGAAACACCAAACATAGTCTGACTCTAATTCCTAAACTTTTAACTGGGAACATTTCAATCCAATCACCTTGTGTCACACTGAACTGTGCACACTTTTGCTCCTCGCTAAACAAAATAAAATATCTCCAAACATCAGCTGGAGTTGTATGAAATTGTGATGGGTATTTCGCAACACTGTTACTGGATACTTTTACCTTTGGACTTTAACAAACAAACAACACCAACACAAAAAAGCAATAAAATTACAAAACAAATATTCATGAGCTGTCGCAAAGAACACGTACAGTTGCATACGAATATTCAGGCACACAGAGGAAAATGGCGTATATTGTTACAATTAGAGATAATTTCTTTAGTACAGACACTGTGGCATATGCATGTCTTCTTGTAAAGGCTCATCTCTTTAGGAACTCTAGGCCTTGGAAGCCAGCTGAAGCAGCAAGTGGTATTAGTTAGCCAGCTGAAATTTGACCAGCTGATAAATACTGTGAACAGACTTGTAAAAAGAATTTATATGATGCAATATACGTATAATACGATACAATGGATATAAAGACATGAAGGCACTTCAAGCATGAAAATCTACTATTCCAAACCCTTATGTGTTTGAAAAGGAGCTGCAGGAAGGTTTTGCTGACACGTGGGTGAATGAGCATCATGCATCACTGAGACCTAATATGCCAACATGGTCCTGACGTGCACCCTCATCACAAAAGTCAACATCTACAGAAGTCATGTGGTGACTGGGTCAAGAAATCAAAACTGGGTTTTAGCAGCTATAGTCACCAAAGACGTGTTTGGAGACAAGGAGGAGCAGCTTTTGATATATCAGACCCCCACAACCAATCTGCAAGGTAGCGTGGGGAAAAAACAAATCATAAATCCCTTTTACAGTCCCCTCTAAAAATCCGCTGTGACTACGCCTTGTGTCAATGGAGCAGCCGAATGTAGTTTTCGATAAGTGGGACTTTTCTATCTGTGCTTAACGAATGAGTGTGTCATGACCCATTTGTGCCCACAGCTGATGGTTCTGCCTTATCTGTGTATCCCCTAAACAGGTTAATGCTTTTTATAAGGTCCTAACACTTATTATCAAATGTAAGCATTGAAGTATAAGATTGAGGTGTAATTAAATATTCCTGGTTTGTTTTAGTCTTGAAGGGAAAAACTGAAACTCTATATTGTATAATTTGCATATACAAACACTTAGTCAAACGAATGCAGCCTTAGATACTGTATCAAGCTCGATGCATAAAAGAATAATTTCACATAATTGCTGCACACAAAATTATAAAATTATTGCCTGTGCAGATTTTCTGTGCGCTGTTTCTTTTACAGATAGTCTGGCAAACGTCTGGCTTCACACATGGACTTGCAAGAATACGGTTGCTCGCCCGTGTGTTTTTTTCATGTGAACCAACAGACTAGAACGACTTCTAAGACATTTCCCGCATGTTTTGCAAGAAAAGGGCTTCTCACCTGTGTGGATTCTGACATGAGCATCCAGTATTGATTTCTGATTAAATCTTTTACCACAGATGTTACAAGAAAATGGCTTCTCGCCCGTGTGAGTTCTTTTATGGACGTTCAGTATTGACGCCTGGTTAAATCTCTTTCCACAAATGTTGCAAGAATACGGCCTCTCGCCTGTGTGGATTCGTTTATGAACTTTCAGTATGGATGTCTGATTGAATCTTTTACCACAGATGTTGCAAGAATATGGCCTCACGCCCGTGTGGATTCGCAGATGTCTGATTAATTTGGAATTAAATGGAAATGTTTTTCCACAAGTGTCACATTTGAAAGACTTTTTGCTTGCGTGTGCTTTACAGTAATTCATCAACATTGCAGGATTATGTATATGATTGCCTTTGTGACTTATTTTCTGTGGTTTTGTCTCTGCATTTCCAGTTGACATACAATCCTCAGGCTCGTCTTCTTTGTCAGGGCTTTTAGATAAATAGGAACTGTGAGAAAAGAGCTGGTGGTTCGTATTTAGCTCTGCTTCCTCTGAGGTTTTAATAGATATTTTGACTAAGGGCTGTTTTTCTGTTGCACTTACTAATTCACTCGGATTCAATCTCAAAGTCTGATCTTCAGTGTTGTCACCTTTCTCATAAGTAAGAGGCACAATGCAAGTATCAGTCTCCTGCTTCAGTACAAGATGCTCTCTGTCCTGACTAGTGCAGAATTCCTCTTTAACCTCTTGATCCAACCTGGGGTTCCTCTCCTGGAAAATGGGCTGCTGGTCAGAGGCAAGAACCTCCTCCTCTTTACAGGCAAGTTGATGTGGGAGCTCTGGAGGGATAAGTGAAACAAACAAACAAACAAACAAACAAACAAACAAAAAGTTACACACTGACAGAAACTAGACAGATTTTGCTAACCACCTAAAAAGTTCATAAATATTCCATATACTGGTGTGTGTAATCCAATCTCAGTAACAGAAAAAAAAAGTAAAATAAAGAAAACTAACCAATAAAACATGTTTGAGGTGGAAGGGATTTGATACAAATAAATAACATTGCAGTTGCCGCTCAATTTCATGTTGCCAAATCTGATATTTTAAACAATGTTGTAGAATAAACTTCAGATTTTCTTCCGCTTTGACTGATCAAAAAACTAAAAACATTTAAGAATTGAAAAAACTGCTTAGCAAACACCGACTCCCACTTTTTCTCTCACACTGATAAAGATTATAGACTGAGTTCGGTTCGACACGTGCTGTGGTAATAGAGGCACGTCCATATTCCCATCATCACAATCCTGTTGGGATAAAGAAAACAAACTAATAGGACTTTAAACGAACAGGATCTAATATAAGTATAAAGCCTCCTTTACTTAAATGCAAATTATATCGAACGTGCAATTAAGGTGTTGCGGACCTATCCTGGGTAACTTCACCGCAGGTTTCCAGGCGATGTCCAGCAGCTTGCGCTGACGGCTGATCTCTTCTTCGTACTCGAGGATAGTTTTTTCAAAAGCGCTGAATATTTCTTCAGCAGCAGCAGCTAGTCGCTCGTTGAAAAACTGTCTAAAATGCTGAACTGAAGGCATTATTGCCTTGTTACATATATATTGTTCCCACGCACAAGTCAATGTTTACGCCACCAGCCCAGTTTCTGTGTTTACTTCCGCTCGGTGTCACACTTTAAGATCCGGCTTTGGAAGCGAGTTCACCCTTTCACTCCTTTCCCTCCCCCAGTAGTTGATCGCTTTCACGGGGACTTTTAGTTATTTTTTCTGCGCTGCCGTAATTATATTATGTATCTTTAAGGCACTTGGCACGAGGTAGTTTCGTTTAAAATGTAACGGTGGAGATGCCTGAGCATCCACTCAAAGCAAATATCCCATCAGTAGTGCTCTTTCCGAGCATGAATTCATACTACTGCTGTCTGATTGCCACTGATCTTTTCAGCCTTCCACGTTACTTCCACTGGCTCGTACAGTGTTCCGACACTGAAAGTCAGGCAGCTCTTCGTTCCGCCTTGACTTGTTGTCTTTTCATTTAGCAAGAAGGCTGTGCATCTACTATGAATGATCTTACTCCGCTTTTGGTATATAGTCTACTTTAAATATGACCAATATGCGTAGTACTAACATTAAATTCCAAAAAATAAATGCTAACGCCCAAAAAAAGTATTTTCAAAGACTTTTGAAAGTCTTAACACAAAGCCCGTTCCTCTGCTTCCAGGGGGAAGTATTTCGAGACGGAACTACGTCCTGTAGCAAAGGCTAACTTACGCTAAGCTAACGAGGGGTAGTTGTTGTGGTGAAGGGGGATACGAGATAAACAAAGATAAAACTGTTACGTTTGGTTTTAGCTCCGATCTAGTTTCATCTCGGTTTCGGTATATGTTTGGTAACTTCCACAGAATCTAAATGGGTGCACACTACTGTGCCATTTGTAGACAAACAACATTCAACGGGAAGGGACACATTTTCGGAAAAACTCATCAAAGTAGACTCAGAGTGGTTCTCCTTAAATTCACAGAAAAGGTATGCAGATCATAGATTTTTTTTAACTGATATTTGATATTGAGAGTAGTCTGTGTTTTGTCCAGCATGATCAAACCCTGGTAGAAACGATAGAGGCAAACTGTTGTTAAAATCCTAGATTGAACTGTTTTCCTTCTGTGTAACATTAAAAACTATGATTCCCAAGTTGTGTAGCGAAATATTGTGAGTCCATTATCTTCTTTATTATATGTATATGAGGTGCGTCAGTATTCATGATAATCATGACTTTAATACCACCAGCACGCCATGCGCAATGTCCCCTGCTTCTGATTAAGTAGCTTGAGATCATCCTTTAATATCTAATGGACGATACAACTTAAATAACTTTAAAGCATCATTATTGTTGTTATTATTATTATTATTATATTTTTCTGATTGTGTATTATATATTTTAACAATTTGTTTTTACTCGATATACAACATCTGTATATATCATTATAATATTACTGTTATATTTCTATGAAATCAGACATTAATATAGTCTGATTTATTATCATGTATATTACATATATTTTTCTTTATCAGTAAAAATTCAGACTCGTTCCCTGAAACAATGTATGTGAACAAATATTTAAACAGTTCATGTATATATGTCCTCAAATAATGTAATGTGCATACTTGCATGGTATGTCTTTGCATGTCAGTAATTTTTGTCTGTTTCATTTGTATATACGCTGTAGTTGGAGATTTGCACATGTTAGTAGCAGTTGTTTGGGGATTTTCTTGTTATTTATTCCTGTCCTTTTTACCAGTGAAACAAATACATCCTCATTATAAAGTTGTTTTCAAGTCTTTTAGAGTTTTATCACATTATCTTGTATTTAGCCAATGCAGCCTTGATCTGAAACAACACAAAAACAACAGATAAACACTGACATACTGCCATTAGTAAATGTCATCTTATTTAGAGATGGGAGTCAACAAGGCCAATCTGAGCTGTTTAAACTTCCTCTGTGAACTACTGTCAGCTTTTCCTGAATCAGCTCTTTTAGTTCTTTTGTTTTGTAAACATATATATAAATGTATAACCCTATATAATTCAACAGCACCACAAACTACACTCTCCAAACTGATCATATATATATTTTTATTTTATTTTAATGAAAGTAATATTTAAATACAACAGTAGAGTTGTGTGAAACTGTTTTAGCTCCAATCAGAGTCTAACTTTGTCAGTTTTCTATGTCTGTTTCATCCACTGTCTCCCAGGTGAAGGAAGCTCGTCGAACACTTAAGAAACCCCAAGTAGAAAAGTTTGATTGCACCCAGCACAAGCAGACATTCTGGTGCTACTGCTGTGGGTGTGAAATTGAGAAAAACGTTACAGACGGCAACATGACTGTCCTTTATGGAGGCCTGTTAGAACACATGGCCACGTGAGTCTTACTTATAAGGTTTTATTCACTGTATTTTGTTTTGTCTGGAACCATTTTGATTGCCTTTGATTGCTCAGATTGCTTCAATTTCCTTTGTTGTTTTAAAGCAATCCATGTCTGGAAAAGTGTTTTAACACAGTTTCAAAAAACAGTTTTGTTCATATAAACTGCATTTAAATGTGTATTACTTAACTGTCTGTGTATACACATGCTGTTGTAAACAAGAAGGATAGGGTTAGTTGCTTACGTGTGATGAAACAGGAAAGATCCTTAAGTGACTGATAAGACACAATCAGGAAGAAAACGCTGACGCCTGAATTACTGTTTCCATTTCTTCCTGTTTATGTGCCAACTTGCAAGTTGAGTTTTTAAAATATCTTTAAGATGTTTCCCAAACCTACACGTGCAACAAAAATATGTAATATGTCCGGAGGTCACCAAGACCCATTTGACCACGAAAGATACATTTCTCAAACATTTGCTGAATTAATATAGTACACCCGCTTTATTTTTTCATATAAATTTATATGAGAGTGTATTTAAAGTTTTTCAACTATATTTGATTTCAGCCCAGAACACAGGAAGAAAACACACAAGTTCTGGTGGGATAATAAAGCTGACCCGAAGTTTAGAGACAAAGTCATCGTCACAGAAGAGGAAACGGAAAGGTAGACCTACTGAGCCAAAAGAATTCAGACATTATTAAAGTTTGTTTGCAAAATTATTGACTGTTCTGTATTTTTCTTTAGGTTTAAAGCTGAGGTGGCAAAGGCATTGGAATCATTTGTGGAGAAGGAGGATGAATACATTAAACAGGTATTGTGACATTGTTTTTAAATGAACTCTACATATAGCGTGCTGTTTTTGGAGTAGTGAAGCACAGTGTTGATAAATGCTAATATAGTTACATATATAGAGGTGAATTAAATTTTCAGTTCAATTTATTGCTAATTTAGCCAGCATCTCAACATCTGAAAGTCAGCTCTGAAATGCAGATGTAGTTACTTAGAGACTGTTTTCATCCATAGAGTTGTTTTTTCAGCATTATTAGTGTCTTAAAGAATGGTACATTATCCAGGTTTGAAATATTTTGTTGGTAATTATTTTTTGTTTTCTCTCTTTTTTTGTGACTGCAGCATGCTGAGCATATACGAGCCCAGGAAAAGCATCGCCAGGAGGTCTTACAGTCGCTTTTAGAGGTTTGTTTTCCAACGATGCAGTGGCAGTATCCATCACTGTGGCATTAACTGTTGTTTGTTTGCATGTAAGATTGCAAATTCCTTCAGCTAAATTCTTCAGCTAAATAATTGTAAGCTCCTGTTTAACTCTTAAAGAATAGTGTGGCTGGTTAACCTTTTGGTAAGAAGAAGGGCACGAGGTTTATGTTAACATTTTGGGTAATGTTGTGTGTAAGGATTGTGATGATAAAAGCTGAGATGAAACATGATTAGGTGTCAGACTTCCTCTGTGAACCACTGTTGGCTTTTCCTGAATCAATATCAGCGTGATGCAGAACCTGAGTTGTTGAACGGACCCAACGGCACAGACTCGTCTGTAGAGAACTCTGTCAGGTAAACCATTGTCTCATCTGCAACACTGTAGCTATTCTACACTCTCACCAGTCTCACTTCAAATGACTTGTGTTTTTGTTTGGGTATCACCTTCTCCTTTGGGCAACAGCTCACAGTTTATGTGTCAAGGATCAGACCAGCAGGCGGGGAGCAGCTTTGTCGACTCGATGGGTGAAATGCCGTGGACTCCAGCAGGACACGGCCTGACATTCATAGGTTATCAGGTAGACTGGCAGCTTTTATTCAGAAAGTATTCACTCATCTATACATTTATATATGCAATGTTATCTTATCATACAAATGCAATGACCTCACATGAACGCTTGTTTTCTCTCATACAGGATTCATCGAACAGTGGAAACGTTCATACAGGTACTGTGATGTATTTGAGGTGGTGGTGAAAAAAATACATATATGTGGTTGTGCAAAACAACTGCTTTTGAGAGATACGCAGAACTTTTACTGTTCCTACTATTTATAAAATGAATACATATAAATTCAGTATATATACTCACTGGGCACATTATTAGATTCTCATGCTAGTACCTTAATTCCTGGTAGAATAGATTCAACAAGGTCCTGGAAAGATTACTCAGACATTTTGGTCCATATTGACATGATATCTTGTGATCTTGTCCCCAAACTTGTACATCAGACATCTGCTTAGTCATATTGCACGATGGATTAAAAATAAGTGCTTAATGATGTTGACCTGACTGCAATGTGTATCAGTGGACAAACCTTGGTTTCTGTTAAGCTAATACATTGTTTACTGGTTTCCTGTTGTGTTTTTCAACCTTTCTGAAGCTTCTGCATGAAACTCTTTTGTCTGCTTGATGAAGCATTTTAACCTGTGTGTGCTGTAGGTGCTGTCCCTCCTTGGCTCCAAGATGATCCTGTAGAAGGGACCTCCAGAACTGCTGCAGAGCCAGAGATTGGCCCATCAATCCACGAGTTCCTCAAACATAGTAAGGAGGATGCTATCATCAAATGACATGTAGCAGTGTCAAGCATTTGTTGCATCACTGTCATTTATAACTAGCATTTTCGTAAACACTACAGCTACAATCATGAAGCTGCTGTTGCTGGAGTTAGTCTGAGGGATTCAAAATAACATATCCACATAGACTTGTATAAAACCAGTTAAAAAAATCTCACTGTAATGGGAGTATAATGACATCTCTCTTTTGGCAGAGGAGCAAGAGAAGCTGAGGAAGCTTCCTCCGAACAGAGTGGGGGCCAACTTCGATCACAGCTCACATACAGACGCCAACTGGCTTCCTTCCTTTGGTAGAGTGTGGAACAGCGGTCGACGCTGGCAGTCCAGGTTAGTTGACAAAGCTCTTCATTGCACCTGGTCTCCATATATGGTGTTTTGGGACATGTTTGGGCAGACGAATGACTACAGAGACAGGAGAAAATATCATTCACATATTTTCAGTGTTTTATGTTTGTCTGCACTGCTAGCCAGTAGGCCACATGATCATCAATGTGTCTAAAATCTATGGTACCAACAGTGTTTATATTTGTGTTACATTTGCTTTCATGGGGATGAAATCATGCGATCACTTTTTAAATGTTAAAGATCTCATCAACACAAGGGAAATTTAGCCCTCCTGTTTAGATTCATACAGAAGACCATAATATTGTTTAATATCCACCGGATTCTTGACTGCAAGAGGCTGATGCGTTAAACGTTTTAAAGTATGACAGTCACATGCCAAAATGACCGGTGATGTAGGAAAAGCTGAGCTTCAGTGGACGTCATCTTATCATTGTTGTACTGTAGAAGATGACTTGAATACTAACGCCATTTACTGCAAGTCAGACAATACTAAGTTTTGTTTCTGCATTTTATATTTAGTGTGTAATTTTGTATTTTATCGCCTGGAAACTCAGGAAAGCTGCAAAAAAAGCCTGAGACAGTTTAGCACTTTACTGCTGAGCCAAATTTGTCTATATAGGTTTTTTTTTTCTGTTTTCCCTGTTGTTTGAGATTCAACTCAGTAAATTAGCTTCTCTTGTCAATGCATGTGAATATTTTTTTGTTTTTCCCACAACAGGCACCAGTTCAGGCAAGAGGAAGGGCAGAAGCACAGACAGAAGAGGAGGAGGGAACATGGCACAGAAGGGTCAAAGAAGATAAAAACAACTGATCAGCTGAACACTTAAAATTTAGCATGGCGTGTGAGAATAGAGAAGTGATAGTGATGTATATAGTGTGTGACTTGTTATTTATGGTTATACTGAGTGTTTAAGGAGCTGGACTGGAAATGTTTAGGTTGATAAGACACCTGTACATGCATGGCAGTACATGTAATTGTATTTAAACATCTTTACAAAAACCCAAATTTCAAGTATTGCTGTAAAGACATTAATTTTGTATTATAAATATTGGCTATTCTTTATTAAAGAAAAGTAAGCTCTGTTTCTTGTTTTATTTTTTAATAAAAAATAAGCTGCATGTTGCACTTATAGTATAAGTCGGGACATTGAAAGCAACTGGTGCTTATTTAATCAACTGTAAAGACTTTAATCAAGTCCTGGTTTCTGATCAGCAGTTTGCTTATGCTTAGATCTGAGGGCAATACGACTGTTACAGCAAGTAAACAGAAGGGGGCGCAAGGAGCTAAACTAAAAAGCACCTTTGTGTGCCAAGATAAATCTAACACAGGCATGGTGCAGTTTGTCATTCTTAATGATATGGTTCTTTTCTGTCTTTATGTGACAGGAAAACGTATGTGATTAAATACTACTGTGCTTTTTGAAGCAATGCAACTGTGAAAAATAATAACAGCTGTTTTTACCAAATAATAAGGTTTCATTTCCTTTTTCAGAGAATGAATTACTGGAAAATGTTTGCAGACACCACATGCAAATTTTGTCGCTTTTGGATAAATATCTTTAAAAAAATCTGTCATGACTCCACCTTTGTGGTCCCACGGCCAAAACTAAAAATAACCATGCACCAAAAATATTCTGTTAATGGGAAATTTCAAAAAGAAGTGGAACAAATGATTGATACAGCAGCACTTCCTCTTGCAATGCATTATAAATACACCAATATTAAATATCATCTTTATTAACGCAGAACAGAGAGCACTGTGACGGTTTCATAACATGAGTTGTTATGTGGTTACCACCATAATACCCATCAAGTGTACGCTGGGTCTGAGAGTAATATATGAACAATAAGAAATCTCTATTGTGTGCCTGTGCATAAAGTTCAGATAACTTTCAAAGAAGATAGGAATGCTGATATGATACTCGGAAAAGGACATTTTCTCTTCGCCATACACAAAGGGGAGTAATCCACTTTTCCTCAACACATGTGATTATGTGGTATACGTTTTTTAAACTCATGCATTAATTATTTTTTGACAGATTAGAATTGTGTGGTAATTAAAATAAGAATAAATGACTCATTGACTGACTGATTTAGTAATTTTGAGTTTATTCAGAAACAGACACTGGGTTTATTACTAAGAGGTAAAGTACTAAGAAGTAACAGCCAAGAGCATTAAATTCAGTATCCTATATTCCAGGCACAGAGCTTAAACGCAGTTTTTTTTTTTTTTTTTTTTTTTATCTTTTTAGGCTGCATCGTCGTCACAGCACAGTATAATCAGGCCCCAGTGTACTCTGGGTAGATGGGCGTGGAGTTCAGTGCAGCTGCAAGGCAATATGGGGATACGACATGTTGCTGAGCTATTCTTAGCTCTGTGACAACATGGCTATAGCTGATTTAGAGCAAATGGAAGGAAAAGAAGGGGGTTACCTATAGTACTGTGAATTTAACCAGTGCATAAATACAAAAATAACTAAATAAATTACCACGCATCCGTGACAGTAATTATTAAAGTCTTATTTTTTAATTTTAATTTCCTGTCAAGTATTATTTTAAACATTAATCGATAAAACAACTGTCGGAGCTCCAGCACAAAAAGCTATCCTTGGCACTGAAGACTAGGAGGGAAGAAAATGCACGTGTACTGGGCGGCTCTTGAGGTAATCCTTAGGCCAATCAGAGAACAGTATTTTTGAATAAATCTGCATAGTTTAAAAAACTACAAATGATGATTGGTTAAGGGGAATCCAAGCGGCGAATCGCTTAAATGACAGGCGCTCAGCTGGTGAATAAGCCCCGCCTTTGGTATTTTTACACGCAAACCCCGGAAATCCTGTTACTTAAAGGGACAGAGGAGGAATTTAAGGCAAAGGTTGAAACACCGAAAACAGCTGGGAGTGCACGAAAAAGACTGGCACAGAGAGGAAGGGAGGTAGCTTTGTTAGCTAACAAACTATTTGGACTATAGAGTGAGAGGACTAGATTAAGACTGCTCGAATATTTTACCTATTTGATATACGGTTAATGTTGCTAACCTCTTTTAGCTTCGAAGTCGATTTTCGGCCCTTAACATCAGCTACCTAGAAACCGACAACGCAGCAGTCAACACGGCAGACAGATAGCAGAAAGGCCAAACTCCCAGACTACACGGACGTCACTTCAGACTGCCTGGCTGTGTTTGATGATCTGAGTCTATATTTTTCGTGAGGTGAGTAGACTTCGAAATATTGAAATTTGGCTGGTTACCTTCCCTTTAATCTTCTGCATTGTGTGTACTTTAAAGGTAGGGGTGTGTTGAAGTGAGTTAAGTTACATCTTTTGCATTGTGATCATGCATAGAGATTCCTTATCACAATTGTGAGTCTGGCAGAAGAATGAGCGAAATCCAGCCTGAGCCAGCTGATGACCTGACAGTAGCTTGCATGAGATAGGGGGCGTTCCCCTGCTTTGTCTGCCTTCCTCACACTTTCTTTATGTGTGTACAGTCTGCACTGGTTGGGGACAAAGTGCTAGAATTTCCCAATGAAATCCCAATGCATAAATCAAAATTTATAGTGTGCGTGGCATTAAAATGGTTATGAGATTAAATGGTTAAGATTTTTTTTTTTTTTTTTTTTTTTTTTTAATTATTGTAACTGCACACTGTGCTCCTGGGATTGTGCAAATGTGGGCCAGGCAAGAAGGAAGGATCAACCAGCAGCGGTATATCTGTGAGATTATGACTGTAGCTCAGCGGGTGGAGTGATGATGAACATTGTACAGCTAATAGGAGAGGGAATATAAGTGAGTGCAGTGGGTGTATTGTTCCCTTGGATTGCACTTGGGAGTTGCATTGCATCATGCATTGAAGAGAGTATTGATGATGGCACAGAACCTTTGTCACATGCATATGCAAAAAAAAAAAAAAAGAAGAAGAGGAAATAAATGTAAAAAATCAATGAGTCCTATATTGCACTGTTAATATGCTAGCTGCAGTGCACCATCTCTCATTGTCCTGACAAGCAGAGCATGAAGGCAATGACATACACATTAGGCATTTGTGTGCAGTCTCACACTGTATCATCTATATAGCTCACATGCATATGGGAAAACAGCAGCTGTCTTACATGTAGGTAAACTACAGATTTTTGCACACACATGCAGCACACACTGCAGCACCAAATACAGCTGCGGCTCATTCTTCTCCTTCTCTTGCTTGTCCATGCATTGCTCTGACAGCCACCCCCCACTATTCTGTCTGGGAGAAAGCAGTGGGCTTTTGTCCTCAGCTGAGTGTGACGTCATGCAGATCTTTGCTGTATCCAGCCCCGAAGGCAAGATGCATGTTGTTCAGCAGGCCTGGGTCTGGGCTTGTCCCATGCTTAAACACCTTTTACTTAAGTTCCCTCATGCTTAGGGCACACAAGGACAGTAAAAAAACACAAAATTAATTCAGTCTATTCAGGTGAAATAGAGAAACTTGGATAATCCTCTCACATTCCAAGAAAAGGAAGAGAGGGAGTGATCAAATACAAGAATGGATAAGTGTATCAACCTTCTTGCATGAAAAGAAAATAGCCAGAGGAAAGCCCCCACCGTGTTGTTGGGGGGTTTTTTCTGCTTCAAAATATATAACAACCAATACATTCAGCCAAATTAAATGAAATCAAATTGCATGTTTCTGTGCATACTAAGCAGGCAAGAACATTGAGTTAAGCAAGAGTAGGATCATGAGTAACAGTCTGTTTTCCGATGGTAGTTTGGAGGGCCACCAGTATCTATTTAAGCGAAGGGAATGATTGGTTCTGTCTGAAGAGAATAAAATAAAGTCCACAAAAACAACAATACAGACTTTTGCATACACTCTATCTTTGAGCAAATCAAAAATAACTTTTGTCTTATGGTGGTTTTCGTCTTTGATCGCAATTGTTCTTTAGCGTCTCTACCTGGCAGCAATTTGATTGTCTGTGTAAAAGTGGGGGTGGCTATTAAAAGCTTTGAGCAGATGAAGGCTTGTTGATGAAGGCTTGTTGTCAACCCTCCAGTGTGTCTCGGCAGGATTTGATGTCAGAGATTACAGATGATTGTGTGGGTTAGATCGAGTACTCAGCACTGCTCTGGGGCTATATTGATCTCTAGTGTGTATGTGTGACTGAGTGTGCCCAAGCACGACTGTGCTTTTATCCTTATGGGAGCTAAATTATGTCTATTGAATAACAATAAACAAAAAATACTAGGCATAAATGGTTAGCTTTAAGAAAAGAGGAATACAACAAATAAATTTAGATAATAAGTATGCACAAGAATTTGATGTAACTTTTTGTACTAAACCACAGAAACCAGTGATCAGCTGACGGGAACAGTGTTTCTCATGCAGGGAGATTACACAGTTGGGTCTTTTGAATGTTTTCTTTTCTGCAGTGCTACTTTGGGATTCTACTTAATATAATTAAAAAACAAAAAATCTATATGCAATGGACAAGATCAAAAACAAGGATGAAATCTCTGTGATCTCAGGTCGTCAGGTAGCACTGCACTGGTGGCACATATGACTTTGGAAATGACTGCATAGCCTTGGGAATACTTCTGACAACCACTATCAGTATAACATGATTCATCGCTACATCTGAAGTCAAAATTCTACCATGCAAAAGAAAACAATAATAATAATACATTTGATTTAAAATCACCTTTTAAATCAAATGTAAAGACACCCAAGAACACTTAACAATAGAATAAAACACAGGAAAATGTCAAAACAAAGAACAATAAAAAAAAATGTGCATAAACAAGATTTTCTCTGGGACTGACCTCATTTATAAGGGACTGACACAAAGTTTAAAACTATCCTGTGATTTTTATTAACCAAAGTATTCATTCTTTTTTAGAAGTCGGTCATTATTTTTCCCAAGGCTTAATAGGAGAGGCCACAGTTCAAAAGCCAGAGTCTGTAACAGTGTAGGAATCAATTAGTGCATATAGCCTGGGTGAGTTGCACATCTGTGAAGGTACCATTAATGCCATCCATATATCTCTTTCAGGGAAGGCCTTCAGTATTGCATAAAGATGATGTACAACCTCACTCAGAATGAGGAAACATTTTTGCTTTTAAATGTACAGCAGCTGGGCTCCTTATTTCCCAAACACTTACAAAGTGTTGTAAAAAGAAGAATTAATGCAGCAGAGTAGAGAAACATGCCTTTGCCCCAGCTTTGGAAATATCCATACCTGACTTTGTCCAGAGAGCATGTGTAAAAAGGACTTGGTACACACATTAACCAAACTTAGCTTCAATCTTACCATTAAAGGTCACACAGTCCTCCTAACAGTCTACCAGTAAGAGGAAGTGGTTGGTTCTCTTGCAATCATACAGTGTCCCTGTGTTTCTATTACTGTAGTTTTCAGAATAATCGATGTGGAGGTTATTGAAGAAAATGCCAAAGAATTCCATGATCCTTGGAACAAGTTAGCAATGTTACAATGGTGGTCAAGGATAGTCAGAACTGTGACAGCTTTGCAATAATGAAGACTCAGGAATTATAAACAGGTGAAGTGTATATTAAATGTTGCTCAAGTTGCTCAAACAGCCTAAAAGTGTTCACATGTTCCAATTTGCCTTCTTGTCAATCTAAGATGTTACTTTTGATTCCTCTTGTAAAGGGAAGATACTGCGTATTATGCTGGAGTGGCTTGAATGACAGATCTAAGGTTTCATTTACACTGGAAGCAGTTTGCAGTGATATGGTAGAGCAAAGTGAATTACATTCCACAACTTCAAGTAACTACGAGTGAAATAACTGCTGGTGATCAATATTAAAAATAAATAAATAAATAATCTCAAATACATGTATTTTTGTTATATCAAGCTGCTTCAGTGTCTGCTCTAAGTTAAGTATGTAACATCTTTTATAAATGACAGGCGTATACACAATTCTGTGTATAAGTGTGTTATATGGGTTTTATATGGGCATTCTAAATAACTCTATGCAAATAGACAAACCAAAAATTATTGTTGCAGTATGTACAGCTCTAGAAGAAACATAATGATGCATTCTAAAACTACCTTAAATAGTTGTCAATTAACTTCACAAAAAGTCTGTTAAGCAATAATGGGAATTCAAGATACTCAGTAGGTTTTTCGACACATGTTGGAGAATTACACAGTTCAGTTTTTGGCTTAGGGTAAACTCAAACGAACTCCATGATGTTGAGATCAGTGCTTAGGCCTTATCCATCTGTTACAGAACACTTTGTTTTTCTTGTCACTGAACATAGTTTTTATGACACTGGCTGCAGATTGAATTTGGATAAAGTCACAAGCTTCCATGATGGTATTGCATCATCTAAAGTACTTGAAGCGTTTGTAAATTACTCTAAGCTGTTCATCCCGCATTGCTGCTTGCTTGCTTTACATCTTAGAGGCTCAACCAAGACAAGCTCAAACTTTTGTTCCTTCTGAGGAAAATATCTCCTAACCTAGACCTTTTCAAGACCATTGACAACACAATTGTGTTGCCAAGTTTGATAAGTGACCTAGGAATGACCGTGGTATTGATAGATTGTTATGCTCTGCAAATATTGGTGTGACAGGCCACTCCTGTTGATGTATTTGCCTTCCTCCTCGCAATGGAGGTTGCTTAGGTGTCATCAGGCTTTCACAACTAATCTAGTAAAGTGTTGCCTTTTTGCTATTAAACCTCCCATGTTTCTCCATAGCACTTCTTTGTTCTTTACAAAGGCGTTCTGTTTCTGCCTATATCTAGTTGAAAACTCTAATGTTAACTTAAAGGGAAGCAAGGAAAACTGCTCCTTGTTACCACAAAGCTTATGTATTGTTCTGAGTTTTAACCATTTCACCCTCTTCTGTTCTCGGTCCAAGGTGGTGGAATGAGCTATTGGAATCAAAAGAGCTTTCACTGCAGGCAAAAATTCACCAATACTGACATTTTAAATCTTTTTCATTGTTGCATATGGCTCAAAGTGTCAAACTTGTCTTGATCTTTGACCCAAATATTATGAGGATTTAAATCGATGTTCTTCCACATAAGTAAAAAAGAAAGTTGCAAGGCACCAGTGAAACAGATTAATCATCTAAAACAGTCTGGCTGAGCTGGTCCTGTGCGGTATCGTTTTGAGCTGCTCCCCAGTATCCTCTGAAACATGAGGTGAGGCAATACAAAGAAGAACTGATTGAATCAGGATAGGATCCTATCCTGTCATCTGCAGCCACTGCTGAGCCTCATGAGGGTCTGAAGGAGAATAATGGATTTTGTTGCTGCTGTAGCTTACCTGCTCCAAGGTTTGATCTGTTGTGCATTCAGAGATACTCTTCTGTGTGTACTGGTTGTTATTTGAGTTATTGTTGCCCTATTACCTTGAAGCAATCTCCTCTGACCTCTGACATGAACAACAAATTTGTACCCACTGCTAGTCATTAGATATTCTCGCTTTTTCATCATTCTTTGTAAACCGTAGATGTGGCTGTGCTTGAAAATCCCAGTAGAAAATAGTTTCTGAAATAACAGAACAGCCTGTCTGGCACGAACAGCATCACCATATTATGAGTCACTTAAATCACCTTCCTTTCCCTTTCTGTTGCTCTATTTCAACTTTAACGGGTCATCTTGACCATGTCTTCATGCCCAACTGCCATAAAATATGCTTATAAGATATTTACATTAACAAGTAGCTGAACAGCTATACCTAAAGAAGTGGCCAACGAGTTATCATTTAGCATTTATAAATAAGTCGCCTTGAACAAAACATCTAAATGCATTGTATTAATGTAGTCTTTTCATACACTCTAGAATTAGTGAGTTAGTCTAGAATTAGTGAGTTAGACGTGTAATTCTGTGCATTATATTGGTCAGTTATGAGCTTTCCATTTTGTTCTTACTGTGTTGCC
Organism: Oreochromis niloticus; assembly: GCF_001858045.2. Classification (NCBI taxonomy): domain Eukaryota; kingdom Metazoa; phylum Chordata; class Actinopteri; order Cichliformes; family Cichlidae; genus Oreochromis; species Oreochromis niloticus. The sequence goes on from NC_031977.2 coordinate 27,534,384, forward strand.
ATTACTCAAGGGAACAAGTGTAGCATCAAAGCCCTTCATGTATGCATAGTACATACTCCCATCTGTCTTGTGGATTCTGGGTATGTAGGACACGCCTGACTTACATGAAATTTTACACTAAATGAAAAAAATGACTCCAAGGCAGCGACGCAGAGCCGATGTTTGCAGTATAGCTGTATAGTATAATTGGAAGTATGTAGGGTTTAATTTAAACAGTTTATTGTACATCACCTACCAAGTCTTAGGTCTTCCAACATTAAACAAATATCCACAATAGTGTATTTCCTACAGCCTTGAAAACATTATAGCACTTTGTGTTGTTTGTATTTCTAAAATAGGCCTATAAGTGATTATCTCTGACTTTGTGTACTAATGGTTTGGTTGTGTTGGTATGCCATGAAACAAATGTTCTGTCTGTATGTGTGTATTACTGGCTCACCTTGCATGTTTCACCAGAGCAAGTGAAAAAGCCTTTTTGTTTTCTCCATACTGCATTGATAGTAGTTCTGAGCAGGATCCCTTCTGTGTATAGCCTGATGCAACATGCGGAGGACAAGCAGCCACCAATTAGGCTGAAGTGGACACAGGAATTATAGCAAAGGAGAGAGCTGAGGAATGACGTGCAGTAAACTTGAGCCAGGAGTCAAACCGACGCAGCTTGTGACTTACTCAGCCATCAGGGTGCCTCTACTGTATGTTTGGTCAGTTTTCTATAGACACTCCTCTCCCACTGCCTGGTTTTCTTTGGCGATGGATAATGATCCTGATACAACTCTAATATGTCGCCATATTTTTACTTTGTGCCATAATATTCACAATATTTTTTTCCACTGCCCTGACTGCTTTATAATTCGAGTTAGTTTGTTTATTGGCCTGAGGAAAAAAAACATATTGCTCATAGTTCTGCTCATTTCTGCTCTACCTACATATTGTGTTTTTACAAAAAAGAAATTTGCTGCTTGCTATTTATAACACCACAGACCCGATGTACGCAAATAGTCAATGTAAAATGGATTTACAAGTGTGTCAGTGTAGAGAGATTATTTCTGAAATTATGCTAAAATGCTTTTTTGGAACCAGATCATGTTTATTTTTAATTAAAGTATCTTAGGGTGGGTGTAGCCTAAAACAGAGAGCAACAGTTATAGTGCCAAAGCTTCTCATTATTAAGTTCTGCTTAATAACCGCAAGTGCTTGTGTGGATGTGTGTTAAATGGATCTCAGGATTAACCCTAGTCAGACGTCACTCTCTACTTTACACTGAAACATCACCAACATTTAAGTTGATGAGACGTCCTGTGAATGTGTGTCTACCAACATGCTGTTATGCTTCTGAATTCAACATTTTTCTCTACGTTTGTAAGCTTTGCTGCTTGTGTTTTCCTTTTTATTCTGCTGTTGATTACACACTTCCTGGAAAAGGTGGGTGTCAATGACCTCTAAGTGCCATCGTAATCTTCTCAGCCGTCCGCTTTGGTTAGTAACCAGTTATCTGTTGGATTAACTGGTTAAATAGTGACAGTATGATTGTTGGATGAACTACATGGTATTTGTCCCCCCCCTCCTTTCACTGCCCAGATGGTACTACCAGTCAGAATGGTGCAACACCACCATGCTGTGTGAATTTCCTAAGCACGAAAGGCAAAAAATGAATTTGTTCATACTGAAAGAGGATGGACAGGAAAAAAGTACCCGAAGGCTAGGAGGAGGAGGAGGAGACAGAAACACACAGTCACACACATACATATTTCCTGTCCTGTGTGAATAGGCAACATATTTCTCTGGAACATTCCATCCTCTGAGCTGACCTAGCCTGTCACCAAGACTCAGGGTGCCACACTCCTCCCCATCATATTTTCCCCATCCACTCGATTTCTTTCCTTTCATACTTTTTACATTATCTCACAGTAATATAATCAGAGTTCTGAAATGCGGTACGATTGATACACAGGGTATGGAAATTGGTTTTAAAATGCCAAACAAACCAACAAAGGGAACTAATGTTATTTCAGGAATGATGTATAAGAGTTCAGAATGGGTTAAAATGAAATAAATAAATTATCTTTTTTCTTTCTATTTAGTCTACAGTTTATTTATTTTATTTGGGAAACTTACATTTTTTTCTACATGCTCTGGATTTCAGTTCAGTTACTTTGAATATAAAAAGTGGACACCTCGTTGAAGTGCCCAGTCTCATTAGTCCACTGATGTGTACAAAGATCATTAAGAATAAGAATGATCAACATACAGTATAGCTGTGTTAATGTCAATGCTTTAAAACTACTTGGGCAGATAAACATGGGTGTATTTTGTGAAATATCCTAAAGCGTTAATAAGCTTCTCAAGTTTTTGACCCACTGGCATTAAAAGACATGTTGCATCTTCCCTGCACTCATCAATGAGCTCTTTCTTATTGTGGGTTCTCTACTGTCAATCTGGCCTGACTTTTACATGACAATACGTGACTTGAGTAAACAGACTGCCCCTGTACACATCTGGGTTTTTTTGTTTTGTTTTTTAAATCCTGTTGCTTCCATCATCCTTTATTGTCATATTTACTTTTTGACGATAACAATTGTTTGACAACATGTATAATCTGGTTCGATTATACAGTTTACAATGTGTTTAATTGGTCATATAGATCTAGCTCATTTGCTAGATCTATTTGCATAAATTCAATTGATTACCCTACAAACAGAGAAAGCACCTGTACCTGAACATGCTATCTGTGGTAAAGTCTGCTGTGGAATTATAGCACTCAACTGAGCAGGTAAAAACCTCCTTCAAAAGTGCTTGTTGAAATAAGAGCTGAAACGTTTGAAAATAAGAAACCTATTATTGCCACTATGTATTTATAAACCTCTCTGCATTTAATCATGTTGTCTTCCTACCCTCACTCAAACTGGTCGTGGCAGATGGCCGCCCCTCCCAAGGCCTGGCTCTACTGGAGGTTTCTTCCTGTTAAGAGTTTTTCCTTCCCACTGATGCCAAAGTGCTTGCTCATAGGAGGTCATATGATTGCTTGGGTTTTCTCTGTTGTGTCATCGTAGGGTCTACTTCACAGTATGAAAGCAGAGCTAATTGTATCTACATACCAATTAGGTCATTAGTTTTACTTTCCAGTTGCAAAATTTAATTCTTTAAGTTCTTAAATTCTTTAAAATGAGATGGTATTTAAAAAAAAAAAAAAAAAAAAAAAAAAAAAAAAAAAAAAAAGAAAAGAAAAGTTTTAAATGGCTTTAAATGTACTTTCACATTTCACCAGAGGACAAAAAGTGTGATAGTAATTATCAGCCACCCTACAATATATTTACCTTATTTTTCTCTTTACTGGCAGACATATTCATGTAATTGTTACAGTCAAATCAGAGGCATTGCATCATGAAGTTTGAGTGTATTTAAAGAAGTGAATCATCAACATGCACCGGTGTTTGTAATACCCTTGCAAATATTATTTGTAAATATTTTTTTTAGCTTTATTGCTTCTTAACGGCTTTACTTCCACACACAGACATGGATATCAAAACAGGAAGGGGTCTGTGCGTCTTTAAACATGCTCATTATTGCAAAGGCACCATGCTCTTCTCTTCACACATACACACTTTTTTCTACCACCCTTCCTGCACCTCTCCTTATTAATCCTTCCTTTTATTAAGGCCCAGTTTGAGTGAGAGAGTTAAGGAGCTTGTTTTAGATATTTTGGTTTAGAAACACAAATTATTTATTTTTATGTGTTGTTTGTTTGTTTTTTAATGCAGGTGATATGTATTGTAAATGTTGTTCCTGAGACTATATTACAAGCCATGTAACCTATAGAAACCCGTTTAATCCACAAAATGGAATAAACACAGCTGGTGTCACTTTGAGGGGCCTACAAAAACAAGACATGTGTCAAGCAGCATTTCTCATATCAAGGCTGAAAGTTCAGCCCCCTACGCTGCCATGTAGACATCAAAACAAACACTGCCATGCGCTCAAGTCAAAATTGCATCAGTGTGAGTTTTTGTTGGAATGTGAGTGTGTGTTTTCAATGCATCGTTTTCTTTGGCTCCACTCAATGCCATTGAATGGGGGAAGGTGTTCAGAGGGAAGACACACCCCTTTATCGCCAAATATGGAAAGCAACGTTCACTCTTAAAGGGACAGCAGCGTGTAGTTGTCTTCGTTTGTTTGTGTTGAAACTGAGAATCTTAAATAAAGTGCTATGTAGGAACATAAAATCCCATTATTAGATTTCTTTACCAGCTTTTCCGTGAAAAGTAGCAGACAAATCACCTGAATCTCATTTCAATCTTCAGTTGTCAGTTTGTCTTGCTCTGTTTCTTTTGCTTCCTCCTCCTCTGTCTACCTCCCTCCGCTCCTTCGCTCTCACCCCTATCCCCACATCTCTATATTTGGAGCTATGTGGCTGAAGACGTGTCTTGTTTTTCAAGCCTCCTCTCTGCTAACTTTTACTGTTCACACACTCAAAAAACCAAAAACAAACAAACCAAAAAAACAAGTGCAACCATACTATCACTCAGCCAAGGATCCACCTATGAATAAGTACATGTCAGTACATGGTCTATGAGGCAAAATGGTTAATCTTGTTAATGTAAACTAGGATGCTTGTCTGCAAGAGTGGTAGAGATTAATTTTGTATGCAAGTATATGCACATATTTATTCTGGTGGCAGGTAGGAACAAATCTTGTGTGTGATAGATTTTTATTTTGTACGAGGATTTTTTTTTTTTTTTTTCAAGCATTAATCATTTGTTAAGGAGCCTTAACCTTAGAGTAATTTGTTAAAAGACACACCACAAAACCTATGCCCAGTCCACCCTCCTGTAAAACAGACAATACAGAAACTCAGCAGTAACTTGGCAGGAATAAATATCCCATCTTGTTTTGGAAACAGAAGAAGGATGTTACAGATGGAAACTGAGTTGGAGGTAGACATGCTGTAGATCAGGAGTCCTAGAGAGAAAATGACAGAAAGTGAATGAAATTTAAAGAGACAAGTAGCTGTCAGTATGTTGGTCTCGCATGTCTCAACCAGCACACATCTGATAAAAAGTCAACCCAGTGTTCCAAAATAAAAAAAAAAAAAATAAAGGATCTACAGGGAGGTGTGAGTGTGCATCTCCAGGAGCGCTGGAGAAAGAAGTGTCCTAAATATGTGTTCAATATGCGCTTGCTTGACAGCCTCAAAGATGTATGTTGTGGACAACGTTCTGTGCAGTTTCCACCCACTGTATGCGTGCTTGTGTCAGTAATGCACCGTGCTGTGTGGACTTCAACAACACCAAACTGAAGTAGTTCTCGGGTAGTCGACATCCTGCTCCTTATTAGCTCACAGATGCTGCAATAGTCACACACACACACTCATAAGCACACAGCTGAGGGCTGCTCCTGGTCCTCTACTGATAAACTTTTTCACATTCACTTATTGCTATATCAGTCCCACCACAGATAAGCCTTCTGCTTTTGCTGGCTGTAGTTCATGCCTGCCTTTAATGTTCCACAGAGGAGCATTATAAGAAATAGGGCAGCAGAGAAAGGGGGAGGGAGTGATTGCATAGTTACTAGCAGGTTTATTTTCAAAGACATTAACTTCTTTTATTAACTGTTATTCTTTAACCAATTCAAGCACACATGCACAACTTTACATGTGGTTGACTGTATAGAGAAACATGCTTGGAGATGACTTAGGTTTAATACACACTTTTCGCAAAGTGTTCTTAAGGCACTTTACTTCTGCAGAACAGTCAAAGCTTCAGCAGGTGGGCGGGCTTATGGATACTCACACCTCCTCCCTCTTTGCTCCAGCCAATCAGGGCTTCAGCCACTACAGCTGACCCCCCTTCTGGTGAGCCAATCAGTTGGAAGCATCCCCCCCCTTCCTCTCCCCTGTATGCCTTCACTGCTGAGTGAGCAAAGCATGCCTCGCTCTATCAGCTGAGAGGAAACCAACAGAAAGAAAAGCACACACACACAACATAGAGGATAGGATAGCTAGAAAGCTTAAAAGGAGGGGCCTGAAAGTACATAGAGGAAGAGGAGAAGTGGGAGGTGAGAAGGGTCTGTAGCATGCCAAATCGCTTTTGTATTCAAGATACTTTGGAGGTGTGCGAATGAGAGGGAAAAAAAACGGGAAAAGGGAGGACTCGAGAGAAAAGGCAAGGGAGGGAACCAGTGAGACAACGGGGCTGCGAGTTGTTGATGGGTTTTTCATTTGTGTATGTGTGACTGAGAGTGGAGAGAGGTAGACGGAAAGAAAACAGGATGCATAGGGAGTGGGATCATTAGTGCATGCAGAAAAACTACTTGTCTGTCTTTCGACATTACCTATTTAGACGGAAGGAAGCAAAGACAGACGAGAAGCCGGGAAGCTGAGACCAATAAGGCACCCTAATCTAGTAGAAACAGAAATACACAGAGAAGAGACAACAGAGTCGCCCCTCAAGAACACCTGATGAAATAGAGGAAGGAAGGAGAAAGACCGAGTGAGACAGCGAGATAATCTTTCTGCAAGGGTGAGTGAGACAAGTTCTCTTGGTGTCAAGTCAAGTGTACTAAAGCTGTTCCTGTTGATTGCTGTCATATTGTCAGCTGGGCTCGAATGACTCAATGTCTCCTAAAATGGCCACATGAAAGGCAGGCAGACAGATAGGCAGAGGGAGGGAGAAACAGAAACAGACCCTGTGTCAAAAAGGCATTCTCAGCAACTATGTCACTGAGCCAGCTTAGTTCAGACTGCAATTACTCTTCAGTCAGAATGCTGTGTGTGTGTCAACTCTAACGCTTTCTCACTCTCGTTTATCAGTTTCACTGAACTTTACCTCTCTGTTGTGTTCGGTCTTTCTTTGCCACTTCCTGTCTTCTGCCTTTTGTTTAACATAAACACATTCACAGACTTAGTGAGCTGTCATTCCAGTCCCTTGTGAACTGAGACTATAATAATCTAATCAACAGCTGGTTGTTTGTAGAAGCACCCAGTAACTTTTTTCTTGTGGTGCTTTTTTTTTTCTCTTCTTTTTTTTTTTTTCTCCTCTCTGTGTTTGTTTATCAGCCTTCAGGCAGACTACAGGCATGGGAGTAGTTTGGGTGGGGATCTGCTAAAACTTGGTGAGACAATCAGGACATTTGGGAGGCTGCTAACTTCATGCTGATGCTATCACGTCTCTAGATTTCTATAGAGGATTGACCGAGGACATAAAGAGGTCAGAGTGCATCTGACCACCTAGAGATAGGGTTTCACAAAAGCCAAAGATGTTATGTCACTGACTGAAAACAAACTATTTCACCTCTTTAGAAGGGTGGGCAATTAACCCTATCCCATGGTCTTTTTTTAATCTTGTAAGCTGGGAAAAAAATCATCGATTTTACACAGTTGGCATAATGCCGCTGTGAAGTGTTTGTCTGCCTCTGGAAGAAGAGAGACTAGAAATTTACCATTAGCTATCCCAGTTTATTTTTTTGCTTCATGCTTTTCTCTGAATCCGAATGAATGAATGAAATGAGGGAGCAGGACAGCAGTGCAGTGGTTAGCACTGTTGCCTCACAGCAAAAAGGTCCTGGGTTTGAATCGAAGAGTGTGGTTTCTGTGGGGAATTTGTGTCTTCTCCCTCTGCCTGTGTGGGTTCTCGCGGAGTACTCCAGCTTCTTTCCAGTCTAAACACATGCAGTTTAGGTTAACTGGTGATTCAAAATTGGATGTAGGTGTAAATTCAAGTGTGACTGGTTGTCTGTCTCTCTATGTTAGCACTGCAATAGACTGACGACCTGTCCGTGGTGTATGACGCTTCTCACTCTATGATAGCTGGAATAGAAAAAAGTGATGGATGGCTAAAAACCCAAAACGTGTGCTTTTGCTGTGTTACCTGCAAAAATTCCCAGTTAACAAAATGTTTGTATTCTAATAAAAGCATTTCTATACTAAAAGAAGTGAATCTTCGCAGCCGCAAGAAGGTCAGCTGTTTTCATCTGAGGACTCCACCTATGAGAAATTGTAACTGTCAAAGAGCATGAAGTAAAAATATCTAAAGTATACAGTAGCTTTGTTGTTCTTCAAATCAGTTGAGGGTTGAAAACAAACCCAAGCCGTTGCAGGATTAAATTGCTAGGTTTTGAGTCTGATCTTTGACATCTCCATACATTTAACTGGGAACTGTTTTTCGGTTACATGATCACTTACCTCTTAATGACACCTTTCTGCATTCATTTCTTTATGTATAGCCCAGTGGTTTGACATCCCCCTTGTTAGAGGCCAAAAAGAGTTCATGCCCCTCACCACACAAAAATTCAAGCCACAAATTCCACAATTTTATCAGTTTCTAAGAATAAAAAAACATCCATCCAGCTGCATCAGGAAACTATTATTGGTTTGTTTTCTCTAAAATAGTTTATTCACCTTAGCTTCAATTCATGTTTTCTTTTCTATGGGTTGTCTTGACCTTACCACGAGTGGCTCCACGTCCCAACATTAATGCCCACCCCACCTTTTGAACATGACTGTTATAGCTTGAGTGCATTTTCAAGGATATAGTCCATCCATGTGCAGCTTTGTTTGCAAGAAGCCACAGGGTGTTAAGTGTGCTTTTGCCTGTTTTGCAGATGTTTAGTAGTTGCCACCCACATTACTGATGGGTGTCTAGTCTCATAAGCTCTGATTAGTCTTTAAAGTGGAACTAAGAGTGTATGTGTAAGCCATATGCCTTACCGTTAGCATTTACCACATCCCTAACACCAGCTCGCATGATGATCGAGTTAAACTCTTCTGGGCCTCTTGATGGGCTATAAGTCATCTGACCCAACACTGTTGGCATTCAACCTCATGACCACAATCTTCTTTGCCCTGGAGGATGCTCATAGACTGACACAGTCGTGCCTATGTGTTGAGTGTTGTGCATTCCAATGAACACATACTTGTACATATTTCAACACACATAACCGAAATGTCTCAAAGGAACTAAACTTAATACAAACACTAAATAACAATACATGATAATGCGAGTATTGCTTAGGTTGAAACATTGGACAATGGTAATTTTCCAGGAGGTTTCACTCTGGATCCCAATTGTTTATCAAAATTAATAGGATCGGTGAGTATCCTGTCTCACTGTCCTTTTGTTGTATTGGAAAATTATTTCCTGCTTTAATAATAGGCAAATTTCCTTTTAATGTTTTTCCGTGCATGACTCAGTCTGCTGTTGCTTTGATCCAGATCCAGGGCCGAGTCAGACAAACTAAGCTTTTTGTTCAGCAATTTTTATTTATTCATTTTTGTCATCCTCTTTAACATTTTACTGCTGTGTTTCTTAAAACTACTCCTACTATTTTAAGTTCATTTTAACATGGATTTGAAGCAAACTGAGTAAAACAAGATTAACTTCAGTTAATTCATGACTCATTAGTTGTTTGGGTTTATTTATTACAATTTTTGTTTTGTTTTGTTTTTACTTCATATCTTTCTTTCTTTTTTTTTAGCTTATTTTAAAGATATTCAATTTTATTTTATTCTAGTTTTTATTTTATTTTATTTGTGCAATATTTATGTTGGAAGATTTTTCTCCATTTTCAAGTAGTGTGTTGTTAGTATTAAAAAATTATATTTGAATATTATTTTTTTTAACATTGTCTTTCCATTTTATATGCTCTGAACCAACTGGCCTCATAACTGCTCGTTAATATGTAGCCATGAACATGCCAGGTTGCCCCTGACACTTGGGGGTGGGGCTCTATTTATACCTTCCTCAAGGTCTTTGGCTTGGCTGAAGCCTCTCTCGGTTCCCCTCATCCTTTATCTCTTTGCTTTCTCTGACCGCTGGTTGCTGTCAGGTGTTTTTAAGTCTTTTATCTTTCATCTTGGCCTTTTCAATATCTTTTGTCTGTTTCTGAATGCAGATAGATATATAGTCAATGCTGCACAGGTTATGTTGTTTGCAACTGGCTCACCAGTGATAGGCAACATCTTTATTACTTTTAGCAATGCATTCTTAGTGAAATGTAAGCAGTTCTTTAAAAAAAAGTTTAATTAAAAAAAAAAAAATCTAACAATTCTTGTGTGGTGATAAAAATGTATTTAATTTGCTTATATTTTGGAGAAGAGTTAATTTGGACATTTTATAATAAATTGCATATACTTTACGTGGGCTCTTACAGTCACTATAAGTACAGATTTTTGCAAACTGAACTGTGTGAGAAGCACACAGTTCAGATTGCATAGGTCATATGAATTTTAAGCAGATCAGATTTAACCTGTAGATGTGAATATGGTTTTCATAGGTTCTCTGATCTGAACTGGCACCATATCCAGGAACCTGAGACATTTTTGGGCTGAAGCCAGACCTTTCCCTCCTGTTGGTTACTGGATTAAGCCTGAGAAGGGCTGGGCAGCATCTGCCAGACTCCTGCTCATTCAAAATAAGGTCAAAAATCAAGTGGGATCCTGCATAGAGCCAACTGGGCTATGCAGTAGGCTATGACTATAAATACTGTTGCTGACTCTTCTCTCATTCTTCTCACCCCCCAATTGCTGAGTGTATATTTGTGTGTCTGTGGGTATAGTTATGTGTGATATAATTACTCGCAGTGAACTTTTATGATGTCTCTTTATCTTACTTGGTAAAAACACCAGGTCTGGTTTGGCACTCCCAACTCAAATATCAACAAAAAATTGAATGACCTTGGCTAGCAGGATTTATATTGGAAATGTCCTGTCATGGTCCCTCTTGCTTATATATTCCTGTTTATAGTTAAGAAATCTTACACCAGTATGGGTAGTTTGTTATGAACTTTACCTCTTTGTTATGTGTACCTCTGTGTTTACAAACACTTTCCGCTTATGTAGTTTCTTACTGACATGTTTATTAGCAGCATATTGGCTGTTTATTAATCATTTGTTACATAAAATATATTAACATTTTTATTGCCATTAAGAGAGAGTTATTATTCTTGTGGTGTTGTCACCTAGATTTGTGTTTTATGCTTTGTTTTTGAACTTAGGCGACATTACAGCTTTTACATAAGCGGCCAATAAAGTTACAAGCATTCATACTTGTGTATAGTGTGTCAACATTGTTCTGCACAGCCACTACCAAAACACTAGTTGGCAAGATCATTTCTGTCTTTGAGCTGATCCATTTTTTTCCAATTTGATTTGCATCCTGGGTTGTTTTTTTTTTTTCAAAGTAAAGTAATCCATTCTAACTACAAAGGTTTCACTCCTGACCATGTGATTTGTTGTATGAAGTTATGTATGCCATTAGATTAGACGTTTTGTATATATATAAACATCTTGTAATGTAACACAGCATGAAGGTTTATTGAATGTAGAATTTGTTTTTTAGAGCAATATGAAATTTAATACAGTACATGCTCATAAATGTTATTGTTCAGTAATTCAAACACCTGCTGAAGGTCAAGAAGAGTGCAGCCAGTCATATCATTAAATAGTATAGCCTTTGGGGGATTTTATTCAGCATCCAGTTCCAGCATTGGAAACATTACACCCGTATTTGCCTGTGGTGGAAAATATGCATGAACACTCCAGTTCTTTTCTGTTGCTTGATCTTTAGGATTGTGTCATCACTTCTGTTCACGTTACAGATTTCTGCCTGCGTCATCGCAGTTTCATCATAATGTTTTAAATGCAAAAAAAGCTGAAGTACCTGGTTTCTGTAATGTAGGTCTCAATGGGAACCAACTATACTTCTCTTTTTATATGAGTGCCAGGGGAAAAAAGTCAGATTAGAGTTCTTCATTTTCAAGCTTTGAATAAAATATCTAAGCATTTCATTGAACTCCTTTTGATAGCTTGATACAACATAGGCCTGCGTCACAGTGGCCTGAAATTTTTAGTTGGCTGGACACATTTAATGGAAGCCTGCTATTTTCTAATGTTTCACAATTTTTTTTTTTTTTTTTTTTTTTTTTTTGAGGAGCATCTTTAGTCTGCCCCCACCACCCCCTACCCCTTGCACCCCCTTACCCCCTGCAGCCCCTACCATCCACCCTGTCTCCTTCACTCTCTCTAGCTCAGTGTGTCTTTTTCCCTCTTTGTGGCCAAGCACAAAGGAGTCGTTATCCTTGGACTACTGGTTGCCATGGTGACGGCTCACTGTGCCCCCGCTCCCCCACATTCCCAAATTGTAGTCCAAGTAGGTTTGGAAAGAGCTTCCCCTGGCCTAGAACCATTTAGTGTCACGTTAGCTCTACGAATGACTCCTCCTCATTTCATCCTGAAATGGGATTTTTTTTTTTTTAATACAGATAAGAGAGTGATGAGACAATTTTTAATCTGTTGACTTTTTGGTAACATAAAATTAATAGTATGGATGGATGGATGAAATTAATAGTGAAATATATTAAATGGCTTGCTTTTTAATTGCTTCATGCTTAAATATTGACATTCTAACTTACCCGCTTCTCACTCTAACTCTCTCTCACTCTCTGTCCTTCTCACTCCTAAATCTTTAATTTAATTTGGTGTCCTGCCTCTTCACAGATACTGGGTGGAATGACCCTGTCATGATGCCTCAGCCATGCCACATCTCACGCCTAGGTGACCAAGGAGGGCGTGTCTGGCTTTCAGCCAATCACAGAGGGAAGCCCATTAGAATTAGTAACAACTTTGAGATATTTCTTCTCAAGAGCCTGCTACATCACTGACACTCTCCACCACTGGTAAAGTTCAACCTTTGCTGCTCAAATCCAAATCTTATGTCTTTTGCATACAAAGAAGCTTTAAGTGGTTCATTGTATATTTGCTAACATGGTTTCTGAAGCTAGGTTGTAGTACTGAAAAGGAAAAAAAAAAACTTTTTATCCTCTTAAATTTGAATCAGCAACTTTGACTATACAAACATATACCTGTAATGGTGCTGATTTCTTTTGTCACTGACAAGAACACTGACCTTTGTATTTTCTCTCAGGTCTTGGCTCCTGTGCCTACCTCCCTCGCTCCTATTTGTTCTGGACTCCTTGGTGTTTCCTGTTCACATGTTCTGGGATACTGGCTTAATTATTTTGAGAGCTGCCATGGAGTTAGATGGGTTCCTTTAGTATGCTGTTAGATACAGCTTTCCGATGTTGTGCCAGATACAGCTTGTCCACACAGGCAGAATTGGACAAGGACAGGCACAGAGATGAGCTGTTGATCTCAGGTATTGGCTTGAATATAAGTCATCTGGTTTGGTGGCAGGGCAGGCAACCTTAGCTGACTAAAACTAAGACAGTAATCACATTCTTTTAAATTTTGTTAAGCCATTGTGTCTGAACTATTAGAGGCATGCCTTTTCTATGTAGCCAAAGTAAGTAAAAAACATAGGATGGGATTTTTGGCATCCCTGCTTAACTGTTTTTCTTTTAAAACTTGAGTCTTTTAATCATTTCTTTTAAAAAATTAGTTTTAATGTAAGTTTTAAGTCTTCCTGTTTGTTGTTTGAAGTAGTCGGCCAAATATATATGTATATACATATATAACAAAACAAATGTCAAAGAGCCTAAATGACAAATATTACAAAATAATCTCTGCTTTATTAAACTTTTTCCTGAATTGTAAAATTGTCTGTTGTTTCTCTCAGGAGCTTTGTGGCCAAGTTCCCTGTGTTTGACATCACTGCAAGAAGTGTAGGACTTACCACCCCTGTGGATCATCTTGCTCTTGCACTTGTGAGGATCTACGTGACCCTGTTGCACAAAACTTAGTTTAGACTCTTATCCTTGAGCCGTCAAAAGATGCGGCACATTCACGTTGAGTTAGCCCACAAAAAGGCTCCACTAGAGCTTCCAGCACAGGAGGGGGACCTGCCTCCCTCTTCACAGGGCCTAGACCCTGGCGTCAGACCGGGGGCACCCAGGCACCTTGACCAGGAGGAGTTGAGACTCCAAAAGGTCTACCAGCTCTCTATTTTCTCTCAGTTGGGGGGATTTACTACCTCCACAGAATCCCACACTGATGCCCAGCAGAGGCCTATTCGATCAGGTGTGAAAAGGGGGTTAGAGGAGCCTCAGTTAACTCATAAGCGCCCCCACCTGGGGGACTCCCCAGACAGGGAGGGGCTAGAAGGAGGGATGCTGTGTGGGCCAGCCACAGCTCAAGGTGCAGGAATGGGGTTAGCTGGTGGGCCTAGTGGATCTGGTTCTCTGTACTCTTGCATGCAGATGGAGCATAAAGACCCAGAGGAGGGATTGTTACCCAGGTCTCCACCCCTTTCCCCCACCCACAATCCTTCCCGACGCCCAGCTCAGTACAATCAAGATAGGCCATTTCCTGATGTATTTGCTCCACTCTCCCCTAAATCAGCCCCAACGTGTGACCAGGGTCATTCCCTTGGAAGCTCAACTAGGACAGAGATACCTAATGGGAGCCGCACACCGACCCACTCACTAGGTAGCCCTGGAAATGACAGCTGTAGTAATGGGTCATCTGGAGGCCAGCCCAGCCCCCATTTGTATGAAATGTCCACATATGAAACTCCTAACCCAGCCAGCCCAACCAGTCCCCCAGGTCCTTTTTCTCCACCACACCATACAGAGCTGCAGGAACCAGGGGAGGCAACAGAATGGGAAGTTGGACTTGAATCCTCCCCACCTGAGCGAAGTGCCACCCAGGCTGCCACCTCCTCTAACGGCCTGGCTTCCTGTGAGAAAACTCCTAGCACTAATGGCCACCGTCTCTTCTCTGGAGGCCACTGGCCTGCCAAAAAGAGGTTGCTGTCTCCAAGTGATACAGGGGACTCGTGTTCAGAAGATGAGGGACCCTCCACATCAAAGAGAAGCAGGCTTTCATTGCTCGCTCCAGGACTGGGGCCCGCTTCATGTCGTAGCACTGATGCTAAAGCTGCCCCTTACTGGAACCACCTGCTGCCCTCTGTTTGGGACCGGCCTAAGGTTAGCACACATCATCTTTATCATATGCTTTGAGTAATTGAATTCACCAAAACAACTGCTTTAGCATTTTGTTCAAACACCTCTCACACACAACTAGTCACGTATTCAAAAATAATGAATTAATTTTAGTTAAAGAGCACCAAATTAATCATCATATGGTCCTATTTTAATATGAATCACAAATTGTAAGCAAATTGGGGCTGAGGAAACAAGCTTGTCCAGGTCTAATTCTCTACCACAAGAAAGAGTCTCGTGGTCATTTTAATGCAGCACACATTAATGAACAGCAGTGGCACATTTACATGAAAATGTCATCGTTTTAAACCAGAAACCTGTAGAACTTGTATGCAGAGCCATCAGAGACTTTGAATTGTGAATAATGAAATGCATTTGAATAAGTATGGGTAAGAAATCTGCTAGTCCTGACAGTCCTGTATAAGGGCTTGAGGTATTAAAAACACAAAAACTGAGAGAACAACTAAAGGTAAAAAGAATGAGGTGATGGCTGGCTCATTATCATGCCACGCTGGAACAGGGAGAGCAGCTCCAGAATAAAGCCCATTCAGGGAGGGTCCATTGTTCCCCCACATGAGTATGCTGTGTCTCTCATGCACATATGTATACATACATCCTGCTTAAAAATGGTTCTGGAATTGAATTTTTTAACACTGGGAGGCCAGAAAGTGCTTTGAGTTTGTGGTATGGCGAGTATGCTAATGGTTACAATAGGGTTCACTAGTTTCACTGGTTTCATGCAGTGGTGGGATCATTGTGACTGCAAGTGATTAGTGTGTTTGTGTGAGGGAATAGCAGGGAGAAACAGATAGACTTAAGAAAACACAAAACAAAGCAGGAAAGGGAATCAGTGACAGATGAGGCAGAGTTAAAGAAAAGCAGCTAGGATAGACTGTCACAGGCAATATTTCAGTGAATAAAGGCTGGAAATAAGATATTTTAGGTCATACGGAACGGTGGGACAAGATAATTTTCAAAATGCCGTCTTTGGATTTAACCGAATGTGAGTACGAGCTGACAAGCTGACAAAGAACTTCTAGCTCTGAAGTTAGTCGCTAGCTAGTAACGATAAGTTAATCATGAGTGAGAGATTTTCTGTGAGAAAATGGCTAGCAGGCAGCATGGGTTTGGCCAGTGGCGAGTCACCTGAAAATAGGGTGGCCTTTATGGTCAGCGGAAACCTGGAAATGGGGAATGTATGCATGCGTGACACAACAACCACTAGTCAGTGCACAGTAAGTAGAAGGACACCTGAAATATGTAATTACACTTAACAGTTTAGCTCACAGGACCACAGAAAAACAAGCACTCCTTTATGATTATGAGTAGCTTAATGATAAGTCAGGATGTTAACAGAGGGGAAAAAAACAAATCATACTGTTTCCTCTATTTGTCTTCGCTTTTTTTAGACCTCCACAGACTGCACAAGATCAGGAAGACGACTAAAGAATGGACTGCGGTTAAAAAGGTGAGTAATCCACTGTATTTGTACTCGAATATTAGTATTAAAAAGACAGCATATACTAAAAATGAATTTGGGCTGTGTTCAGACTGAACGTGAAGAAAAGTGTTTTTGGAAATCCACAAATATTTGTGCGTGAGAGTCCTGCAGTTTGGCTCACTTTGCTCCAAGGCCTCTCCTCACTGTCCCAAAGTAGAATCATACAGCTGCAGTTGCCCAAAAACTGTAATAAGGTTTAGGTCCATTTCTGATTGCCAGGAGAATCCACAGTCTATGGCCGAAACTGAGCAGAAAGTCTTTCACAATATTTGGAACTTGCACTGATGGATATTTCCCTCTATTCAAAATGTCTGATGCAAATTTGTGTCAGTTGGCATCTCTGAATAGACTTTGTAAATGCACAGCGCTACTTCACGTTTGGTCTGAAGACTCTATTAACTGTTTTCACCCACCTACACACATGGGTGCACTTGTATAGAAAAACTCTCAGCCAATGTCATACTGACTTCACCAAAATCAACATTGGGAAAGGAAGTGGGAGTTAGAGTAGGTCTTCTGTTGTTTTTTTTAAATGAAAGGGTTTGTGCCTGTACTCGAATATTCAGACACACTCGGAGGCATGTGACATATTGGTTAAGACAAAATTAGTGTAATCTTAACCACTAACCACCGGTCACTTTTGTGTGTGTGTGTGTGTGTGTGTATGTGTATGTGTATGTGTATGTGTATGTGTATGTGTATGTGTATGTGTATGTGTATGTGTATGTGTATGTGTATGTGTATGTGTATGTGTGTGTGTGTGTGTGGTCATATTCAGTCGGCAGCTGCGCAGCGGCAGTCACACAGACACCGGCCGTTCCACACGTTCCAGTGGGCCTACATCGTCCATCAGCAGATCCCTCCTCGGCAACTTTGAGGTGCGAATTTTATTTTATTTCTTGCAGCAAAAACAAAACATTAAAGAGGACCAATTATGATTGTTATAATAGGTCTCATTATCTTATCTTCATGCATCCTGTCAGCTCATTCTCTATCTGACAGCAACAGTTTTAGCACTTCTCACTTAAAAAGTATCCTCCATTTAAACCATTTATTCTTACTGCTTCCCTTTCACAAACAAGACTTGAGCTTCATATGGGCGGGGGCTGCTGTGCCTACAGCGAGAGCTGTATGCCTAAGATGACCATATTAAAGATATTTGCACTTATTGGCATACTACACAGCCAAGAGTAGAAAACTTTTCTTCTGAAAATGAGCATAAAGAACACTCGGAACGTTTGTCTTAAAGGAATTCCATGAGCGTACACTTTAGCCATGTTTATTATCCACCAGTGTAGTAGTATATATGACAAAAACCAAGCTGAAACATAATAGGTCTCCTTTAACTAGTGTAATGTGTTCCACATGGAGATGGGGATAATCTTGGTTCTTGGTACACTTGGAGAAACCTTTAAGGTACATTTTTGCAATGTAATGTAATTCAGTACAACTTTAACCTGTAATTCCAACTCAAAGCCATTTGGAAAAACAAAACAAGAATTTTAGTGATATTTTTCCTTCCCATTCATTTACACAACTTGGGGGAAAGTGTTTGTATCACAGGTTTTTTTTTTTGTTGTTGTTGTTTTTTAAAAAACACCTGTAGTTTTTAGGAGCATTTGGGAGGACGTCCACATGCTGTAGCCTCTGCAGGGCATGGCCATTTTAAAAGTATGGCTCTCTGCCAAAACAGTTTTTCCTTATTCTGAATTCCCCTTAGACTGGAGCCAGGTTTCTCAGCCTTGACAGACTAAAGCTTTCAAAAATGTAAAATCCACATAATATAAACCCGACAACCCGACAGTCACAGCCCGAAGGTCATGTTTGACAACTTTGGTGGAAGGAAAATGTGATCTTTAAAAAAAATACATATAATAATTTATTCTTTAATTAAATCCAACATGAGCTGGAATTAATAATAAACCAGAAGAAAGTAAATTTTGAACGGGACATACTGAAATGGATAAATATACCTCCAATTTGAAACTGATTCTAGAGTGCTGAAAGTGCTGATATAAAACTGGGTAAAAAGAATTAGAAGATCCCTCGACCTTCCGGTTTTAGGTTTTACCACGACTGCAATGACAGAAGATTTATTTTAATTATGCTCTGACAGTGGATTTTTTTCATACTGATGCACCTGATACGGTGATCATTTGCATTTTGTAATCTGTATAGGGTTCTGTTTAGACAGTTATGATTTATTATTGGCACTTTTTTTTTTTTTTAACTGTTTGATTGTCTGCGTGTAAGAGGACTTGGCCTATTAGACAGTTGAAACAAGGATAGAAGCTGGTTTACGATGACATGTGTTCTCGTGAGAACACTGTCAAGATGTTACTTTTGTTTTTCACTACAGCCTCTACATTTAATTGTCAATGAAGAGAAATACTTCCACAGTTGAGACTTACTGTTGTAATGTTGAAAATATGTTTAACCTCATTCACATATTAAGATTTTAAAAACAGTCATAACAATTGTAGCAAATGATGATTTTCTTAAAAAGAGGGATTCTCAATCTCAAGAGTTTTGTTTGTTAATTAAACAGACAAATACATAAATAAATAAATAAATATTGCTGTTTCACAGTTTTATGCTTTTAAAGTTGATCCCTTTTTGGCTCAGTGTTGCTGGCTAACAGATGCATATTTTAACACTGTCCAACTGAGCTTTGGTTTCAATTAAAATAAACAAATGAAATATGGATTTTTATGGATTTCACAGTCATAGGTTTTTCTGATTCACCACCCAGTTTGACTCTGAGTCAAATTGAAATTTACAGTTTTAATAGACTCTCTATGCCTACAACCCATTTCACCTTCTGTTGTGCTTCCCAGGAGTCCATTCTGAAGGGGCGATTCTCCCCCTCAGGCCGAATTGAAGGCTTCACAGCAGAGATCGGTGCCAGCGGCTCCTACTGCCCACAGCATGTCACCCTGCCTGTGCAGGTTACATACTATGACATCTCAGAGCACAGCGCACCCTCACCCTTCCTGGTCAGTGTGTGTGTGTGTGTGTGTGTGTGTGTGTGTGTGTTGTGCCATGTTTTTGTGTTGTTGTGTATATCGTTAGTCAGGAGGAAAAAAAAGATAAACGAAATGTTTTCTGTGGTTTGTTGGTTGGGGAAAAAATAAACCCAATTTAGAGATCAGAACTACCAAAACAATGCGTGTCTGATTGATGTTGATTTGCCTCTTCACAAGCAGATGTGGAAAATGTCTTTCTGTGCAAATGCTATGAAGCTGTTCTTCACATCTCTTCAGTTCATCGGGAAATACTGTACATTTATTGCATATGCCAAGAAAGCATTTTAGCAGTGTTATGAGGAAGCCCTGATGTGTAAACAGCTTTAATCCTGCTGGAAAAATGGAAAAGCAGCTGTTTCACTTTTAGATTAATTCCTCATTTCTACTTTGATCTGTTGTGTATAAAAGTGAAGGTCAGGCCTCCTTTGATTCACTTCTTTGAACTCTTAATTTGACTTTCCATGCAGCTGCCTTTACAACTGCGCTCGTAGTTTTAGAGTTCATAGACTTCCCTTCTGGATTTTTTTATGTTTTTGTGTTTTACATGTGTTATCAATACAGATATGCAGATGATCTCATCTGTTTTAGAACAGAAATGGAAAACTACGGTTGTATACTACTGCTGTCATACTGCTGCCCCCTACGTTTTATTTCATGGCGCACAGTCTTCATGTAGATCTTAAGTATTAAAATGTTACAGATTATTTCATCATTGCAGTGACTGAGGATATGTATTCTGTTTCTCCTTTTTCTCACAGGGGGTAATATCCCTCGAACCTCTTGGAAAGAAAGGATACAGCATACCCAAAGCAGGGACCATTCAAGTGGTAATTTTATGTCATTCTTTACCTATACATAAATATATATATTTTAAAAATGCAACATTTTGATGCTGTCATATTGATACTTTTAAGGGTCAGATATCTGTCATTATTATAGCTAAACCATTTAATTTATTTTAAATCATGCTGAGCTATCTCATCTATTCCTGTTGTGTCCTCAGACCTTATTTAATCCCAACAAAACTGTGGTGAAGATGTTCCTCGTGACCTACAACTTTAACGACATGCCTGTCAATCATATGACGTTCCTGCGACACCGCATCTTCTTGGTGCCAGTAGAGGAGGGAGCTGAGGGGAAAGGCGAGGCGTCTCCAGGAAGTGAAATACTAGATAGGAAGAAGATTCTCTGCTACCTTATACATCTCAGGTACAACTAAGGTTTTATATGCGTTTTGCTTTGTTTTTTCACTCTTTATGCCAGAAAAGGCTAAAATGCTCCATTATCATGTGACTTTAAAAGCTTAGTTGAAATGTCTATATTAAGAAAGAGGAACTAAAACGTTAATAAAACTTTGTGTTATATAAATTTTTCATTGAATATTTAAAAGGTTTTTTGTGCTTTTAGTCATATTCTTGGCTCAAGTGGAATTTATTTATTTATTTATTTATTTATTTAGCCAACCTCTGTTTTTGGTCTGATTTTTCTTAGATTCCAGAGCTCCAAATCTGGAAAGATATACTTGCACAACGATATCCGGCTGCTATTCTCCCGCAAATCCATCGAAGTGGACACAGGGATCCCATATGAGCTGAAATCTTTCACCGAGGTGCCAAGAAACCCAAAATACTCCCCCCGTGTGTGATCCCAGCTTGACCTTTTGACGTTCCGTAATGCCAACGCAGTCCCTCGTGTGCTTCCTAAAGAGGAGAAGGGAAACGGACTTCTAGAATATTGGATATAAAATTTTCAAAAGACTCATGAGAAATACCAGAAGCACAGAAGACACATGTGCACATATGTCACAGTGTTGGTAATTGGAAAAGACCTGCTTTTTATGCATTTATTCTCCACTGAGAGCCTAAATGCAGATCGAAAATGTCACAGGAACAAGCATGGGCACCTTCAGTTGCTGAAAAGATGAAATCTTGGTGTCAGGGTAGTCTAGCATGGATGGTATTAAAAGCAGGACTTTTCCAGGACCTTAATCTGTTTAAAAGAAAAAAGTAAAAAAAAAATGCACAAACACTGACGCAGACACACAAACACACACCAAAACAGACTGACAAGACTCATGCCCGGGACATGATACAAGCATAACAGCAGAAACACTTCTGGTGGTGACTCTGAGTTCAGTGTTAACATGCATGCCTTGTGACTTAAACACCTGAATTTTCCTCTAGTGCCGTATCACACTGTCCTTCACTCTGCCTGCAGCTCCAACTGCCTCATTGGACCAATAATTGTAACAGCAATTTAAAAAAAAGAAAAGAAAAGAAAGCCGTAAACAACAGTCCCATCCCCTGATTGTGGGGGTTATTTACCTTCTGAGGAGCAGAGAGGAGATGAACAGAGACACAAACACTAGTGAAAGCAAGGGCTGAAATTGAATCAGCCACCTTGACTGGATGTCTTATATACAACACGACATGACAACAACACGGCGACATGATCTGACCAAACTCAGGACATTTGTTGAAGAAAGGAATTCTCTTTTTTTTGTTTAGTTTTTGTCTATCTGTCACGGTACAGACCACTGTGTATACATGCGAGTTAAAAAAAAAACAATGAAAAAACTAAAACTTGGAATCCACTTCATTGTATGTAGCCAGACTGAGGGACACTGTGCTGTTTTCTTTCTTTTTTTTTAAAATTTCCTCCTGTTTAGATTCTGTTCTCCACAGTCAGATGTTGGAGCAGAAATTGGGGAAAAAAAAAAAAAAAAAAGACAAGCTGTAGTTTTGTTTTTCTTTTTTTAATTTATGTTTTCGCAAATGTCTTAATAAGCAATATGCTGCACAAAGTAGAGTGTGTTTTTCAGCCAGACAAGCTTTCTCTCTGGAGGCAGAACAAAGAAAGCAGAGAAATGAGGGTGAGGGAGGGGAGGGATAATGAGGGAGGACGGGTTGTGGGGTATTTAATATGAGAATGGGATAGTCTATGTATATTTAAAATAATAAACTCTGCGACTGGCAAGTAAAATCCCAGTGTCGTCTCCTTGTTTGAATGCCATTGCGAAGACACTTCTTTTTATAACATTATGGCTGATGTTTGCACTCATACTGACTTTGCCATGTGAAATGGTTAGAGGTCGTGATGTAACTACAGTCTATATCAAAAGTAGTTTTCCTCATCAGTCACAATGCAAATGGGATGTTTAAATAAGGGGTTGCACTCATTGATAATACTGTCGGATTTATCACTGCATGTCAGGTGTTCAATATTTACTCTCAACTGGCATTGCAGAAAGTATTCAACTTTCCGGCAGATCCCTCTCTAGGGTTTATGAAGAGTGGTCTGAAAAAGAGCATTTCTCTGAGAAAAAAATGTCCGGGAATGCCTGTATACTATATAGTATAGGGGGAAAAAGCTGAGTAGAGGTCGCAAAACAAAGCCTGAGCATAGTTATTTCATCCATCTGAATCCAGCGCTTGCAAAGTGTTTACTATCTTGCATGAGAGAATTCTTCAAGCTGTAATGTGCTGAGTGGCTAAAAACAGACTGCCTTTGCTGTTCTGGGCAACTCTGCAAATATGAATGTCAAACTCTGTGAATGCTATTCACACAGCACTACTGAAGGAAGAAAAATCCATGGCCTGTAAGTATTCCCCTGGTAAAAATACTGAAGAACCTCTATATATATCACACCAACAATACAAGCAGTCATTCCTGAAATACACTGGTTATAGTGTGGGAAGATTTTGGAGAGGAGAAAAAAAAGTATGCAGTGATCCTACACCTTATTCAGGAAAACATTGAGTGTCTGCACCTAAAGAGTTCATTTGTGCTACTGCTACTGCCCATCACCCCTCCCAAGATGGGCTGCCAAAGGTAGATCTCCAGAGATTTTAATCCTTCCTTACGGTGTCAATAAATATGTTAAAATTAATGTGGGGGATTCAAAGGCAGCTTGCCTCTTTTCCACGTTGCTTTGAATGCATCTTTAAACATCACAAAACAGACAAATTAGATTTACCTCCGTGTAACTTACAACAAAGCATATAGGATGGATTAAATGAGAGTGAATAACACTGTTTAAATTTTAACCAGATTTTATAATTTGACTAAATTCTTTTCAAAGAGACTTCTTTGATTTTCTTTTTTGTTTAATACATTTGCTTAATTTTGCATTGTGCATTAATTCCTGGAAGAATTCCCTCAAGGAGAATGTGAAAGTGCCTCTTCAGCCTGTTTGACTGGGTTTGAAACGCTTGACCAAATTTTGGTCAAGTGTCCAAGTATTTTTGACCCCTGCTGGTAGGAGTCCGTACTGCAGCTCCACCACTGGCAGGAGGCCTATGAAGTGCTCATGTTTTCGTTGACTTGTAGCTTGTCAGTGCGATTCAAACTGAACCACGTGTAGAGAACTTCAGCGTTTTTTGGGGGGGGGGTTTGCAGCTGTTACCTTGCGTACAAATGATGTAACCTCTTTAAAACTCAGATCATCATCTTTTATTTTATGCTGATTGCCATAAAATCCTTTATAACTCTTATGTTGCTGATAGGGATTCATCACACAAACCTTTGCACCAGTGTTTCCAAGTAAAATTTTATTGCTCCATATGCCATTACACCATCCAATAGCATAACCATTCCTTTATGGGCCTTAAAGCCAGTTCACAATGCAGCATTCTGTATGTTTGTTTTTCCTAATTATGAGACAGTTGAGAAGTTCAGAGGTACAACTTCATAGGGCTCCTAACAAATGATAAAGTCTTGGCACATGCTCATTACATATGTTCAGCTGTTACTGTTGTGAAAATATTGCTGACAAATGTGTGTGGGGAAACGTGGCACCATATGCTCAAGACTCAAAAGCTTTCTTTTGACAAGTAAAGACAACATTTATATCATACATTTATAGGGTACAAGACCTAGTTTTCTACCAAAGAAACCAAAGTCATCTTTACATTTGTAAACAAAAGAGAAAAATTAAAACTGTGGTCTAATCTCCTTTGATAAGATGTTCCTGCCTCATGGTGACTAGTGCCCCAAACACATTTGCCTTTCAAGCTTTCTTTCCTCCATTTTTATTCATTCATTTCTGAAAGACTACATAAAGTAATCAAAAACAAAACCAACCTCTATTAACAACAGCTGGTATAGTTAATCTTGCTAAAAGCCAATGGCATTTTGATTAAATTCCTGAGTTAGTGCAGTTACTTCCTCCAAGTTTAAGTCTGCATGTCATCAGTCAGTGTGCTGGCGGCACCCAGTATGGCTTGGCTTAATACTGACAGGTGGTAGTGAACTTTGTCCCAGTCGCTGGCCTGTCCTGATGACTCAGCTTTAGCATAGGCATCAGCTAGACCTGGGAAGGTTCGTTTGCCAGCACTGCTTGAGGCCCAGATAACATGCCTGTGTAACACACAACAAAATAAAGATTAGCTCAACAGTGTTATCTAATGTGTTTCTGAGTTACAATGAAACAAACAATTGTTGTCACTATACTTGGTATCTCTTGTCAAAAGACTATTAAATGTAACAATCAACAGAGCGTAAGAGCGGTCGGCCAAGATTGAACCTACTGGCACTGCCATATTCAAATCACTAGTGCTGTTAAAACACATTGTCTTAACGGATGCTACTTTATTCCATGCGTTTACCTTCTGCATATTGTTCACTAGCTTCTCACAATGGCTCCTTGCCCCAGAAATGCCGTACTGCTGCATTCCATTATTGTGTATCACTATTACTTCTTTTACTATAGGTTTTAACAACTATGCCAGCTCCAGTGGCTCCATAAACTTTTGCTGTTTGTGGAGGTTAAAAAGTTTTTTAAGGCCTGAGGCCTTATTCTGGTCCTATTTAAGATAGTAGGCATAACCATCGTAATCATGTCTTGATTAACAAGTTTTATTAACACTGGGACTTCACTAACCCCCACAGTCCTTCTTCTCTCATTGTGTACAGTGTCCTGTATGACACAGAAGACTCCACTAGGCACTATAATTTTTTTTTTTCTAAACCCACAGAAATCTCTGTGTAATCCACTGGGCCACATCCTTACCTAAATCCATATTTATCTGGGAAAGCCAGAGGGTTCAAGAAAGCTCGATCCAGAAGCATGAGTTGGTCATTGATCCATCTGACCTTAAGCGGCCTAAGGAAAGAGACATGGTAAAGCAAAGGGGGCTGGTATTCATTTCTGTTTGGATGGATGTGGATATGACTGTTCACATACTGTATGTAATGTGTGCACCTACGTTTCATTTGCCAGGTCTGGACTTTGAATCACCTTCTGCAAATTAGAAACTGCAGCACGAAAGCTGGTCACTGCTTGTTTTAGGGGTTCTGAAACAAGATACAGATGATTGCAGTCACCCAGTAATGATTGTATTCTTTTATTCTCTCTAATTACACTTGATTATTGAGGTAGAACATAGATATACAAGACAAAACATAGATACACAAGACACTTTCAGAGGGTATCATTAAAGTATAAGATGTGTTACCTAGCTAGAAAAAGATCCCCTCCTCCCACATCTCTCAAAAGATCTCCTGTACTTACCCATTGAAATCTTCATAGTTTTAAGTTTCTCCTCGTATAGGTTCAAAGCAGTGGTGAGGTATTCCTCCAGACTTTCAGCGTAGTCAGCGCAGTTTAATGGCAGGATCAAGCTATCAGCCAGTCGGATCAGGACATTTCCTGCAGTCCTGGCTACAGCTTGATGACCAACAAAGCCTACAAGAGAAGATACACCCTAATGTTATAAAGGAATTAATTTGATTCTTTTCAGCTAATTATTTCTTTTCAGTGATCAAATCTGACAACAGAAAAACCACAAATTAGAAAATATTTGCTTGAGAAATGCAAGGCTTTTTCTTTTTCTATATTTCATTGCTAGCAAAATCTATAGCACTATCACAGGAAAAGGGTTAGATGAGGAATCATTTATTCTTCTTACTGTGCAAGAAGTAGACTACTAGGAAAAAAAATAATTTCTCACCAGGATCAATGTACTTTGAAGCATAGTCAAAAGTGTCATATGCTGTGTGGTATGCAGGATAAATCCGAGCATTTGTTTTAGTCTGTGTGAAGACAAATATATATACAATAATAGTTACAATATTATCTTAATGAGCTCAGTTAACACCTGCCTTCTCCTAATATATGTGAATGCCAAAATAAAACACTTTTTGCAGCCAGAGCATTTAACTGTATCTACCATCCTTATTTTTAATACACAATCAGTGCACGCTAGTTAAAGCACGTTTACTGCGACTACACAAAAAGGCTCTAAAAGCACAACTGTTCAGTATTATTCTGTCTACGTGTCAAATCGTGAGTTTACAAGTACATCTTTAGTACCTTGTCATATGTGTATGAAATGTCCATGGAGGTGATTCCTAGATAATGGCTGAAGGGAGCATAATCACTCCCTGCTCCTGTTAGATATCCCATCCTGTTGAAAGAAGACAGAAAACATCACATGTTTCACTGGGAGCACATTCTGAGGTATTTCAGCAGGGAGACATGGGATAGAATTAAATATGAATATAAAATGAAAACACTGCAAAATTCTGTGAAAATACATATCACAAAGAAAGTAGGACTTGGCCAACCAAACCAACTGTCTGTTAGATAATTTCAATGATTATGATGACATACTACCAATAAAACTAAGCAAAAAATCTAATTCTGTATCTCATACATTATTGTGAATACACAACATATGCAAATTGCATATCTCAACTGCTTCTGATTAGGCTTTTTTCTGAGGAGCATTTTAAGATCAGATTGTCTTTTACATTTTAACAATGAACCAGCTAACACTACTGTGGCCACTGGTAATTTATTAAAAAACTAAAAAGTTTATATCTGAAACATGCGGAATAAAATCTATGATGTCAATATAATATCTAATTTTTTTAAACTTTCAAATAGAGACAAGTGATTTTGAATAGAATCCCAGACAACTGTTCTTTTAAGATTTAATGCAAGATTAACTAGATGTGGCTGCAGTTTATTACCTGGGAATTAATCCATGGCTGGTGCTGGTTTTGTTTGTGTACTGTAACCAGTTGTCATAAACAGATTTTTCGTGGCCAGGTGCTTTGACCTAGAAAACAAAGGTAAGAAAGGTCAGTGTTGCAGTAATTCATATGATAAATAATCCATCTTGATTCACAGACTATTGCAATGTAAAGTCGGAAAGATACTCTAGAGTAGTCTAGGACGAGTAAAGATTTTTGTAAAAATGGAAAAGTGCCTGTAAATAGGACCAATATGAGTTTGATCTTGGGCACAATTTGGACGAAGACCTATTCGATGCTTATTGGGTTCAAATTTCACTAAAATCTAACCAAAACGAGGAACAGTAACGATTCTTGTGAATAACGGAATTGACGCCTCACTATCACATAAGCTCATTGGTTCTTCATTGATCCAGATTAGCTAAAAACCACACTTCTGAGCAGTAAAAGTCTTGGTTTTGTCTAGATAGTAGTTTGTCAAAGGGCTCACCTGTTGTGCAGCTTTAAAGATGACATTCTGCACTGATGGCATGCCTGAAGCTCCGAGAGTAGCATTAGCTGAAAAATGCAAGACAACAACTGTTTTGCAAGAGCATCACTATTAAACCTGTAAATTCATCTTAGGTGTGTTAACACAGCGTTTCATTTCATGCAGAGTATGTGCAAAAGAATTAGATTTAGGTTTATATTTTTAACATTTCTTCAAAAACTCCAGGAGCATTTTTTTTTTCTGTTAGCTGTTTGTGTTGTACCGGCTGATTGGAATACATTTAAATTTACTTCTGATGTACAGGTGCAGTGTGGAGCTTCTTACCAAAGACTGCAATGTCCACGTTTATGTAAGCAACACTTCGTTCACTGAGTGCTGCAAAGTATTGCTGGAGCAGAAACAAGAACAAGGTCAAGTGTAGAAGAATGTGCACTTTATATCTCATATATAGACTTTCTTTAACACAAATGGCATGGCCATTTTACATATTGCTTGGAGTTGAGGGTAGCCTTGTGGATAAATTTCAAATCACCTCTGTGTATTCTGCAGACCCAATAAGGCCAAACTCCTCAGCTCCCCAGCTTCCAAAAATAATGGACCTACGAGGCCTCCAGGTGCCTACAATAGAGAGCCACAGAGGTCAGTCTTTATCTAGAACTCTATGCAAACAGTCATTTATTCCAGCTCCTCCTCACCCTGTTTGACCATCTTGCCCAGCACCCTGGTAATTTCCAGCATGACTGATGTGCCGCTGCTTGGATCTATCGCGCCATGAACCCAACTGTCCCTGTGGTTGCCATATATCACATACCTGTCTGTGGATATAAACACACCACTTACACAAAATAATCTCAACATTAAAACAGCTGATCTTAAATTGCCGATCCAACCTTAGTCTCACCTGGCTCCACACTTCCTCTGATAAAACCCATTACATTAGAGGAGGGTTTCACCTCTTCATAGTTGTAGATGTCCAGTTTTACATCACTGAAATTAAGGCAACACAGAAAAGGGACAAAGAGGCTTTAATTGCTGCTCCAGAAACATGTATTTGTGTAAATGTAATTGGATATTCAAGTGTAAACCATCTGACATAAAATTGTATAGTGAATAAAAATGATCAAGTTGGCTGGCAATTCAATTTTTACTACATTGATTCTAAATTATCTAATTGAATTATTCAAAAATAGTTAAGTTGAAAAGGTCTGTAAGGTTTTTTACTTTTTTCCATTTTTTACTTATACCGTTGGTTACCTGTTGTTGAAACTGGATGTAGGTTTGAACCCTGGACCACCAAAATTGTAGGTACAGTTGAATCCTCCTTGCCATGCATCTGGAGCTGGTTCTCCATCCAACTCACTGAAATGACCAATGGAAAAAATATGTTACTAAAGTAATCATCACCTGTGTTAGGGTGTATCAGTTACACATGCAGATCTATCTTGTCACAAACCAGATTAATCGATAGGCGTCCTCAAATCCGATTGGTTGAGTTGGAATAGGAGGAATGCCTGTAATGTCTGTGGCATTGATTCTGTATGTTTCCTCTGTGAAATAAATGATTACATTTAAGAATTTATACAAAAGTGAAATAATAAAAAAGTAATTAAACATGATTTGAATTTTCATAGTGTATGTGTTTGAAGCTATATAGCTTGTATCTTATTGGAGTGTGGAGAAGTGCAATTGTTAACCTTTGGCAGCCAAGTGAGGTGTCAGCAAGTCTCCAAAGTCGATGTTGTAGGAACCTCTTTCCACGCCAGTGGGTGGCATGTACCAGGAGTGAGGGTACGTTTCACTGGCGTCTGACATGAGACCATCGTTGATGTCCAAAGGATCTGTATAGACAAGCACCCCAACGACGCCATATGGTGCTGCATTGATGGCCTGGATGAGACACATAATGGATTTTGTAAACAGTAATTTGTTGGTTTACACTTTTATTCTTTTATAATTTACATTTCAGTTGTCATTAAACCTGTCCACTCTAGAGGACTTTGAGATGCAAAATTTTATGAAAAGTGCTATATTAATAAAGTTAGAATTTACTAGAAGTGTGTGGCGTCAATCTTCATTTTATTTAGCTCATGTGATGTCAGCGTATTATATTTTTGATCTTATTATAAAAGTTTGTGACTACAGAATAGTGTTTATGTAGATTAGATAAAACAATTATGCCACTTGTTAAAGTAAGAGTTCGAACTAACATGGAACTAGTGGCAATAAGAATTAACCCTGTTGCTTAGTTGATGGTTTTTGCGTATAACCAAACAAAATTGGGCTTAAAGTGTACAAATCAGTGATTTAATGATGCATTCTGAAACTCACTTTAGCCGATCTTCCTGCTCCACCATATTTGGTGATAGCAATAGTTCCTCTGAGGTCCACTGTCTTGTTCAGTTCGCTGTAGTCACTTGGCTTCCCCTGATTGGCATAAACCAATTTCCCCTAAAACCATGAGAAATATAAACGCTCTGTGAACAACAGAAACTCAAAAAGTGAATTGATATGAAGAAAATGTGATTTAAATCTTTCTGTAACCAAATTTTAAAAGATCTAATGTTTATGTAATGATCTGAGGTTTATGCTCCTCTTTTATTTGCCACTTACATTTTGTATCTTTGCTATTTTGCTTCCCGTCTTTGTCTTTTTTACCCCTTAGTCATTGTCTGCCTTCCCCTCATTGGCTCTGATTGTCCAGAACACTGATATCATCAATATCAATCTGGTATCAATCATACACCATACACTGTATGTCCCTGTTTGAACCTTTATGTAGCTCTTTGCATTCAAGTGTTTTAGAGCAATTTTTACTATTATCTAAACTTTGCTTCAGTTTCCCTTGATTTTACTTTTTTCAGTTTCACTGGAACTTATGCTTTGCATTTTGCTGCCACCTTCAGTTGGCGTTTGTTTGCCTGCATTTATTTTGTATTGTCTCTGAGGAAAGTTATTTTTTTCAACTTGTGTGTTCTGCATTCATAAAGTGAGTCGGGCTAGAACAGTCGATTTTCCTAATCAGAGTATCAGTTTTTTATTGCCATGAGAAAGTTTGACAGTGATACATATCTTTACAGACTGGCTCTTGACGTTTTGCTAACGCAGTCTACATCATAACTTGTAAAATTATCAGTACTTGGCAAGTCTATGAAAGACATTTTAGCCTTGGAGTTGACTTTTATGCTGAGAAGTTTATGGCACCAATAAACGAGCGCTATTGCCTAATTTACTGAAAAGTGTGGCACTAAAATAATCTGTGACTGTGATTGCAGCACATTTATTCATTTATTTATTTTCCATTCAATGTTAAATTTTCTCATAGTTTTTGTCAGAAGTAAATCCCATCTCTTTTACACCGGGAAATATTTGAGGTATTTGTGTATAATACTCATATAATACTCATTCCCTGTTTGTTTTTAAGGTTTTCACATGAACACTCTATGTGAACTAACCCCAACACTGTTAGCTTTTGTTGCACGACAACTTAATAATTGTTCAGAGCAGAGGTTTTTTTATCATCTTTCTTGAATATACAGTCAAGCAACTGCAACAGTTAAAGGTATACTGACTGTATTTCAGTAAGCATACAATTTACAGCCTCAAAGGTTACAACAAGTGAGCTAATTATGACTATCATGTGATTTTATTATTTTATCATTCTTTCAGTAATTTAATGGTCAGAAATGGTGTAGGAGTTCCATAGGCACAGAATATTTCAGTGTTTGTGTACAAACACACAATAAAACACTGGAGGTTTCTTTGAGGACTGTTTTGCCGTATTTTCCCATTTCAGGAACAGGATGAAAGGTGTTGGTCAACTCTGTTTGATTAATGAGAATAAAGGTGCTATTTTAAATGTAATATAATTGCTGTGTTTTCAGTTTTATTTTGAGTGATTTGCATTTATAAGTTAAATTTAGTGCTTGATGCATAAGGCTGTAGCTTTTTACCTTTACATGTCCTGGAGGGGAGTATGCTGCGTACGGCTGAACCACCTCGGGATCGCTTTGGTCCGGAGTGTAAGGCTTTTCTTTTTCTCTTATTGTGTGCAGCACCGTATCGGTTGGGCTCACTGAAATTAACAAGTCATGGTGAAAGGTCTGCTTGTGAGTCATCAGGGCACTTGCAGATTGAAGAGCTTCTCAGTGTTAGAAAGAGTGTTAAATACAGAGAGTGGATAGTTTTAGCTTAATACCAGTTTTCTTGGTATGTTGGATTGAGTATGGAGTGGAAGTTTATTAAAAGGCAAAATATGTATGTATGGACAAAATTATACAATATAACCAAAATGTAACAATGTAAAAGTTCTTAAAGGATTTTGTCTTCCATGGAATAATCCTATGGATGCTGATGGAGCAGCTTTCACTGCAGTTAATCATACAGCACAAGCTAACTAAACCATTCATTCTTATACTGTAATGTTTACTTTGACCAAGATAATGTAACCATTCCCTCTGTCATCATGCATTTCACAAGCATTTCACTCACCTACAGTGACCTTATTAGGGTTATTTTTGTCAGGGAAGGACAGGTAGACCCAGTACTCCTCTCTCCAGGCCTTGTCTAGTCCAGTTTCAGGGTCTTGCCATCTCTTAAGCATTATCTGTACAGTCTCCTCATCTCCAGCCGTGGTAGCCATATGGGGCACTTTTGTCAGGCTCCTGCGGAGGAAGATGAAAGATAAAAGATAAAACTTCAATGGCAATTTAGCCTTTGAAATACTTCTCAAAAATGAATGGTAATGGTATTAAATTATACTCTTTGGACTTTAAATGAGGTGCTGGTGAGATTTTATAACATTGTTTAAAAAATAAGGAAACTGACTTGAGATTTTCCTCAATCTTGATGTTGTCCACCTCCGACATGAACTTCTCAATGAGGCTCTCATCCACATCCTTCGCCACATCTTCCAGCCACAATGGTGCAGAGGTCCCGCTCTTGGAAATACCAAAGTGACCAATTAGGATGCCTATGGTCAGTGCGGCAGCACCACACACAACCCCAATTATCACCAGTTTTATCATACTCCTCCCTGAGATGAGATCCTCCTGTGAAAAAGTTCAACTTTCTCTTTGGACCTGAACCCTGACAGTGAGCCTTCCCCAAAGATCTTTTTTTTGGACCTGTGAGCTTTTTATGAATCCCGTCTTATGTAAGACAGCATTGTTAATTCCTGAACATAATGACAGTGCAGCCCCTGAAGTCTCCTCCCATGAGACATGGTCATTGTAAAGTTTACTCATTAATGTTTGCAGATGCGGTGGACTTTATCCCTTCATGTGTAAGTGTGTGAGGGGACTGAAAATCATTTATTTTCAATGTTTGCACACCTTTTTCCTTTTCTTCTTTTCTTTTTAAACATGTCATTTTCAACTCAATTCCCAATTTCTTAACTTAATATCAAGTTAATTTATGTATGTATATTTATATTTTTAAAAATTCTTAAAGTAAAAAATATATAAGAGTTAGAATATTGTTAAAAAATAATTAAAAACTATATCAACAATATAAAGATTACAAGACAAACAAAAACAAACAAAAAAATATCACCAATAAAGGAAAATCAACTGAAATCATTATATCCAAGTAGGATTTAATAACCGAAGTAGTTTAGCTCAAAAATTGTACCAAAATGGGAATGTTCAAATATTCCTAATACGCAAGAGATCAGAGACTGTTGCCTGTGTCTATAAATAATGAATGAATGGATCTTGTGAGACTACGTTGAGTTATTTTGTATCAGTACTAAATGAACACAATCTTTGTTGGGACTAATGACTTTCATGCATGACTTCCTGTTACTTAACTGCATCATGATAGCACCAAAAAAGGAACCTGAAAGAATCGAATTTTATGTGGAGAACAAGGGTGGCAAAAAAAAAAAGTGACACTTGTACACAGATAACGTGGACCGATTAAGGAAATTTGTCACATGGAACTAGAATAAACTTGAACCTTTTGCATGCTTTGTTTTATTTTAAAAGCAT
Source organism: Oreochromis niloticus (assembly GCF_001858045.2). Lineage (NCBI taxonomy): Eukaryota > Metazoa > Chordata > Actinopteri > Cichliformes > Cichlidae > Oreochromis > Oreochromis niloticus. The sequence goes on from NC_031977.2 coordinate 27,568,254, forward strand.
GTGAGATGTGAAACTGTTTGATTCGTTTCTCAGATGATCTTTATAGGAGCAATAACATAGTCATGAAGCTAAGCTATCATATTTAAAATTTTACAGAGCATTCAAATGTTACAGAACTGAAGACAATGTGATACTCACTACATCTGATTTAAGGCCAATAAAAAAAATTGTCTTTTCAATCTGTGTAAGTCAGCCTGAAATGCTCAGTCTATCTTACAGTAAGCACTGTTTGGATGTACCATTTGAATTCAGAGGTAAGGAAAGAAATGTGTCAAAGATATGCAGAAATCCTTCAGTCTTAAATGTTGTCGTGCAACACATTAACTAAACATGCTTTGCATGCAGGCTATTTTCAACACTACTTTGTAAAAGTCTTGAACAATTTCTTTATGTTTTGCAAGGAAGATGTGAATAAGTGCAGTGATTTATTGAGACAGGTAAACATAACTGGAGTTATGTACAGTTTATGAGGCAAAACCAGAGTTTATTCTGACAAGCTTGAAAGTCTTTTTGTACAACCACCTTTATTTTTTCAACATCCCAAATATCACTGGCTGAAATACCGAATGAAACGCCTCCACTGTGTTTTACAGACTGTTGTAGAAACTCACTGTTGTACCTCTGTGCTGACTTCGTCGGTACATACTGATGACAGAATCTCACATTTGGATTTGTCACTCTGAAAGATCTGCTGCCGCTGATTTTCAGGCCAGTTCTGGGGAATGTGGCATACCTCAGTCTTCTCTCCCTGTTTCCTTTCCTTAAGAATGGTTTCTTTACTTCCATGAGACCATTTTTGATGGGGCTTCAGTGAAGACAAGATGGATCAACTGTAGGTTCAGATGCATCTTTCAGGTCCTGTGTTCGGTCTTTTGTTAGTTTTTACTGTTTCTTAAGGACATGGCTTTCAGATACTATTTTAGGTCTGCCACTTCTTCTTTGGTTTTTAAGGACAGGCTGCACACTGTGCTAAAATATGCCAATTGTTTGTGCAAAAAAAAATATTTCATTTTTGTCAAACTGTGTTGTGTTTGATATTTTGATTCAACTAAAGAAAGTTAAACAAAATGTGCAACTTTGTAACAAGAAGCTAGTAACAAAGTGCCTAAAGATGCAGTGGGTTCTTTATTAAGCCGTCTGTTATGTGCATACATCAAAGTTCAGTGCTTACATTCCTCTGAAAATGGTCAGCAGACTGAAAATCAATGAAACAGCATCAAATACCTGTTGAAAAACTTTGACAGACATTCTGAAGGCATGGAGAACTATTGCTGCAGACCAGTGACTCCTTGGAAACAAAATATAAAGATATGTAGGGTGACTCAACACAGTCCTATAGAACTCCTACATTAATCTCAGATAGCAAATAGCTTGCATATGGTAAATATAAATATTCTTATGTAGCCACATTTCTACTCTCCCCGAGCACTCGAAGCACTTTAAACATGCCTCATTCACCCATTCACACCAGCACTTTCTTCTACGCTGAAGTGCTTTTTTAAATCTATCAGTCACACACATTTATACTCAGGTGAATGCATCAGAGAGCAACTTGGGGTTAGTATCTCGCCAAAGGATATTTAGCATACAGACTGGAGCAGCCAGGGAACAAACTACCAACTGTCTGATCAGTAGATGACCTGCTCTACCTCCTTAGTTACAGCCACTCCATGAGCTTGAGCTCAACTAATTTTAGTATTCATGACTCATTCACTTTACTTGTTATGTTCAACCAGAAAAATCCTAACAATAATGAAAGATTTATCTTCTGTCAGTCAGTGAGATACACTGACATCCAAAGGAGGGTACATGTGGTCCATAACTGTAGATCTGCAGGTGAGGGCATTTGAGCCAAGCGTACACTACTATTTTCTATCTGGAACTGATCCTCACTGAGGATGGATCGGTGTTCCTCAAAAGAAATAAACTTTAACACGTTATTTAATCTCGGATTCTTGCAAAATGTTCGATGAGGACCAACTGAAAACCAAAAATACAAGAGCGTTGAGACAGTAAGTGCACGGAAATAACCGTTAATCGAGGCAACGTTGCCCTCTAGTGGTTAAATATAGTTACTGCGGGGACTGTAAACACGGAAGTTCCTGTTTCCGTCCATTTCCTATACAAATTGCGCGTGCGTTTTGTCCACTTTTATTGTGATGGTGGAATAACACAGTCAGTAGTTTAAAAATGTGCACCAGAAATGTTTGATAAAGAAAAAATAGGCGCTATGTTTTCAGAACTCACAGCTGGAATGTGCGCATGAGCTGCAGACATGACAGGATACCCTGAATTTTAAGCGTCTTATCAGGTCTTTTAGACTCACAGTTACAGCCACAGCTGTAAGTGAAATTAGCTAAACTGACACCTCAGCTTAGTGAACCTTTCCTTCGTTTTCTCCCAGCATGCAATTCCCCCTTTCTGTGTTTCACTTTCATTTTTGAATGATTTCTGCTGAAGCTGCGTGCAGGGGACGAAGCGGTAAGTTAGCAATTTTTTACATATAGCTCACATAATTTTTAAAATAATGAGAATATAAGATAAGACGTTTTATGGCTTCTGAAAATCTGAATCATTTTGATTGTAATGCGTGATTAGACAACGAATCCATTTGTGTGAAATCGAAAGTAATGCTTTTCCCGGTCCTTTGTCATGTATTACAAAGTACCATGAGAAGCAGTAGTTTGTTTAACAGTCCAGCTATCCCTGAGATGTTAGGTGTTTACTGTGTCACACTACACGTAAGCGGAGAAATATTGCATTTAGTTTTCTGTGTTTGTATTTCAGGTCCTGCCTCTGTTGTCACCATGTTAGTGGCTCCTCTCCTGCTGGTGCTGTTCGTTCCCTTTTCTCCCTCATCTGGAGCACAGTTACCAAATCAAGCCAAGGCCAAAGACCTCCCTATTGCCACCAATGGTCAGCCCTTCCCCTGGGACCGCATGAGACTCCCCACAACCGTCACTCCACTCCACTATGACCTGGCCATACACCCCAATCTGACCACCCTGGACTTCACTGGCGTTGTTCGTATTGAGCTTGATGTGCATGAAGACACCAACACTGTGATTCTCCATGCCAAGCAAATGCAGATATCCAATGTGTTCCTCCTGGCACCTGAAGGCATTAAGCGCCTTCAGGTGTTGGAGTATCCTCGCTTCCATCAGCTAGCCTTGTTGTCAGATTCAATGCTCATCAAAGGTAGGAAGTATGAAGTTCATCTGGCATTTGCTGCCAACCTGTCTGACAGTTTCCATGGTTTCTACAAGGGAAGCTACCGCACCAGCAGCGGGGAGGTCAGGTAAGGCCATGAAGCATTTTGATTATTCTCTGTGTTTATTTTACTAATAATACTAAATTTCTCTTTTGACAAATAACTAAAATAACTGAAGAACATAAGATAAAAAAATGAATGGCATCCTTGTTCAACTCCATTTTATTGGCTGTTATCGGATACTGAAGTAAAATCTTCCTTTTTGCAACAGAAAACAAAGAGTTTATTGTAAATGTAGTGCAACTTTAGAATTGGCTATAAAATCAGTGGAAGTAAAAGATTAAATTTCACTAAAAAAAAATTATTTAGTGCTGAAAACTCCAAATCACACCAGCTTTAATCCACTTTCACTTTGTGCTTAATTACATTTTCAGAGTCCTGGCATCCACGCAGTTTGAAGCGACTTTTGCTCGTGGAGCCTTCCCCTGTTTTGATGAACCCGCCTTCAAAGCAAACTTCACCATACGAATTATTCGAGAGCCACGCCACATAGCCATATCCAACATGCCAATGGTAAATGTAGACTGACCAGTCCCAGTTTACTTTAAACACAAATGAGTAATTGCCAGAAATATGAATTACAAATAGAATAGAATATGAACAAAATAGCAACATGCTTATATACATACAACTATATATGCACATCTGCAATATTATGGACCTCTCCTTTCTTTTCTTAATTATTAAAACACACCTGCATTTCTCAGGTTAAAACTGTGGAGTTGCCGGGCGGTTTGCTTGAGGATCACTTCGACACCACTGTGAAAATGAGCACCTACCTGGTTGCCTACATTGTGTCGGACTTCAAGTCTGTGAGCAAGACGACCCAGCATGGTGTCAAGGTGAGGCACACGAGATGTTTCTTATAAAAAGACTTATTTCAGTCAGCAGTTTGACTAAAATACTTTGCATAGGTGCTGTATACATCTACACGGTGTAAAGCATATAAGACGTGTCATCTAACGACTGTTGTACTAACTGAGAAAACTTGCTTGTTCTTTGTTCTTTACTGTGATTCGCCTTCAGATTTCAATCTATGCTGTCCCTGAGAAGATCGACCAGACAGCCTTTGCACTGGATGCTGCTGTCAAGCTGCTGGACTTCTACGATGACTATTTTGACATTCCTTACCCACTTCCCAAACAGGGTCAGTGGAAATCACATGGTGTTTCCATGTTAAGAGACAGACACTGGTGTAGCAGTTGTTATTTTGTAACATATTACAACAGCAAGAAAAGACTTGATGGGTCATAAGTCTCTGTCTGCTTGTGATCCTTTATTCCCCTGTGTGGAAACTGTGCTTTGTGCAGACATTCAGGATCACATGATACCTCATATCTCAACGCTTTGACAGGACAAATATGTAAATTTAGGTGTAGACTGCTCTGTAGATGTATCAGAGGAGAACGTAAGCGATACCTAGTCGAACTGTGAGGTGACATGACTGTACCATATTATTTGTGATTGTGTTCCCTCTGCAGACCTGGCAGCTATTCCTGACTTCCAGTCAGGTGCGATGGAGAACTGGGGACTGACCACCTACAGAGAGACCGGCCTCCTCTTTGACCCTGAAAAGTCATCAGCTTCGGACAAATTGGGCATCACCAAGGTCATCGCCCATGAACTTGCGCACCAGGTAGCTGCACTGATTCTGTTTGTTTTTAGTTAAAAGTAAAGTGTTAGGGGATGGCTTGGCTGTGCAGACAATCCATATGCTGTAAGGCTAATCCAGAGGTCTGGGTTTGAATCAGTGCCGAGGCCATTTACTGCATGTCTTCACCTGGTCTTTCTCCCAGCCTTGTCTTTTCTCTTCAATGTTCTGTCACAATAAAGGCTTAAAATCTAAACATAAATAAATAAATAAAAATAACTCATTAGTGTCAGAGTTCATCAGTCTGTACCAAGTTTTCCAAGTCAGAGCTTTACAAAGAAAATTTGCTTAAATTTATTGTCAGTATGATTGAGCGTAGCATGTGCAGTAGATACAGGTTTGTTTGACTTTTCAGTCGTTAGTACAGTATAACAACACTAAAGGTGAAAGAGCTTGTTTAATGCTGTTCTTGCATGTTCTCCTACCTGTCCAGTGGTTTGGAAACCTGGTGACGATGGAGTGGTGGAATGACTTGTGGCTCAATGAAGGTTTTGCCAAGTTCATGGAGTTTATTTCTCTCGACATCACGTACCCAGAACTTCATGTGGTGAGACTTTGTTTAAAACTCTATTTAAAACTGACTAATCCTAGGTCCTATTGGAGCATATAGATCAGTTAAAATGATTTACTTAAAACCAGAAGGACATTAAACTCACAGTCTCATAGTTTTAGTAGTGTACATTAGCTGAACAACTCCTATGTTTTGCTGGATAAGGCTACAAAGATGTGCATAAACATGATTCCTCTCATTCTTCCAGGATGATTTCTTCTTGGCAAAATGTTTTGAGGCTATGGAAGTAGACTCCCTCAGCTCCTCCCACCCAGTCTCCACCCCTGTGGAAAACCCCACACAGATCCAGGAGATGTTCGACGATGTGTCATATGACAAGGTTAACCTCACCTGTTACATTCTGTTTCATGTTTCTGTACTTGTGTAGGATATTTAAACTAACAATCATCTCAGTATTTCATCATCAAGTAAAATCAGTTAATATTTGACATAAATTAGATATTCCCAAAGCTGAACCTACACTGTGCAATTGAATCAAAACACTGAAGGACTTATCTACGTTTCATATTGTTACTTTTTTTTTAAAAGCATGTATGCATTTTGTTTTCAGGGTGCATGCATTCTGAATATGTTGCGGGACTTCCTCACTCCTGAGGCTTTTGAGATTGGCATCGTCCGATACCTGAAGCGCTACAGCTACCAAAACACTGTGAACAGCCACCTGTGGGAGAGCCTGACCAATGTGAGTGATGTGTGAGCGGTCTCTCTTTTAGAGGACTGATTTTTCATCAGTCATTTTTCTTTTTATGTAACTGTGAATGCTGAATGTGTCTTTGTTCATCATGATATACATCTCTGTTAAATGTGCTTCAGATCTGCAGCTCAGATGATCTGGATGAAGGTCGACTGAAACACACAGAATTCTGCTCTAAACGCAAAACTCAGACCGGAGCCTCGGTAAGTTGTTGTTTGATGCTTGGTAGCAAACTTGTGCAACAAAACTCTCTGATTGTGAACATATTTTAGTTCTTTTAACTCCTGTGATGTTGTTGCATTTATACAACATTATGTTTGTCTGTATACACAGAAGTGGTACTCTGGTGATGAGCTAGATGTCAGGGCCATCATGGACACCTGGACTCTGCAGGAAGGCTTCCCACTGGTCACGGTGGAGGTCAGAGGTCGGGAAGTCAGGCTCAGTCAGGAGCGTTACTTGAAGACAGACGACCCCTCCCCGAGTGAAGGGTATGCTGTCAGGAGCGTTTTCTGTTATAATACAAGTTTACAGCATTAAACTGTCTTCAGCCCTGAACTCTGGACAATTTTGAGAGAATCAGGTCCAGACTCGGCTGAAGATTTCCTTTCTCATGTAGCAGGAGATTTATGCCATTGTGTCAGATGCACTCTTAATTCTGACAATCCCAAGTGTGGTTCCGATGAAGGGTGGCACCTAGGCGGAGCGTGCAGGAAGCGGCGCGCAATATTTAAACTGTAGTTTACTGAACAGTTCCTGTAACTCTGTAGCTGTATTTGCTGTATTTGATTTACAGTGAAAAATCATTACTTTTATTTCTCTGGCCAGCAATAGTCTTACGTCTTTACCCCTTAGCCGTAAAAGGCTGATGGGGTATTATCATCACCCAGCTGGGCGGGTGGGCGGCGTGGGCACCTACGTTTGTGAATGTGATAAATTGAGAATGAGGAGCTTCCAATTGATAACATAAGTGTATCTACTAAAAATATTGGACGCCTTAATCTCTCAGTGACCTTGACTTAAAGGTCAAAGGTCAGTGGTCAAATTTTCCCAAAGTCTTAGATGAGTTCGATTCTCAGTGACATTGACCTCAAGGTCAGTGAACTCTGACCTTGAACTCGTGGTCAAGACTTGATCTTGACCTAAAGATCAAAGGTCAGAGGTCAGGTTTTCTAAAAATCTTGTGAATGAAATAACTTGAGAACAAGGCGATGTAGGATTTTGAAATTGATACCATAGGTGTGTCTACTATGAGGCCGAGGGATCGCCCTGGCGGTCTCCAGTATTTTTGTTATTATAATAAACAGTTTGACAGTTGCTTATCTTGATTTAATCATGATTAAATAAAGACATTACCATTAATTAATCATCATTTTGTGTGTCTAGATTCCTGTGGCAGATCCCGCTGACGTACAAGACCAGTGCCTCCAACACTGTCCACCGCTTTCTGCTTAAGACAAAGACTGGTGAGTACTTTACTCATTTTGGTGATATTAAATAGGTTATACGAAGATCAAATAGAGAAAAGGGCTAAATTCATTAAGCAGAATTACTATGAAAATGGTCCTAAATCCAAGAGACTCCTTGCTTGGAGGATACGGAAACAGCAGGCTGACAGATTCATTCAGAAAATTAAAAACCCAGCAAATGATAAGATATGTCATGACATGAAAAGCATAAAAGAATCTTTTGTAACCTATTATACCCGACTGTACGCAGAACCACACAGGATAGATGTGCCCTCTGTTAATGTATTTCTTTCCTCACTTGATTTACCATCGATAGGAACAGAACAAAATAAAAGAGTCTTGGTTTTCTGTTAAACTGCAATATTTATTTAAATTTCACAAGTCATCATCACTTGAAAGCTTCTCTTTACTCTTCTGTCTTGTTCAGATGTCCTGTTCCTGCCAGAAGAGGTAGACTGGGTGAAGTTCAATGTGGACATGAGTGGTTACTACATGGTTCATTATGCAGGCGAGGGGTGGAACTCTGTTATCAAGCTGTTGCAACACAATCACACAGCCCTGAGCGGTAATGACCGTGCCAACCTCATCCACAATGTCTTCCAGCTTGTCAGGTCTGTTTAAACATTGCATATTAACAGCAAAATTAGCTGTTTATCCTTTGGTATCTAGTTTTAGTGAAGCAGTCTGATATATTGAGTAAATATAAGCTTTGCAGGAAAACAAAGTATTATACATTTCAGGATTGCTGTTTCCCTACTCTTTGTTCTAAACCCAAGAATTTTGAAATGTATCAGCTAAAGTTATGTTTAGATCCAAGCACACAGTATGCTACAAAGGAGAAAAGGGCAGCAGGATGTTGACCTGACGTCTGTCTTGCAGTATAGAGAAGGTGAGGCTCGACACGGCTTTGGAGCTGTCGCTTTACCTGTCCAGAGAGACCAAGATCATGGCTGTGACTCAGGGCTTTGGAGAGCTTGTACCGCTTTACAAACTGATGGAAAAGAGAGACATGAAGGTGCTGGAGAACCAGATGAAGGTTAGTTTGCTGGCACATTGCACATAACTTGGCACATTAAACCAACATATGCGAGTGGCATAGTGTGACCAAGCTCAACAAAGCACAGCCCCAATTAGGGGGAAAAAAACCAAAAACCTTTGCCTTTACAGTAGTTTAAGGTAAAACTATACATTCACCCATCCGAATCATTGACTTCAGGTGTTCCACGCATATCAACCACTGGACTGAAAAAGAATAAAAAGGCTTTGACTTTGCACATGTTGTATAAGCAGAGTGCCCCAGAGTGCCCCGGGTACAATATGATAGGAAATATTATGATATAATTTATTGTCCAGTATGGGAAATTTATCATGGACTCAAGTACTCAAGATAAGTTATCTTGAATACCTGAGTCACAAAACAAAACTACAGTCCCAAAATCAGTGTAATAAATGATCCATTTTGTATATAATTTATTTTATAATGTGAAATGTTTAAGAAGCAGGGTTCACACTATAATTATAATTACAGTTTGTTAGAATTTTGGTTTCTAAATGAATTATTTAGTCTATAAAATGTCCCACATATTGATAAATATCTGTCCCAACTTAACAGATTCCTAAATCACATCTTCATCTCACTACATTAAAGCCATTTAACCATCCAACGCAATGGACAGGGCGCAGGAGAAATGGAGACGAGAGGGTGGATGGAAGGGGAGGGTTACAAAATGTTAGTGATGTTTGGGGATGGTGATACTGATAAAAAAAAAAAAAAAAGACAGGAGGCGGAGCTGAAGAATGGACAGGTTTAGAAATTTCACTGCTTAACTCAGGCGGACCAGTTTGGACACAAAGATAGAAAGGTAAGGCTGAGATGGTTTGGACACGAGCACAGACGGTATAGTGGATATGTTGGAGAAAAGATGCTGAAGCTGAAGCTGCTGTGCAAAAGGAAAAGAGAAAGACCACAGAGAAGATTCATGGATATAGTTAAGCAGGACATGCAAAGGGTTAGTGTGACAGAGGAAGATGCTAGGGAAAGCACGAGATGGAGGCAGATGGTCTGCTGTGCCAAACCTTAAAGGAAGCAGCTGATTTCTGTCTAGTCTTTTCTAATCCTTACTCAAAAATACTGAAATGTGAAAAAATTGAGGAAAAACAAAGTCATGCTTTTGATTTATTAGTGACAAAAATATCATATTTAATATCTGTTAAGAGCCATTTCGCTACTTAATTCTTTTTATTTATGTCTCCCCATTATTAGGATGAATTTGTAGTGATAATTTTCTATTTCAGAAATGACTACTAGAATTAATCTTCTGTTAAAAATTGCAGGTAAAGTAGGGACCAGGAAAACCGTGATACACAGGTATCACTTTGCTAGTATACCCCTGAAGCCATTCGCTAGTATTACTGCATACACTAAAGGCAGTGAATCTATGCTACCTTAAATGCATTTTCCTGTTATTTTCAACAATGCCCATTATGATTGTATAATAAAACTCCAATTTAGAAAAACTGGTTAAAAAATGTTTTTCTTTTGGTTCAAACATCTTTCGAGGGGTGTCTGATGTTCCTCTTTGCAGGAAAACCGTGTAAAAACAAACATACAGTATGTGGAGTGTAACTGTATACTCTCTAAGGAGGATTTAATGTCTCTTTGTTTTTCAGAGCTATATTGTAGATTTGTTCCAGGATTTGATTGACCAGCAGGAATGGAATGACTCCGGCTCCGTGTCTCAGCGAGTGTTGAGGAGTTACCTGCTGCTGTTTGCCTGTGTCAGGAACTATGCTCCCTGTGTGACCAAAGCCACCCAGCTCTTTAACCAGTGGAAGGACTCTGATGGCACCATGAGGTTTGGAGTCATAGTCAAAAAATAGCACAAGAAAATCTGATTTTACTATGTATATACATCTGAACTGAAAGCCTCCTTGTTTTTTTAGCCTTCCTGTTGATATCACAATGGCTGTGTTTGTGATTGGAGCTCGAATGCCAGAGGGCTGGGATTTCCTCTTTGAGAAGTACCGCCATTCGCTGCAAATGTCGGTCAAGAGCCGCATGAAGACTGCCATGGCTGTTAGCCCACTGCAGGACAAGCTCAAGTGGTGTGTAGATTATGGGAACTGGGACACATCGGAATTTCTTAGCTAAAGCTAAGGGGATATGATTACCTCTGCTGTCCCTTTACTCTTCCCTTTCTGTCTGCAGGATGATGGAGCAGAGCCTCATCGGTGAGATAATGAAGACTCAGGACCTCCCAGACGTGGTCGTCTCTGTCAGCAAGAACCCCCATGGCTACCAGCTGGCCTGGGACTTCCTCAGAGCCAACTGGCACACTATGATCAAGAAGTCAGTCAGCCCATCACACACACGTTTTATCATCCACAATACACCATCAGCCTTCATCCTCAGTCTTGTCAGTTTTGCACATATTGATACTTTTGTTTAGCCAGGAGAGAGCACTGCTTATGCCAAGAGTATTAAAATTGGTAGAATAGCCTATAGTATAAACTTTATTTGTATACAAAAAATGTTGTTTGTTTTTTATTTATATATTGATATGAAGTTATTCCCTAACAAAATAGGGAATTCTATCACTGGTTAAAAAAATCTGAACTTTAATGTTTGTTTGCTTTGATGTCACAGGTTTGACCTTGGCTCCCACACTATATCACACTTGGTGACTGGGGTAACTAACCAGTACTCTACCAGAGAGATGCTAGATGAGGTAAGTATGGCTGCATGTCTACATTTGTGTTCATTATTTCGATCAGAAGGCACGTCCGTATTTCGGATAACAAGAATATTGCCTGGATCTAAATATTAAGGATGCTGCATCTAGAATGTGGATTAAAGTCTCCCTCCTTTACACCATATTAGGTACGAAACTTCTTCGGCTCCCTGACAGAGGAGACGGGCTCAGAGATGAGGTGCATCCAGCAGGCCTACGAGACCATTGAGGATAACATTCGCTGGACGGACAAAAATCTTCCTCTTCTGCAGGCTTGGCTGGACAAGCGCAACCGTCGAGTGTTTCACGAGGATTTATAGCTTCAGGAGGGTTAAAATAAGGAATAGTAAATAATTACAAACAGAAACAAATTTGTGTGAACTCAAACCACAAAATAGTTGAAGTTGATCACGATGACGGTTGTTTTTCAGCTCAATTTGTCTTTAGTAGCAATAAGTCCTGACTTAAATTGGATGGTAGGTTTTTGTGTCAAAAACTGTTTAAATCTCTACCCAGTCCCACAAGTTTACAAAAAAATGAGCTTGCTTTGGGAAAGATTGTGGGTCATTATAAGTATTATTTAATACCCTTAAAACTGACTGACCACAATAGTGAGTTTTTTTAATTACACTTGTTTAAACTACAGCCTAAAAAATTGTTAAACAGGTGCATTGCAGATCCAAACAAAACTAATGAACCATTCTAAGAATGTCCTAAAAGTCGCCTTGCTCTCCAGTCCAACTGCATTCAACCCTCTGTGCCCAGGTTTGCTTCAGTTTGCTTCAGCATCTCTCTCCCTAAATCTGTTGGTGTGTGTTTATGTTGTCCTCTTTCAGTTTCAAGCACACCTGCTTTCTAAAAGGTTTCACAATGAAGTTGATTTTAAAGTTTATATGGGTTAATAGGGGACTTTTCTTTTTTGCATGGTTACCAATCATACAGGAGTCCAACTAAATCACATGTGAGATCTGGGACCTAACTCTTAAAGTGAGCACAGGCACAGTATGTTCAACCATTCATTCAACAGTGTAAGTGTGCCAGGGAATGTTACACAATGATCAAACCAGTCAGAACATTGGGGGTCAAACTGTGCACAGGCATGGTGCAAAACACCATGTGAGTGCACTAACGTAACAGTCCTCAGTAAGGGGAAAAGCAGCCTTAGTTAGCACCTTAAAAAAAAGAAAGAAATTTTAGCATATAACATAATTTTTAAATGAACCTCTATTGTTGTTTGTAATAGTCTTCTTTTTCTGAAGAAAAGATCTTGGTCTTTTTCACAGAGATGTTTGTGTGTGCTGAGTATGTCTTTGTGCACGTGTGCATGTTTAGCTGTGAAGTTTAAATTGTGTTTTGGCTGGATGAAGTCACAGTTGTTGTTTTTTAACAGTAAATGTTGAATTCTGCTTCAGTGCGAAGCAGCATGAAGATTATACAATGTGATATAAATAGTGCAAAAGAAATGCACTGAAGATCTGACTTGTTTTTTTTGTTGAAAAAAAACTAAAAATGTGGGCATGTCTGTGAGTGAATGCTGCAAAACCAATGAAACGGACAATGTAGTTCACTGTGCTTAATATATTTTTACAGTTTATTGGTTGTCGTTAAAAGATTAGATTACACTTCTGTACGTTTATATCAGAGAGTATTTTTCCACAGTTTGGGTAAATGTTAATACTGAGAAGATAAACATGGATTCCAACAGCACTGCTGTGTGATTTGGTACAGTTTATTTAAATGCGTAAGCTTGGCAAGACAAAAAGCACTGTAAGAAAAAATGTTTTATCTGTGTGTGTTTTGTTTTTGGTTTATTGAACAGAGCAGCATATTTCCATTTTTATGCTCCTGTTACTAAAACTGCTGTTGAAAAAGTAAAGATGTGTGTTGGTTTGATTAAACGTTGGACAAATAAAGTTTTTCTTTTGAACTAATATGCATTTTTCTCACAGCACAGTGTTCTATTTCTATTAGTAGTTTGATAAGGGTTATATGTTCGGTCCCTGTAAGTTTTATGGATATAACCTTTGTATCTTCTCATCTCTCGGATCAGCAGGTGTTGTTCCAGTTTGGGAGTGTTTCCTGTTTGAATTCTGGGCTTTCTTCTCAGTCATACACACACACCAGAAAGATTTTATAAATGAGGATCAGCGGTGTATTGATCCTGCCTATACATAACAGCTGCTCTGAAAGACTCACACAACAGTGAGTCTATATTGAAGTGTAAAATTGAATGGTTGGAATAAACCTTTTAACAAGACTCATCGTGACACAGCACCTGAATGCATAGTGAAAGAAAAATCAAATGCTAAGCGTGTCCAGATTAATTACAAATTGTTACCAAAATCTTTCATAGTATAGAAGTGCATATTTTAATATACCTTAAAGTGACGACTAATGAATCATCAGATTTAACTTCTCTTGCCCACAGGTGACAGGAAACACAATCCTATTATAAAAATCTTTTATTCCACTGCTTTCCTTACTTTCATTCTTTCTCAGGCAGTAAATTTCAGCTAAGACCTTGCAGATAAAATTGTCTGTTTCTCTTTAAACCTTCTAATGCTGCCATAAATTCTTTGGAGGGACCTTTAGCACATACTAATAAAAGACACTGATCAACTGAGGAAACAAATACAGAAATTCAGAAAGTCTGCCCATAATCACAGGTATACATTTTTGTTGTGTGTGTGTAAAATGAGCAAAGGCGAAAACCCTGCTAACAGTTAAAAATACTACAATTCTCAGTGTATTTCAGGTGCTATTAAACGTGCCTTCTTTGCACTCGCCCCCATGCTTAAACAGACTGTACACACCGCCCCTTATCAGGACACTCATAATAAAATCTGCACTCTGCTCCAGTGAGTTTTCCCTCCCAGTCTCATACCTGAGAGAACTTGTGGCTGGATCGAAGGTAAGCGCACAGAGCTGGCCTTTTTTTCTTCTGATTCCTTGTTTTGAATATTCTGCTCAGTTACGGGAAGCTGATAAAACTGAATCTCATAACAAAAATCTGAACATACCAGAAGCTGTTTGTTTTAGAAGCGCAGACTAGGCCGCTTTCCCGCTGTGCTTACCGATCATGTGCTCACCTCTCCTACTTCTCATGTGATTGTTTTGGGTTCTTTTGTTTGCTTTTGTTTAATAATTTATATATAAAAAAAAAACTTAATGCTAAATCACCTCAGTACGAGCAGAGTTTTTGTGGCTTTACTATCACAGTTTCATTATGTTGAAAATCTTGTAATCTGTCTCCCTCCCAGCATTTTACATTTAAGAAAATAACAATATAATTTTGGGAAAACCCTAACTTTGGCAACAGAGCCAGCCTTAAAAGCCATGTTTAGCACAGTGACCTACTTTTTCAATTCAAGGCTGCGAATCAGTTAAACAGACCTTTCTTATTGTGGATACCTTGATTTGATTTTTGGCTTGGTACAGCAGCTGTATTAGTATTTTGTGTTTTTTAAGCCACTTTATATGGAAAATAATTTGATAATATATCTGTCTTTCCATTCCATCTGATAGTGAATTCCTAATTATTTGATAAACAGGTCTAATATTAAGATTTACTCATGGAAAAAGGAACTGTCACAAATCTAATTCAAGGTTTATTTGACAGACACTTCATTCTTATAATCATGTTGTATAAAAACAATGTTTTCTGAGTTCATTTACTTCATTTAACATGACTCCACAAGTCAGAATTTGGTAACTTGTGGAATCACTCATCCATCAAACCTCTCTGATTCACAGTTTTGAAATCCACGCTCATTAATATGTCAACAGCCTAAAATAAGCTAAGATTTGATTTGCTATCAGGCTATGAAATTGATACCTCTAACCTATTTGTAATCAATTTAATATTCCAAGTCGTCACCTGATTGCTTTATGGGTATCATGGAACAAGCGCAGTCATCCTGTCTTTGTGTAATATCACTGACAGCAATAGCTAAACTAAATGACTGCAAATTATATGAGGCTACTGTAGTACAATGTGTTGCTTTATAAGAAATGCGCTTCTAGAACCTCTTATCTATCCTAGTACAACCAAGACAGGCAATAAAGGCTTCTTGGAGATTTCACAGTACCTATGACAAGAAATTGGGTTTAAAGTTCAGTATACAAAGTTCAATATACACATTTTCCAACTGATACGGAAAGATCTAAAAATGGAAAATTTTGATTGAAATGGTGTCAGCAAGTCTATATAACAAGAATATTGTAGATCTTTACATTTTAACTGCACTTTTTTTAGATCACTGATGATAAAAATCTTTATTTATTTATTTTTCTACCTGCCTTTCAGGTTCATTCAGTGGTTTGTTACTCCACTGTCATTTTGGCCCATTAAGAGTTCATCCACCAGGTTTAAGGATGTTTATGGACTACGGTACCTTTCTAGAGTAAGACTCATTTCTTTTCATTGATACATTAGCTGAAAAAATGCTTTCCCCCCCCCAGTGTCTTTGATCTTTTTAAAACAGCAAACTAATAAACTGGTAACATCTTCCACCACCAGGGAAAGCTGAGAGTTTTCAAACTGTGCCAGAGTTGTTAGATAACCTGTTCTCTGCTTTCTCCACATCTTCGTCTTTCTCCAAGGATCTTCCTGGGCATCCTGGGTTTTGGTCTTGCCATCATGTTCTGCACCACTTTCTGCAGAGCATGCAGTCGCCTAAGGGAGGAGCGTATATCACGGGGGTCTATAAGACATAGTGACCAGGGCAGGCTCCCGCAGTCCATATATTTCATTCCCTTCCCCAGGAGCATATCACAGCAGGACAGCGAAGATCAAGGTGGTGATGCCATGAGACCACCACGATACAGCACAACAGTTTACCCAGGACCCCCACCTGCCTATAATGAGGTGATTATGATTTTTTCTGCATCTCTTCCTGTTGTGCTAACAAAATAATGCACCCATATATCAGTACATTTTGCCTATTGCTAAATTATAGCTCTTTTTTTCTCTATGTATTTCAGCTGGAATTTAAGCCTGATGATCTCCCACCTGCTTACAATGAACAAAGCATTTCTATGTATCCCATAACACCCCCACCGCCTCACCCAGACATGGTTCAACCACAGGCACAGTGACAACCATAAGGAAAATCATTATAGTGTCGAAGTTACGGACACTCACGATATTGCACTGCCTCGTGGACATAAGTAACAAGAAGTTCTAATCTTTTAAGGGTTGGTTTTATTGTTAGATTCATTTTCTTTATTGTTTTAAGGCATGTGATGATGGCACGAAGAGAATCAAAGTTGCGGAAATGAAAAAGGTTTAAAGTTACAACATTGTAAACGTGTTTCAGGTTCAGCTTGTTCTCTGTGTTTATTAGCAGGATATCAAAGAAGTGTCCTATCAGGTATTTATTACATTTAGTGCAGAGCTAAACTGAAATACATGTTGTTTTGGTTTGTGCTCAACATCTTGAGGACGAGATGCATTTTTTTCACCACTTTTACAGACTTCATTTCAACAGACAGTAAAGGGATGGCATTGATGGCATTTACAACAACACTGTGAGAAGCTGAAATGGTTGCATTTTGCTTGTTCACACTCTGTATATTTACTCAAAGGATTTAAATATTTGCTATTCATTCTTTCATCAAAATATTAGCTTTGGATGGCTATTTTGGAAAGCACAGCATGTATTCCCTGAGTGCTTTTTAGGTGATGTTCTAAACGAGCACATACAGTGAAGTACATGATAATGAAGTAAGCCTGACAAGCATGTATTTTTATATATGTATGCCGGTTAACTTATGTGACTGTAATAAGGTGGTTGCAGTGATGTTGTAGTCATATTATGCTAGAAGAGGCCTTTTTCACAGCAGACATTTTATCTCATGACAGGGTCTGCATAGGTGTAACTGACTGTTCAGCCGTTGGTTATGGCTGAACAATCAGTTAATGCTATTTATTACAGGTGTTGATGTACCATTCATTTCCTGTTGTGATTTCTGAAAACTTGTTTTAAGACTTTCATGAAACAGTCACTTTACTTGAAATGAAATGTGTAAATAGACAAAATTCACAAATTAATTGTTCAAATTGTTCTCAGGAAAAAAAAATGTGAATGATATTTATAGTAGCTGGTCTACTTAAAGGTCTCTGAACAGACTGAACACTCCAACAAAGTCTGTAATATCAACGTGGAAACGGAGGTTAGAAAAAGATTTCAATGTTGAGGAAATTTTCCATGTAAATATATGTTAATAATAATGATTATATCACATGTACATATTGTGGATACGTTTAAATAAAGAAAAACACTAAATCAAGCTTGTCATGAATTTTAACAAAGTTGGAATAAAAGTTTAAAAATGTTTTACAAAGATTCACTTTAGTGCAACTTAAAACATTAAAGAATTTCCAGTTTCTTTGGCTTAAGAAACTCATGGGTTGCTTTTGCAGCAGGTTTTGAGTCATTATCCTCTGAAGTTAAGACTCATTTGGCTGAATCTGAGCAGTCATAAAAGCCCATACTATAACTTTGCCTCCATCATGTTTGACAGATGATATGGTATGCTTTGAACAAAGAGCTGTTCCTTTACTACTATTTTTGAGTGTAGCCATTAGTTGTTTTCAATTCAATATTTTCATTTTTCCAACAACAATTTCAACAAGAGGAAACCTCCAACAAGCTCAGGGAGCGGCAGCCATCTGCATGACCAGATGGGGGTAAGAGGAAGAAGACGGGACAAAAGACACACCGTGGAGTGTAAACCCACTACATTTCTATTCATGAAGTCATCTCTTGATTGGAGAGTCACACTGACCTCCTTGAGAACGTTTTTGATTTTGCTAGATGTTGTGAATGTTTTGGTTTTTTTCTAACCAAAGAAAGAATTATTCTTTCTCCCACTCCAACAGTTTTTGTTATCTCTCTGACTGGTTTATTTATTCATTTATTTTCAGCCTAATAATGGCTTCCTTCACTTGCACTGACATCTCTTTGCATCTCAGTTGCAGTCAAAAACTACCACATGCACGTTTAACACATTTCCAGGTTCTTTCATCTGCTTAATTTGTCATTGAATAACAGGACTGCCTCTGAAAACGGGGTCCTGTGTATAAAAATGGTTGCAATTCCTAAACAGTTATTTTTGTTGAGCCCCCTTGAATTACAGTTGAAAGTCTTCAAATCTTGATTATTTGATCTAAAATCCATTTGTGTGGTGTACAGAGACAATGTGCCATTGCCCATATACTTATGTATCTAACTTTGCCTGACAATTATAGTTTTGTTCACTTTTTTCAATGAATCCTTTAATATGTAACACTTATGCTTCTTGACACTTGGTTAGGTTACTTGGTCACTTGGTCTAGCATTACATACAATGTAACGCTAGACACACCAAAGTTTTATGATTAGTTTTCTTTTCTATTTTTTTAAACTCACTTTCCTTTCTGTTATTTGGATTCTGATATGTTTGGGATATCAACTACAGTCATGGTGTCATTATGTCAGCTTTTAAAACTTCACAGCACCAACCCACTCACCTGCTGCACGAACTATTCTCTGTGAGTTCCTGATAGCAAAATGACTAATCACATAATCACAGGAGAAGGCAAAGTCCTTCTTTTATGACAGTATAATATCACATAGGGAGTGTCTCGTCAAACGATCCAATCTAACAGTGACCAAACTTAACACCAGGGGGCACTCCAAGCATGTAGACACTGATGCTTTTTTTCTTCTTCTTTTTTTGTCATCTTGTAGTTTTCAGGTCTTTCTTTACTTTGCTAAACGTACATTTATCTGTTTTGTTATAATTATGTAATTTTGTTAAACACATGGTCACAGATCTGTTAAAGGTTTATATTACTCTGGTTATTTTTACTTTCTGCACAACCGCATTGGATTTTGTGAATAAGTATCTTACTAGAAGTATTAAATAAGCCTCTTACTATTAAAGACTGAAGGAAGCAGTCTAGGATTAACACCTGGAATGTGTATTGTCAAGCTCTTACAAGGTCCCCAAAAGGCAAAACTGCTCTTGACCCCTGTGTGGGCACATCTACTTGAGTCCTGCATGGGTGAGAGTGGATTTGCCCTGCTCACACAGCCCCACAGTTGACCCACTGTTAGGTCTGCTAAGGCATGTTTGCTGGGGTACTGCTAGACTATATGGACTGTTAAAAGAAAACCCTGTATGTTCACTTACTGACATATCTCTTCAAATGAGTGATATAAATGATTGCACAAGGAGAAATACACTAAAGGAGGAGATTTTGACATTTCTTTCAGCCTTGATAGGAGTCCGAACAATAACCTGCACAAATGGAAAAAGTTCTGCTTCTCTTCCTGCTGTTACACCGTGTACTTAATCCCAGCTTTTCTCTTTTTCTCAGTCTCTGTTATTGTTTTCATTCCTTTATACTTACAGTGCCATGTTTTACTATTTTCTTCATTCAAAAAGCAATAACGTGTAGATCCAATCATTGTTTAAATACATAAGAGCAAAGTTGTTTGGGATTTTTTTCTGTGTTGCAACATATTTACATGATTAGCTGTCTGTCTTATTTGTAGAATACATATTAAAAGGATAAATGACTTGTCTACTGAATACTAACTCTGCCTAAGGGGGTAAACAAAACAAAGAAACTTGAATCCAAGCACTCTCTATGCTCCTCTGATAGAAAAATTCTTAAAGTTGTGCAACACTCTCTGAAATGAAAGCTACAACACTCTGTTCAGTAAGATGAAGTAAGCTCTAATCTGTCCTTTTCTCAGGCCTTGTTGTGGCTCTTCTGCTAACTGTTCTCCAAAGCACACTTAGAATCATTGGCGGATCTACCGCAGTGGCATGGGGTGGCATTTGCCACCTTCAAATATTCTCTTGCCACCCCTAGTGCCACCCTAGTTTTGCACCTTGTACCTGCTGAATTTGACGTATTTTTAGCCATATATAGTACATATTACAGAATGTAACACCTGTATATGTGTAAAGAAATGGCTTTGATTATGTCATACCATCTGATATAAATGCCACCCTAAGAAAATTTTCTTGATCCACCACTGGTTAGAATCAGGTACTAGTACATCATGTAGCTTACTGTTTCTCTGTAAGAGCATCACACACATATCTGTTCCCAGTATAACGCTGGAAGAAATGTATGTAATTACAATGGCAGGGTTGTGAAATTCAACCCTGCCATTGCTTACCAGATTTTAAACTAACTTCCTATGGGGTTTGGTAATATAATGTGCCCTTCAGCTTTCATTTAATTTATTTGAAAGACAATGAGAAATACAGTATTTTTTCTTCCCTTGTTTAGTAAACAATTTTGAAATACAATTTAAGGAACTCAGCTGCTGGTTTAAGTAATTCTTAGCCTCCCTACATGCTACATGCCTACCTTGAGGTGACTTCTATTGTGATTTGGTGCTATATAAATAAAACTGAATTGAAAGAATTGGATTAAATTGACATGTGGGCAGTTCTGGAGGTCGGTCCTTCAGCCAAACTGCAAAGAAATCTGCTAAAAGTGTTTCAGTCCACTTGTGTTAAGTCTACACACTGTTTGTTCTGAAAGAGACATGTGGGATGGATTTACAGAAAGAAACTCCCTTGAGGCTGCACAGACAGAGAGGAGCATGCAGATAATATAAAAAGGAATGCATGGGGATAGATCTGTGAATGTGACGGTGTCGGCCGCAGAACAGAAGTTTAGAGCAAGAAAACCGCTAAAGAAAAGTATGAGAGAAAGTAAAGAAAATATTCTGTGATGACTGACAGTCGTGTACAGTATCCCTCTCCCCCTGCTTCATTCTCTTTATCTGCTGCTTCTCAAACATGCACTGGAGAGTCCCTGGCTTTGCTCTGTCAGGTCTTTCCTTGTGCTGCTATCTTTGTCTGGCCTCTGTCATCAGTGGACTGTAACTCTTAATGAACACTCCCTGCACTATCTGTGAACTCGTTTGCTAATCACAGTAACTGACATTCACACTGACACATGCCACCTCCGATCCAGGATACTGAGTTGGAGGAGATCATTGTCCCTTTCAAGCTTCTTTTCTTTTCTTTTCTTCTTCTTTTTAAATTCAGCTGCCAAACTTCTGGTTTTTGTTTGTATTCTTCTTCATGTGAGATTAACCAATGATTGTAAGGTGGACTTAGCAAATTTACCAACAAACTCTAAGCTGGAGCATACTGGTTAAAGTTCTATTACTATGATACATCAATGAACAAATAGACGACAAAAATGGCTCCACTGTCCAATTAAGTTAGCAAAAAAATCTAAAAGAATAAAACAAGCTTCACAAAGGGAAAACCAGCTCATATGGAATTCCTCCAGCAGTCTTGGGAATGTATGATTAATTCATGATTAACAAAACGATAAAACTGCCCTTTGTTCACAGCAACAATGCTAAAATACCAGATTCAGGCAAACACTCATTACTGGATCTGCTTCAAAACTCCAGAGTGCTACTTATTGTACCAATCGCTGATATGTAACCAAACCTAACCTGCATTTGAAGTCACACCTTAAACAAAATTAACATTCAGTTCAGTTTTATTTATATAGCAACAAATTACAACAACAGTTGTCTCAAGGCGGTTTATATTGTAAGGTAAAGACCCTACAATAATACACCTGAAATGCATGACAGTTACAAAAGTTATATTTATACGTATGAGAACACAACACAGAATTTTTGATATACAACATGTCTGTCCTGAACTTTCAGTTTTCAGTTTCACTTCTATAAAACTATGAAATTCCCTTCGAGTTGCTGACAAATGAAAGGCAAACTGAGTTATTTTATTGCTATGCTACTTATTTACTATCTTCATTGTTAAAATTAATCTTCTCTGTTCTACATCAAATACAAGATTAAAGAATCATAATTATGAACAAATTATGGCAATCCTTGTTGAATCCCATTTAAATGTAAATTAATTTTTATGTTAAATGCATGCTTCAATTAAGTATCTGTACATAACTCTGCATTATTTTATCTAACTGGTAACCAAAAATATCTCTTGGGGCGTGGGTGAAACTCCCAAACCTAAAAATAGCATTGGGCTGTCTTTCTCTGCATGTGAGTATGCGTTAGTTTCATTAATAGTACAGGACTGTAACCATGGAGCCATGCTTCGGAGGGTTGTTTGTTGATGCACAACATTCAAGCATATGCTGACATGATAACCCAGTTTAGCCCAGGTAAACACTGTGAATCTATTTAAAGATGGTGATTCACTTCTGACCAGCTGATAGCTAAAGTGTGTCAGCCCTTGTTGTGGGGCCCCATCTGCATTAACGGAGAGTTACCATCCCATTTTCCTGCAGTCATAGTTTGCCTGTGGATGACACTGCAAGGTTTTGGAACTCCAATCAGCAAACTTAAATCAAGTGGCATCTTTTAGGGATGAAAATTTCAGCCATTGGAGAAGTACCAAAAAACTGCAGACCACTTTAATAAAACTATAGACAAAGAACAGCCTGTCCAAAAAGTCTGTCCTTTGGCTTTAATGAGTATTTTATGTGTATGTTACTTGTTAATTTTATATAAATAAAGGTTAAATGATAAAATTAAAAATGTATTACATAGTGGATTAAAGTTGGTGGCGAGGAGGGAGTTCACACAAGAAATTCACTTAAATATAAAATAACTTATTAAAGATAACCTGACCAAGACACAAAGATCACCAATAAGTTGATGTAAGGTGGAGTGAAAGAGAGAGACTAAGCAGGTTATCTGGGCCAGCTTTTATAGTCTGTAAGACACAGGCGACACAAATTAGGAGTGTGGGAGGGTGGTAACAGTAAGCCTATCATCCAAATGTGGTCATAAAATGCAGAGTCTTCAAAATGTCACCATGTCTGTGTTAATCTGTTAGAGCCTGGAAAGGTGGAGGTGTGCTAAAGAGAAAAAAGGAATGAAGCAAGACAGAATGCATGTGTGCAAATGAGATGAAGGCAGTTGGAAAGGTGATGATGCAAGTATTAGAGAAAGTGAAGGTGGATGAATTCAAATACCTGGGATCAAGCATGCAAATACCATGCAAGTATATCAGAACAACAGCTCAGGTCAAGAGGTTTGGAAACAAAGTTATAAAGACAAAGCTGACATTATTTGGACATGAGAGAAGATATATTGGACAAAGGCTCAGGATGAAGAGACCACAGAGGAGGTTCATGGATGCAGTGATGGAGGAGATGCAGAAGACTGGTGTGACAGAAGTGGACGCTAGAGATAGGGTGAGCTGGAGGCAGATGATCTACTGTGGCAACCTCAATTATCACTTCCCTTTGTAGCTTTTGGAGGCATTTTTTATATAATGTACAGTGTATTTAATCGTGGTTTTAAGTGTGAGTTGATTTTAAAACTTGAAACAGAAAGTATAACTAGAACTATATCTTCATGACCTCTCTCCCTTGAGAAACATTTAGTTGTCTAAGGGGTGAGAGAGGAAATGTCTGTATGCTGTCTGGAAATACTCGGCCCACTTCATCACTTTCTTGTCGAGACTGAACAACAATTGACCAGTGTTAAGGGGACCGTAACCCAAATTCTACTGAGATTTGACTGCACGTCTGCCTTACAAACTAGTTTACAATGACAATGGAAAAGAAACCCAAAATAAAACGCACAAGAAAAGCACAGCATATTTATTATTCCCTTGGGCTTTTAAATATATATATAATTTAGTCAATGTAATAAACTTTCACCTACACTTAATAATCTCATATTATTATAAGATTTGCTGTTTGGTGACTTGGTTGGTGGTTCCTGTTCAAAGGCCGAAAAAATCCACCTCAGTAATTTACTGACTGAGGTTTTCCAAAGCTACAGCAACTTGAATGGAAATATTAGCATAGGCATGCTTCTGGCAATAAAAGAATTTTTTGCGTGTTGCCCTTTTGCATTCTTCTGCACACTGTTGAGGAATAACTCAAGCAGCAAGCCTTCAGGCAAAACTTTCATAGTGTATGCTGTCAAATTGCTTTATCAGTTTATTAGCATCGGCCAAACACTAAAATCTTTCTCAGATAAGAAAACTGAACGCAAACATCCCCATCAGTGTAAAACATACGGGAAGTATAAAAATATGTTTATGGAACTTGTGTATTTATTTAAATTGGACAATAACTGGCACAAACGCTACACAAGGAACTGGAAACAATGGGTTCTCACAACTGATGCAGGGACCGGGGGGTGGGCATAGACACATGTACAAGCTTTGTTTCTCTTTATTCTCTGCATGAAAAACGAGCACAATGAACACTATTCTTTGGCTTCATGATTTTAATGTATTCAAAAAAAGACTGACAGAGGCTGTTTTCACTGTTTTCTGCACAAGACTGACTGTATTTTCCTCTTGAGGTTGTTCTCTCAACAAGTATGGCTTTTAGGTTATAATGATTGCGTGTTTTATGTTCTTTTTATGTTTATGTTCAGTTCCAAAAGCGACACATTAAAAGTCTCACAGGAGTAATAGTACAGAAAACTGTAGATCAAGTGCGTCGGTGTTCCCATTTGCGTCAAAGTATTTCTAACAAATCGAGAGGAGGGGGTGTGGCACCACACAACCTCGCACCTCTCTCTCCTCTCTCTCTGCTCTGATGGAGTGGTTACATAACAGAACTCGACATCCAGCTAGGCAGACCAACTCCAATACAAACAACTGACTGAGCTCTCGTGCGCGCGCTCTCTCTCTTTCCTCTCTCTTTCTTTCTCCACGCCCCTATCTTTCATCCAAGTCCTCCTATAGGTTCGGTACAGAGGTAACAGAAAGACAGTCGGCTTTATAAACATCCACTTTGTTCACTCTGCCTCTCTGCTTGTTCCATTTCTTTGATTTATCCTCGTTCTCCTCAGCACGCACCAAGATGCCCAGCAAGAGGAAGAAGAACAAACGTCGCATGAGAAGGGTGGTAAGTGGTGGCATGCGCACTTTTCCGTCAGGTGTTTATTCTTAAATTAAGTATAGAGTGTTATGGGATTTCTTTGTTCAATTCACTGTAAAACAATGGTCTGCAAAAACATGGATTTTAATGTAAAATACGCGTTTTTGCCTCTGTGAAAAAATGAATGAAGCGAGCGCTTCAATTGTAAAACAAATTTCGTTTACATTTTCTTTCCTTTTTTGCGCATTATTTTATTTTTGTTATACTTAAGTCAGTTTGGTGATTGTTTGGCAGATTCCCACTTTGTCGTTGCTTCTCTCAGACGCTCCGTAACCCGTGCGTAAAATCTGGCAACGACAAAAGACTGTACCAAAAAGGTACCAAAACTGGACCTAAATAAACAACGTATACATTTCACACATATTTTAAATTTCAACGAGCATGCTTCCGGTTTCTATATTAGAAGAAAGAGACCGAGAAATTATTAATTTTGTGCTCAGCTCCTGTGCGCCATGGATGTTCTCGGTGCGCTCTGTTAAATGGTTATGGATAGAGATTAAACCTTTATGCACATCTTGAATTTCTTATCATAAAATGCGATAAGTTCCATTTTCTAGTATTTTTAAAATATACTACGAAATGACCACTTTCTACATTAAAGCCTGTTTTTCATGTTATGGACCAAAAATACAGTAGGCCACACAGTGCAGTGCAGTACAGAGTGTACTTCAATACAGTGCTGTTCTTTATAATTCAGTATGATGAACGCGCTTTGCCAGTTGTACGCAAATTCAGCCGAATGACTGGAGAAATGTAACTTTTGAACATTCAGTGCCCAGAGGAAAAGGGGTGTGGCAGAAAAGGTGTGTGTGTGTGTGTGTGTGTGTGTGTGTGTGTGTTGGAGGGGTGGGTGTGGGGGGAGATCAATGAGAAAATCACACACATATCTCCATAACGCCATACTCAATAACCCAATACTGTTCTTTAACATATGTTTAATCATTAACATTATATATTAATAAAAATAAAAAAAAACTAAAAATAAAGCATGCACTGATGCACTGTTGAAGCCCAGTCATCCAGCTCTGGTAAGCCTTTTCAGTGCAGACTTCTTCTGGCATCCTTCCTCATTGCCTCTGCCCCTAACCCCCACCAAACTTAAGCTTCTGGCGGGCTGACCAGTGCATGACTCTGAACACCACACATCTGTATTTGGTAATGTGTTGACTGAAGGAATGTCTTGCCCCACTTTAGCCAGAGTGGACTCTGCACAGTCTCTCTCATTCTTCCACAGTCTGGCAGTGACAGATGAAAATGACCCTTAAAGTCATTCACAACTCAATTTTATCATTTTTTTTACCTGAGGGGTATCAGAGCACAGGAAGCGAATGTGTTTTTGGAACTTTCAGACATATAGCTGAATGATACTCAGGTCACATATGCCTTTATATGTTTATATATGTGTGTCAATTTCACAAAGTCTGAGAAATATGGTTAAAACTTTAATCCATGGGTACAATGTATTACTTTGTCATAGGGATGTTTACAGGTTATTTATGGGCAAAAATCAGAAGTTGTTTTGATTGTGTCTAGCTAGATACTCAGAGATATATGCGCTTTCACACACATGAGCTTTTGGCTTACAGCATGGGTGCCGCACTGCGAATACCTTACTGGCCTTCAGCCTAACAAAAGCATTTTCAGGGAGTGATTGTAACCTGATTATAACCTGATTATGATGTGATTAGCCCCACTGTCTGGCCCGCGGGGCACCCATCAGTGCTGCTGACTCGCACGGTTTCCATTCCCGCTTCACCAAACCTGTCAGGACGGGTCTGATTCAACTAATTAGCTCCCATTATCTAACTAGCTTTGCTGTGTCTACTCCCAGTTTCCCCCTCCCTCTAGTGGTCTGTACTCCTAAAACCTCTATTAAAGCCTGAGGGGGTTTTGTCCAAAGCTGAAAAATATGTTGGACGTGGCTGGTATGGCATGCCTGGTATTCCTGGGTGCTAGACTGACAATAACATTAGAATCTGAACACGATAAAGCCTCAAGAACATCCATACCTCATACACCTTCCTTTGTATTTCACTTTTATCTTTTATTATCTTGTTTTACATACTGAACATGTCTTTGAAGCCATTATAAATGAAGTGTCACTTTCGTTTTATTTGGAAAGGCAAATGTTCGTGAACTTTATATTCTCCAAATATCACTTTTTTGATAGAAAATATCAGTTCATGTTATCATGAACCAACTACATGTCAGGGTTAAGATAACTGTATGCCAAAAAACTTAAATAATGCCTCTCATACTAATATCAGAACGGTAATAAGATGTCTTTCCTGCCCTGCAGCAAGCCCAGAGAAGAGCACTTGAAGAACAGCATGCTGCCAATCCGCCAGTGAAAGCCAGCCGGGGGATTGCAGTGAGTGCACCCCCTGCAGGAACCACAAAAAAAGCGGCTAAAGCTCCACCTCCAGCTCCAGCTCCAGCTCCAGAAAAGATCTCACAGGCCATTCCTGCTGTTATCCCTACTGTAGAAACTCCCAAATTAGAACCAAAAGCAGAACCTGTTGCAAAGCCCATTCCAGATGAGGTACAGCCACCACAGTCTGAGGCTGTGTTGTTGGAGCAGACTCCAGCGACAGCTGAGATTGAAGTCCCAACACCTGTCACTGTAGAAGCACTAGCTGCTGACACTCCATCAGTGAAGCCCTCTACAGTTGAAGCTAATGTAGTGCAAGAGCCTGAACCCAAGATTCCTGAAACAGAACCAATAACTGAGGTAAGAAACAGATATTGCAGCCATAAGTCTCCCATGTGCCTCTGTATGCACAAATCTAAACTTAAATCATGTCTACAAATATTTCCAACATTTCACATACCAGAGTCAACAGTGATTACCAGCATTACCAGCATGGTAATCACTGTTGCAGCTATCCCACCTTAGGGAAAGATCGATCGTTTGTCTTTTCTGGTTTTAACATCAGACATGCTACATTAGGCCTCAGTCACATAGGCCTCGAGACCCTCTGGCAACTTTGGGTAAAATTTGTGTTTAATGACCTGGAAAGCGATTTCTGGAGGTTGCTAATTTTAAAACTTTTACTATAAAGGTGAATGGGTTGTGTTGTACTTTTTAGCTTCACTACTACTTGGTGAGTAGTTTGCAAACAAGTGATCGTTATGCACACTGCTAGTAGCTTTGACAATCTGCTAGGGACTAAAACAATCTTGGTCGAGTACCATATACCTCTTTGCCATTGCCAGCAACCATTTGCCAACTGGTTGCAGAACACACAGGTTTTTTCTACTGGCCAGCAGTTGTCTGGGAGTTGCTGACCAATCTCTAGGCCCGAGTGAATGGTGCTTTAGCAATCAGCAACTGCCAACATCTTCTACAAACCTGGTATGTTGCAGTAAGAATCAAATTTGCCAGTGTGCACGTTTCGTTAGAAATATAGTTCTATGGACATATGAGTGAATGAGGTCCACTCATAGGTGAATGAATGCTTCCTTTAAATGAATGTCACTGGGATCAAAATTACATATTGTTTGTATGAGATTATATGGAAAGAGGCTGTTTTTGTAGATGGTTTCTCTCTATTTCTCTGATGTTGCCAGGTCAAATAGTATTTGCTGTGTCTGGGGCCTTATGGGAAAAGGGAGCTGGAATTGTTGGAGGTAGTGAAGCGGAGGGAACAACATGTTCCATTTAGCAAAAAGGTGGAAAGTAGGAGACTGAAAGAATCATCGGTGGCACACTGGGAACAACTTTTTAAATGGCCATTATCACCTACACTAAAACAAAATAGTGACTCTGAGCATCCATGTTTTTTGGTTGTTGTTTTTTGAACAGGCTTATTTGTTATCACAGATATTGAGTTTGTTATCAGTTAATTATTTTTGGTTACTATCGTGTTGTGAGAAAATCTTTAATACATTACATTGTAAATGTGCATTTGTTTTATCTTTGCCATCAGATAATGTGGTTTTGAGTCAGAGAAGATTGTGGATATAATTAAAAAGCTTACAGTATATCATGTGTTCTGTGTAAAGAAATGGATGGCTGTTGTCAGTTCATTTTAAATAGTTGCAGTTTTTTCTGCAGTTTTCCTCTATGCAGTAATGTTTTCTCAACATTGTTTCTATCTCATCTATAATTTACTATTTGCAGTTTTAAATTGTAAGTTGAGCTTTGTGCCTTGCAGCCATCTTGTACATATTTTGTGAACAGGATGTTCTGTTTTAGTCAGTAAATTGCACATACATGCAAATCTGTGCGGCTTCTCTTCCAGCAACTGAACAAAACCTTTTGCCCAGTATTAACTGGGATAGATTTCAGCCCTACTCTACCCTAGTTAGATAAGCAGTTAAAAAATGGCTGGATAGACAACAACCAATGGTGTACATGTATATGCTCACATGTGTGCCGAGCCTAAAATAAGAGGAGAGAGGCAGTGCTACAGTATTTATAGCATGGCCTTTTGTTAAGACTTCACTCAGTGTTACACTGTTTCCCAGTTTTCCAGTGGGTCCATCTTACTCAGTTCACTTGTGCCATTCAGTTAGGAGCTCTATTTGTAAACCCTAATCTCTATGGGTTATGCCCACTGAACCTTACAGGCAGCATACAGACATCTCTATAGAATGACTGCCTGCCATTGTGTATTTATACTGTAGTGCTGTGGTCATTTCCACTGTCTCAGGACTTTGCTTCCATTCACCATGCCACTCACTTCTACTTGATCTGTGTGCAGGTCCAAAAAATCCCACTTTCTTTGTCTTCATTGCTTCTCTGTCAGATTCAGGTCAGATAACAAAAACTGAACATTTATGCAAAATTTTAAATGCATCATCATTGACTCTAATTCTTATAATGTAATATTTAATGTCTATATTATGAACTTTTCTTAATTTTGAGACAATTTGCAAGTTATTCTGTTGAGATTTATCAATGTTTGTTCACAGACAGCTTTTGCACTTGCACTGTTAAAACTGTGACTTTTATCTGTAATATCACAAGTCCACAGATGGTTACAGTTGGTCAGCTGATTGACCAAGAGGTTTAATGGGGCTTTAACTCAGGTGGCCCTTGGGCCCAAGAGGTGCCCCACCACCTCTGGATGTGGCTGCAGAAAGTATAAACTCACAGCGGATTCTACAGACTGGCTGAGTGCATTTACATTTTTGTGGCCTGAAGCAACAGTCAGTGCAACTCACCCTCTGTTGAGGCTGAACATTTTGTACCTGGTTCCTCTCCTATGTTCTTCCACTCCTCTCCTGTCCAATCTGCTACCCCTCTTTTCCTCATAAATCTGCTTTGCCTCTACACTTTCTAGCCTCCCACCACTTTCTTTATGACTATTTCTCATCCTCTTCTGCCTTTTCTATTCTCCTTCTCATTTTCTTTCCTTTTCTTTCTGTGTGCTACTTCTCCTGACTTCTGTTAGTATTCTGTCTCAGGCTTTGATCCCTTATGAACTTGTGTGATTTGAACCTTTACATGTTCCATGTCTAATTGATTCTTTGCTGGGTGGGCTGAGAGCTGGAGAATACTGAATATTTAATTCAGTGCTGAGAGGAAATTTTTCTGTTTGAAGTGTGTCTGTATATGTGTGTAGTCTGACCTTTAAAATGAAGAAAATATTGTACATACAAATGTCCCAGCCCCTGTAAATGGACCTATTAGGCTCAATTCTAACTTCATGTTTTCATTCCATCACTAGTGATGTTTTGCATGGTTCACAGTTCCAAAAAATAAACATTCTCGATTATGAATCATTTATAATTGATTTAGAAAGACTGTTGAATTTGATCTTTCTCAAATCCATTTAGTACTTGCTGTTTTGGTGCTGGAACAAATTGTTCGGCGTGTATAAACACTGTGTAGCCAATGCTTTCTTTCCTCAGAGGCTAAGTTGATAATCTATCAGAGGTTGATAAAAAATTGTTAAAGTTACTGTGTTTAAAATCTCACAACTAGATGTCAGTAAAATGGAGACTGAAGTCATCTGAATTCTGTTTTCTTACCTCTCCCAATTCAAATGCATAATCCTAGCTATGGTAGCCACTGTAGGACAAACAACTCTGGCAGTAGATCATCTGCAGTGAGCATAGGCTGTCAGTTCCCTGTTTACCTCTGCTGGTGCCTATGTCTGTTTACTGTGGAGGAGGCTGTAAAAGGAGTCCGATATGACTTGAAGCTCACTCCTCTCTGATGATAGTGATTCTGAGGTGAGTTAGCATGAACATGAACTTCTCTGTTCGTTAGCATTGCTGTATTTGCCGCTGTTAGTGGAATTTTGTTTGAAGTGGATCTATGATTGCTGGACTTGTTGTTGGACATTACTTGGATAATATTAGTTTACAACCAGCTGCTGTTGTTGTTTACCTGGCTTATTGTCAGCTGTCCAAAGACAGCCCAAAGACTAATCTGCTGACAATAAGTAATTATAACATCTGCACACATAAAAATGCACATTTTTGTGCGTTTGAGTGCTGGCCAGTTTAGGAGATGAGGCTTGAGATGAGAAAGAAGTGTGACATTTTATGCAGGTCATCTTGTCGCTTCTTTGGAGGAGGGGACCCCTTCTAAGGCGATAAAAGATAAGTACGATTCTTCATATCTTGAGTCTGAAGATAGAAATATGAATTAAAATTTGCCTTGAAGGTGCACAAACCAATACGAGTTCTTTTCTCCTCTGTCTTTAGTGTACGACATATGTGGCCAGTCTCTAGCCACATATATAAATTAGACGGAAACACAATGTCCATATGGGGCGGGGCAACATGGCGATCTCCAAAAACCGGTGCCAGTTCCCTTGTATTTTTAATAGATACATTCAGAGTTTATGAGCATGCATCTGTTTCTTGAAGGACATAATCATACACTTATCAATGTATGTTCATGAGTACAAAATTATTTTTTAATGAAATAATATTTTTAAAAAAGTTAAAGAAATGACAGTACCTGGAGGATGGAGAAAAACGTGGAGCTAGTCAGATATCTTTGAATGTTATCAGGTTGTCGTGTGTCACTCAATGTCCAAATAGATCAGTTTGAGTGATTCTGGACAAAAAACACACTCATATTCCTGATTAGCAATAGCAGCCTGCAGTAGACTTTGCCCTATATTGAAGAAGAACTGGCACAAGACAGACTAAATAATTGAGTCAGACTATGAAGATTTAAATTATTTATACGCGCTCTCTGTGATTGTCACTATAGCTCAACACACTTGGTTGCACAGTTGGTGTGCCACTGGCCATTGGCAGCATGGCTGCAAGATGGAAAAATATGGATGAATTCTATCACTATATGAGCTGTTTGGTGAATCATTGTCTGGAAAATAACCACACCTATGAGTAATACTAACAATATTGTGATGTGAATAATAAATGGCTGCAAATCAGTGTAAACTGCAAGACATTTATTATATTCTGGTAAACATGTAATCATTCAAACACATTTCAGCATTAAAAATATCTGATTGTTTTTCCAGTGGCAACATGTTCACAGTATGTAGTTTATAATAAAAAGATGGAACCAAACATTTTTAATATTTAACATGTTAGTGGTTTTGTATTGAACGGATTTGAGGGAGAACACAGATTTCATGATGTGAATGTGTTTTCTGTTGCAGGATATACAGAGCGAAGCAAAAAGGGGAAATAACTGTTTTTCATGGCATTGGGTTGTAATACCCCTGTAATTGCCCAGCTACAGCTATGCTCACACAAAGTGTAAGGGGGGTGCGTATATTTGTGTTTGTTTAGAAAGCCAGTCCAAATTCCACTTCTAATTTTGGTAAATATTTCCATTTTTGGATACAGAAAAGACTCGAGCTGCAGTTTATCCTCAGGCCCATCACAGCTACAGATCTGCCACATGAACCGTTTTATAGAAGATTATTTGGCTCTGGGCACATTTTTAGTACTGCTGCATATGGGTGTGTGCCCCTCCCAAAGCTCAACCTTTAAAAAGTCAATACTGGCTCCAGTGGAACAAGAAGCACATATTTTTAACTGCCTGATATACTTGTTAACGTATCCCAGAGTGCCTTTTTTCAGGTTATGTTCTTTTTTCTATCTACACTCTTTTTTGTTGGATGAAGCATGTGTATTTTCATGAATGTTTTGCTAACTTGTGAATAAACTCTTTAACCTCTTGTGCTCATAGGTCACACCCTCACCTGAAGCTCCAGTGGTTGCTCCCACTGAAACTGAGGTAAATCAAATGTGTATTTTTATTCACATACACCCTCTTTTGTCTCCATTTAAACCAAACACTAGTGTGTTGTATCTTTAGGCTAAGCCAGAAGCAGACTAATCATGTAGCAGTTGAACAAAAGCTGAACTTGATGATTTACAAGTGAGCTAAGCTTTGATTTTTGCGCTGCTTATGTAGATACTATGGAACATTTTTCTTCAGTGGGAGCAAAAAGCATTGGCACATCGTGGAAATGTAATTCTTACGTTACAGGCCTCCCCGGAGGCATTTTTCACACAAACATGCTTTGTCAAATTTTATTGGACAAATAAAGCACACTGGTTTTGTTAATTAGTTGCAAAATTTATAGTTTAAAAAGTAAAATGCATAGATTAAATAGAAAGTTTAAATTTTACAGAAACATAGGTCTGTGTATGTGCTGGTTTTGCTGACACTTAAACAGCTGCAGAAATGATGGCATGCATAAAAGCAGTCTGACGCACAGTTTCCACTCATGTTTTACAAGTTCATAGCAGCAGTCACTGAACAAGAAACAATTCTTTCAACAGAAAGGTGTTGAAAATTCCTGTGACTTAAGCCTCACATCAAATAAATAGCAACTACACTTTTTCCCTCGAGACAATTTCCTCTTATGCAAGCACTCAGATCACAATCTAGCTCAAGAACTCCAAAAGTTTTCAGAGAAAAGAATCATATTTTTCTTTACAGTTTCATTGATCTGCAAACAGCTTAATATACGAAAGATATAAATGAATTGAGAAATGAGAAAATGTGAATCAAAACAACCCAAAATTGCAGCTATTATATATCATACGCACTGCAGTTGTAACTATTCATTTGAACTGCAGCAGTAAACATTATGATAAATGTGATAGATTTAACCTTTAACCATGTTCTGATTAATTCAGTCGTCAGTCATTCATAATGAAAGTTGGCTGTTAAGTTTCCTTTTCTTGGCTCCTTTCCAGATTCACACAGTTGATTCTGCGATCATAAAAACTGAGACTCAGGAGGTAAAACATGTCTTGACATTAAAATTGCATCATCATAAAGACAAAAATGATGATATATTTTAAGTAAATGTACTTTTGTTCTGTATGAACTGTACTCTTGTAAACTGACAAAAAAAAACAAGAGTCACTGTTTCTTCTCTCCGGTGTTGTGTTTTGTGTTTTTTAATGTGTTCTGGGTTGATTTTGCACATGGAGACAGAGGATAAATGTGAGACACAGGAAAAAGTGGGAGCTGAGGCCCTTGCAGAGGAAGGTGCTGTGACTGAGGTCGAAGTGGAGGTGGCTGTCACAGAAGATATTGCCGTACCAGAGCCTGTGACACGAGCCTCTGAAAAAACAGTGGGAGATGCAGTTAGTGGTGGTCAAGTTTCTGCTGAAGCAGAGCCTCCTCTGGGCAAGGTGGTAACAGAGACTGTTGCTGAATCAGTGGTGGAGGTTGTCACAGACGTACCTGAGAACGAACGAGTGACTGAAGCGGCTGTCAGTCCTGCAACCCCAGCTGCTGAAGATGGTAAAGAGGTGTTGGCGGAGGAGAATGCACCCGAAGTCCCTGCTGAGACTGCTATAAAAACAGAGGTGACACCTGATGAAAATACTTTCTTCTTCTCTCTTTTTGTGTTTTTAGTCTTTACGAGAATACATCGACTTTTTCACATTTTGCAGCCGTCTTCTGCTTACATAGCATGTGGCCTAAATATTAATGACAGTTTTGTCATAAGCAGAACAAATGATCACAAGGGTAAGGTATTTTTTTTCCAAAATTTAATAGCAAAGACTAAAGATACACTCTGTCCTGTTTTTGTTTTGGTTTGTTTACATCAGCAGGCTCCTGTCAATTCTGTGGAGGCGGCTGCAGTGAGTATTTTTCCCTCTCTGCTGATAAAAAAGTAAAGCAGAAATTCCCTTATTACTTGTGTCTTAGATTATTTGGCAGCTTTTGCATGGAAAAAAAGTACAGTCTCCATATATGATATAGCAATGACATCAGCACCTGTGTTTCACAAGGTACCTGAGACCAGCCCTGAGGCTACAGCACAAGAGGCTAAACCCAAAGAGGTAAAAAGATTTTAAATTTAATCCTCAATACAGAAATGTACTACTCATATGCTAAAAATCATGACTTTTTTATTTTACAAGAACATTTTTCTCTTTTATCTTGTTCTCCTTTGACATTCAGGATGCTGTGGCCATGCTGATTGATGCCACGCCAGTTGATGAGTTTGTTGTGACAGAATCTGTCTCGCCAGTAGAAGTTGCCACTGAGTCTGCTGCTGTCCAGCAGGTGACAGCTAAACAAACAGGAATTTACCAGTGTACATATGAACCGTTCAGAAAATCATTGAAGGTTGATCAGGTCAAATGAATTACCTGAAATTAATGGAGGCTTACAAGTGACTGACACAAGAAGGAAAGCAAACATTTATAGATTAATCCTGGGTGGAATTTATGGTAAAGAAGGTGGGGATATGTTTCTCCATCATATGTAGCAATGTCATTGCTGGAGTGCAGTTTAAATGTATCTTGTAGTAAATATTTAAATGCTTATAGAGCACTTTGTACCGTGTAGTTCCAGGTAATGAAATTGCCCTAGATTTTCAATCGGTGGACATTTAGGGTCCGATTTAAGTCTTTCTTGAAATCTACACACTTGAGACTACAGAATTAAACAAATAAGGAATAAGAACATAAAAATATATGGTTAAAATAATACATTAAATTATAATACAAGGATAAAAAAAAAACGTTAAAATTATTGTTTTTTTGTTAACTATTATGAGCAGTTGCTCAAAAACCTGCAGTATAATGTTCATGATAAAAACAGAAAAACTGCCGTTGCTCCTGTTGTTACATTTGACCACCACGTCACAAGGATGCTTTCTTCCTTGAATTAAAATTGTGCCCAGCTGGAGTGTATTAGACTTGAGTTTTAAATTATTGGGGTAGCTGGTTCCATCCTGATGCATTCTTGTCATTGTAAGTATTTTTTCTCTTTTAGTCTGTTCAATGGAATGGGCAGGAGGATTTTACTGTGTTTCATTCAGAAGCTCAATTTGTGTAACCATCTAACCATCTTCTTCTGTGGCATTTAGGAAATTTTACCCGTGAATGACACGTCGAGTGCCCACACAGACTCCGTGGATGTGACGACTTCTGAGTTTGAACCTGCTGTTGCACCTGCAGAACACACGGTCATTATACTTTCTTAACATTCATATACTGTAGCTTTGTATGGCACGAATAGATTACGGGAACTTCCCTTAGTTTTTCTCCTTCTCTTCCTTTACAGGATGCCGCAGAGCCAAAATGTCTGGACAGGCAGTCAGAAGCGTCAAAGTCAGAAATCTGTGATGTGGAATGTCAGATGGAAATCTCTGTGGAGTCTGTGCAGCTCAGTTCAGTGGTAATACTTCTTTTTTTTTTGAAGGAGCATTGTGAATTTACTGAGTAGAATTAAAGTTCAAAAATAGACATTTCCAGTATGGTGTTTCTAAGGTATTCAGAGATGAGCGATAGCTTAATGTTATCAATAATATTGTCTTGTCAATGCTATCAACAGGAGATGCCAGTGGAGACGGCGCTAAATGCACACATTGTTCCAGAGGTCTCTATTGAGGGCTAGAGCCACATCACAGAGCTCAGAAGGTCTTTTTTTATTTGTAAGTCTCTCACAGTACATCATTAATCAAAGAACCTGGACTCTTATTGTTTCTTTTTATTTTATTTTTTTACTCTCTGATCTTCAAATGACTCAGTTTACACTGTTTGTGACAGTCTGTGCCTCTTTCAGAGTCCCCATTTTGTCTTTTGGAGGACTCGAAGCTTGCAGGGAGGCAACCAGCTGACCTTTTCATTTTTTAAGGCTTAGGACCGAACTGCCAGGAAATCGAAGAGACATCCACACTTTGAAGTGCCTTTTCCTGCCCTGGTTTCTGTTATAACATCAAACCAGATGTCAACATGCAAAAAAATGTCTGCATTCAAGGGAGCAGAAGAATAAAACATATTGTGGCTCCTTTTATACAGAATTTACCCCCAAAACCACGTACAATGATTTTGTTTTAGCAGTGGAAGCAGAAGTGCCGCAGAGATGATGATTCTTTCAAATCATACTGGACAGGATCTGATATTTGTCAGCACGTCCCCATCTCTGTAGAACATCTGCTTCCACACATGCATGTGAATACCGTAGCACTGACGAATGCGCCTCCAGTTTTTACTTAGGCCCATTTTCAAAACATGCTGTTTTTTGTTACTTGTTTCAAAATCACTGACTTACTGCTTAGTAATATTTTTCCACCATATGTGATATATACATACAGCTTTTTCTCTGTCCTTGAACTGTCTCTGTCTCAAGTAAGTGCCAGCGCTAAGGTTAGTGTGATGCTAAAACTACATGAAGTTACAGTTTTAGGTTCCATGGCCACTGGACACTGGCAGATTTTGAGGGGATGAGGACAGTTTCTGATTTTTTTTCTTTTTTCACCTTTTCCTATTTGTAATTCATCGTATTTAGACAACATGACGTGCTACTGTTTCGTGTTGAATCTGTGTTCTGGAGGGGAAATATAGTCGGGTTGCTGTTGGGCTGTTGATAGGCATACCTAAACTTTGAAATAAAGCTGTACCTCATTGGGATGTAGGGGTCTGCATTTTACTTTATTATCAGAGAATCAGTCAGTGCTGGACTGACAAGAACTTCAATTTTAAAAACTTCCAAAAACATAACTTCTGTACAGGGTTTTATTTTGTGATTGTTAAAGAACTTTATGCCTGTTTTCCTGTTTTCTCTGGAAAATTATTAGTAAAACTCTTTTTTTTGATCCCTTGGGAGTGCAGCTGAAAAAGACAAACAGAGGGACTAAAGCTTCAGAAATTGCATTTGGGCCAGAAGATGTGAAAGATTATTTGCAATAAATAGCATGAAGTCTGCATGCTACTTCAACCTGAGCTGCACTTCTTTGAACATGGCAACAGTAACTCAACAGTAACTCAAATAAGAACAGGAAACAGCCCACAATCACCAAAACTGGATAACAGAAGATTGGAAAAAACACCTCCTGGTTTGCTGAATCTCAATTTCTGCTGCAACATGTAAAATCTGGTATAAACAATGGATCCATCATGCCTGGATCCCTTCTTCTATCTTCTGTTGTTGGCTTCTTCCAACAGGATAAAATCCTGGCTTCAGTTAAATATCTTTCACTTGTGTTTCCTGGAGCTCCTTCCTGGATGGATGCCCTGGGTAGGATTTGAATCCTTGACCTATTATTCCAAAGACAGTAGTATTGCCACTATGCTGAGAAAAGGCAAAAAAAAACAACAACCCCAAAACTATTAAAGTAACATATTTTACATTATCTATTTTACATATTTTTACTAAGGCCTAATTAAAGTTACTTATGAGCTTTTCCTAATTTAGAAGACTATTTGG
The DNA here is from genome assembly GCF_001858045.2 of Oreochromis niloticus. Classification (NCBI taxonomy): domain Eukaryota; kingdom Metazoa; phylum Chordata; class Actinopteri; order Cichliformes; family Cichlidae; genus Oreochromis; species Oreochromis niloticus. Next base: position 27,607,195 of record NC_031977.2, read on the forward strand.
TTCTGAATGTGAAGGCTCCGCCTACCCCACCAAAAAAAAGAAAGAAAACAACCAAATATTTGCCTCAGGTCAAAATGATTTTAATTTTTTTGTTTTTGCAATGAAATCTACATTCATATTAGTAGGATGTAATTTGGTACAGCACACTGCCGATGCCATGTGTAGTTTTGTTTTGTTTTTTGCCATCAACACTCTTTACACTGTTATGTCATATTGTGGATGAGAGACTCAAGTAACTTTCAAGCATCAAAATAACTTTTACCTCTTTTCATTTTGCTGGCCCCCTTGTCTGAATGGTAACAAAATTTCAAAATGGAAAACAGAAGCAAAAATTTCAGTTGTTTTAAGAGAAAAAAAAAGGCAAATGAATGGACAACTGATAAGCACATAACAATTGAGAGGATATATATATTTGTAAAAGCACATTCGTATTGATATTTGATACTTTGGAATGACAGTAACAAAGAGGCTCACTGTGATCAAATAACCACATTCCCATTTCAACTCAGCACATTCTACTTATATATATTAGGTCAATTTGTGCCATTCGTATGCATGAATACATGTCACCAACCCCTCCTCCCTCCCTCCCCCCAAAAAACATAGTAATAAATAAGAAAACAGGTGATTTGATTGGTCCATGAGGTAAAATGTGAAATACAAAAAAAAGAAAGAAAGAAAAGAAAAACAAGGTAAAATGAGTTGGAAAGAGTCGTGAACCCACAATAATCACAACGTGCAGGACAGGCTGAGAATTAAATTAAGAAGAAAAATGTGATTGCAGACAAGAAAGCATTTTATCCAACAAGGTTTCTTTATGTTCAACACACCCACACACAACCATTCACACAACCAGCCATGAAGCTCAAAAAACAGCTCTCTTAACCACCTGATGGATAATACTTTCATATTTACACTAAAGTGATGATTAACTGACAAACAGATTTAATGCAGACACATAATGGACCCTCAAAAAACAAGAAAACAGAAAACACAGAGCAACTAGGTTCAATCACCATTTTCTCTTTTTTGATCCTTCAGTTACTCCTCTTGCAAAAAACAAAACTAAATGCTGGAGGCGGGCGAAGTTTAAAGAGACAGAGAGGGCTTAATGACAGTTACGATGGAGATCCCTTCTCCATTTCTGCTACAAGAAAAAGAGCACTTCATCCAAAAAAAAGAAAAAGAAAAAAAGCTGCTGCCCACTTGGACTATCCTGGTTTAAAAAAAAAAAAAAAAAAAAAATCAAACATACTACCTCAAGTTGTTCAGAGGTCTGATGTAGGAGAGCATGCAGTTAGCTACATGGTGTAGCTTGAGTGGGAGGGATTAAAAGAGCACTTCAAAAACAACAGACTGCCCACTTGGGTTTATAGCATGATTTAACATCAATCTCAGGAGTGTGTGCAGCAAAATAAATTAGAATGGTACAAGCAGCACTAGTAGTGTTCAGCAGGCAATTGTCTGGAGAACAAACCCAAAGTAGCCTTCACCCCTGAAGGTGCAGCAGTACAGGTATTACAGTTTATTTTCAATAGATCTCGTGTTTAAAAATCCTGGGGAGATTTAAATCCTACTTCTGCATTACTGCAGGATCTTTTTAAAAAATCCAATCCCTGCTACGGCAAGTATGATTCATCAGCAGCATTGGCTCTTTTGAGGCAACTAAACATAAAAACGTATTTTTCAGGACAACATTTTGCAAACTTTCACGTTGGCTGACATGCTATCTATTTTACAGCCACACTCAGTTTAGGTTTGCCACTCAGTTAAGGACCGATTGTTTGCACAAGTGTGGAGCACAAATGAATTAACTATTCAGCCACAGCTAATTTATTAGTGTTGGGGTGTTTTATCTGAATACCACTATCATGATAGTCATCTTGATAATTTTAGGAGTCCTCGTATTATCTGATTTTGTTCCCACTTTGTCTTCTCAGTGATTGTTGTTTAATCCTTCCTCCTGATGTTTGCAGCACCACTCAGGCAGTCATGCAGGTAGGCAGTGAGTTTAAGACCGATCACAATGTTTATTTAACTGGCTGTTTATAGACCAGCAAGGAAACTTTCATTACAGCCAGACATGAGGCAAAAGGTCTTTTTTTTTTTTGATCGAAGAAACAGAAAAAAGTAAAGGAGGAGGGAGGGAATGGAAGAGAGGACACCTCTCAGAGGCTTTTTGCCCCTAAGGCCCAATGTGGGCTCAGTCCTGTCCAATCTGGCCCAGTCTCCTGTTTTGTTAGGCCAAATCCAGTCCGGCCTGGTCCGGTCTGGTCTGGTCTAACTGGAATCCAGGCCAGGATTTTAGAAGAGTGCTTTGGATCCCTGGTTCTCAAACTCTGACCAGGCGTCGTTCAGTTCCATAAAGATCATCTTAGCGTACTGTTCGTAAGGCTGGCCCGTTGCCTGAAGAGAATTCAAAGGTTTGCAGTTTAATACTGAATTAAGAACAGAAAAACAAGAGCATTCATACTGAATCAAAGACCATAAATTCATAATCGAGACTAATCTCATTTCCTGTTTTTTCACAAACAGAGGAGCTGCATCTTTGTGGCTTGGAAAAAGAAATGCAGTTTTAAAGCACTTTTGCAGTATTTGATACTGTACCTTATCAGGATGGACAACCAGCACAGCCTTCCTGTAGTATTTCTTCACCTGGTCAGCTGACACCAGGTCTGCCATGCCCACAGGCTTCCAGCGCATTTCACCCTCCCACAACACTGTGTGTAGAGTTGACAGCAGGGCGCGGATGTTTCGCTCCTTCCCTTCGATCCAGTCCAAGATCTACAGCGTGATAACAAAACAAATCTTTACTACTTGGAAGTTACTGTATGAGTGAGCTGATGAAAGCAGAGTTTCAAAAGGCATCCTAGCCTATACTCAATCTTATTGTTGTTTAGTAAAATCACCTGCTACATGTGTGACGCAGTATGCAAAAACTTGGCCAAGCCCAAAATGTTCATTAACTCAGATGTCCAATTCTGACCATTCTTTGAATCACTCTATATTAATAACAAGGCAAACAGATTTTGTAATTTAAAAAACAAAACAAAAAACTAAACTCCACCACATTTCCAAGAAATCAGTTGATTGCTCACGGTACACACCGCATTACCACAGGCTAAAGATGGAAAAGTCGCCAGTAAGGGGACAATTTTCACTCAGGCATGTTGCATGAGGATTTGGAGAAAAGTAGTGCACTGCTGTTTGCATTTCATAAACAGATATTGCATATAGGTGCAGGGCTCGCAAAATTTCAAAATCCCTGGTAGACCTTCTTGCAGGGACGCTTCAGTTTTTGGTAGCCCAAAATAAATTTAAGTAGCCCGAATAAAAAAGAGAGCAATTGTTTGATTGATGCATTGTTTCCTGTTTTGTTTCCTTTAAAATATTATACATTAAAGTATAATATTGTAACGGAAACAAAACATTAATCAAAAAATTGTTGAAACACAAATTACAACATTGTATAAAAATTACAATCATCAACTCAAATACTTGGTTCTAATTGAACAGAAATTTCTATGAACTTGTAAGAACTGTGTAGAACATGAATCAGTCTGTGTCAGATCCTCAATTTGAAATTTCCACTGAAGTCACGGGTAAGAGATAAGTGGAACCAAGATCGAGGCCATTTGCTTTTTGAAGTTTGCAAAGACTGCTAAATTTTGCCAGTGGCAGTTCACTCTTTGCAACATAGTACGCTGTTCTAAACAGATTTTTCAGGTTTATTTTTAGTATGTTATTTGCAATTGGTGTTTGTTCTGGGAAAGATACTGCAGACTGAGCAATAATGCATTTCTTGCATTTCTCATGGGTTCTAATGGGGGTCTTTCTTAAAATTACTGGTCCCAGTAACAAAGGCGCTTGTCGACTCAGAAATCAACAACACACCCGGCAGAACATTATGTTATTTACAGGGGTGCACATAAGTGGTCCGCAGGTGCGCGTTCGCTGTCAAAATAAAAGACGCGCACCAGATAAGAAGTTGCAACGCGTGTTTGCGTACATATAAAAGGCACTGTTTTTGTCCGCTAGAGTGCGATTTTCACGGCATATTCTGCACCAAATCTCTGTGCGTTCATCATTTGTTTGAAGCCAGCTCACCTCCTGCAACCACTTTTCCGAGAATAAGCGCTTCTTTTGTGGTTCGGACTCCTTCTGACATTTCTTTGGAGGTGGAGGAACACCAAAGTAATTGCTTGAAGGAGCTTGCTTCTTCATCTTTAAGAGTTCTAAACAAATGTCTGTCCTCCTCCAGAAAATCTTATGTACAAAAACACGCGTTGCAACTTCTTATCTTGTGCGCGTTTTTTATTTTGACAGCGAATGCGCACCTGCGGACCACTTATGTGCACCCCTGGTTATTTAGCTTGTCATATCGCAGCCACAGAAAACCATAAAGCTGCACTTTGTTTTTGCCTTATAGTCTGATTTGTCATAACTTTTCTGTTTTGTGGTAGGCTTTTCTTTGGCTGTCACTTCTTCACCCTGACCTGTTTTATTTTGCTCAGCAGAACTAAAATATATATCCTGCTGCTTTTGCACACGCACTCACATAACGCTCAGCGATTCTCTGCGCGATCAACCTCTCACATGTTTAAGCTTGCTGCGGGAGATTTCACTTGTCACGTTTGCATAGTAAGCTAACGATTGATAAGACGATGTCAGAGGAATTGGTGCGCAAATTATCGTCACTCACCAATCAGTGCTGTCGCTCTCTATAAACAGTTCATGCGATTGCAAAGTGAAAGCAAAAAACGAGCGCAAATTCAAACGCGATTTCAATATGTCACATATTGACAGTGGCTCACCGATGCCAATGACATAATTACCCAGCTACATTTCCGAAAGAATGCAAAAGCATTGACATATATTTTTCCTTCCTATGATAGCCCGACGGGCAGGGCAGAGACAGATTTTGGTAGCCCGACTGGAAAAATCGCTAGCCCCGGGACGTCAGGCTAGCGATTTTGCGAGCCCTGAGGTGGGATGACATTGGAAACACTGGGAAATCTGGTTGTTTTTTATATTATCAATGTTCGGCTCTTTTTTTTCTATGAAGCCGAGATTCTTGGTCGTCATCCTTGGCTGGCTTTTTGTGTCGGTGGACAATGGTGACTCTTTTCACAAGGATTAGATTTTTCTCCTTGACCACACACTGTGTGTTTTTAAGTGTCTAACATGCCCTTCATATATTCTGCCACAATTCTCTTAGCTCATCCTCCCATCGTCTCCTATTAGCCCACCACTACTGCCTAAAAAGTGACTTTCATTGTTGTCTGCAGATATGAAACAGATGAAACATAATAAATCATATTCAACATTTGAAAAATGCAAGCCATTTCTAAAGATCTACCAGTTTTCTGCTGCCTTTAAACAAGTCTCTATAGTTTTTGTTGATGTTTTAAAAACTTAGTTGGTTACTGTTTCCAATTTTATGCATTCATTTATTTTTTAATAATTTACTCTGGTATTATATTTGAATGTTTTTGTAAATGTATTTATTCACTTCTAATTTTTGCCTTCCTTTTTACTGTAACCATGTTTTTAGCAAATTTACCTTTTAACTCTTATGGTTGCAGTCATGGTTATGTGAGTTTTAGATTTTATTTATATCTTAATGCACTTTGAGAAAACTGTTTTTAAATGTGGCATATAAATAAAAGTGACTTCACATATGTGTTCAGTTTGCTACCTACCTGTAGTTTGAGAGGATCCATGTCTTTTGTGATCTCCTGTCTCCTCATTTCAGCAATGGTCCTTGGTCCCTTCTTGTCAGGTTTAGAAGCAAAACCCTGAGTTGAGAGCAGATCCTCGAAATCATCTTCCTTTACCTTTGGCTTGGGGCCTGAGTGTCAGCAGCACAGATTAAAAAAATTATGTATGATATGGAAATTTTATGGGCATATAAAAGATTTTAGGCTTAGTCATACAATGAGAAGCCTTTTATGACAAGACCAGGGAAATACAAAATAATAACAGAAAATCAGCAAAGTAATGAACATAAATATTCCAAATTCCATCTTTTTAGTTTCCAGCCTCTGTTTTAAGCTGCTGATGGTCTCCCCTGCTTACTGTTAATCACATACAGTGCAAGGCAAAAGTCTGGACAAACTAACTGAATCGATCTGTTTTCTACTCATTTTTAATTTTCTAAATTGTAAAAACTTAATTTAACCTTTTAATATCACTGGTATTGTTTGTTCCAAATGTTTAACCCTTTAAGACCTACCATAGAACCAAGTCCGCCAGAGCTTATCTTTATATTTTTACATGCTGTAGTGTCATTTGTGGGAGCATTTCAAGTTGCTATACATCAATACAACCGTTATATCCCAAATTTTAATAATTTTTATGCATTAAGCCCATAGTAACTATATAAATTGCAAGGAAGTGCAATAAACTACAAAAAAATTGAATTTTTTTTTTTAACATATATTTCTAGTTAGAGAAATGTAAGAGGCTTATCCCTCAAAACTGTAAATACAAAAAAGTTGCACAAAATAACAAAACAAAAATGTTTCTGGAATATTATGTTTTTGTTGCTGCAAGTGCTTTTTATGCAATTTTTGGGAAGCTATATGTGGAAGGAAACTGTGACCTAGGACAAACTAATGGCACAAGATGTAAGTACAACTCCTCCGGTTTCATATGCAAAAAAAATTATTGCGCTAGCTTACGTGGTTCCAGTTCTACAGAGATTTAAAAATTGTTACGCAAAACGGAGCATGACTGCTCCAACCGGTTTCAAAGGGGTTACTAGTATAAGTATAATAGTAATCATGTCTCTCTTACCAAATCCAGGCCCACGAACTCCTCTCTCTTCTCTCCCACCAATCACACTGGAGAAGTTAAGGTTGTAGTTGGGTTTAGAGGACTGTGTTCCTGCAGGCTGAGAAGCTGAAGATCCTTTGGGGCCAGATCCAGATCCAGGAATCCAAGGTTTGTTCTGGGCTGAGGTGGGTCTTGCAGACTGCCATGGCTGAGTTTGAGGCTTAGCAGAGGAAGAAGAGGAAGAAGGACCCTTTGTGCCGAAGGATGGTCCAGAAAAATTACTGCTGGAGGAACCTGCAGGAAAAAGATGGAGATGAGATAAATGGAAAGGCTCATAAGATTGACAGTCTTCCTCTTTTATGGGAATAACTCCTCAGCTTACATGAGCTCCTACCTGGCAAGTTGGAGCTCAGGTTTCCTAGGTCAGCAAAAGGATCAAAGGTCTGAGACTTGGCCTTTGACATGGATGGCATACCAGAAGCTAAAATGATCAAAATATGCAAGTCAACACTTTTATCTGGTTTCAATTTTGATTTCGGCTTTAAATCTCAAAAATTTTCAGTCACCAAAAGATCTGTAAGAAAGGTTTCTCCTACCTGTGCTGGTATAACTTGGTTTACTGGCAGTGGTGCTCATGCCAGCAGTGGTTCCTTTTGCCCAGCTGTCCCACCCACCCAGCAGGTCTGGTTGGCTGGCTGATGATGTCATTTTAGGGGTATCATTTACAAGCTTATCTGTAATAACACAAACATCCCAAGTGTCAACAATGGACTCTTTCCAGTGTAAATACAAAATGTTACCAGAAGAAAGAATATGAAATCCAGCTCAAAGATAGCTGGGCGATAACTATGACTGATGTCACAGGAACTGATGTACTTACTGAGGTTGAAGAGGCTGGTGTTGGAAGCAGGAGTGGCGTTACTGTGAGCTGAACCAAATCCACTGGTTGCTGAACTATCAGAACCCAACAAGTCTCCAAACAGGTCTGGTCCAGAGGCTTGTCGAGATGAACCAACGCTGGAGCCAACACCAGAACCCGACCCCATCCCAAACGGATCAAACAGATCCCCCATGGCTGCAACACAGGCAAAGTGACAGGAAATATCTATTAAGTGCAACCGAAGAAATCTCAGAATAATGCAGTAAGCATGTGTGAAGCCTCAGCCCTTACGTTTTTGGTCTGGTGTGGCTCCACTGGCTGGCCCACTGAAGAACAAGTCTTCCTGCACTGCTCCAGTCTGACCAGCAGGAGGTGCAAATAAGTCAGTGAGGAGGTCGCTGTTGCTAGAGGCGGCTTTCATTCCTCCCTGGTCTCCGTGTGGTGGAGCAGAGGACGAAGTTGAGGACATGGTTGGAGGTTGAGGGTCAGAGTTCAACCCCAAGAGGTCAGCTGTGTCTTCAGGAGGAGCCTCCTGTGTTGCAGGAGAAGCCGTCTGAGAGGAGACAAGGAAACCAAGAAAATAAAGAAATGCATGGACGCAAGAAATAAAGAATTTTGGTAGTAATTAACAGTGTGATAAACGGGGTAATAGTTTATTGATAAAATAATACAAGCCAGCCAAAGATTTTCTGCACCTGAAAGTCAGAATCAAACAGCGGCTCGCTGTGGTCACGTGACATTGGCTCTCCACTGGTGGCAGAGCAAGAATAGGACTCTCCTTCTGACTGATCACTCAGATCCTCCTGTTCATTCATATATCCTCCTTCTTGACTGTCTGAGGCATCCTGAGCGCTACGTACATCTATAATCACAGGAAGCTAGTCAGTGAGATTTTCCAGGGAGAAAGGTTTGTTAAGAAAATGCTACACGGATTAATAGAATTACACATTACAGATTAACAGAACAGAATATAACAGTGCATTACCTTCCCAGTCTAGGGTCTGGAAAAAGTTGCTGGAATTAGTATCATTGCTCATCGGGGACTCTGGTTCTGTTGCATTGGAGGTGTCTGGGGTTTGAGCTGGCTGGGGCGACTCTGAGTCATAAAACGCCGAAGAACCTGGCTGACGAGGCAACTCGGGCTTACCTGCAGTGATAAAAGGATCCAAGTTTATTTCATCTGCAGAAGCAAACTGGGAAGAACTTAAAAGCACCTTAAAGCCACATAAGAAGTAAAACATCTAATATAAAAATAAAATAAACAGATGACAACACTTTCTGCTAATGCTTCTCCACTACTAAACTAACATCCAGGCAACGTAAAGCCATGTACCAAATTTGCTGAGGATCTCTTGCTGTTCATCACGAGAGGAGAAAAGGATCTTGGGGTTGAGGCCTTTGGTTTGAAAGCCCTCCCATGGAGGAGTCTTGGTGCTGGGCCTCTCCCTGGGTTCAACCTCAATGTCCAAGTTGACCTGGAATAAGTCTGGGTACTTCTCCTGGATGTCACAGGCATCCAAATCATACCTGAAAAACAACAAGCAGATAAAAAAGAAATAATGAAGAAAGTATACTGAAAGCATTTTCAGTTTAAATTACTTGTTACAAACAGTGCAGCTGTAAAAGTTTAACAATGAAGACCACATTCAGCTGTTAATAAATAACAAGAAAATATAACCTGCAGCAGTATGTTATGGATAAGGCAACATACGTACTTGGCAAACTTGACAGTCGTTGCATTTCTTGGTACAAAGCCTGTGTGGAACTGGATCTGGAACATTTTCATGGACGCCATCTGAAAGACAATTATAAATGCTCTGAAAAGTGCATTTCTTCATATTAATTGCCACCTTGAGGCTTTAAGCAAGGGTGTCTGTATTTATACTTTTGCCTGCAGACGTCCTCCCAGCGTAGATCTTGCATGATAGATCACCACCAGTACGTCTCCTTGAACGGTAACATTGAGAGGAATCTCTGCTTTCCCATCTTCCATCTTAAAATCCCTGAAACATGAGATTGTGAGAGAGGAAAAGAGTAACATACATGTTAGATTGTTAAAATAAAGGGAAACTTGTCAGGCCATCCTTGTAGAGACCAAAAACACAAACTTACTGCATCCTGTCATACTCCTGTGATGTGGTGAGCACCCTCTCGTCCCCAACGTAGACTTCGCAGAATGGCCGGCACCCGTTACGCTGCTTGTTGAACAGTGGCACTGGTGTCATGATGATGGAGCGAATAACTACAGGCTTGCTGTGAGGGATGATGGGCTCCTCTGCCATCATGTCACACATATACTCTATATACCTGCAAAATTGAGATCATGTAGTATTTGATATGTGACCTACTAAGGATGACCAACACACACCAGTCCTCTTTTCTACACATTTTAACTTGAATATTTTTCAATACCTCTTGTGTGAAGGTGATATGCCTGGTGGACAGCGTTTCATTGAGAACATGTAGACTGCTGCCTCAGCAGTGGTGAAAAGGCGGCAAAAACACAGGAAGGAGCAAACTGCCACTGCTGATGCTGCTCTGCCATCCTGCACACAGAAAGGGTACACATTAAAGCTATGACAGGTGACACTCCATTCAATTTGACGCCATGCACTCCTCTCTATAAGAGCAGGCACAAAGGACTGACTTACTTACCAGACAGTGTACCACACAGATGTTCCTCTGGTCCTGTTTGAGCCATAGATGCATGTTCTTACATACGCTGTAGAGACTGCGGAGGTTAGGGGCACGGCGCAGCTGCCAATTACACTCTGAAACCTGCGCGCACACACACACACACACACACAAATAATACAAATTACTGAAATAGTGACGTAACAAGGACACATGCTTCAACAATAGCTACTGTTGTGGCAATAATAAGCTTATGCATGACAAAAGCACAGATAAACACTACTATACCTGTTATCATTGAGAGTAAACAAAGTATAACACTAAGCTATAATTTAGCATTGGTTTAAGTCATTTCCCACACCGACACAACCTTGTATCACAAAGTGCATACCCTGTTGTGGAATCGAGAAGGCCTGTATGATCGTTTGGAGAGGTTGTAGACAGCGTAGTGGCCAGCATGACGTGAATCAAGGAACAGACGGACATCCTCAATGTTGTTCTTTATCGCAGACTCCACCCCTTCTGCTGGGAAAGACATGACTGCACGCGCACACGCACGCACACACACTTTCATTACAGGCATGTCTGAATCGGGTAACCGATGATGCTATGCTTGTCCTGTAATATTAAATTACTTGACAATCAAATAATAGTCAATGAATCCTAAAGTGTTTGGGCACTTTACCTACCTGCAATTCTGGAGGTGATGTAAGAAATATCCAGGTCCCCTTTGGCATAGCTGTAACAGAAATGACAAGCGCCGTTATAAAAGCAGTATGTAAACAAGTTAGAAGCATAAATGATACATTTAAGAAAATAGAGGAAATTAAACTGGTGATTAATGTCTGGGAGACTGAAAAAAAAAATCCAACGGATGTAAGCTGAAGAAAAACTTTTCAACTCTGGTTTTGAATCTCAGATGTTGAAATATTATCAACTGAAAATATTCATCTCTGCCAGAGCAGCCATTCAGTACACAATTTTAAACAGTTTTGATGAATATTGCCTCAATAATTATGCAAAATTGATTAAGACAGTCCCCAGTTTATCCTTCCGCTGAGTCTTTATTATAGCACAAGCATCTGGCAGATGCTTGTTGTCAGCATTCATTACTGCAACATTCATTACTACAAATAGTAGTGAGTATTAAGTAATACTGGCAGTAAACTTATGTAGTTAGGTTTCATTGGATCTTACTGCACATGCAATCATACTGGAAGAATGACAACAGGTAAAACAACAGAGCCTGATTCCTACTGCACACAGTTTAGTACAGACACACAAACCATAGGCCAAGCAAAGAAACTGAGCTATCTATGATGATTAAATTAATCTGTATTAATCGGTATTAGGACAAATAGATGATGCAAATTAAGACAATATATAACTGAAAATATTATCTGGTAAGTACTGGAACCATAATAAAACTTCAAACACTCATTCAAACAGTCACTCATACTTGTATACCACAGTCTACATATAAAGTTGCAATTGCAATTATACATTTTCAACTAGAGCTGGGCGATAAAACGATAACGATATGTATTGCGAAATAACTTTTTCTCGATAGAAAAATTAAACTATTGCGATAGACCTCATCTCTCTTGTCCTCTTAAAAAAAAAAAAGAACAGCCAATCCAAATTAAGTAGCGCAGAGCCAAACCAATCACAGCCGCAGCGTCACGTCACGTGACTTGTTACGTACAGCACAAGCGCCAAGGCGCACATGTGTATTTGTTTTTGCAGCCGTGCAGCCCGGGTAATGAAGGAAAGGAGTTTGCTGACTAGAGAAAAATCAACCGAGAGCGTGACCGAAGGTTATCGAAGAGAAAACAGATGATGGTTCCAATGCCGGAGAGATTGTTGAACGGAAAAGCCATAGAAGTTTCATAGTGTGAAGGTCTTTCAGCTATTTCAAGTCTGACAAAAAACAGAGTAGCGCGCACTGTAAATTGTGCCGAAAGCAAGTCTGGAAATACAATAAAGTGGTGCATGCTCAATCTCTGACTGAAAGCGCTAATTCGTCATTCGGCTTTTGTCAGACTAAAGTAACTGTTAAAACTGTTTGAAAAGCTAAGCTATACAACAAGGAGAGATTGAGAATTTCCTTTTAGTTCTCAGTTTATTTGATATTGACAAAAGTTAGTCAATTTTGTCTGTTCTTCTGTAAAACGACCTAAGATTTATTTTTAGAATTAATATTTTGTTTCTAAGTGGAATTGACAATTTAGAAGTCTGTTTTGTTTGTTCTATTTTGAAACTTAAACGCTTTAGCGGCTGCCTTTTGTGTAGTTTGCAATATTTGCCTTTATTTATCTGAAACTGAAGTCTCATGTTCCTTAAGTACATCTACCCTGTTGAACTTATTATGGGAAATAAATATTTTACTTAAAACAAGCTGCTAATTATTTCACATTTTACTTGTGAGCAACGGCACATTTAAATCTTACAAATATAGTTATTTGGCTTATATCGTGATATATATCGTTATCGCCTGAAATGAAAAAAACATATCGTGATATGAAAAAATCTTATATCGCCCAGCTCTATTTTCAACCCATGCCGAAGCTACTTTAATTAAAACAATATGGACATTCTGAGTTAAGATAAACCCTAAAAGGAAAAAGACAGCCAAAAAACAAAAACAAAAGCAAAGCATGCAACTGAATCACAAGTTAATTAAATGTGATGATTCAAAGATGTAGCAGTTAAAATGGGTAAAAGAGGTTTGAAAAGAGAAAGGTGTATAATAGTACGTATAATATGTAATAAAAAGGTCAAAGAGATGAAAACAGTCACACATAAATTAAACAGCCTTTTTGAATTTTGAGTTGAAGTTAAACTAAAAGTAATATTGGATATCATGAGATTCTCTATGTAGACCATAAAAGCTCCGCTGAGTCAAGCTACACCAACACTTCAGTGTCAAAACTAAAGCTTCCTGCAGTCATGTGACTTTGCATTTGTTCTCCAGCAGATATGCAGTTCTATTGGACGGTTTTCTTTACCTTCCTTAAATGTCATTTCTTCATTAAATTTCAATAATTGAATATTTCAAATGCTTCTTTTGACCTACTTTTGTATGGATTCATTATTTTCAGTTCCAGACATAGTTACTTAGCAAGTCCATAGTTAAGCGTTGTCACGAGGTTTAAAGCTTAACAAGTCATTTAAGCTCTATATTGTTTGTTTAATTACTGCTTAATGTTAAGTTCATGGCATCAGTGTTATACAGATATGTTATTAAGTAATTTTTAACATGTGAATTTTTTTTAATGGATATGTTACAGTTTTAAGTTAACAGTTTTCTAAAAGTAAGAACGCAAATAACTAAATGAGCTATCACGCTTGATTTGACAAAAATAACAAGCAAAAATCAAAAGGTTGTTGCTTCCCTCAGACAGAAAAGAAAAATAAATTTTTTTTTAAATTTATAGCAAGAAATATGATTACTATATTAAAGGCCATTTAATTGAAGTTAATGAGTACTTTACCCTTTTAATCGAAGGCCATCACTGCTATGCTACCAATTCTAGTTATCTTTAAACAAAGTTCTCATAAAATGAGTTTACATTTGCAGAAAATAGTTTCCTGGAAAACTCACGGACAGTGAGTCTGCCCTACTATGTCATTCGCTGATATAATTTGCCAGTTATTTCACCAATAGGTATGGGAGCTTGTCCATTCACATCATGCTCTGCATTCACTCAGTTGAATTACTGAATGTGCGATGTTAGGATCAGAAAGCTAGGATGGTGGGCACTGAGCAACAGAAGATGTGCAACATTTTTTTATTTTTTTCCTACTAAATCAAACACACACTACAGAATACACAGAGTAACGCATGGACTGACGCATTTCGCTGACCCATATTTACCTTGGGTTGCTAGGAGATGGACACATAGTGGGACCATGAGAGTTTGAGACAGAGAGGAAGAAAAAAAAAAACAATAAAAACAAAACAAAAAAACAAAACAAAATCATCAAAAAAAGGAGAAAGTCAATGACAAAACCAAATGAGACAGCAAATTTTTAAAGATGTGGATAATGGGACTATGAAAGGAACACTTTGCTGTTTAATCTTTCTATACCTTCAACAATCATTACCATTTTCACTGGCCAGTGCAGCCAAGTGTAGCGGCCCAGAAAATCCACTGACTTGCTTGTATAGCAATGGTCAATAAAAGGAGGACAGATGAACTAAGGTTTGTCATTTCCTGGGACCATACACATGAAATCTGAGTGTAGAACCACATTTTTGACCAGCAGACAACAAAATGTTCCTTTTAAAGGTAAATCTGGGATCAGGGTATGAGTGAGAATGAGACATACGCAGACAACTGCTTTCACATTAGGCCTTTGCAACTATGATGAAACATGATAACTGAGTTGATGACATGACTGAGAAACAGTATTGCTTAAAAATGGTTGCCATTTGCTGGATGTCTGAATTAAAAATTTGTTATAGGACCAAAAGTGCATACTTTCATTACGGGAAATTCAAATTTGTCAGTGCCAAAGTAAATACTGCAGTGGAACTATTTTAAGTTATAATAACCAATGTCAAATGTGAAAAGTTTAACTGAAATGTATGTTAACTCCCAAAATGAAAAATACATACATAATGATGGAGATTAACTGAAAGACATATGACTAAAAGTGCAAAATAAATAAATAAATGTAACAATAATACTCCTGATAACAAAAGGCTTCTTACCTAGCTACTGACTGGATGACCTTGGAGGAAGTATCCTTTATGTTTGTCAGGAAGCGTTCTGTTCCTCCCTTTAAAATATCAAACAGGCCACTGCCAGACTGATCGGGGTCATATACACCTATAAAAAATGTTGAGGAAAAGAAGAATATGGTAAATATAATGAATTTAGAGGCAATGCCAGAGATTAAGCACTTACAATCAGTTTAGCTGGTGAAAGCACCCCCAGCACCTATTAGCTGCAAGAGGAATGACACTTGTGACAAATGATCATGCACATATAAATACTTAATTACATTCTGGGGTTCATCAAAAGGGCTCAAAAGGAAGCGTTTTACCAATAAATGTTTCAGATAAAATCAGTTTATTTTAGCTGCAATGCAGCTGCCTGATGCCGAGGTGCAACAACAGGCAGTTGGAGCCGCTCCTCACAGGAAAGAGCAAACATATTCTGGCTTTCGACAGATGGTTGACAGGCACTGCAGAAATCCTCTTAGTGAGTGGACAGGAGACAGCTTGCAGGTCTGTGTGTGTGTGTCCCAAAACCCACACAAATTACCGTAGTTATTTTTATATCCTTCATGATTTACTTCATTTGAAGTAGACGTACTGTATGGTGGGACAGTCACACTGTTGCATACTAATGCAAGGTCTGATTATGCAATGTTTATTTTTTTCCAAAGGTGCATTTGAATCAAATTATTTTTTGCAACAGATTCACATTAAAAAAAACAACAAAAACAAACAAAAAAAACAAACTTGAAATCTGAGCACACCGCTATCAGCCGTGATATAAACATTACAGTTGCACATTGCTAATTATACTACACAAGAAGCACGCCAACCTCTTAGCAGGTTAGGGCTAATGATACATCAAAATTAGTGTGTTACAGAGTGAAAAAAATATTTGTTGCAAAACATTTATGGTGACTGTCTGACTCATCATGCCAGGAACCTGAACAGAAATTGTAACAAATATGAGGATTTGTTCTACCATTAAAAATAACTGGTTTCCTGACAGTACATCATAGTGGGCCCACGCTCAGACAAGGAGGAAACCTTTACTGATCTCACAGGACTTTGTATATGCAAGAGCTGGCATGTGTCAACAGTTGGATGGTGACTAACATACCAGCTTACCGTATTTATTGCGTGACTTTCAGGGATACGGTCGAGAAGTTAAATGTCATGTTCAATCACAGCTCAATGATAAACTTTATAGGACAGATGTGGATTTAGCAGTTTCTAATGGTACTTGCCCACAGGGGCATTTTTCAACAAAAGGAGTCACGCATTTTCTCACCGATAGACATTTGACTGGTGTTCTACTAAACAGCGACTGACAGGTGCTCTCTCTTTCTCTCAGCCTTCTACAATCAGGCAAAGACCTGAGTACATTTTTGCTAGGGACGTTTGTGCAGGGATTTCAAACATAAACCAATAAACTGGCTTGCCTGTGAACGTCTATTAGAAAAACAATCCAGCCAGAGTTGTTTCTAAAAATAATTTTTAAAAAAAGGAATTAAAGAAACCACACAGGTGCTCAATCTGTGTTTGTTTTAAAATCAGCAACAGGTAGTTTAGAGGATTGACTACATGTTGACGTATGTAGGTCATTACTGATTTGCATTATGTGCTCCAGAACTCAGCTTTAAGTAAATGAGTAGTGGACAGTTTCTTGAAACATAATGCAACTCTACTAAAATGCACTGCACAGCTGGTTATACAGATAATGAATATGAAATGTGCAAATAAAGATGTTGTGACATTTCCATTTAGGACAGAATGAAATATCTATAATATAAAAATATCAATAATAGTGTTTTCAAGAACTTCAGTATTAGTCTCCTATACGTTAATGTTAACACCTGAAACAAATAAACACAATAAAAACACAATCTAACAAACACTGACCCAAACCTGTGTCATACAACAACAACAACAACAAAAAGAAAATAAATGCAAAAAACAATTTACCTGCATTGTTATGGCTGTTGTGGATCTGCATGGATGGCTGTGCTCCATTGTTGCCAAAACCTCCGTTCTGCTCCAGCAGCTGCAGACATTCATATCCATCATACACTGGACGCCAACAGTAGTACGTACTTAACATTGCAACGAGCAGGTCAACAATATTTTTAAAAAGTTATGATGAAAAAAGATGTTCTGTGACCTAGACTGTCTGTAATGTTTAAAAAAAAAAACAACAAAAAAAAAAAAACAGTGGCTAAACCACCCCGGGAAAGAAAAACATCATAAAAATATCCAAAAAGAGAAAAAAAAAAATTCCAAAAATATACAATTTTTAAATATATAAAATAAAAATAGAACTTGATAGAAAATGAACAGTTAGAGCCCCTTAAACAAAGGAGTAGGAAAAAATGTGTTAAGCACACGTCAGGTCCCTGAAGGAAAAAAACAAAATAAAAATCTGTAACTCCATAAAGTCGATAAATTACAACAAATTAAAAACAGGCTGTGTCGGATGATAGCTGTCGATCTGGGGTTTGTGTTCAACAGCCAAACAGCCTCTGCGTAACTGTCGAGCTTATTTCCCTCTCAGTGTCTCACTTCCCTCACAAGTTTTCTCCTTTCCCTCCTCTCAGCCTCTCCATATGTCTGTGCTGAACTGCAGCAGGGAGAGGAGGAAGAGGAGGAGGAGAAGTCCGAGGATTATAATCTCTTTACATCCAGCAGGGAAACCCCTTCTTAACCCTAATCAGATCAGCAATCGCCAAATCTGCCTTCACTCTGCACACACTTACCAGCCTTATCAGGATTCAGTTTAGTGAGAAATTTGGAGAAATACAAAAAAAAGTCTATGTGCCTCGATTTCCTAATTTCCTAATGATTAAATGGTACTTTAATATAAATTTAGTTCAGCGTACTGACACTGACCAATTCAGCACAAAACAAGCAGGGAGAGACTGCAGGAAAATGCAATGAAATCAGTGTAAACCTGGCAAATGTTGAAACTGAAAGCAGCTTTATGTAAATCACAACAATGACCGAGGATTTAGTGATAAGTACCTGGATTTTTAAGGATTTGCTGTAAGAATGGGGCTGATAGGTTGGTCATGGTCGGCCACCATGCAGCGTAAAATGATTTTCTGTTCCAAAACCCTGATTAAATCTTAAATCTGATTGTGCTCAATTAGCTACTGTGGGTGGTAGGTGACAAAAAGCTGTTTTCTGCCATAACACTGACCATGCCAATAAAAACACAGTGTTACCACTGAACTGTTGGTATCACTTCATGTTTGCTTTAAATTTCAGTTCTCCCAGTCTCCACCTCTGTGTGTCTCTCTCCCTCTTTTTTGCCCCATTAAGACCTTACCAGCTGGCAAGAGAGGCCGCTGGGAAAGAGAATACAGACTCCTTTGTGCTTGTGTGTTTGTGCGTCTGTGTGTGGTGTATGTGAGGCTTAGCAAATGTAACCGCATCAGCAATTTGAGAGTGTTCAAGTTGTGTGTGTATGTGTGCACGTTTACACACACACAGAGGAAGAAGCCGTGTGGTTGGCCTGTCAATAGCCTCTTCACAGGCTGGCACAAACTGAGGATGAGCCCCAGTGCCCTTAACCAATCAAGTTGTTTACTCTAAAATACTTGTGAAAAGCTGTCGACGACTCAAAACCGATACCTGGAGCAGAAACGATTTAACTGCTACCAACTCTTCTGATGGACTCAAGATGAAGATTCAAGAGCTACTTTACACATATTAAAGGATTAGACATGCAAGCCTTATCATAACTACTGTAAATGTGAAGTGTTTTTTTCCGTAGTATAACTTCTTACATCAATGACGAGGGTACTTTTAGAACATGTATTTACCTCAGTAATGGGGGACTTGGGGTTGACGTTGCGTGCTGCTGCTATCTCCTGGAGCTGGTTGACCAACTCTGTAATAGACAGACGCTCCTCTGGGTTCACCTTCAACATGGAACCTGAAGAGGAGGAGAATGGGTAGAATGTGGGTTGAAGTTAGTATGATTATAAAAAAAGATACAAATAAAGATTTATGATAGCATAACTGATGTTTGTGGACAACACAATTGTAAAAACATCAATAAAAATGGCAGAAAGCTGGTTAAAATTAATTAATAACCGATTGGTCATCAATCACATACACAGAAATCAAGGTGAACAAAGAAAAAGAATCAGACTTTTACTTTAAACTGTATACTGTTGTGAGACTCAGAGACAGACAGATTTTGTTGCTTAACCAAACTAACGTAGTTAAAAGTTTTTAAATCACTAATGCATTTTGTACTGCATTGCATTGCATGACATTTCTACATGAATGCTATTGTTACAAGTGCAATCCTAAACATCTGGCAGTCTGATAAAGGTATAATGTGGCTTAAAGCATCAGCTTTATCTTGTGGGCATTTAGCTGGTATCGATTAATAAATGGACTGGCTCCCTGACGGGCAGTACATACGTATGAGGTCGTGATACACAGTGTATTTCACGTCGTTCTGAGGCATGGAGTATTTTCCGTTGACAATTTGTAGCTTGGCTCCATCCTCAAATGGATGCTGCTTAAAACACAACAGGTAGAGGATGCATCCCAGAGCCTGCATGTGAGACGACACATGATGAGTACAATAATCAAACTCCTTTGTTTACAGTAAAAACACACAAAAACATGCATCAAAAGACGATCAAAACAAAGGCAGAAGAAGAGAAAGTCAGTTGTGTCTAAATTATAAATGGAGGTATACTAATGTCTGAAAATGTCTGACCCAGATGTCTTGCTTCTCATTGATGGGAAAGTTGGAGTAGAGATCGATCATCTCTGGCGTTCGGTACGCAGGAGTGGTGTTCCTTGTTATCTACACAAAAAAATTTTTAAAAATGATTTGACATCAATGCAAATATCAAGCTTAAATCATATGTTTGTAAATCTTTGTAAAATTTCTTTCTCCCAATTAGACAGAACTGAAAAAGCCATGTGCTCTGTACAAGAAGTGCACAAGATGAGTACATTACTCACATCTCCATAATTTCGTTGTACATGTACAATGACAATAAAGGGCTATTCTATTCTATTCTATTATGTGCAACATGTGCCTGGTAAACAAGAAGTCTATTAGATTTACAAGCCAAGACCTCTGGTGTTCTGCATTCGAAGTTCATCTGTGGCAAAGCTCCAGTGTGTAAGTGGGCAGCTGTGTGGTTATGGTACAAATATAATTTACATGATTGATCAGGGCTTCCTGGACCTCTGGCTATTAATCCAATTAAAGGTTTCTGGTTTCTGCTCAACACCATATCAATACTGTCACTGACCCACTCTGTCTTTGTATGTGTATTTTTGTCTTCTCAATTAATCATCCTACGTTTTACAGTGCAACTAAAGGAAATAAAATGAAATCAAAGTGGCTGCGTTTTTTTTAATGTTTTCTTTAACAAATTAAAACCATATAAAATGCCGTCCTGTGAAGCAGATTTCAACCTTTAATCTCTAATCACATATTCAAGGGTATTAACACAATCTTGTGATCAGTGATGGAATTACTATTTACTGTTTTTATTTGCTGCTTATCTCTTGCTTTTAGTTCACTCTGAGGATCTTTAATAGCATTTTTCTTTTTCTGTCATGTTTTTTTTTTTAAACTTTAAGGATACTTTTGATTCCTTCCCTTATTTACAGTACTGTGCAAATGTTTTGAGCTACCATCATTTCTTTGCATTGCTAAGAAAATGGGAAATGCACATGTTTGAATAGCAATTTATTGAAACATGTGCAAACCTAGATGGAAGGTATGACCACCTTTATTTATGCTATCAAGTTTCATTAGGAAATCTTCAAGATTGGTTTTCCAGGCTTCATGCAGGAGATTCCAAAGCTCTTTGGATGTTGGCTGCCTTTTGTTCTGTTCTCTGTCAAGAGGATCCCACACTGCCTCAATAATGTTAAGGTTCGGGCTCTGGGGAGGCCAAGCTATGACTGATAGTGTTCCAGTTATAGTGCATGTTTTTTTTCAGATGGTATTACATGGTGAATCTAAATCTGACCATACTGTTCTTCCTTCATAATTCCATCAATTTTGATAAGACCCCTAACACCACTGGTTGAAATGCAGGGCCAAACCATGACACTCATTGCTGTACCTTTCCTCTAGCCTTTTCATTTCATAAGATCTGTTGTCACTGATTTTCAGTCTAGTTCTTGTTTAATTTGACATTTTCTCCTGGTTTTCTTAAGAATGGCTTCTTGACAGACACCCTTCCACTGAGACCATTTCTGATGAGGCTTAATTGAACAGTAGAGAGATCAACTGAGGAGACAGATGCATCTCTCAGGTCCTGTGGAAGGGCTTTTCTTATTTCTCAAGGACACAACTTTGAGATACTGTTCATCTCCTGAAGATAGCTTTTTGTTTTTTACTTTTTTTGTCAAACTGTGTTATATTTGAAATTTTTCATAGATACAACTATAGAAATGAGAACAAATGATGTGTTACTGAGACAGGCTGCTAGTAACAAAGTGCCTAAGTTGATTCTTTGCTAAGTTGTCAGTTATGTGTAGACACAAAATTGGTTCATCCATTGATTTAAGTAATTTCTTATGCATGAATGACTTATAGATCAGTGTTAAGTGGCATAAAAATATATTTCCAATTGAAAGCAGCCAATTCCCAAAGACAGGCCTTCAGAAAGCCTGGAGATCTATTGTAGAGAACTATTGCTAAAGATCACTTTAAAAAATTAAAAGAAATCTGGCTCCATGGAAACAAAATTTCAGGAAATGAGAGGTGGCTCCTCCTGTTGTTTTAAATATGCTTTATAATAAGTGACTTGAATCCAATAACTTCAGAATTCATATTTTAATCCATCTATGTGTTCAAAATCTTAGATAATCTTAGACAGACTTCAATATTAATGAAACTCAGAAAATATCATCTCATATAATACCCAATACAGCTTAACAGCACATGTACTATACAAGCAGGTCAGTGTTAAGATCACCAAGAACTGTCTGCATGCTTGGGTACCTCATCCTCCACCATTGACCTCTTCTGTGCTGACCAGCTGTAGTCTGGATAATGTGACACTGTGGTGGCGCTGCCAAAGTCACACAGCTTGATGGTGCCCTGGTTACTAATCAAGAGGTTCTCAATCTGCAACACATCAACCAAGCAGTGAGTTAGCATTTCATTTAATTGCCATAAGTAAGACTTCTGAGACAGAACAAGGGCAGCAGCACATGATACTATGAAAATGTGGTCATAAGTAAAAGTACCAACTAAATAACTGCACTGTATATTGTGCATTTTTCTTTATTCTCCCCTCTGACACATCAGTCATCCTTTAAATACCAGACGCAGACAAACCTTGAGGTCTCTGTGTATCACGGGAGGCTTCTGTTTGTGCATATGCTGAACAGCACGGCACGCCTGGTAGAAGATTTTTAGCACAGTGTCACATGATAGAGGAGCCTTCTGCTCTACCCTCTTTATAAAGTCCACCAGCTGACCTGAGGTGGAAGAGGTACAAAAATATAAAAGAACGTAAACCTGTAGATAAAAGTCTTGTACTTAGTAATAAAATTACAAAATTAAAGAAAAGGTGCTTTTCACACATCCAAAAAATGATTTATTTCTGTTAACACACTTATTGTGGTAAGTAGTAAGGTATTTGCTTAGAAAGCAGAAAAACTGCTGAATGAAAAAACCTTGTCTGCTGTAACTACACAAAAAGGAAGCAGAGCAGGAAGCATAAAGGCTACAGACGGGAAACTTTCATCACGAATGCCTTTCAGTGGGAGTTACTCGGAAACAGTTCAAGCACCCCCGAATTACTGCATGCGCATTTGATGAATGAGTAAGAACTGATTCAGCACTAAAGAAACAAAACTGATTAAAGTGCCTTTCTGTGTCTAGCAGTGTGTGTTTTTACCTTTACACAGCTCAGTGAGGATCAGAAACTCAGCCTGCCCGGTGTCTGACTCCTCTTTACTGATGGAGGCCGCAGAGCAGAACTGAACCGTATTTGGATGACCTGACAGCTTTTTCTATAGAGCCAGCAGGTGAAGGAACATACAGAATAAACACTGCTGTTGTGACAAGCCTCGCCTTAAATTTGCCATTTCATAAATCACAATCATAACCAGTTTCTAGTGGCAGATGCTGCTGGGTTTCACCTGTCGCATATTTGCCTACTTTGTTTAGTCTATCCTGTTTCAGAGAACAGCAGGTGTCAAAAAAGCAAACTACTCAAAATCTGAAAAATATTAACCAGATGTATTTTAAGAGAGACACAATGACAAAATAGATCCTGAATAGAGAGCTATGGCAGATAATATATGGGTGTTTCATGTCAGTTATATATTAACATTTGCTGTGACGTTTAAAAAAACAAACAAAAAACAACTTTTTACAGAAACACTTTTGTCTTTTACTCATAAATAATTAAAGGATACCATGAAGCAGACTTCCTGTATGATTTCTTTGTTCTTCTCTTCTTCATTAGACAGCAGCCTCTGGAAATAAAGCATACATACAGACCATTGTTGTGTTCTGTGAGCAACATAATACAAGCCTAACAGGACTGAACTAACAGATGCAACAGACGAACTATAAAGCATTAGCTTCAAACAAAATAAATAAATGAAATATAATAATAATAATGATAAGAAAATAACAATTACAATTACTTTAAAGCTAATTTGTCTCGTTATCTGATAAACACACTCACAGGACACTTTTGGAGATTTCTGCATTTATCATTTGTCTTGCATTAAAAGCTCAATTTCAGTTAACAGAGCAACTTGACAGTGGAGCGGTACAGCCATCTCTGAATCCATTTGTTTAAATTCTTAATTACTCAGCATTTGAGGTTTTTATATTTAAATTTGAAGCCTATAAAAATATATATGATACAGCATGAATACAATTCAGTAAGTAGGAAATGATGCAAACAAAACTGCTTGGAGCTTCATCATTCTCTACAAAATGACTTGCAATAATTCCTGAACATGAACAACAAACTACCTGGTAAGCGGCTGTCCACATTACTCAGCCTACATTTTTTTCAGTTACTGTCTCATTAGTACAGCACTGTATAGATAAAAGAGAAAATCTTTCTGTTTGTTAGTGAAGGGTCACGTCCAATTGCATGTTTTGATTCAGCGGTGTAATGCAGACAATACTGCATTTCATAAGCTGAGAAGTGCACGTACTAATAACCTGTAGTACTTTCTCTGTATTGCATATTAAAAGCATGTGCTGAAGAATGCAAAAATCAATGTCAGGAGAGCTAATGTGCCTGATTTAATGCATTGGGTAATACAGTGCACACAATGACACGCACATTAACAAATACATGCTCAGTGATGAGCAACACAGCCAAACTGTAACAGTGGAACATTTTTAACGTTGAGGGTGTGGGTCAGTACACCTTATCTTACCTTGAGGGCGTAGTCTTTACCACTGCTCATGTCCTGGGCTTCATATACAAAAGCAAATCCACCTTTAAAAAAAAAAAAGATGAGGATTTAATTTACAGTTTTTCCATGATTTAGTGTTGGGTATATGATTCTCAGTCACCATTCTCAGATGTTCAGGATACTGAAAGAATTGTGTGATACTGACCAGGATATACTGTAATACTGTCTAGCTGGTGTCCTGGATTATTATCAAACTTCTAAACGTCTAAATTATTCTGAAATTAAAATGACAACATCACTTATTAATAAACAAAATGGGACGACATGTTTAATATTTAAATTTACTATTATTTTTTGTATTAATGCTGTGTTTGAGCGCTTGTTTTCCTTTTTAACTCGGGAATACAACCATTACAACATGCACCACTTAATTTCATGCAATACCGACCTGATTATATTATAAACTCATCAACACATAAAATACTGAACACATCAGCAATCCCCTGCTCTGCATGTCCACAGTAAATCAGGCTTATAAGTCACACATAACCACAGTCCTATCTGTTGCAACCACAGGGGAGAGGTGCAAGCTTAAATTCCATGCTAAAAAAAACAAACATAACACTTGTTATGTTTCGCAAGCTTGCTTCTCTAAACTTTAGGTTCGCCTGTAAGCCCTACTGGGTATCGTGTTCATTGAAGATGCAGCTAAAACCTTGACTGCTTATAATGTGGTCAAAATCCATTTTTCTAGGATAATCGCTCTTGCACTATCCATATCTACACAGCTGAGGGCTATATTATGAATTACAATTAATAAAACATTAAGAGCTATGAGTCAGAGTTTTCTGTGTTACAAAAGTGGCACAGGTTATATCCAGAGTTTTGGTCTAAAGTTATCTGGCTTCCTTTACTTATTCTTTTATTTACAGCAAGTTTTAACTGTAATATAGATTTTCTCCTATGGAAATATGTTTCATTTCTGCAGTTTTTTAAGCTGCACCTTAGTAAGATCAAAAATGAAGCCCAGCTGTAAAGTTAAAGCACTGCAGACTGGACACCTGCATTCTCACTGAAACATGTACTCATTTGGTGATGCAGGAAATGCACCTTGTTATCCTTGATTATAATCTGTTGCTAACTCTCTTTTACACTGTTAGAATTGCAGCAATTATAAAACAGAAAACACACCAAGAATACTTATTCAATCAAGAAAATGTATTTTAATCTGATGTGCTGACAAACTAATTTTGTCAGATAAGATAATTTAATGTTTAAATGTATCAAGTTTAAACTATTAGAGCTCTAAAGAGCACCTTTCATGTTAGAAATAACCAGCAGCACTGAGCGCATGCTGAGCACTATAATAATTAGTTAATAACTAATAAAACTAATTAAAATGCTTTCTGTGCGCAAAGTCACCAGATTAATTATTTTCAGTAGCAATACTTTCTTGTCTTATTTTCAAGAGTGTTGCAATTTAAAGTTTCCCATGTGTGGGACTAATAAAGGTTTATCTTATCTTATCTTATCCATTTACTGTTCATCTATTGCTGTTCTTTATAGATTACTATTTTATCTGATAGGATCTCTGACTGTGTGGAGGAGTCATGACCTATGAAAACACTCCTTTTTATGCGAGCGCACACGGAGCCTGAAATTGAAAGTCTGCTTAAAAGAGAAAGTTGATAACCACTGTTGTGAGACCCGTTATCTCCAGCTATGGCTTTAGGTTTTGTTGAGCCAGCTAATACTAAGAAAGCCTGACCGTGTTGAACTTCCTTCGTAGTATATCACTCTGTAGATACTAATGTCATTGGGAACAACACCATTCTCATCATAATGTATTTCGCAAAACACTTCTGTGCTGCTTAAAGCCAGTCCCTTAAACTGACATAACATTATCAGTCTGGGATTAATAAAAGCTAACTGTCTAAACAGCAGATGCACTCATGGAAAAATGTTTTGGGGGGCGGTTTTTGCATTATTTTGATTTTCTTTTCCCCGAGCCACTGTGACTAGTAAAGGAGAAACTTTAGTCTGGCTGTGTGTGTGTCAAATACTTCTACTTACCAAGCCTCAGTCAAACAATGAAATGCCAAGATTACCACAGAGATGAGTAAATCAACTACCAGCCTTTTAATCTTTAACAGGTTGCTTTGCATAGGCCCATGTGCGTATGGTGGTCACTTCCCTAGTTCTTATAAACACTCTTTTTCTGGGACTCTAACCAGCAACCTCGTGCCTGCCTACTTTTTTTTTTGCCTGTGCCTTACACACTGAATATATGCTTCAACTCTATCACACACAAAACATTCCAGTTGACTATCAAACCGCAACAAAGCGTGTTGCCTCTTACAGGTTATGTTGTGTTATGAGACTGATTTTGATAACCTCCCTGTGGAGATCAAATGTCTTCCACTATTTTGTGAAATGGAAGGTAAGAGACTGAAAGCTGAAAAGCTCCATTTCCTCTGCTCCAATTTCCAAATGAGTCTAAGAAAAAAAATACAGAAAAGTATTTAAAAATACCTTAAATCCTTGTTTATCAAACACTAATTTATTCAATCTCACTCTGAAACAATAGTTGTGCTTCGGTTATACAAATATAGGACTATCGCTGTTGCGGTAGAATAAAAAAAACAAAACAAAACAAAAAACAGAACCATCTGGTTACAGCAATTCATTGTCTTTGTCTCAGCGAAAGGTCCCAACAAAGACACCTTTCAAATTGCATGATGGGAGTTTGAAACAGGCAGTTTTAGTGTAAAATGATCTCCACTCCATTTGCTTTGATTTGGAAAGTCTTATGTGTCGTCTTTAACCTGTTTGAATCGAACTATTGTGGACATGGAAGTGAAAACACAACATTAATTATACTAATAAAGGGAGAAAGTTGAAAGAATATCTAAGGAACAGTAGTACAGTGTTTAGCAGTGATGCCTCACAGCCAGAGGACTCCAGGTTGTGTGAATTTTGCATGTTTTCTATTAAAAAAAAATATCAACAATAAGAACCAAAAAAACACGACTTAACTAAAGTCTTTTATCACACTAGCTTTGCACATTCAGTCAACTTAAAATCGACGTGACAAAACATGTAAAAGTCAGCCGTAGACCGTAGTAAATGCCATCTTATTTGCTAACATAGCCATGTTTGGCTGATGCTGGTGCGCACCATACGTGAGGCAAGACAAAAAAAAAAGATAATTAAAGGAAAAGTGGAGCATGTTTATTTGAACCCCACCCTTAACTCTTACAGTGAACTGCTTTCTACAGTTTCTAAATTCATAGCAGCTTACAGGGGGCATAATAGAAAATGCAATAATATACCATGACCACTCAGCTAGAGTAGGTTTTTAAAACACTTATATAGAGATGTGTTCCGGGACACTTTCAAGAATATAAAAGTGTATTCAATATAGATAAAAACATGTCCTAGGTAGATTTAAGGGTTTTTGGATGTCTGGAAAATTGCTATAGACGAAATGAAATTGGCTGGCTTTCCACCTGGAGGTTATAATTCTGAAGTTGGGAGATTGAAGATATAATCAGCCAAGATTTTTAAGCGCTTTTCTGCAAGACGCCAGGTGGAGATCATGCCAGTAATCATAGATCTACACAGATTACTTGATTGTTTGTGTGAAATGTTGGAGTAGATCATGTTGTGTAACCTGACAGGGTATGCCATGTTCTCTTCTCACCTGCTCACAAGAAGCAGAATATACCACTTGCAGACATGGCATAAAGCAAATAATCAGTGATACCTCTAAAAATCAGGAACACCAGATCAGCATCTTCCTTTTTGCCTTGGAAGACAATTTCAATTTAGTTTTTGAAAAAACAAAAAAACAAAAAACTGATTGACTAATCAGATAATACTAAACTGTTGACAATTACCAAATTAAGTGCTTTGTAATGCCAAACTATTAATCCAAATTGGTACATAATTGGGGTGTAGTCTGATATTAAACATTTATTATTCACTCAAAAAGCAACAATCCATGCAGCAAGATCCTTGTTTGCTGTCACAAACCTGACCTGTCGGTTTCTCCTTATGGCATCTGTGGTATTCACTTGTTTCTACTGCAGCCCTAACCACAAAGCTGGGAGGATATTTTTATACTTAACAAAAAGAATTAAAAAAGCAGGTACCAGTGCTGACACAGGAATGCCGCTCTTGTTGACGTCACAAGAAACAATCCAGCATAGCTTTTCAAATGCTCTGTTTCGACTGAAACTTGTAAAGCGTTTCCAGCCTACGCTGTTACAGGTAATCAATTGGTTTGGTAACCAACGACACCGTCATCACTCATATCTTCGGGGCAGGCCTGACTCACACTTTTATCAAGTCTTTCTCATTAAGCAAAAAGTGCCGTGTTTCCAAGAAAGACAGACTGTAAGGTGGACACGTAAAGCGCAGCTCTGCGTGCACACACACAGCCCTCAGTGAGATTTAAAGCGGTAACACAAAGCAGACACGTCAAGTTTAACTTTGAAAATGCCTATTCGTCTCCTTCAAGCATCTCATTCTGGAAACCGATTTAGCGCTTGTTAGATACAGTCGAAACCAAATTATCTCCTGGCGTTTGCTCGGTGACTCACTGCCCTGCACTTGCTAACTATATTATCACTGACTCCAGTAGAGGTATTTCACAAATGCTAACATGTTAGCAAATTCTGCTAACTAGCATGACTAGCCGCTGAAGACGTGACCGAAATTTCTCGTTGTGACGCGCACTTATCTCACCTTCAGCGATCACCCTCTTGATCCTCAGCTTCATGTCACCGAGTTCAACGACTTGTCCGACGAAATCATTTTGGTCCCGACTGGCCGCTCCGGAGGAGCCGGGCCCGGCTAGGAAATCTAGTGCCGACTGGAATAGGGACATGTTTTCGGGCCGCCTCCGGGAGAGGGAGTAAGCTGTCTAAATCCTCACCGGGTCCGCACAAAAACTCTACAGCAGTTCACTACGTTACAGAGATGTATAAGCAGGTGATATTATTCTTTCAATGGAACCAAACATCCTCTTCCTGCTGCTACATTAACGGGGACACCATCATCACATCGCCGACTTCCGTGAACGGTGATGACGTCGAGACACGATTCAGTCATATGACGTAGAAGGAAAATAATGGTAGGTTTGACTTTTGAGTATCGTAAGCATGTCCCAACCTTTGAGAACTGGTAAAATGAACGTTTGTTTAAATTTTAATGGAAAAATATTTTATATAGTTTTGAGATTCCCGTATAAATCAATTAAAAAACTGTCCCTAAACGTCTTGCATGAAGAAATTACAGTTTTGAGAAGTGGAGAGAAGAGGTTAAAAGACGTAGCTTTCTCCAAAATGAGGCGAAAAAACTGTGAAAGTTAAACAAAACAATGATTAAAACAAAACTATTAATAATCTTATTTACGCTTATTTTAAGTAATTCCTTTAGAATGTTTCTTCTTGTATGCACAACAGGCCTTTGTTAAGTTATTAAATTAGGTTATGTTAATTAATTTTAGGGGAAAATGTATAAATATACATGAATATGAAGGGATATATAAATATTATTCACACATACAATAATACGATTATCATTGGATACAACTTCATGATATTAGTCTGCCATCTACTGGAGCAATGTCTTTTAAGATAATAAAGTGTTTCGTATTCTTTCACAGTTTATGCGAAATCAACCTTACGTGAAACAGGCTTATTAAAAGGCATTTTCGCTGTTTTATCTCAGAGTGCCATAGGGTTATGTTAAACAAGATGCAGAAAATTAATGATGTGGTAAAATTAAGTGAAACTTGGAAAGGAATGTGAGGGATATTTTAACACATTAACAACGATTTTGTCTTAATATGGAGTCCTACAAAACAATAATCAAGTTTAAATTGATGGAAATGCTACAAGCGCGTATTTGCCAATTGTAATAGGTCAGAAAACACATAATCACTTGCACATACACGTCATTTATTTTCAAATCAAAGGGGATAGGCCAACCAAAACTACAAAATGTACACTTTTCCTCCATAATACTGAACAATATTTATACCTTGTTACTTTTTTACAGCCCATTGGTTTCTATATGTAATTTAGACAATTGTTGTCTTGTCATCATGTTATTTCTGGCCACTAGGTGGCACTTCTTTACATTTATGTTCCATTTATGGTCCTCGCCTCTGTCAGTGCGCCCCAGGGTGGCTGTGGCTACAATGTAGCTTGCCATCACCAGTGTGTGAATGTGTGTGTGAATGGGTGGATGACTGGATGTGTAAAGCGCTTTGGGGTCCTTAGGGACTAGTAAAGCGCTATACAAATACAGGCCATTTACCATTTACCATTTGAGAAAAAGGTGGGAGAATTTGATGCTTCCAGTTAGAGGGGCACTTTCCGTTGTCAGTAGCGGTTTTTGATATGGCCGACATGGCGGTTGCCCAGGGCGGCATCATGGTATCGGCAAAAAAAATTTTTCTCGCACCCATGCTGCCCCGACATCATCCCAGCGCATTTTGGGGATTGCATGGGCACCGATCGCTTTTCTATTGCCCATTTGCGGGGAGTAAAGGTGCCCTCCGTTTGCGAGGTGCGCCTGCTCCTTGCCACACAGGGAGGAGATGGGCGGGGGATTCTCTGGCTGGCTGGAGTGGCATCTAATAACCAGCTCGCAAAATAAAAACAAACCAACAAACTAGGACTGTCAACGTCATCACGATTAACATAATGATATAGACTTGCACCGATGTGTTTTCTAAATTCTATCACACACATATAAAAGTGAGCGCGAGGGCCTACCTGTTGCTGTGCTGAAGTCTCACACACAACTTTTCATAATTTCATCAATCCAAGCCCATTATGTATTAATTATTTTTCCTGGGTTGTGTGAAATCCCAGAAGAAGAAAAAAACTATACAAGGTGTAGGTCTATTAGTTTAGTGGGTGTTGATACTGGAGTGCAAAATTACTGATGGAAGATGGACAAGAAAAGGTCAAAGCCATCAGGTCCTCAGTTCAGAACCCCCCCCCCCAGAAAAATAGAGGAGAAACAAGCAAAAGATACAGGTAAGCAGATGTGTCTGCAGAGTTGCAGTCTTACACGCCTCTCTGCAGCTTCTCTCCTCCTGTTATCCCCCCAAAACCCCATCTCCATAGAGACTGTGTCAGCTCCCAAACAGACAAAAAACAAACTAAAACCCAGCAAAAAACGATTTAAACATAAAAAATCACAAAGAAAAAACAATACAGCATCCACATCTGAACCGAAGAGTAAAACACTGAAATGTGGATTATTAAACATTAGGTCTCTCTCTTCCAAGTCTCTGTTAGTACATGACTTAATAATTGATCAACAAATCGATTTACTCTGCCTTACAGAAACCTGGTTACAGCAGGATGATTATGTTAGATTAAATGAATCAACACCCCTGAGTCATTCTAATCATCAGAAACCTCGAAGCACAGGCACCGGCATCGGTGTGGCAGCAATTTTTCAGACCAGCCTATCAGTCAACCAAAGACCCAGACAGACTTTTAATTCATTTGAAAGCCTGATGTTTAGTCTTGTCCACCCCAGCTGTAAAACTCAAAAACCAGTCTTATTTGTTATCATCTATTGTCCACCTGGGCCTTACACAGAGTTTCTGTCTGATTTCTCAGACTTTTTATCTGATTTAATGCTCAGCTCAGATAAAATAATTATTGTGGGTGATTTTAACATCCATTTCATCTGTTATTAGACTCATTTGGCTTCTCTCAAAATGTAAAAGAACTTACCCAGCACTTTACTCACACTCTAGATCTTGTTTTAACATATGGCATAGAAACTGAATATTTGGCAGTGTTTCCTGAAAACCCTCTCTTGTCTGATCATTTCCTGATAACATTTAAATTTACAATAACTGATTGCACAGCAGTGGAGAGTAGACTTTATCACAGTAGATGCTTTTCTGAAAGTGCTGTAACTAAGTTTAAGAATATAATCCACCCACTGTTATCATCTTCAATGCCCTGTACCAACACAGAGCAGAGCAGCTACCTGAATGCTACTCCAACAGAGATTGATTATCTTGTTAATAACTTTGCCTCCTCATATGACTCTAGATACTGTAGTGCTTGTGAAAAAAAAGGCCTCAAATCAGAAGTCTTGACTCAAACACGTAGCCTAAAGCAGATAACTCGTAAGCTGGAGAGGAAATGTCGTGTCACAAATTTAGAAGATCATCATTTAGCCTGGAGAAATAGTTTGCTGCTTTATAAGAAAGCCACCCAGAAAGCCAGAACATCTTACTACTCATCAAAGATTGAAGAAAATAAGAACAACCCTAGGTTTCTCGTCAGCACTGTAGCCAGGCTGACAAAAACATTATTGTAACATTATCTACAGCTACTTTCAGTACCACTGATATTCATTGTCTTTTTCTAAATTGATCTTTCTGAGTTAACTTCAATAATTACTTCCTCCAAACCATCAACGTGTCTTTTAGACCCCATTCCTACAAAACTGCTCAAAGAAGTCCTGCCATTAATTAATGTTTCAATCTTAAATATGATCAACCTATCTCTAATAATCAGCTATGTACCACAGGCCTTCAAGCTGACTGTAGTTAAACCTTTACTTAAAAAACCATCTCCAGACCCAGCAGTCTTAGCTAATTATAGGCCAATCTCCAACCTTCCTTTCATATCAAAAATCCTTGAAAGAGTAGTTGTCAAACAGCTAACAGATCATCTCCAGAGGAATGGCTTATTTGAAGAGTTTCAGTCAGGTTTCAGAGCTCAGCACAGCACAGAAACAGCTTCAGTGAAGGTGTTACGACCCGGCTCGAAATGACCGTAACCAGAGCGGGATGTCACGCGACTTCCCACGCCCAAACAGACACAGCCACAGCATTGGACTTTTAACAATAATTTATTCACACTAATGGCACAATGGGGGGAGTGTATACTTTCGGGGTGAGCCAAGGCCAACACAACAAACAAAACTCAACCTAGGCTTCGGTTCCCCTCTGACCTGTTCATGGAAAAGAAAACAAAGAAATAACACAGACTGACCTCCCTGGTCTAAAAACACAGGAGAAAAGAAGGTATCCCAAAATAATCGGCAGCTCACCCCTACTTACTCCGCACCTCACACACATGCCCGACTTTTTAACTAAGAGACTATAGCTGCAGCCACTCCGTCTGGAACAAAGGCAGGTGCATGGGAAGTCTGCCACACATCCCCAGCGCAGCTCTTCAGACGCCCTTTTATAGTTCACGTCCACCGCAGGAACCAGTCACATCAGGCCGTTCATTAGGTCCACCAATGACAGCCGAGCCCCTGCACAGGTGAATTTACATACACACATCAAGAAACAGACAAACCAACAGCACACGTAACACCCCCCACCATAAGAATTAAATAATTCCTTGCTTATTTAATTCCTATCCGCTTACACTGCTCTAGATAGGGCATCAGCGAAGACATTATCGAGGCCCTTTATGACTAATCTGTAGGTTGAAGTCTTGTAACAGGAGGGACCAGCACATGAATTGCTGATTGGAATTTTGCATTCGCGAAAGAAACACAAGTGGGTTGTGATCTGTGAAAACTTGAACGGGCACAGCGCTAGACCCCAGGTAGACCTCAAAGTGTTGCAAGGCTAGCAGCAATGCAAGCGCTTCCTTTTCGATGGTGCTATAGTTCATTTGGTGCTTATTGAATTTCCTCGAGAAATAGCAGATCAGACGGTCCACTCCGTGTTGATCTGCCTGCAGCAGAACCGCACCCGCTGCAGTAGCGTTGGCATCCACCTCCAACTTGAAAGGAGATTCAAAGTTAGGGGCTGCCAAAACTGGGGCACTGCACAGTAAAGTCTTCACTGACTCAAAAGCAGTTTGGCACGCCGCAGTCCATGTGAAGGGTTTGGTTGGACTGACTAAGTCAGTCAGGGGAGCGACTACGGAGGCAAAGTTTTTACAGAAACCGCGGTAGTAACCACACATTCCCAAGAAGCGGCGTAACGCCCTCCTTGTTTGTGGAATCGGAAACTCAATAATAGCCTCCACCTTTGCGGTTACAGGGCACACTCGCCCGTGACCCACCTGCTTTCCGAGGTAGGTGATGGTGGCTTTTCCAAACTCACATTTAGTCAGGTTTACAGTGAGCGATGCTTCCTCGAAACACTTAAAAACAGTTGAGAGAGTTTGGAGATGACTGCTCCAGGAAGCAGAATAAATGACCACATCATCTAAGTAGGCATCCCAGTTTGGGACCCCGGCCAAAACCTTAGCCATCAGGCGCTGAAAAGTCGCTGGCGCATTACGCAAGCCAAAAGGCATCACGGTATACTGAAGGAAGTGATCGGGGGTAACGAATGCAGAGATCTCAGATGCTCTTGCAGTTAAAGGAACCTGCCAATATCCCTTCAATAAATCCAATTTGGTCACATAAGTAGCGGGTGGCCGCATTCACCTTTCGATAATCCGTGCAGAATTGAGGAGTATTGTCTGACTTGGGCACTAACACGCATGGTGAGCTCCACGCGCTAGCACTTGGAACGGCCAAGCCATGCTCTAAAAGATAATTAACTTCTCTCTGCATTATTTCCCTTTTTACTGGGTTCACCCGGTACGCATGTTGTTTAATTGGCTTATGCCCCTCCACATCAATGTCATGACATAAGACAGTCGTTTGGCGCGGGTGATCAGAGAAAAGTGACAAGTTGTCCTTTATCAGGGTAATGATGTCAGTTTGAGCAGATTCAGGTAAATCGGCAACAAATGATTCAAGATCATTTAGAATTACTGAATTTTTTAGCCCACTACCTAAGGCATCTTCCTTCCCAGATAACCCGTCATCCGACGGTTTGTAAGCGGTAAGGGTGGCAACAGCGCACACCGGGGGCGCTGTTGTATTTTGCTTACGGGGATAGAACAGTTTCAAGGTATTGACATGGCAAACCCTGGTTTTTCGCTGCCGATTTGGAGTGCGTATCACATAATGGTTGTCGTCGAGTTTACATTCAACACTGTAAGGACCAGCGAACTGTGTTGATAAACTGGACCCCACTACGGGCAACAACATCAGCACCTTCTCCCCTGGTTGAAAACTCCTATCCACCGCTTTTTTGTCGAAATGAGCTTTCATTTTAGTTTGCACTTGCTTCAGGTTTTCCCCGGCTATTTTCCATGCCAGGCGAAGCCTGTCTCGAAGCCGGCTTACGTAGTCGAATACACTACACGGCTCCTCCGGAGTCTCCAACAGCCATTTTTCCCTCAAAAGTCAGAGAGGGCCTCGGACCACATGTCCGAAAACCAACTCCGCGGGGCTAAAACCCAGCGACTCCTGTCTAGCCTCTCTAATGGCAAACAACAGCAGGGGCAACCCCTCATCCCATTCTTTACCAGACTCCAAACAAAACTTACGTAACATAACTTTGAGAGTTTGGTGGAACCTTTCCAAAGCACCTTGACTTCCGGGGTGATATGGACTGGATGTAACATGCTTAGCATGTAGTTCATCAACAACCTGCGCAAAGACTCTGGACATGAAGTTGGTGCCTTGGTCCGTTTGAATGATTTTCGGCAACCCAAACACAGAAAAGAATTTAATCAAAGCTTTAATGACCGCTTTGGCTTTCACCGTACGCAGCGGAATGGCTTCCGGAAATCTCGTTGCTGAGCACATTATAGTAAGAATGTACTGATTACCAGCTTTTGTTCTCGGCAATGGTCCCACACAGTCCAGTATTACCTTTTCAAAAGGTTCACTCATTACTGGGATAGGTGTTAACGGCGCAGGTGGAATGGGCTTGTTAGGTTTGCCCACCAACTGGCAGGTGGCACAAGACTGACAGTAAGCAGCCACATGTTTTTTTAAGCCAGGCCAAAAGAAATTACGCAGCACTCGGTAATAAGTTTTATTTACTCCGAGATGCCCAGCCATGCCGGCATCATGTGCTAGGCTTAGCACCTGATCATGATGTTGAGATGGTACCACCACCTGTGTAACACTTGATGCGCCACTCTGATCAGAGGACCACCGCCTCATTAACACGCCATCCTGCAGGAAAAAACGGGGAAGGATGCTTTCCCCAGCCGTGGCAACGGCTGCAAAACAGGGACTCAAAGACCTGTCATTTTCCTGAGCGCTTACCAAAGCTTCTCTATTCACATCTCCACTTAATGCCGGTGTTAAATTTAGCACACTGCATTTATTCCCCACACTCTCTCTCTCCCCAACACAAGGTTTGTGCTCCCCAACCACAAACGTATCTGCGATACTAACGACATCCGCAAATTTGCACGCTTGCGCCCGCGTAACAGCGCAAACGGGAAAAACTGTCGCTTTTGGATCAGTAACATCTGAGGCAGCCACAGGGGTATCCATCACCTCAGGCGGTGGAAACACTTTCCCCCCGGCCAGATCGTTGCCCAAGATAAATGACACACCTTTAAACGGCAACTGTCGCCTTATGGCAACCTTCACAGGTCCTGTTGTGATAGGTGAGTGTAAATACACTCTGTGGAGGGGGGCCCAAAGAACACTCATTTCAATTCCCCACACTAACACATCCGTGTGGCAGGCGGTTTTATACGACAGTGGCAACACATCATCTAACATAAAAGATTGGTGCGCCCCAGTGTCTCGGAGAATAGTGATGGGAACCCTGTCCTCCTCTTTTCCTGCCACCGAAACGAAGCCCTGGGAAAGGAATGGTTTAAAACGTGACTCTACCTCCCTTTCTGGGTCACACCCCTACATCTGATCAGGACAGATAGGTGGGGAAACTACTTTAAAGAGCCCCACAGGTCCCTTAGACCCTCTGCGCTGCTCTTTCTTCTGCAGCGCAGGACAACTGGCGATCAGGTGACCAGACTCACGGCAATAAAAACATTCCCGCCTGTCAGTTTCCTCCTGCCTCGCCCTTTGGGTCTGTTTAGGGAATTTGTGTCTCTTTTCCTGCACTCCCCTCACTTCTCGTGCCACCCCGGTTGAAAAAATGACTTT
This sequence comes from Oreochromis niloticus, assembly GCF_001858045.2. Lineage (NCBI taxonomy): Eukaryota > Metazoa > Chordata > Actinopteri > Cichliformes > Cichlidae > Oreochromis > Oreochromis niloticus. The sequence goes on from NC_031977.2 coordinate 27,644,580, forward strand.
ATGTGTGAGGATAAACTCATCCGCTAAAACTGCTGCTTTTGCCAGGGACGTCACCTTCTGCTCATTTAAATACACTACCAACTGATCCGGGAGACACTTTTTAAATTCTTCCAAAAGAACCAACTCCTTCAATCCCTCAATATCCTTCACATTGCTGGCTTGCATCCAGCGTTCAAACAAGTGAAGTTTCTCACGGGCAAACTCCACAAGGGTTTGTTCAGCGGTCTTTTCACTCTTACGGAATTTCTGTCGATAAGCCTCAGGAACTAATTCATACACGTACAAAATTGATTTCTTCACAATATCATATTGGAGGCTGTCGTTAACGGAAAGGCTAGTACATACTTCCTGAGCCTTGCCGATTAACTTACACTGGAGTAGCAGCGCCCAAAACTCCTTAGGCCAACTCAATGCAGCTGCTATAAGCTCAAAAGCGCTAAAATAGGTATCAACCTCAGCCTCCCGAAATGGAGGCACTAGTCTAACGTGTTTGGTGATATCAAAACTTGGTGAAGAAACTATGGATGTGTCAGGGTGACTTGAGACGGGCGTGGAGGCAGCGGCCACAGGTGTTAAGACAACGGCGGGCTTGCGCGCCAGCTCCAAAGCTCTAACACGGAGGTGCATAGCCTGCACTTCAAGCTCCTTAGCGCCCACCTCCGCCTCCCTAATACGGAGGGTCAAACGGAGGTCCGCCGTAGGCCCTACTGCCTGAGGCTCCACCTCAGCTGCATCAGACTCCGCCTCAGCCGCATCCGACTCCACCTCAGCCGCATCCGACTCCACCTCAGCCGGAAACACATTAGCAGGCCGTTCGGCAGCCGGCTCCGGTTCAGTCACCGGAGCCACCTCCACGCCGCCCCCGCCAGGCTGCTTTACAGCTGCCCTCAGGGAAGGGAGAATGCCCCGCTCCACCAAACCCGCACACAAAGCAGCCTTCACCTCCACTTTACGGGCATTGTAGGACACTTTGATATCAAAAAACTCGCTATAATAAGCAAATCCGCCTTTCGACACAACTCTATCTTATCCCAGGAAGGCGCGGTAACAAAATCATCTAAAGAAAACTCCATCTTCCCATACACACACACCTCCCGCTCCCCCACACACAAAAGAAAAGCCAACCGAACAAACCACAGACCACAAAACGGGACAAAACGGACGAGCCCCCAAAAATGTTACGACCCGGCTCGAAATGACCGTAACCAGAGCGGGATGTCACGCGACTTCCCACACCCAAACAGACACAGCCACAGCATTGGACTTTTAACAATAATTTATTCACACTAATGGCACAATGGGGGGAGTGTATACTTTCGGGGTGAGCCAAGGCCAACACAACAAACAAAACTCAACCTAGGCTTCGGTTCCCCTCTGACCTGTTCATGGAAAAGAAAACAAAGAAATAACACAGACTGACCTCCCTGGTCTAAAAACACAGGAGAAAAGAAGGTATCCCAAAATAATCGGCAGCTCACCCCTACTTACTCCGCACCTCACACACATGCCCGACTTTTTAACTAAGAGACTATAGCTGCAGCCGCTCCGTCTGGAACAAAGGCAGGTGCATGGGAAGTCTGCCACACATCCCCAGCGCAGCTCTTCAGACGCCCTTTTATAGTTCACGTCCACCGCAGGAACCAGTCACATCAGGCCGTTCATTAGGTCCACCAATGACAGCCGAGCCCCTGCACAGGTGAATTTACATACACACATCAAGAAACAGACAAACCAACAGCACACGTAACAGAAGGTTACAAATGATCTTCTTATGGCCTCTGATAGTGGACTCATCTCTGTGCTTGTCCTGCTAGACCTCAGTGCAGCGTTCGATACTGTCGACCATAATATTCTATTAGAGCAATTACAGGGATTAGAGCACGCTGTAGGTATTACAGGTACTGCGCTGCCGTGGTTTGTGTCATATCTATCTAATAGACTCCAATTTGTTCCAGTAAAAGGACTAGATGTTACAATCCCTGATAATCATTGCTTTGAATGGAGAAAATCTTGTAAATGGAGAGTCCTCTTCACACGCTGAGGTTAATTATGGAGTTCCACAGGGTTCAGTGCTAGGACCAATTCTGTTTACATTATACATGCTTCCCTTAGGCAGTATCATCAGAAGGCATAGCATACATTTTCACTGCTATGCAGATGACACCCAACTCTATCTATGTCATGATCCTGGGTCCTTTTGACCCAGCGTTTTGTGTTTTCTATTATTGTAATTTTGGTTCTGTTCTTCCTCGGTTAGTGTTTCATTCTTTTCTACCCGTGTATCCCTGTGTTTAGTCTGTGTCATTACGTGTATGTGTTTCCTGTTTTACTTTAAAAGTCTCTGTCTTATCTTAGTGTGTTCAGTTTACTTTTCCCCTGTCTCGTCAGGTCTGATTACTCCCAGCTGTGCCCTCCTTTTGTGTCTCATTCCCTCGTTATCCTTCTGTGTATTTAAACCTCGTGTCTGCCTCTGTTAGTTGCTGGTTCGTCTGTGTTGCTCCCCTCCGTGTTCTCGTGTTTTCTCCCTGCATCTCCGGTTCTCGACCCAAGGTTTCAGGTTTGTTTGTTAGCTCTTCCTAGTTTAGGTTTTTCAGTTCTTGTTCACCTGCCTTTGTTGTTTGTACCCACGCGTGTAAATAAAGACTCACCTGCACCCGAGCTGCCGCCTTTTGGGTCCTCTCTATAATCTCCACACGCCTGCCACTCCAGGCGTGACAATCTATCCACGAAGCCAGATAACACACACCAATTAGTTAAACTGCAGGAATGTCTTAAAGACATAAAGACCTGGATGGCTGCTAACTTTCTGCTTCTTAATTCAGATAAAACAGGTTATTGTACTCGGCCCTGAAAACCTTAGAAATATGGTATCTAACCAGATTCTTACTCTGGATGGCATTACCTTGGCCTCCAGTAACACTGTATGGAACCTTGGAGTTATTTTTCACTTTCATTTTTCAGGATATGTCCTTCAATGCACATATTAAACAAATATGTTTAATATGTGTTTAATATATAGCTTGTTACAAAATATGGCTGGATCATGTTAGACATACAGAGCCAGAATGTGATTACGTAGATAAAGGAAACACTGACAGGAGTCCAGTTCAGTGACAGAAAGTTACCTAAAGGGCAAGTTTTTGAAGTCTTTAAGGCAATTTCATATCTTGGTACAATATTTTACAAATGGACAAAATCCACTTCAAAGCCAGAATCCACCTGATGGTGAATTTTGACCTTTAAAACAAGCAAATGAAAAAAAAAAAATAGAAAAGAAGATAATGAAAACTACCTAGAAGTTGGGAGACTGTTTTCTTAAGTTTGAATGAAATTGTTCGCCATGGGTCATGATTTGATATAATTTATTTTAAAAAATGAATGAGGGATATTAAAGTTTTTATGGAACATATATGTTTTATATGGGTTTTTAGACATCAGTTTTTCAATGTAGTATGAAAATATTGAAAAAGTTACATCTAAATACAATTGTCTCCAAATGCAGTGACATTTATGCATTTAATTCTACTACAGTCAAGCTCCCAAACCAGTAATATGTTCAACTGAATAGCAACCCCTGATTACAGAATGTTTATATAAGTTATGTGATTGCTTTGATTCATGTATTTTCCCCATGCTAGGATATTTGAAGAAAGCACTTTGGTTTATGAATACATTAATATACATCCACGATGCCGGCCGAATCTCAGTCTTATACAGTTCAGTGAAAAATTTCCCTCCTTCCTGATTTTTTAAAATAGTTTTTCTTTTTTGCACATTTGTCACACTTACATGTTTCAGATCAATAAACAAATTTCAACATTAGACAAAGACAACCCAAGTAAATACAAGATGCAGTTTTAAAGTGCACATTTCATTTATTCAGGGGGAAAATCTATCCAAACCTAACCAGGCCTGTGTGAAAAAGTATGTGAAAACGTCCATTTGCTAATTGTAAACTGCCATGAAAAAAAAAAGAATATCCATGCTTCTCAAAATGTGTAAATTCAGCAACACATCCTTTAATCAGACTTATGAATTTGTATCATATGTCCTTCCCTATTTGTTTTTTCCTTTTATCAAGGTATACTCGAGGCATGTTGCTAAGAGACTGAGATATAAATGCAACAAATCAAAAGACACAGTGGGGCTATTTGGAGCTCCTCAAGTATTTTATTGTGTTTGTTGGCTCTATATTTCTCTAGTTAGAAAGGCCATGAGGCCTTTGGTATTATAATCTGGACTCAGTGACTCCAAAGGGAACTAGAGGTTTTGACTCCATGCTCACTATCATGTGTACATGGATATTTTAAGGCTATAGATTGATATCAGTGGATTACAATTCATTTTGGGCTTGTGGGATCAATATCAATATACAAATTAGTATTAATGTAGTAACGGAAAAAAACTGTTGCTACATTATGCAATCTAGACTAGAACAGTCAGGACATGATACAACTATATGGTAGCTTTTCCATCACTTAATGAAAACAAGGTTGGATGACACCACCACGCAATAAGGAGGGTCGTTATTTCTCGTTTCTAATTGGGCACACCCCTCAAACCGGACCCCTACATTCTTGCTCTCTGACTGGCTCACATGCTTTTTAAACCACACCGTGAACCTAACAGACAGCCTTCCCTTGAGCAACCTAGACGCCAGTCCGTTGACAGCTATGCGCCTCCCACATAGAGCGATCCGTCGGCTGATGTGGAGCCAGTGCGCTGAGGACCAATCGAAAGCCTTCGCTTTGCGTGCGGGAGATGTTCAAGATTTCTGCAACTGTAGCTTTTGTGCGCGGGTTAAAGAATGATAACTTTTAATGAAAACAGGCATAAAGGGCCAGTGGTGGTGGTCAGCTTTGCCTCTCCAACTCCAAACTGCTCAACCCAAGTTGTCCCTCTAACATACTCAATTCTAATTCACTCAGTCCTGCACACAGCCAACAAAATCTTAACATCTTCATCTCTGCCACCTCCAACTCTGCTTCCTGTTGTTTTGCTGTCTATTGCTTTGAATGGTGGAATTAATGGCTTTAAGATAATTTTTCTACTAATTTTACTCTTTGGATCTTTGGCTGGCTCTCAAAAGGTGACTTAAATTCCTCTCCAGTGCATACCTCCACCTCTCCTGATTCTCTTCAACCTCCTTCATCGTCTCATTAAGCATCAGAATTTTGTCTGCCAGCATTATTAAAAAAAATATCAACACAATAATGTAAATGATTAAACATGAACAACAGCAGAAGGACCGTGGCAGTCTGATAAATACAGTCAGTTAATGTTGATGTATTACAGGTGATCTCCAATATTTTGCTCTTTACAGAATTTGCTTGTTACCGTTGCATATTTGCATCATATCAACATTTTATTTAACATGTACTGATGAAAAATATTATATTTTGGTCAGGTGTAAGGCCTCCTTCTTCAGAATCATCGTTATTTATTTAAGATTATAGGATTAAAAGTGTGCATATATGCCTATAGTGACGTCTGAAAGAAACAAATTAGGAACTGTTGCTTGCATTCTTCGTAACACTGTCAAACACTTGTCAACCAAAGTCGATCTTGAACCGAACTTGCTCTGCTACGTGACGACGCCGGGGCGTGGCCTCTCAGTTTTCCTAGGCAGCTCCACGCTCTCCGCTGACAGTGAGCGTAGCTAACTGTCACGCACTGGAGTGTGGTGCCATTCAATCTGAGAGGCTAGCCTGTGATCTAATTTATCCGGAGCAGTCACCTCGGGAGCACTTAGCTTTTATAAGACGCTCGGGACTCGTTTTAACTCGTTGTTGACAGGCGACAAAGGGACTCGACAAAGATGTCCAAAGACACGGAAGGAAAGAGTGAGAAAATTATGGATATGGAGAGCAAGGTTCTGTGGTACCCGGATTCTAAGAGGAACACACAGATGGATAAGTTTAGGATACAGGTCAACCAGGACTACGGGCTTAATCTGGGTGAGTGGGGTCGGAGGGAGGGAGCCAGACAGGCTCCAGAGTAGGTGTGCTGGAGAGAATACAAGTCGGATTATTGTGCCTACGAAGCTGCATAACTCAGCTGGATAGAAAAACAGAAACGAGCAGCATCTCTCCCTTTTGCTATGTGTCAGTTCATGTTTTAAAGGCAGTACGATACCTCGCAATCGGCACAGTGTAGTGATGGCTTGCTGTGGAGCATTTCAAGCTAGCTTATTACCATTTGAACACATGTAAAGAACATGTATAGGCGGTGAATCAGCATAAACAAATCTACGAATTTATTGTCTTAGAAGAGTTTTATTAAGGATGACCTACAACCACTCAACCACTCCCTGTTCAGTAATTAGCCGTTTACAAGCCTGTGGTTTCATGTTTTGATTACTTCCAGCTCGGAACTGAAAGACTGTGCGCCTGCAGAGCTGCCAGGATGGAAGAGAGCGGCCTGTTTTAATTGTCTTTCTAGTACCGTGACATTTTAAAGAAACAGGATTTTAAAGGAATGCTGAAAAACATGGTCAGCCGGCTAATGAATAAGTAGAGAGGAGACGAAGATAGAAGGATTGGTGCATCAGTGTAGATAGCTGGAGGGAATTGTGTGGTTGAAACAATAAAAATAGTATCATCCTATTTTCAACGTGCTGATATCCACATTTCTATTTTCTTAAATCTGGTGTTCCTAATTTCACCAGGTGTTCTGATCCTTGCAGTGTTCCTACATTCCTATAGTGATTAAGTAGATCTCATGGAGAGCAAAACTTTTCCTGTAAATAAAAAGATCTGGCTGTCAGGAATAAGGACCACTTCCCTCTGCTGAAGGTTTTTTCCCAGATAAATTGCAATTTTATTTTGAGTAAGGGTTTAGGAAAGAAGAGATGCCAAAATGTTTCATATCAAAATGTTTCAGTTGGCCTAAGGGGTGCTTATACTAATGTCTGCTCTGATCTCTACAGTCTTTATTTTTACAATAGTAATTGAAAACTTTTGTTCTCAAATAATGACCAATCTTTTGTCTTCTAGCCAACTACAGTGACCTGTACCAGTGGTCAGTGGACTCCTACCCAGAGTTCTGGGGAGAGGTTTGGCGCTTTTGTGGAGTCGTGAGCTCAAAGCCATATGAAGAGGTGAGTCCAACCTTCATGTATGTCATAACCTAAAAATGGGAATAGAGAAATGTGTGTATTTCTTATCCCAGTTTTAAAGCCAAAGACTACATTTCTAAACAGTTTAGGTCACTAAAACATATAGTATTTAATATTTTACTGTACATCAATATAATGGCTATGCTAAACTGAAAACCCAACTAGAAATGAAGAAGGGTTCAGCGATTTTAAATAACGATAATTATTTAATTTCCTGTTTCATCGTCCTAATGCTGCTTAGTTCCAGGATATACCCTCTCACGTGGGTGTGTGAGGTAATAAATAGTGTCTCACACTGTAGTGTGTAGTTCACACGCCCCTTCTGTACACATGGTTAATGTTTCCTCTTCACTCCTTTGTCTAAGCAGACAATAAATAGAGGACAGGCAAACAATTAGCCAGTCAATCAAGCAGTTTGTTACAGTCATGCACTGTGGGCTGCACTGTTATATCCCAGTGTTGCCTTGGAGTTTTCTAGGAAATTGTTTATCTTACTTTTAAAATTTTGTTTTTAATTCTTAAATTTTGTTGCAAATACAGTAAAAAGCAGAAAAGGAGAGCATAGCAGTTATGAAATATTATTGTTTGGACAATTTCACGAGAACGATAGAAAGCATCAGAGCTTCTCTGATGTGTCACTCCCCTCTGTGTGTTTTTGCTGTGTGCTTTTATCAGGTGGTGGATGTATCCAAACGCATCTCAGATGTTCCCGAGTGGTTTAAAGGGGCTCGGCTCAACTACGCTGAGAACCTGCTCAAACATGCAGACCATGACAAAGTGGCTCTCTACGCTGCAAGTATGTATATACTTAAGGGTGTATTGTGCTGATGAAGGTATAAGAAATTAAAAATGACAGTTCTGCACCTGATTTTATGATGCTTTAATGGGGGATAACTTCCCTAATCCTGGAGCCAACTCCACACATGTTAATGGGAATTTTTTAAAATGACACCACAAGGCACTCATTTTCTCTTTATTCTCCATCATAAACATATCTCTTAGCGCTCATATAATGTTTGGATTTCTGTTCAGTTTTTTAGCTCTTATTGTTTTTATTACTAGTCCTTCTTTTAATGGTGAATTTTAATGCGCTTTTTCCACCACTAATTGTGCAATGTTGTCTCTTGTGTTTTTCTTCCCTGTGCCACACAGATTGTAATTACTTACTGATTTATTTAATCTTCATGTTTGTTTGAGCTTTTTTTCAGTGCAGAGTTGGGAGAGTAGTTGGGCACAGGATTGATGCGTTGTTGTGCATGAGGCTTCATACGTCACTTTGTTATTAGATTAACGGTTCTCTGTCAGGTAATAATGGATAGGTCTGCTTTTATTGCTATGTGTGTGTATATATATGAGGCAAAGTGGGCCCTTGCTCCTGTGTGCAAGCTCCCTCAGGAGCTGTAACACAATTATAAGAAGCCCCATCGGTCACAATGCTGTGCAGCCTCTAAATGTCAGTAAACTATTACTTAGAGAGATAAGAGGACTCTTCCGGTCTGTGGTACTGGATGACGTTGCTCTTTCTTTGTTAAAAATCTTATCTTTCCCATATAACTTCATTTTCTGCAATGTGCGAGATGCCAGGTTATGACATCAGATACACTGTGCTGTCACTACCAACTTGCTTTTTTTTAAATGAGAAGGATAACAGGTGCAAAGTGGCATATGATCTTCTTCTTCTACCCTAACCTAAGGGGCTAAACCTAACCAAGTAGTTTTTAGTGCTTAAACTCAACCAGTGGGAGAAAAATGCTGTTGAAGCTGATAAACCTGCAATATGTTCACCCTTCCTCTTGCAACTTTATTGCAGCAATATCAAAACACATCTTTTGTGTAATAAGAGAGCCACAAGTGCCATCCAACAAAACAACATTATGTTACAACCTGAGATAGGAGCGTCAATTCACAAATTGATTACCAACAGAGAAAAATCAAGTGACTGAATTCCTTTTTACTGATTTCCATATTAACCTTTTGGATTTTACAAATATATTTTTGTTTCTGTTTAGGTGTCTTAATTTTACTCTGTGTTTTTATCTATCAGAGGAGGCAAATGAGGAAATTGTGAAGGTGACTTTTGGAGAACTGAGGCGTGATGTTGCATTGTTTGCTGCAGCCATGAGGAAGATGGGAGTCCAGACTGGAGACAGGGTCGTAGGTGAGTCAGGTGTTTAAAGCCTGGTAGCCACACGCTGGTTAATAGCTCATAATTTAGTTCACTGTGATGTGTTAGTTTGTTTCCCTTTAACTCCTGTCCTTTACAACCTCTTCACTTCATCCCTTACTTCTGTCAGTGTGTTCCATGTACTCACTGGTAAGGTCGGCTGGCTGTTCTGGCTCAGGTTGCAGCCTCTTTCTGAATGGTGCCATTTATTTTTTCAAAGTTCATATTTGTATAGGGAGGTGCTTGTTTTTTTTTTTCAGCCACCACCATTAAGTTTGTTCATATAGCGTCAAGAGTCTGCTGCTGGCTGCGGAAACATATACTGGGCTATCTGGCGATTAGATACGTTGGAGTTTTCAAGCACAGACTGTGAACTTGGTGTGTGGCGAACTTATTATCAGCATCATTCCAGTCTGATTATAGTTGTTGTAGTACTTATGATTAATTTTAAAAAATTACATTTACAAGATCCAGATGAGTATCATTAAATAATGAGATTACCTTTTGTTTTGTTTTGGGGTTTTTTGCCACCATAAAGTTTTAGAATTGTTCATGATTTCTTCACCTGCAGTGGGTTCATACTTTAAAGGTGATGCATGGTTCACAACACTGAGCCTTATCAGTCACTGTCTGTTTCATTATGTGGTATGTGACAAAAATCCAACAATGACACGGCACTTGCCATTTTCTTAGGTGCATCTGTTCAACTGCTTATTAAACCAAATATCTAATCAATCTCCCAATCACACTGGAGCAACTCAGTGCTTTTCAGCACGTAGGCATGGTCAGGGCAGCCTGCTGAAGTTCACACTGAGCATCAGATATGGGAAGAAAGTTGTTTTAAGTGACTTTGAACATGGCGTGGTTGCTAGTGCCAGAAGGTATTCCTGAGAATGTCTGAGTATTTCAGAACCTGCTGATCTCCTGGGATTCACCCACACAACCATCTCAAAGAGAATGGTCTTTAAAAAAAAGGGGTGAAAAAGGGAACATCCAGTGAGCGTCACTTCTGTGGGTGAAAATGCTTTGTTCATGAGAGAGGTCAGAGGAGACTGGTCAGATTGCTTCAAGCTGATGGCAAAGCAAGTCAAATAATCACTTATTTCAACAAAGGTATGCAGAAGAGCATCTGTGAAAATGTGGAACCTGCAGCTGGGCTACAGCAAGAGAAGACCACAGTGGGTACCACTCCTGTCTAAGAAGGAAGCTAAGAATAAGAAACTGAGGCTGCAGTTTGCACGGGCTCACAAAAATTGGACAATAGAAGATTGTTTAAATGTCAGAACATATCTGAGTATTGTCGCTGACTGTGTCCATCCCTTTATGGCCACAGTGTACCCATTATGTGATGGCTGCTTCCAGTAGGATATTGTACCATATTACAAAGCTCAAAAATCTAAGCCTGTTTGAACAGGCTGTACTCACCATCAGATCAGATCTGAGTCCAATAGAGCACCTTTGGGATGTTTGGGATGTGGCAGACTGGGAGATGTCAGGGACATGCAGGTGACAAATGAAGTGAGTGTCTATTGACATGTCTATACTGTGGTATTATCAGGGAGTTCAGTTACACTAAGATTTTTCAGATCTTAGTATGTATAAAAAAAATATTCTGACCATCGTCAGTAGGGTGCTAGAATCCGAAGTCATAAAGTAAATCAAGGAGGGGTTGCTGCTTTTGTTACAAGGCAACAACGTGGCAAATCTCTAAGACTGTTTATGAGCTTATTGTTTGGTTTCTGAGCTGGGTCTGTTGAGGAATGGTCACGGTGTATATGAAAGGTTCTGGCTATGTGTGTTCAGAAGGAAGATGAATATTGCGGTAGGGAGATCCATTAGCTAAATGACCTGTTCTCTGTGGGAATCTCATTAGAAAGACGAGAAGGATGGAGAAAGGCAGAGGGGGGCTAGAGAAACAGGGAAAAGGAGAGAGACCAGCTACATCATTCCTTTTTTCTCCTTTATCCCAATTACTTTCCTCGCATGTCTAAACACGAATGTGTGTGTGTGTGTGTGTGTGTTTAAGACAGAAACGTCCTTGTCCCCCAAGTTGTAGCTGAAATGTCTTGTCAGTGTCTGTAATCCAGGAGATATATAAGCACTTAGCTGATGAAGCCTGGCATGCTTTGTAGTGGACCCTGGGCCAAACTCGCACACACATACACATGTATTCTCCCGTTCACGTGCTTTTCATTGCTCTCCTCGGTCCCTTTAACTTCAGCATAATCCTACACCTTGTTAAGAAGCCTCTATCTTGCCTGACCACCATTCAGCCGCTACTTCTTTTGATTTTTGTGTTATTTAAACACATACTTAAACTAAACTAAGTATACGGAGTATACGTGTGTTTCAGTTATAGCAATTGCAGCAGTAGTTGCATTTATGTATTAAGCTAAAAGGAACAGAAGGTTTAAAAAAAAAAATTGTTTATCATCCAATTTGTTTGTTACCTATTGGCTACCCCCGTTAGACTTCCTTGTCCAAGAAAAGTTTGGTTTTAATTTGGTTGGTTTTAATACTAATATTAATATTAAAAAAATAAAAGGTTCTTATGTTGCCTTACTATTACTGAGAAGTATTAGATCACATCTCTAAAATAAAATTTGTTTTATTTATTTTTTATTTCATTATTGTTAACTATAGTAACATCTCTGGTTTTACAGATCAGTTTTGACTCATGCATATTTACTTTAAGAAAAGAGTTTAAAAAAAGGGGGCAGCTCAGATTTAAATATTTTTGCTTTGTTGTGTTTTTATTTTGCTCACCATGGTACGTTTCCTCCTGAGAAGATCTTGTCCAACATCATAGATGGCAAACAAATTGTTACATGTGATATTGTGACCCCTGCAGTCCAGTAGTCATATCAAGGACTAGACGTTTTCCTTTATTTTTCTCAAGGAATGACACTCACAGGTTTGCCTTTTCCAAAACTTCCAGTACTCTTCAATTCCATGCATAGCTGGTTCACATCACATTATGTCATGTTCGCCTGACTTGCTGGGCATGTATTGCCAGAAGGAGCATTTTCCATGGAAAGGGGCAAAACATTCATCTACTGTCACCTCTGCCCCTGGGTTGAACATCAGTGAAAGGAGCTGGATCCATCTCTTCCATATATCCCTATGTCAGATGTTACTCTAGTATCGCTGTTGTAAAATCTGAGGACTCCTGATATTATTCAAAAGGTCTGAAGTGATATTGTTCCTGGGAAATTTGGTCTGTAAGTGATGATGTATGAACCCTGCTTCTGGGTTCAAACTACTCTGCGTTTATTAAGGTTGTTGTGTTTTTAATATGTTTTAATGCTTTGTATCTTGTTCTATTTAATCTGAACAAGCCCCTAAAAAGGCAGTAATCATTGTCGGCCTCTCTCGGTTTTTATTACCACTATTCATTTTAAAGCTCAGTTTTTAAAACCTTACGATGTAACTACAGCCCAGCCCATGCAGCAGTAAATGAATGACTGACTTTGTATTGTGGATGGATTATCTCAGTTGTTCTCCCGACTGAAGTTTAGTCCGTTTACAGCATCTTTTTCCTGCCATGCAATTGCATTTGTCCCTAACCATCGGGAACCCTCACGTTAACTTTTACTGAATGGAAAAAAGTTAGCATTCATCCTCATGCTTCACTGTGTTTATGTTAATGCTTACCATAGCTGTGTAGCTATCCACCATGTAGCACATCAGTATAGACCAGCTACCCCAACTTCAGTAACCCTACACAACGTCACTGTTTCAGCAGAAGCAGGAGCAGCTTCAGCACCTGTTACCTCCTTATCAGATGTATCTATATTTATCTATATCATCGTCCTTCTCAGAAAGAGGGTCATCCATACTGCTATGCTGTTGATGCAGAAGATATGATCCAGAGCTTTCATTTAAAATCCATTTTCATTGAGGCAGTGGAGATAAAGGGGGCTGTTTGCTCAGGGAAGGAGACAAACAGGTAAATAGAGAAGCCCCTAACTTCTCTCTGACAGTGTTGGTAAGCAGAGTGTGTTCATGATTTCAGTTTTAGCACTTTTATTGTTTTATAGCGTTATATTATAACTGGTTCAAAACAGACCCCAACAACATAAATGTCCTAATTTTCACCAGAGGATTTTATAATTTAATGAAATTGTTCTTTTCTTTTTAGTTTTGTTTAAATAAAGTTTAAATAGAGACTCCTGACAAAGTCAAAAAGCCTTGATGCAATAAAATAAATGTAAAAAGCACTTTAAAACTTAAAAAAGGGTCATTGCTGGGAATCACTTCACTCAGTAATTCCCAGCTTATTTAAAACCTTGCAGGCTCAGTATGTAGTTTTCAGTTTTACGTAGGTATTTACTTAATTTTTTGTTTGTTTGTTTCAGGAAAAAAAACATTATCGAATTATAGTAGCCAATGTGGCTAAATAACTGGATCACACTAAAGTGCTTACTGTCAACATGAGGAGAAATTTGTCTCTTATTCATTGCCAACATGCACGTATACTTGACACCTTAGCATTCATGAATAAACTGGTAGGGCAGTGTGTTATACTGATGCGTAAGCAATACTCTCACAGTGTAACAAATTAGTCTTTCATAATAACAGCCACAGAGGCCGTCAAACAGGTTTTGGTAGTAAGATTACGATCCGTGACGTAATTTGCTCCCGGCCAAGGTAAGGAGATATTAGTCTAGGAGCCAGCGTAGCAGGGTGGTGATCTGTCAGCCCAAGATGTTATCAGGCAGTATCAGCATCCTTATTGCAGCAAGAGTATGCATAATAACCATAAAAATCAATTTATACATAGGGATTATCAATATAGTTGCTATTTGCCTTTGACCAGTCAGCTTGTCTAGCAGGAACTACCAGTTGTTTTATGCTTTATTAGTTTAGATAAGACACATTATGAACAGCTCTATGTTTAAAGGTAGCATGGTAGCTCCAGTCATGCGTTTATTACGACTTTGTCATGCATGTCATAATGATCTAGCTTTTTTCCTGCTCAAATGAAACATTGATCAATCAAAACTCAAATGCAGTAGATTTGGTAATTTTTGGAACTTTTATGGCCTGTATTTGTATAGCGCTTTACTAGTCCCTAAGCACCCCAAAGCGCTTTACACATCCAGTCATCCACCCATTCACACACACATTCACACACTGGTGATGGTGAGCTACATTGTAGCCACAGCCACCCTGGGGCGCACTGACAGAGGCGAGGCTGCCGAACACTGGCTCCACCGGGCCCTCTGACCACCACCAGTAGGCAACGGATGAAGTGTCTTGCCCAAGGACACAACGACCGAGACTGTCCAAGCCGGGGCTCGAACCGGCAACCTTCCGACTACAAGGCGAACTCCCAACTCTTGAGCCACAATCGCCCCTTTATGATGTCTGGAGGCTGGAGGGAAGTTAATTTGAACAGTTTACAGTGGGATTGTCCCAAAAACACAAAACGGGGTTAGCTAGAAAGGTCTGACTGTGCTGAATCAGCAACATATTAGCAACTTATTAGTTAATTGTCTAAAATATATGTGTTATTGGCACAGCATAAGCTTATAAGTGTATAATAAGCTTAGAGACATTGTAACATTGCAAGGTCAAAATTATAATTTAAGTTTACTCTATGAAAGGATTACCAATAATAATAATGGATTGCATTTATATAGCACTTTTCGAGACCCTCAAAGCGTTTTACAATTCCACTATTCATTCACTCTCACATTCACACACTGGTGGAAGCAAGCTACAGTTGTAGCCACAGCTGCCCTGGGGCAGACTGACAGAAGCGAGGCTGCCATATCACGCCATCGGCCCCTCTGGCCAACACCAGTAGGCGGTAGGGAGAAGGATCTTGCCCAAGGACACAACGACCGAGACTGTCCGAGCTGGGGCTCGAACCAGCAACCTTCCGACTATAAGACGAACTGCCAACTCTTGAGCCATGATCGCCCACATTGCTATTAATTATTCTTTACTTTTCTCTGTTTGCTTGCTTGCCTTGGTCACCATTTCACTTATTGATCCAGGAATATGTCACTGCAAGACAGTAGTTATGGTCTCAGTTCAACTTGTTAAGAATGAAATATTCCTGAGTATTTCCTCGCTCTTCTTTGTATCCAGATTGTTTTATTTCACCGTCTCTCTCTCTACATGTGTTTCTTCTTCGTTTCTTTGATATTTTCCAAGATTCTGTCATTTAAGTTTCCCCCCTATGTGAACTGACTGTGAAGTTTTTCAGTATGACTACAGATAAGACTACAAAAGCACAGCTGTTTTATTGTACTACTTTTGAATAGCATATGACTACAGAGCCTGACAAATAAAGCTAATTTTTGCTGCTTTGAAATCTGATTAATCTATGTGCATTCTGGCTCTGAAGTGTTCTAAACGAGTTACTGTGTACTTGTACTACTTTTCTATATCTTTATATTTTTAAAAGTCATCATATTCATGCTAATTTTTTAATAAGGAAACCTTCATTTAAAATTCTGCACTGAACTGTATTATCCTCCTCTCCCTTCCCGTGTTAGGCTACCTACCCAATGGTATCCATGCAGTGGAGGCAATGTTAGCCGCAGCCAGCATTGGAGCTATTTGGAGCTCAACATCTGTTGACTTTGGAGTCAATGTAAGGACTTTCCTTTATTTCTTAATTTATATATGTTTGAGTCTGACTTTTTTTTTCCTCTGCTGAATTAAAGCTGTAATAAACCAGCTGTATTTAATCTTAGATGTAGTTTATATATTTGTGGATGTAAGTTAGGTAGTAGTATACCTGTAGTAGTATTAGGGTTGTTGTATTATATTTCCTCTTGGTCTTTCATCAGCTCTTATTGGAGGATCGGGGAGTAGACTTTGCCTTTAAGATTTCTTTCCGAGTCTTTTTTTGCCTTTGGTCTCAGCATGTTTTGATCTTCTACTACCCCTACTGGCAGATCAGAGAATTACCATTGCTACCATGAAATAACCTGTGGATTTGGATTCTGCTCCACTCTTGTTTCCTTTTTGTTATAAAAGGGTTTTATTTTATTATGTATTTTATTATTCTATTTTATTATTGTATTCCGTTATTATTCTAGGTTTATCTTGAAAGTGTGTATGTGTGGAGTGTTTTGGTTTTTTTGGGGGGGGGGCGTTGTTTGTTTGTTTGTTTGTTTTCTCTTGAAGGTGTGTGTTTTTCTCAGATATAAGGGTTTTCTATATATTTGTTCTTAATTAAATTCCTAATTTTGAACTCTGTCTTTCTCTTTTTTTTAGGGCGTCCTTGACAGGTTTTCTCAAATTCAGCCTAAACTGATCTTCTCTGTTGCTGCTGTAGTGTACAATGGGAAAACACACGACCACATGGAAAAGCTAATCAGTGTTGTGAAAGGTTGGTTTTCATATTGGAGAAAGACATTTAGCAGCAAATAATAAATACATATATATATATATATATATATATATTTACTGACAATAATTAGAAATTAATGACATGATCATAACACTGACATTACTCTGTGCAACTTGCTGGCTTTAACTATGTTTGAGGGTGAAAGAGAACATGAAACTTTAGCCTTTTTCGCGCTCTCTTCTAGGTTTGCCAGACTTGCAGAAAGTTGTTGTGATTCCTTACGCTCGCACCAAACATGAAACTGACCTTTCCAAAATCCCCAACAGGTGTGTGTCTGTAAATAAAATGACACTGTTTTTAAACTGAGAAACAAAAAGAGACATGCTCTACGTCTATTTTACTCTCCCCACAGTGTATTTATGGATGACTTCTTGGCATCTGGGCGTGGCGAGGGTGACCAGTTCCCTCAATTGGAATTTGAGCAGCTTCCCTTCAATCATCCTCTTTTCATCATGTATTCCTCTGGAACCACAGGAGCTCCTAAATGTATGGTCCACTCTGCTGGGGTAAGAAACTCAATGGCTTGCACTTGCTCTGAATTAAAAGACTTTAGTTTAAATACACAAATACACAGTATTTTTCATACACGTGCACACACACACACACACACACACTGCTTATAACTTTATATAATAAAAAAATCACAATGCCATCACTGATTAAAGCCCATGGGTTGCTGTGTATGCTTGTTTGTCCTTGTATAACATAAAACATAATTGCTGTTTTTGTAGCTCATGCTTTGTTACTGCTCCACAAGGGGTAGAGGCAGAGGCAGCTGTCTCACTTACTTAAAAAAAACCCACTCTGGTCACATCTGTTTGCAAAGCTCTCCTGGGCTGACCCATGTGTAAAGAGTCTGATCCTCTCTAAAAGACTAGATTCATATTTTCAGGAAGACAAATAGGGAAAATTTTAAGGAAGCATTTGTTTAGTAAAACATCACATCATCATTAGTGAAACATCGTCGCATCAGTCAGCAGATTGCAGATTGATGCCCAGTTGTCATGAAATTATGGATTGCTGGATTTCCATCTTGTCAACATTGAAAGCATTTCTCATTTATGCTGAGTCTTGAAGCCAATTCCCGACCTTGAAAACAGAAGTTGGAAAAAAAATCATTTAGTTGCTGGATGATTTGTGATGTGTGCTATAGAAATAAAATTTCCTTGATTACACACATCCTGTTTAATATGAGAAAAACCTGTTTTTATGACTTACCAAAATATGAAGGCTTTTTAATGTTATGATATCCATTGTGTGAGTGGAGATTACTTCATGGTCTTATCTGTATTGTTCTTTTTTGAAAGGGCATTAATCCAATTTATTAATTTTTTTTAATGCTGTTGAACATCTTACTGAGATCACTTTTAGTATCCTAACAAAGCAGCTCCAGTAAGACATCTGCTGAAATGGTCTGCTGTTTCATTCCGCTTCCCAACACAAGATGGCAGCAGACCTCCATCGGCAGATCCTAGAAAAGGTTACTTGCTCTCCAGAGAGTGCATGAATGACATTTTCCTGCAACACACCACATCAGAGGTAGGGATGGTGTGAGAAGAATATTTGATTTCAAAAAGACCACTGGACTTTGAAAGCTGGAGCACTCACCATTTCAAATGGTTTAACCCACTCAAACAAATGCATTCAGGCATTTTCACTAAACAGTTGGTCTTGCACTCTGTCTGTCTGAGGGAAGTCTCCCCCAAAAAACAGATTTTTTTTTTGGGACTTTTTCAGTTATCTTGTAATAAAATAATTGCGACATAAGAATACAACAGTGAGTTAGGATCAGCATATGGACCATAAGAAATGGAAAGCATACTCTGAGAGAATGTGAAAGGTAAAGAGCATTCTTACTGAGGGCTCAGGTACACTACAGGCCACATTCCAACAGCACTTTATTCTTTAAAGGCTTTTAGCTGTCATGCACACACTCACACCCTGATGGGTGCATCAAGAGCAATTTAGGGTTCGGTATTTTGCCCAAGGCCAACTTGACAGCCGGGGATCAAACCACTGACCTTCCGATTAGTAGATGACCCGCTCTACCACCTGAGACACAGCTGCGCGGTTCTTAAAAAAGAAAAAAATTCAATTTGATTTTTAATGGGCTCATACTTTGCCTCTCTGCACCCAGTTTTTTTTTTTCCCTTTCCTCCTTTTGCTGTTTCCAACTTGGCTTTTACTCTCTCACCTTCCTTTCACATTGGTTTTATACTCTAAACTTGCGTTCCTTTTACTAAGTTCTTCTTTTAAGATTCTCATCAGGTTAGTTTTCCTCTGCTTTCCCTTCTCTCTCCTACAGTATAGCTTCCTTTTCTTTCTTTCCCTTATTGTCTCTCGCTCTGTCCCCTTCTCTTTCCTTTGTCCCCCCCCCTCCCTTTCTCCCCTTGCAGCCGATAATTGGACAGTAATGCGTTGGTGAAAACATTTCGTACTGTGACGCTGGCAGTCCTCTCTGGCTCAGCCAATTAGCCTGGGTACTGTTGTGCTTTCTGCTTTGTTACGGCTCTGTTAACATGCTGTCAGTAACAAGATGGCACGCACCAAAGGATGGGTATGGCAGCTGAGTCCAGCTAAAGACTATATGCACACACAAACACACGAATACTTGGAGCACCTGTATCTATGTAAGGATGGGCTCAAAACCGAAATACACGGTCAGATACGTGCGTACCCTTCACCAGCAATAATAATGTACCCAGCTGTGATATGCTGGAGACTGTAAGAGAATTCACACTTAACCACAAACTCCCCTTTTAGTCTAAAAATAAAGTGTCATGTGTCGAAGCCTTGTCAGAACTGTTGCATCGAATTTTTTAAACATGAGTGACACGTGTCAAATTTGTGTCAGCTCAATTGAACTAAACTTTACTGACAGATAATAATGAGATAAATCCATTAGATTACTCGTTAGTCTCTAATACTTGTTGTCTTTTTAGGGCTCTCTCATCCAGCATCTGAAAGAACACATTCTCCATGGCAATATGACCAGCAGTGATGTCATCATTTACTACACTACGGTAGGCTCACAACCTGTTCAAAGTGACACACTGTTTGAATATTTCCAAGACCTTTTTAAGAAATGTATTTTAACAGGTCCCCACACTCTCTTTCTCCCATACCTCAAATACCAGCTGGTGTTTAATGTTTAAAAGTTTAACTTTTCATTTGCAAGTCAGGTAAAAAGGCTGAGATTACCAGTGAATCCTTCTATTTTGCATTAACCAATAGTAGTTTTAGTTGATAGTAGCAGTTGATTTACTTGAACAAAACCTCTGATGAATAGGTCAAGTCCACTCAAGTGTCTTCTGAATGATTTCGTTCAAAGATTTTAAACGTGTGGATTTATATCTGTAACACCTTTTTACAAAATTACTTTCTTTTACTCATGTTTTTCTTTTAATATATTCCTTGGATCATGTGAAAATCTGACAGTTTTTTTTGATGTGGTGTCCAAGCATGCATCAACTTAAATTTCCCTGAATTAGAAGTAAACCTGTCATTCATTTGCAATGTATAAGGGTGTTTTCAGATTTTATTCTGTTCTGAGTTCCAGCTATTGGATTCAAGTAATCTGTTGAAATATACATAACATACTTTAGCCGATGTATCTGAATAGCTTGTTTTATTCCTAAAAAGCAGTCAGAAAGACAAATGATAATTATTTAGAGCAAGTCAGAAGATAAACATCATGAAAAGCTTAAACTCATCAAATGTTTGGCAATACCGGCCTGAAATAAATTAAACTTCTTGAGACATTTTATTTAAACTGATTAATTCACTGAGTTTCAGCAGTTTCAGCGGTTTTGTAAAAGTCTCTTCACTGACAGTTTTTGTGCAGCAGAACCAAAATTCACTTTATTCGCATGTGAAGACAGGTGCCAAAGCAGTATCTCAGCATGCAGTAAAATGAGAAAAATAATCAGGTGAATCACAGTCTGCTGCAGATGTCCGTTTTGCTACACTCTGCTTTATCCCTGTTAAGACGAAAGGTGTTTTATACCAGATAAACTGACCACTGTGTTTGCACGTGTGGTCTTAGACTGGCTGGATGATGTGGAACTGGCTGGTATCTGCACTGGCAGTGGGAGCCTCTGTTGTTTTGTATGACGGTTCACCACTAATGCCGACTCCCAATGTACTGTGGAACCTGACAGACCAGTTGGGGTGAGTTAGCCGCACAAACATGTGCGCACACACACACACACTCACACACACTGCATGGGGAGGATAAAAAAAGGAAATGACAGTGGCTAATTGTGCTGAAAGAGGATATCCTCTTTGTACTTATTATACAAGTTGTTTTTAACATGTTTGTTTATATTTTCCTAGAGTTTTCAATGTTTTGACCTGCTGAGACTGTACTTTAGTAAGTGAAGCTTTAGGTTTTGGCACCAGGGCTTCTAAAATGATATTCCATTGTGCCTTAATTGTCTAAAAAATGGACACTCCAAATTCTTAATAGATCGTACTGACAGCTATTGTAGCTTTAATGGAACTGAAGTCTGGGAAACACAGCATTCTTAATAAGGGATAAGTTTGAGAGTTTTCCTTTTACTGTATAGTGCTGAGAAAATCAGAAAAAATCATACAGTTTTGTTTTTTAGGACCCTTGTATGCTCATACAATGGACATTTATTATTCACTCATTAACATATTACTTATGAAATTAGAAGAGATAAGGGAAAATCATCAAAATGATGGATTGTTTGTAAAGGAGGACATGGAAGAAATGAAGGGAACATATAGTGGTTAACTGAGATAACTTTGTTATATTTTTGGAATATTTTAAACAAATTTATATGAATAGAAATATGTTTGAAAAACAAAAAATTAAACAGGTTTTTAAAAGTTCCCAAAACTTGTCATGTCACAAGCTACCAGGCAGCAGCTATGTGACACTTTTACCGTATGATGTATTGGCATTTGGAACGAACATAATTGTAGTTTCACATATCTCTAAAAGAAACCAGCTCAAACTTACAAAAGACACCCTGAACTCCATTATTGATTGCCACAAATGAGCTGCCTTGCTGTCATTTTGAAAGTGCACAGTGAAGTGTTGCGCTCAGCTGAACAGACTGTTCCAAGTCAGCAGGTCAGCAGTCCTTTAAGCTTTTTGATATGGAGATTGATGGTGATGTTCATTTGGATGAACCTAAAAACCCATGCAAGACAACCACAGATACCAAAGCCTAGATCTGGGTATTCAATTCAGAGGACGTTCACCTCATAAGATGCACAATGTGGATCATATTAAGACAGGAATTTCATTTCATTTTTGAATATCATGCCCGCATTGAAACATGGTTTAGAAGCTTGTCAAGATTTATCAAATTCAGAGATTCTGGGTTTTTTTTCCCCACTGTAAATTTGCTTCATCTAAATAAATTGATAATGCAAAACAAGATTTAAAGGTGAATTTGCTACTGGGTGTAGAGAGTTTGACATTGTTTAAACTGTCTAGTCTACAAAGTCAATATTTCCAGCAAATCCTCTATCTTGGTAAATGTCCTAAACACACCTCCCACCACCACTATCAGAATCAAAAATACTAAATGTTAAACTGGGTATTGATCCTTCGTAGTTCAGTTGCTCTGTCGTTGGCCTTTGACATCAGTGATGACCAATAGGATTGGCGTCAGAGACGTTAACATACACTGATTAGTCTAACACCTTAAGCCTTTTTATGCACGCTCTTTACTTTTCCCTTAGACGTAAACAACTACATTGTCAACTTAGTTTTTTTTCTGCGTAAAATATGTCATCTGTCTGTCCTCCACTCTGCATTGTACTCTCCTGATGCATAGCAGAGTTTTTTGATGACAAAAATGCTAGGTGAAAAAAAATGGTGAAGATGAGCGATAAACAGATGTTTCTGCAAATCTACAAACACATTACACTCCAATTTAAAAATCAAACTAGCAGTCAGAAATATCCTTCTGTTTCTCTCTCATTTGATGATTATAATGATGATGGTGATGTTTATTGATCGGTGTTGCTGCTCCACTCTAAACATTGATTTTAAGGCATGCAGAAGTCTGGGTATGAAGTTGTTAAGGTGTCTGCGGGTGTCTGTGCAAACAGAGATCCATCTGTGTTGCACATATCAGTTATTTGTAGATGTGCAACATGAAACTACAGCAAGGCAAATGAAATTTATTATGAATCTTAGAATATTTATGTTATTTTAGTGCATAAATTGCCAATCGCTTTGACCTGTGTTACTCCCTGACATCATCATCCACCAGCACAACCTTAAACCTCTGTTATCATTTGTCTGCAGAAGGGATAAAGACCAAATGGCCAAGGATTCAAGTGTGCATGTAGAGAAGCAATTAATTGATTCAAATATGATAGAGAAGATGGTCAGCACATATTTTTCCTCATTGTTTGCTATGTAGTCTGTTTCTTCTCAAAAGCTATGCAAGTGCTCTGCTCCAGTAGATATACTCATAGCATTTCCAATTAAAATTTTAGTTTTAGGACATGGCATAATGGTCTGTGAGAAAGTGGAAAATAGCAGGGGATAATTGCCTGCAAAATACAATATACAAGTTTCCAGCAGTAGTATGATATGCTATTTTGACCAGCAGTATATTTTATCATCCACTAGAAACAAAACTGATATGGAGTATTTTTGATGGATTCTGATTGTATTCATTAAAAATAATATATGATAATGATCTCTCTGTAATAACCTACTGCCACAATTTTAAAGAATTTAAATTATAGTTAGAAAGTGTTCAAAAAGTGAAATATAGAGATGATAAAGATGATAGAATAAACTGTATTATGTAACTTTCCTCAAAGAAATGCCCAGTAACACTTCATGGTTTATTATTACACCAGAAATATTTGCTTTTCTTATACTTGGCAGCACTCCATCTACATGGATTGTGAATTGCATTTAATTAAAAAACAATGTAGCCTATATTTACTAGCCTGTATTTAGCATTTTTGAGCAATTGCACAATTTCGAGCGACAGCCATATGTTTTGTTATGTGGGGCTCCTGACTGTAACTGTGCATTATTTTATATGCTCAGCCAAGCTGTGGTTAAATTATGAAAAGAAATGTACTGTGGTCAGCAAAAGCAAAACCCTTTAAGGTAGCAGACCCATCTTCAGAGATGGCATATTGCCTTCAGCAAGAATTGGAATAATGGGGAGAACATTTTGACACATGGGGAGTAGCTCAAGTGCCAAGAAAAAGTACTCCTGCTGAAACTATTAACAGGATCAGTATGTAGGTCCTGACACCAAATTTCATTGTTAGTAGTCATTTCAGTGATCAAATATATTAGGATCTTCAAATGATGATTGGCTACTTGGTAAAATGGATGAAATCGTAGATATTGTTCCAGTTTCTTTTATCTGATGAGGCAGTTGCCTTTGTATTTCAACACATAGCTTGTATATGTGCAGATTTTAATTTTTAATTCAGGAGCCTTTAACAAATGTATTGCATTAACTGTTTAGAAATTGCAGCCATATTTATTCATAGTTGTAATTGGACAATTGACGCACAAGCAGTTTCATTGCCAGATGAGGCCTGTGCCCTCATTATTCCATCACAAATTAAACCGATAAAAGATCTGGAGTTGACTCAAAAGTGTGGAATTTGTAGCATACTGGAAATTAGGTTTAAAGAGATTGATGCAATTAAAGAAGGCCCTCAGAGAGATAGAAAAACTTTTAACGGCAAAAGGCCTGAAAGACTACAAAAACACAACTAAAGCAGATAATGGCAAAATTATTTCCTTTATTAAGAAAACCGAAATCAAGAATACTTTGAAGTGTATCATTGTCAGGATCTACAATCAAGGGATGTCTTAATGACTATAAATAGAGTGCAAACCACTGGTTACAGTCAAGAACAAGAAGAGCAGATTATAATTTGCCAGAAAACTCCAAAAAGTGTCCGCACAGTTCTGGGAAAAAAGAAGCAAAATGACAAAAAAGTAGAATTGTCCGGATGCGTATGGCCCTGTATGTCATGGAACTATTCAATGAGCAAGGTAAGAGTGCTGTTAGCAAAAATACCCACATAATTTAATGAAAGGCTACCACCATGACAGAAAGATGGATAGAACCTTTTAAACTGTGTGAAGATCAGCTAAGAGCTGATGTCAGCGCTATTAGCAAGTTTCTAGTGCTATGTTTAAAACAAAAATCCTCTGGGAAAGACTGACATGAATTTTTTCACAGATTGATCTTCTCAATTCAAGGTGGACATTTTAATTGGGACTAAATCTGCTAGAGCCCCAGGAAGTGTGGAACATACACTGAAGCATCCCCATTTTGCCTTGAGGTTTATTGGTTAGTGTTTCATGATAATGATTTAACAGGTGACTTTATGCTGAATAAAATATTTTAAATTATAGGAAAAGATTAGCAGTTGGAGCACATTTGCTGTTTGATGATGTGGAAAGAAAAAAAACAAAAGGTGAGGGGAGGCTGAGGTTTGTGGAACATCTCTGAAGAGATGTTTATTTTAATTGGTTGCACATATTGATTTTGAGATTATCCATAACAAATGTTAGGCATTTTACTAGTTCTTTGTGTGCAAGTAAATTGTTATGATTATGAGGTAGAAAAATCTACCACCAATACTTCGGGACCACATCTTTGCAATCCAGTCCACAAAATGCCTACAAAATGCCACATATAAATCACATAAAAATATCAGTCATTAATTCACTTCAATTTTGATCTCAGTCTCCTATTTTAAATGTCATGAAATTGTTTCTGGGCCTGTAAATTTCTGTTTGTGTTGCTAGGCAACATCCAGATAAACTGGAAAAGGTTGACAAGGCTGGGAGACTAGTGCTGAATTCCACCGCACAATATTATTAAAACAGTATTATGTTTCCATGTCTCCTCTTTTCTTCCCTGCAGCTGTCCCTCAGAAACATCCTGTAAGCTTCATTAGAGATAATAGTATTTTTAGAAGTCTTCTCTTTCTGCTTCTGAGTTAATTTCAGTGTTGGGATTCAGGCAAATATCAGAGACATTTAAATTCTTATTAAAAAGCTATTCATGTTATCTTTTAGTTGTGGCAGTTACACACACAAAAAAAATTAGCTCTAAGATCTTTTGCCAAGTATAGATCTTCATAGCCTAGTATCACATTTGCTATCTTAATCCAAAGGTAATACTCTGATTGCAATCAAACTTTCTAGGTGTGCAGTTATGCAGCTGGGTTACTAACCAATCAGAATATCAATGGTCATGAAATGAAATAAAATTCAAGAATTTTTAGAGTTGGGAAGGGAAAATTACCACTAGTAATGGGTCACAATGGGGCTTTGATGAAAAGCAGAAAGCTGTATTTACTTTGGCAGTGGTAAAAGCTGCCAAAAGCCATGAAGGGATCTGAATACCTAAAGGGACCAAGTGATGGAAAATGTTCATTTGGATGTCATCTCTAAACTAAAACATTCAGACAAGCAAGAAATACAAACATTTAATTGAATAGAAGGCATTCCAAATCTTTCAAGGAAGAAAGTCAGTCAATAAATGTATTACAGTAAGGTGTCATACTTTAGTTGATTTACCAGCCAGAGTAAAAATTAAATTAGCAGTATTTCTGAGGAGAGCCAAAAAAATACATTTTTATTCAATGGGTTCTATGTATGAAGTGGCCACAAGATTTATTCAAGGGTTTTCCCCTCAATCTTTTGTTCATTATGTTTTGAACTAATATGTCCGGGAAAACCCCTCCTCCACTCTTGTGCCAACGACTGCCGTGTGGAAGTCTTATCTTTAATTACTGCCAGATGAAATTCTCAGTTATTTATTAATTTTATTCTTTGGAAGAGATTCAGTACAGTACAGACAGTTTAACAGATTGCATCTTGCCAGCTCAGCTACAGTTTTAGACATGTGGGCTTAACAATTAAAATATCCACTTCTTCAAGCTGGATCCATCTATCTATGGTACATGGTAAATAGTTCATATACAGAGCTTTCTGTTCTATATGAGCACTCAAAGCTTATCTGTAATGGGATTTTCTGGTATCTTCAAATCTTTAACATAATTAATTAACATAATTAACAATGCTTTTACATCCAAAATGCAATATTTACCTTAAAAAGAATGTCACAACTTTAATTTTGAAACCCAGGTTACCAGGTTACGTTGATTTAGCAGCTTTAGGTTGTAAACTATAGCAATTACACATTTGAATAAACAAATGCACTGTCAAACAGGAGTTACTCATTGTTCTTTCTAGTCTAACGCACATGTGAAGAGGACAGTGCTTCATATCTCCAACATATTCAAACAACTTACTGTGGTGGAGAACAAGTGTGAGAGTAATTTGTAAACTCCACTGACAAGTGGAGCTTCAATTGCTACATCACGACACGCGTAGGGACACATTACCATGATAATTGCTCAGAGGTGCTCTTGTGTCTGATTGCTCCTGAGTGTCTTTTATTGACTTAGTGGCTTCCAGTAACATGTCTTCCCTGAAACAGACACGGGTATATTTGCACATGCTGTCACACACTCTGACAAACGGGGACTCACAGCTTCTCCTCCACCCTCCATCCTAAGCACCCAATTAGCAGCTACACCTGGCCACCTGCCTCCAATCAGAATAGAGCGACTGTTTCCATGGTAGCCAGAAACCAACAAATTCATATGCGGATCAGAGATGATAGGTAGGATGGATAATGACTGTCTGTATGTAGGTTTAGATAACAAAAAAAGGGTCTGCATGCAAAATGCAGAAAAAACATCCATCAGTCTAAAGATATGTCTAAATTGCTTGGTGTGTGATCTTTTTTTTGTTTTGTTCTTTTACGCTAAAACAAGCACACTATATTTAATATTAAAAGGATTTGAATACATTTGCGGTGCATATCACTGGAAATTATTTTGTAAATTCATTTGATGAAGTACAGATTTTATGATTAAAATCTATTTTTAAAAGAACTTAATTAAATACTGACAAAATAATATATACGTATTATAAAGTATGTTGTTTTCTAATATTTTCTTCTGTTTGAATCTTCTTAGATTTCTAATATGACATATGTTATTACCTTATTATGAACCACACTGTAAGTGAATGAGAAGGAGAGCTTGAAAGCACACGTCTAAGGCGTAAGCACTTTAGACACTATAGTTCTACGTTTGTACTTTCTATACTTTACGCTGTTGTCTTCCCAAAGTCTTGTAAGTTTCCATGTTAAATCATCTGTACAAATGCTGGTGGAGAAGGACCTTTTGAAAATTTAGCATTCATTTTGGTTTTCCATCATGTGTACAGTTGGTGCCCTTGAGGTATTATAGCTGTGCCAAATGGGTGGTCCACAAAACACTGAACACTGGCATGCTTTCAGATGATGAGTAAAACACAGTTTTTGTATGAATGTCATAAACCACTGTTACTGGTCACAGTTCTTCTTTCCCAGATTAGCAGAAAATGGCCATCCAAGTCTGGTTAAGTCTGATCACCGTCAGATAGGTTTAACATTTAATGTTACACATAGTGTGATATAACATTAGACACACAAGGTAAAACAAGATAAAACACTTGACTCAGTGTGAGTTGGCAGAAACAGCACTGACAACAGTTGCGTAATCATACTTCATGTTGCATCTTGAGACCGTTATCAAATCCTCACTCTCTTCATTTACCCCTATCACCACTAATCAAAATGAGCGACCGAGAGCAAAGGGGATCTTGCACTGCAAAACAATTCCTGATTATTGTTCATCAAGCTGTTGTTTTTTCTTATAGAGACAGCCCTTTTATGATTGACATAAATGGTTACCATAGCAATGGATGGATTTTGATTGATTTAATGTCAACAAAAATAACTAAGAAAGCAAGACAGACTGAGACACAAATAAACCCATTCACAGACAGGCTTGAAAAGGCCCTTTGTTTTAAAATTAAAACTGCAGGGGAATACAAAAGTGACGTTTTGTCGCTTCTTCCCATCCACATGTTTTCCAACTGTTGTCAGCTGTCAGGGTGACTTCAATTCACGCAGACAAAACTTTCTAAAATTATTTTTTCCCAGGATTGTTGTGAGCAACCGTTGTGTTGTTACATACTCATCTGAACAATTTTCTTGCGGAACATCTAAAAATGAAGCAATTTGTCTTTGTGTTCTCGGCTGTCTATTATTTTGTTCGGCTCTCTTTTGTATTTGCCCAGTTGAAAGTTGTCCTTGCCAGTTTTTTCCCCCTTTCTTTCCTTTTTAAAATTTTATCTGTCTAGAAGGATGAGCACACAAGCTGTTTTAACATCACCTTCCTTTACATTTACACAGTGGCACACACTCCCCTGCTGGGAGCTTCCTTGTCCAACCAGACTACTGAGCAGCTCCACTGGAGCAGATGGGATTAAGGGCAAAGGTCTGCTGAATAACTGTTGCCCTTTTTTATGTTTTTGCATTCAGAGCAGATACAATGAAATTATGCCTTGTCGGCATAGATTCAGGGCAACACGTGAAGCCGCGTTACAGTTCAGTCTCAGCACCAAAGTCTTAAGCAGGCTGGCAGGTCTTTCAAGTATCACAAATGTTGTATTCAGAAGTTACTTGACCATTGGCTTAATAGTAATGTACAGTGATGTTAATACAGATATAGGGGCTTTATTGCACTCATGTATGTGTTTGTTGTCAATGGTTTTCAAAGGACAACTGAAAAATGTTTTGAATACCCAAAAAAAGTAAAGTACTGGCAAACAATCTGGCAAATGTTACAAAGAAACTAAACTCAACAGTACTTGATTAATGACTAATAAATTTTACCTGAATTTACTCTTAACCTTTTTTTAACTAGAAATGTTGGTTTAAAACAGTATACAGTGTTTTTGTGTCTAAATAATCTTCATACTATCTAATATCTAAAATGTCACATTTTTAGAATTCAAATTTGTGAGACAAAAAATTGATTCTCTTCTTCTGGACGCAGCGTTTTCAGTGGGAGAAACATTCCGTCACTCATCCAAGTGACTTGCAGGTTTCCCCAACCTTTTAAACAGTACATTTAGATAATGACTGAAACTAGCACCACAATGGGCCATGAGGTCAGTTTCATGATCAATAATATGAAAATTGTCATGGCCACTGGTCAATGACCATTGATCAATAGCCATGAGTACCATTCATAGAGAGTTGGGGAATTACTGCAATCACAGCATTGTAGATGGTGAAAGATGTACCCTTAGGCCCTCTCCTCAATTCAGAGATGGTCTTTCCCTTTTCGCATAAATGAAAATCCTTGTCCAGGATGTATATATCCTCATCATTGAAAGAGTGGTCACTGGCCTGTCGATGTAACAGGTGTAACAGGTGTCACAGATTTGTGAGGGTTTTAAATACAAAACTCCTTGAGAATTTAAAAATGCTTCTCTTAATATTTGCAGTCGTTCACCACGTCTCTTGTTTAATGATATTAATCAAAAGCATCCAGGGACTAAAACAGGGTATGTTTCGTTGTGATTGACACACTCAGGAATATCCCAGTGATGGTAAAGATTGTGATGTCACAAGGATCATTGGTAGCTTTATGAATCTATCACTTATTCATCCATCACTTTGTCCAGCAGCATCTTTCCAAAATAGCCAGCCAGATTGCAGTGAAACTTGGCAACAATATTTATGCCACCCCCACTCATAAAGTCTGCTAGCTTGGTTCTGTTGTTTGGAGTTCCTGCTGTCACAATGCAGAATATAGTACATGTATGTAGGAGGCCTTTTGCAATGACTGTCAGTGTTGGCAACACTGACGCAAATTCTTTCTTCTTTTTTTTTTTCTTTTAAAAGTATATGAGAACACTCTCTACTTCTGGCAAACTGAATAATGTTTATTTATTTTTTTTCTTCATCAGCATCACTATCTTTGGTACCGGGGCCAAGTGGCTGTCTGTGCTGCAGGAGAGGAACCTGACACCCTGTAAGTTGTGTTCATGGATAGAAAAGAGTAAAAAAAAAAAAATATGCGAGCATGGTCACAGACATATAGACACAATAACACACATGCACACATACACACACCTCCTTTATGAGAATGGAATCTGTAGCAATAAGAGCAGATGGACACAATAATGATTATAATAGTAATGTTGTTTGACTCTGAATGTCCTTTATTCCATTAACTGGATGAAATAACAGTTTGCCCTGTGTTCTGGAGTTTGACACTGAATCGAAAGGATAAAAAGGCTGTTATGATTTTTCATATGAGTCATGGATAGGTCCACCTAATTGCTTTTAGTGACACAACTTTCTAGAGAAAGAAAAAGATCTGGACAGATAACCAGAGCTGTGCTGGTTCTCTTTTTTTGACTTGCTGCTAGCTTTCATGTAGTGGTTACTCTTTGGAACTTGTGCAGCAATAAATTAGATACTGTATTCTGTTAGAACAAAACACTATCACAGCATAGTTGTTAGTCTTTGCTATAGAGTAACTTCCATCAGGTTTTTCTTATTTGTAAGAATTCCAGATTTTATACCTGTTTCGCATTATTGTAGGTGTTCATTTCATGGGAAAGCAACAGGAATTCTAGTTAAATTAGTTAAGCTATTTTTTTATTTTATAGTTTTCCACAGCCATATTTTAGTCAGCAACATTGTAGTCACGGGGACACAGTTATTTCCATCTGCAGTAATTTATATCTGATGCCTCTATTCTGGGACTGCACACCTCCCAGCCTTTCCACATGCATAGATGTTAGCACAGAATAGAGCAAGCACCAATGAAAACAGATATCACATTGATTAAGTGAAACACAGCATAAAAGAAGGAGCTGTGGTGGAGGTGGTTTTTAAGGATACCTGCAGATATGCATTCACTGTAGGCAGTCTGAAGCAGATTAACTATATTGATATAAATATATTAGATTTTCCAATTAGCCTTCGATCGATGTGGGCTGGCATTGAGCTTGACATTGTGGTCCACCTCCTGACTACTACGATAGATATGTCAAAGCTCTGAAGTTACAGTTGCTCGACGTTTCATTGTGCGCTTCTCTTCTTTGTATTATTTAGACTCTCAAATAGTCATTCTGATCTTCATGAAATCAGCACTGGTAACTAATGAAAGCGGTCTCTTGGAGAAGTCCCTTCTTTTTATGTATAAAGTACCAAAATTCATTGAAATATGGTAAATGGTAAATGGACTGCTTCTTATATAGTGCTTTTCTACTCCAACTAAGCAGTCAAAGTGCCTTATACAGCTTGCCTCATTCACCTATTCACACAGGCACTTTTTTATGCCTAAGTGCTTTCTATCTACCATTCACACATATATTCATACTCTTAAGGCTGCATCAAAGAGCAACTTGGGGTTACGTATCTTGGGCAAAGATACTTGGGCATACAGACCGGAGCAGCCAGGGAACCACCAACCTTTCAGTTTAGGATGAACTGCTCTACCAAAACTAGGTAGAGCAGTTCAACTCCTCACAGGTCACGAGGGTCCTGGGTTCGAATCCACAGGCTGTCTGAGTTCCACCCATGTCTGCGTGGATTCTCTCTCCAGCTTCCTTCCGCAGCCTGAAGACATTCTTATTGGCCATAGGTGTGAATGTGAGCGGAAATGGCTGTTTGTCTCTCTGTGTTAACTCTCCAATAGATTGGCAATGTGTCCAGGGTCCATACCCAACCTCGTGTCCTATGGCAGCTGGGATAGGCTGTAGCCCAACTGTTATCCTAATTTGTGGAAGAAAATTGATCGATGTAAACATCAGCTACCAGCTGGAAAGATTAAAACAAACATAAAGAAATGGATTGACAGTGAAGTCCAGGATTTATTAAGCTTCTATGGCATATCAGAAACATTACATGATGTTAAACAAATCAAAATATAATGGTTTTAATGTGAGTTTACTCTAAATTTACTTCGTTGTTCATCTACACTCAGGAGTGCAATGTACAGGGAATAGTGGGATACTGAAATAGGATTTCAAGAAAATAAAATACCAAACCAGCTGTGTGTGTGAAGAGCTCTGTGTGTGTCATCCACACACATTACAGTAATAGCATTTGTAGTGTATGGATAAATTGCAGCCACCAGACTTAACAATTTTTCTGCCAGAAGTGCAAACAGAAAAAAATGTATGTAGTTCTCAGAGACCTCCCCATTGGTCCGTTCCCCTTGGGGAGTTTCTATAACTCTTTGATCTGAAAAGGTTTTAAGTTATCTATCCACCCTTAATATTAACTTAATGTTAGCACTTAAACCCAACATTTATTGCATACACCAAGTGTCACCATGTAGCACAGTGTACCCTAATAATAGCCACAAATCTGCATTTGTTGCCCATTGTTTGTGCATCTCTCTTTAACTTTAAATGAGCTGAATCCATTCCTAATTCTAATACTAAACAGAAAGGCATAAAAAAATAAAACATTGCTGTGTCTCAGTGCTTGTCTCGCTCTCTTGTTCTCGCTCGCTGCCCCACCCCTATTAGTCAGCCAGCCACTTGATCCAGTTGGCACTGTGTGTGTGCATTTGGATGCTTATTAGAGAAAGAGAGCGTGGCAAAGGGAGATGTTGGTGTCTGTGTTGGTGTGCGTGTGTGCGCGCATGCCTCCACTGGCCCGAGGAGGATAGTGGGAGCTTCTTCACTGGCTGCCCCAGCGGAGAGGCCCTTTTCCCTAGGATGACATTTGGACTGGACACCTGGAGGCATGGTGGGGGGCAGCAAAAGCCCAACTGTGTGTGTGTGTGTGTGTGTGTGTGTGTGTGTGTGTGTGTGCGTGCAGAACAAGGGGCAGTTGCTGGAAGCTTATTAGCTCCCAGACTGTTATTGGCTTGTGGTTTGGGCATATGTGTGTGACAGAGAACATGCACATGGATCTTGAGGATGGCTAAAGCGATGTGTGTGGTGCATTGCATGCTCTGTCACATCAGGGTGGCAAACTGCAATAACACAACAAGTTGGGGTGCAGTAAGCCACAGCTGTTCAAATGTGAACACTCATTTTATGTGTTTGGGTTACTAATTTGTTTCAAATGATTGGTGACCCCAACTTGGTTAGGTTTGATTTATTTATCTATTTAAACATTTTTATTTATTTTTTTGTTAACAAGTGTGATAACTGATCCCAGACCAGTACTTTTGAAAAAAATTTGCAGCCTCGCTATAAAAGTGTGACTATTCTTGTCTCGATACAAGCATTTAAACTGCATATCAAGTCTGATCAAAAACCAATATTTTTGCTTATTTGCTCAATCTTTAAGCAAATGAGAATCCCAAATAATCTTTTCAGATTTCCCATTTTGCCCACATTGTTTTTAACCAGTTAATCAATCCAAATTTATTGTACTTCCTGAACTCACTGAATTTTTAACACTCAACATTTTAGGATGTATTCAACAAGCGACTTCAAACACAGTTATGTATTAATAGTAACTAAACTAGATAGTCTATTGCTCGTCTTCTTTTGCTATTTTTTCCAATGTATTTATTTTTATCTTTTGTGTTTTCCTTCTCTAGCGGAAACACACAATCTCCAGTCTCTCCACACTATCCTGTCTACTGGATCTCCTCTCAAACCTCAGAGCTACGACTACGTCTACCGCTGCATAAAGAGCACCGTGCTGCTGGGCTCCATTTCAGGTGACTCAATGACACAGACCCTGCTAGGACACATTATATTATTTTTCTAATACTTAAGAATTTAAGAAAAACATATTGTTTTTTTTAGAATTATAACACAAAATCATTTAATCATTAATAAGCACTGTAGCTAAATATTTGTCTTAAACATTAATATTACAGTTTTAATTGATTTAAAAATGTCAAGCTTTTACTCAATAAGAACAATTTATAGTATACATTTTTAATGAATGAAATATTCAACAGGTGCATATTACTGCATTTTCTGCTAATCAGATTGTGGTTTTTGATTAAAAAAAACTATTGTCTATAATATATTCTTTATAAAAATTTGACAGACAATCTCTGGCGCTTCAAATTAATAGCTACTTAACCAGGAACATGATGCATGAAATGCCTGCGCAGTAAGCAAAGATTAATCATGCCAGCTGTTGTTTTCTTCCTCCAGTTATTGCTAAAGACCTATTGTCTGTTTTGTTCACTAACAAATGAAACCAAGTTATGTTTATTTTTAATTTGATTCAGCCATCGAGTATCCTTTATACTCCATTTCAGCTTTCTCCTGTTTTTGATTAGGAGTAATAGCTGCATTGTAGCTACATTGAGGATAACTTGTGATATGCTAGCTTTAGCATTAAGTTTGCATTAGGGTTGGCACGATACTTGAATTTACCGATATACTGATACCCAAGAATCTACTCAATACTTGATAACATTTTTTTAACTACAGGGTTATATTACAAGACTTTTTTTTAGTGCATTTTATTAATATTAGAATGATTCAAAAAATATTATCAGAGATGACTATTTCTAAGTTACTTAAAAAATTGTGGTTCTGTGCATCTGGTGACTTAGCTCCACATTTTAATTACTGATCAAATAGAGTTGGTCAGGTAGGCTGTTATCTTGTGTCTAGACTTTTCTCAGTTTCAGTCTGGTTCTTTAAGAGAAACTTGACAGACTTAAGTAATTGTTTTATTCTGTTAAATTAACACCATCCATTACAACTCTGCGGACAGGACTGATGGTGTTTGTTGCCTGGCTCTCACATTAATGTTATCATTTTAATATTAGCCATAGCTGCTAACCACTATCTTAATGATAACAGATGGCTAATGTGGCTATTGGATAAAGGTAACTTCAGCTGCTCTGTTGTTTCTCCAGTGGTTTCCACAGCAGCTGGATCCACATATTTGGTTTGGCAAAAATCTTATGCCAGATGCTCTTCCGGACACAACCCTCCCAATTACCTGGGCTTGGGACCAACACTAGCACTAGCTTGTGACACCCTAAGGCGAAGTTTTTGGTAAACGGGTAATTGCTAATAGCTAACAGCTAACATTAATGTGTGAACTGGCCAGTTTAACATTTATCATAACTGTACAATACTTCAGTGTCGTTGAAACACGAGCTTTATTGACCTTTTGAAATTCCCCCTAAAGTGCTTTTCACAAAACTGAAGAAGAGCACATTAGAACACACACATACACATGCACTAGCAAAACTAGCAAGACTGTTGATCCAAAATACAAATGCAATGTCTAGCCTTGTCCATTAGATTGTTTAGTTTTAGATGTGTTCTGAGCATTTTCTTTAATTTTCTCCCGTGTTTAAACAACTGATAAGTTAGCTGTAAGGAAAATCCCTGACAAAAATGAAAGAAAAGAAGGATTATGTAAATGTAAGATTACTTATATTTAACCTTATGTTATTTTTTTATATATTGACAAATCGAGATATTTATATCCAAGATGATTCTGGTGCATAATGTGATGTCTGAGCAACAAATTGTTTGGTTTCTGATGTCTTTATGACAGAAACCGGATACTTAAACTTTAAAAAACTTATTTTTAAACATTTAAAATATATACTGTATTTGTATTTTGAAATTTTAAAGCTAAAACAGAAAAGCATCTGTGACACAAGCACAAAAGGACTGATGCATAATAATAAAACAATAAATTGTATAGAAGGCTACATATTCCTCACCACCCACAACTGTCGCACATGCACACACGCACGGGTCTAACGCACACAGTACTTCTCAGCCCATTGTGATGTTGTCAGGCCAGTAGAATGCTATCTGTCTCTTTCTGTGAGTCCTGAAACGTTTAACATTTAGCAGAGCTCGGGTGACTGACGTATTAAAAACACACACACAAACTCACACTGAGAAGCAGCTTGGAGTGTCACGCTTGCATACACATACGGGCAGCCATTGTGAATGACAGCCCAAATGGTTACAGCATATAGCCTCAAATACACAAGCAAACATATGCAAAGTTGCACATGCTCACAATGACATGTAAGTCGAAATGCTGGACACAAGCGTCAACTGAAATGTCAATCACAGGCAGAAATCTGGTGAGAGATGGAAAATAAACAGACAGAAGAAATCTGTAAGCAGATTTTCTTAGGTTATTTTTGTCGTAAATATCTGTGTCTCTGCAGAGTCTGTAAGATAAGTGAAGAAAAAAATCTGTTTAGTGAGGAAGGTGGTCTGTGCAAAATTTGCTGTAGGCTTAAGAATGTTTATGGCTACTGAAAACTTCAAAAGTAGTTGGTTATGGCAATTATTTTTGTTTGTTTGCATTATAGGTTGTTAGGGTCTATCCTTTGCAACTCATACGATTTTGTGACACACATCAACAACTTATATGAGACAAACACAGAACGAATCAAGGAAAAATAGGTTTTTACTTAGCTCCATGTCAATACAATGCTGTATCCATCCCCTTTTTAATTGTGTTAGTAAGTCAATAAAACAAGTTCAGTATTAAATGTTATCACATAATAGAGGGACTGAGAGTCACTGAGAAACCATGTTTGCTGAACAGATAAAACAGTTTTCTTCTTCCACTTTAACCTCCTAAGACCCGAACTCTTCCACGACATGCATTTTTAATTTCTCTTTGATATTTGGGCATATTGGGGCCTGATGAATGTAAAAACAAAGAATTTCCAGATTATTTTTTTTTACCTTATTTTTGTTTTTAAGAAAAATGAGAGCCACAAATGAGGATATTCATTTAACATTTTGATAGAACAGTAGCAGTATAATGTCCTTGTAAGTGGATATCAGGCCCATGTAGAGCAAAATTGAGTATTTTGGTCAAAATAACCAAAAATGTGATGTCCACATATGTGGACGGCAGGTCCTAGGAGGTTAAAGATCCTTTATAGTTACTTTGTAAAGGTTTTTTAATGAGTCAAATGGCTTATGGAAACAGTGGTTCTGTAACTGTTGTAGCTTTTGGCATTAGAAAAATGAGTTTATGCCCAACAGTGCCACTGAGGTGCATCAGTTCAGCCATTGTGCCAAATTACGTTATATTTTACCATAAGGTTTTGGGACTGCCATACTCCCACAGCAGAAGTATGAGGGGAAAAAGTAGAAGATTTCAGGTGCCTGTACACCTTGCTGCTTGGCCATCAAACATGTTTTATTTCGAATGTGCAAACCATCTCAGCTTTGCCTCTCTGACTTTCTCTCCAAAGAGCTCAACCTGTTCCTGTCCTGTTCCTCTGACAGTATAGTGTTATAATATTTGAACAAAATGATAGCTAAAGTGGTGAATTGTGAAGAAGACCCAATTTGTTATTCATCTGGACTTTTGGAACTATAGCGCTGCCTCTTTGTGAATGTATGTGTGACTCGGAACAGCAGGTCCTGCCCCAGTCACTTTCCATCTTGCTGCCAAGGGCAACAGAGGGCTGCAACCCTTTTGGCTGCCAACCGACCTAACCTTGACCCATGAGGTCAATGCTGTTTGTGTGTGTGTGTTCTAAATGCTGATATATGCTGGTCCCTTGCTGATTTTACCCTGTGTCACTGTGTGTGCATAAACATGTGCTTTAGTTAAAGTGTACTTGGGGTTTTGGAACTTTTAATGAAGATTGTTGTGTATATCAGGAGAGTGTTTGTTTGTTTTCTGTTCAGCAGGGACCTCAGACCCCTGTTGCTCTTCAGTGGGTGATTTTAACACTTTCACTGCTGGATTTACTCAATCCTAATATACCTCCATCTGACTCTCCATATGTCAGTTCTCCACACCCATTTTGCTTCTTCTCTTCTCTTCTCTTCTCTTCTCTTCTCTTCTCTTCTCTTCTCTTCTCTTCTCTTCTCTTCTGTGTGTCTGTGTGTTAATTTTGAAGTATTTACCAAGTCATCTTTTCAATTTTGGTTAAATTTTCCTTTCATTTTTGGTTTCAATTCAGTTCATTTTTGGATATATGAATTCATGCGTAGGTTAGCTGTGTAGGTTGCTTGGTTTGTCTCAGTTGGTGGCTTTGTTTGACCTCAAACTGTGCCGGTAGATTTTCAAAGCAGTAACACCTCCACAAATGAAAGAAGATGTGCGTGCACGCACTCACATGTGCAAAAATCTATGAAAACTAACTGGGGAGTTCAAAAAATCTTTTTCTTCACTTCAAAATAGTCACTGCTGTTAGGAGCATCAGATCAGTGTGACAAGTTACACTCTTGTGTATATACACCTTACTCACACATGCACACTAAATGTCAGATGATGGAAGGCATCCCAAGAAAACTACACTGACTTCTGGCGTAAATGCGCTTCTGTGTGTGTGTGTGTGTGTGTGTGTATGTATGTATTTTTGTGTGTTTGTACTCACCTATTAAGGTAAATGTAATATTAATCTAATTGCGTATCGTCCCACTATAAGTGTGTGTGTTTAATCAGAAGACAAAGTTTCTACTTCCTCCTGGGAGCCAATTAGAGCTCAATAAAGAACCTGCCAGAAAGAGAGACGGAGAAAACGAGTGTAAAGAACAAAGAAATGCAAGAAAGGAGGAAGGAGCAGTAGAAGGGCATAGAGCAACTGAGAGAAAGCAAACAAGATGGATGGATGGTATCTGTCACGCAGAGTGGAACGAAATAGGGAGGTAGAGAACAAACAATAAGAAGGGAGATGAATAGAACGTGTCAGAAATGGTATATGATTGGAAGGTAGAAAGAGATGAATAGATGTGTGTGTCTTCATGACAGTTTTAGGAAAGTGCTGCAAAGGGAAGGAACTCCTATATAGGTCAACAAAGGTGGAGCAGCAAGCTAATGCTGCCTGTGTGTGGAGGAAAAAAATACAAGACACTGGTATTAACTGTAATAATGTCTCTTGGTCAGTGTTTGCTCATATTTTACGTAGTTACCTGATATGGGCGTGGCTCTGTACATTCCAAGTATTCCAAACTAAATGAAATAAGGTAAAAATGTACAAATTGGCTCCCTTGAACCAGTTTAACTGTTTGAGTCTAAGCCATCATATGTGCTAACCCTAACCCTAGTCCTACCACGCAGTATGGGAGACAACCTTTCCTCACAAATGGTGCTTTGCAATATCAAACAAAAACAAATACCTGAATCCCAAATATATATTGAAATTATATAAAATATAACACTAAATGTGATTCATTATCATTATCACATCATAAAATATCTAAAAGGCTTATGACTATTTACAGTAAAATGTGTAAATAGTCACTATTTTGTTGGCTTCAATCTATTTTTGTCTGCACTTTCAATATAAGTTAAAAGGGAGACTCAGTGAGGCTGCGTCTTGCTGCTCGGTCATCTTAAACTGGCACATCCATTGACTCCAAAGGATTAAAGAATGGTCTACGCCTTCATGAAAAGTTTTTGAAATTAAAATTTGTAGAGGAAATTGTTGGTACCCCTCAGAAATGGTGATAAATAAGTGGAATATGGAAACTAACGATTGTCTTTATCATAGGTGTCATAAGTATATGCCAAACATGGTCAAAGTTAAGACTAGAAGAATCACCAAAGCAACTTCCTGTTCCTGTTACCACAGCTCTTACTATTATTTATAAAGTTTAAGATCCAGAGGACAGGGGCAATAGTAATGTTTGGCCCAGTTTCTTTGTAACAAGAGCTGAGGAGATTCCACTTTTAAAACAGAAATAAAAAAGCCAGCATAAAGTTTGCTAAAATACATGTAGACGAGCAACGGTGCTTGTAGGAGAAATCACAATTAGAATTGCTCATCAGCTGTGTGTTCACTGAGGAATAAGAAAAAAAACTAACAAGAATTGCTTTTAAAGAAAAGAACACCTCTTTGAAACACAGATGGTACTCTGTTATAATGGGAAAACCTTGCTATAACTGTTATAGGGTTCACTGACTTTATTCAGGGTACAATGAAAACCAAAGCAATGAATTTATTAAGATGCTACAGAGTTAACAGACTTCTCATTGCTCTGTCTTATTTGTAGGTCAAGGTTCCTCCGACAGCGTTAATGACAAAAACTTAAGACACAAGCTGGTCAATTTTAACTTCTTAGAAAAATTACATGTCTGTTGCAGAAATATAATGGAAAACTTCCCTGTTTCTCTCAACTCTTTTCCCAGGTGGCACTGACATAGTGTCGTGTTTCATGGGCCAGAACCCAACAGTTCCAGTGTATCGAGGTGAGATTCAATCAAGAAATCTCGGCATGGCTGTGGAAGCCTGGAACCCTGACGGTAAGACTCTGGGTGAATCTCTTCAGAATTTAATAATCCCTCCTACCACTTTCTGTTTCATTCAACCTCAGTAGCAATTAAGAGATTTACTGTATGGGGACAATAGAGCAACAGAGTCAAGGGATTGTGCTCAGCTTTTAAATAAGTTTCAGGTTCAGGCTGTATTAATAAGTAAAAGTAATCACAAGTACATTTAAACATTTTTATCAAGGAAATTAGAAATTTTTCCTTTATTTTACGTGTCACTGAAGGTGGAGCTTATATGTGTATATATATATATATATATATATGTCAGGCCAAAAAGTAACTGAAGAAATTTGTGAACTTTCCCTAGAACAATATACTGACCAACTTTAGGGAAACACATTTTTTAAAATTATTAATCCAAATAAAAAGGGTGTTGTTCTTTTTTTTTTTTTATCATAGTGGAAGTCTTCAAAGCCCTCTAGGTTTCTGTCATTGATTTCAGTCCCTCTTTCCCCAGCTCCCTGCTGCAGGCTGTACTGGCATGTCTCCACCACCTCAAAGGAGAGTGGATTGAAGGATAATTTAAAGGCAGTTTTGTAGAAAGAGTTTGGGATTATTTTAGTCCGTCTTTAAGCCTATAACACCGTCCTGAGGGAGGCTGTTAGGGTTGTGTGAAACCACACACTAAAAGGTATCAGGTTCTCTGAGAGCGATACATTCTTTTCTCTTTTTTTATCAGAGAAGGATTTATACTGTGTCTCTTATACGCTTATGTGTTTGTGCATATGGATGTGTGCCCAGGTTTATATGTGTTGCAGGAAAACACACACCGTAACTTTTTGTTCCTGTGAAATATGTGTTTTAACAGGTAAGCCTGTGTGGGGAGAGAGTGGGGAGCTTGTCTGCTTGAAGCCAATCCCCTGCCAGCCAACACACTTCTGGAATGACGAGAATCTGAGCAAATATCATAAAGCATACTTTTCTACGTATCCCGGTAACCACACAAATGTTGTATAAAAATAGAAACATATTTACAGTTTACATGTACATAAAGAGACACCTGTAATACCCCTGCTGTACAGTTATCCTTTAAGGAATATCGCCCAGTTTAAATTTATCTGTGCTTATATTATGTAACTGTTTTTCTTTGCATTTATTGCTCCTTCATTTTTTTATGTTTGTTTTCAGTATGTGTTCTTCAGGTATGCACAAAAAAAAAATCAAAGTTTCAGACTAATTTTTCCTTTTCTCATTCTGTAGGGGTGTGGGCCCACGGAGACTACTGTAAAATCAATCCAAAGACAGGGGGCATTGTCATGCTGGGCAGAAGGTCAGCCATTAACTGCAATCAATAAGTTTTATTGATTCATCAGGACAGGCTTAAATGTACTTTCGCCTGATATTTTGTCACAACTCTAGGCTGTAGAGTAATTTTTTTCCTGTGGAAATTTGTGGCAAAATGGCTCGCAATTACAGGAACGCTAGCTCTGAATTTAGAAAGTCTGTTTTTTCTGTAGTGACGGCACGCTGAACCCCAACGGAGTCCGATTCGGCAGCTCAGAGATCTACAACATTGGTGAGTCTTTATCTGCAGATGGAGTAGGGTGTGGGTGTAAGATAATAAAAGAAAATGGTTCTGAGTCATGGTTCTTTTTATGTTCCTGGAAAAATAAGATTTTGCCATCCCATTGTCCACTTTTTAAAGTTTGCCCACTTGCCATTCTCCGTACGCACTCACGCTGCTTAGTTTGGACACTTTTTGTCTTTTCTGTTCTTTTAATCTTTACTCTCATTTTCTTTTCACCTCTCACATCTTTTTCTCTCTGTGTCTCATCTTTTTTGGTTTGCCTTTTTGCCCTCTGCCCTCTCCTTTCCTCTCCTCAATGCAGTGGAGGCGTTTGAGGAAGTGTCAGACAGTCTTTGTGTTCCGCAGTACAACGCTGACGGAGAAGAGAGAGTTATTTTGTTCTTAAAGATGGCACCTGGTAAGCCCTTCTGTCCAGAGTTGGTGGCGAAGATTAAAGGAGCCATTAGAAAAGCTCTGTCTGCCCGACACGTACCCGCCCTGCTGCTGGAGACCAGAGACATTCCTGTAAGAAAAAAAAAATCTATCAGTTAGTTATGAAAAAACTTTATATTATTCTGTCAGGCTGCAAATAGAAAAATCATTTTTTCCTTGAATGACAGCCCTTATTTCATTCCTCTGCAGTATACCATCAGCGGTAAGAAGGTGGAGGTAGCTGTAAAACAAGTGATTGCTGGTCGGGAGGTGACACAAAGAGGAGCATTCTCCAATCCTGACTCACTGGACCTCTACAAAAACATTCCTGAACTGCAAAACTATTAGAGATGTGGCTTCACAGAGCTGAAGAGAGGGTCTGCAAAGACACGTAGCCTGAAAAGATTTTAGCTTTGATTTTTAGACTAACTTTATGTAAATTTACAGGTACAGGGTGATGTGCAAAGTTCACTGCATGGGTTCCCTAAACAGGCACCATGCGCTGCATACAGGGCAAAAAGGTGATGATGTGTGTCAAAATAATATATAACAATACCATATAAGATGTATT
This sequence comes from Oreochromis niloticus, assembly GCF_001858045.2. NCBI lineage: Eukaryota > Metazoa > Chordata > Actinopteri > Cichliformes > Cichlidae > Oreochromis > Oreochromis niloticus. The sequence continues at coordinate 27,687,865 of NC_031977.2, forward strand.
ATATTAATAAATTGATGATATCAGGCAGACAGGGAGACACAGTGTTCCACAAGTCATCAAGCAGCTGCTCATAGTCTACCATACTGCACAATTAAGTGTTGGAAATGGAACACTGAAGGAGGCTTTGGGTATAATATTGTGTGTTTAGCAGTGCTTGTGAATAAGATCATGCTTTGAAGCCCTTGAAGAAATGAAACGCAGCATAAAGTGCTTTGCTTCGGCTTCACACTTTGATTGTTATCAGCTACTGAAGAACCATATCTCCCTTTGTCACCTGCCTGTAACCTTGAGTGGGTCCCTGAATAAAATCCATGGAGGTGTGTAGATAAATACATCCACGCATCTTGGAGTTATGCCTCAGCTTTGGCTCATATCACAAAATCATTTTTATGTGGTGTGGCTTGCTATCTTAATGTGGATATATTTGTATATCAATATATATTTTGGGACTGTGAAACTGTGTTGACTTTACAGTTATGCCTTTAACAATAGCCACCCAAACTTGTTAACCAAAGTCATGGAAGTTGTATTATGTTGGTGTAACAGTTCTAGTTTGCTTAATTCTTGAATAAGGGAGCCTAGAAAACTAACCTAATATAATATAATTTAATATAGCTTACTAATAAGTAATATAGCTTTTTTTCTGCCTAAAAAGCTATCTCATATTTCATACTTGATTCTGAACCTTTGTTTTCGAAATCCTCTATTCAGTGTTCAAAACCAGAATAGGTCGTTATCTATCAATCTGTTGTACCAAGAATTCAGTCAAGATGCACATGTTCATTTCACCGCAGAAGCCTGTTGTATACATTTGTATCTATGTTCCATGATTGTTACAACGCTAAGAAAAGCATGTGTTGTACTTTGTACATAGAAAAATTTAGTTATTTATTTAAAATTTCCTAATTATAATAACAAATTCTGTAGCCTAGTTGATAATATTAACTGTAGTGGTTTTGGTCACTAGTAACTCTGTTGAGCAGTAATAAAACACAATTCCTTTGGGTTTGATTTCCATTTTCCATGAGAAGCAAATACCTGACCAGAGTGTCAATTGTGCAAAGGAACAGATGTGAGAGAGCCATTTGATCTATGGATACGAATTAAACTGAAAAAATGAAAAAATAGGGACCATTTTCTCCTTGGGCTTATTGTGTGTGTGTGGTTTCCTGTATAAGTTGGTGTGTTGAGCTTCTTTTCTTTATGATTATTTTAAATATTTGGTATAACTGTAAACCATTTAACTGGATACATGTGCGTTTAATCTTTGATTGACAATCACTGCCTAGATCGAACAAAAGCTCCAGGAAGCAAAGTTTTGATTGGAATCCTGCTATTTTGTATGTAGACAATTTAATTTAATTATTTCATCTCATAAAGATGCACAAGTCCTTTTACTCCTATAGGAGACAAGAATCATAAATAACTGGACGGTTTGCACTTGAGTGAAATCAGGTGGAACATTGGAGATCTGCATTGTTTTTCAGTAATATATATGTTCTTTAGGCATCAAATATTTCTTATGATAAAGCATTTTTACTGTGTGTATTTCATTTGAGAATACAAGAATCAAACATGACAGATGTTTTGGATGATATTCTAGGTTTTATGTCCTTTTTGATAACAGGATAACGTTGGTCACTGTAGGTCTGGTTTCGAGCTGTGTGAATGTGAACGCTATTTGCACACCTTGTCTTTGTTGAGTTTTCCAAGGGAATATTTGTGTAAGAAACAACTTTAAAGCTGTTTAACACAGGGATTTTGTTGTATGCATTTTCTGGCTGGAAACTGTCAGCTAACCAATAAAGTGAGGCCAGTCTGAGAGCAAAGAAAAAGTTTTGTGTTCCAAAATGTAAGCCTTTCATGCTTATTGTAAATTTACAGTACGCATCCACATTGCTTTCCTAAGATAAACTGGGAAGCTCTTCATCCGAGGCTTTCTAGGCACAGCACACATGTATGAAGTAAACAGGAGTGTGAATCAACATTATGTTTAACAGCTTAACTAAAATATTTACCTCTGAGCTCTGACACAAAAACTACCAGCAACTAATAAGTAGTTGCCAAAAGTTTATAGACCTAAATATTCTGAGCTGAGGTATACAGCTTATTTGAGTTTTATCTTCATCCACAGCCAATATGATATTACTAAATTAGCACTGGTGCTATAGCTTTCGATGTGAGATGAACAACTCAGCATACGAACTGTGGGAAAAAAAACACCATAAAACAAACTGACACACTCATTGAAAAACAAAAAAATGTGTGTGCACGTGTGTGTTTGAGTAACTGTGTCTCAGCTTGTGTGTTTTGATCTGTGTAAAGCCAGTCATTTTGACAGACAGCTCCTTTAGAAATAAACTTGGCAGTTTAAAAGCTCCCTATAACCTTTATAAGTGTGAATGCTCAGCCCTGCCAGTCAGCCAAACTTCAGAATGTAGCAGTGAGAAAAATAGAAACAGGGAGGCTTGGTTAGACTCCAGTTCCTCAGCGTAGAAAGGCTAACAAACATCAGTGCTGAGGCTAATCAACAACAGTGCTAAGTACCATACAGTCCCCCAAGGGGCTCTGAGTTGTTTGATTTATCCCAACAGTCTCATAAGAGAGCACATCACAAACCAGGAAATGACTGTTTACCACCTGATGTTGCACTTTACAGAGGTTGACTGTTAATTACCATCCACGAACCTTGTGAGTCTGTGTATCAGCTTGTTTGTGCTTCAAATAATGTGGTTGTAAAGTCTACTGTAGTGGGAACTAACACAAAGGTAGTTTTGAGTCCGTTGGCTGGCGTTTACTGCTGGTTTGTGAGCAATTTTTGACAAAATTATAACAGCTTGATCATGTAAGGACATATTCATAAAACTTTGCATGTGTGAGATCAAAATGCAGGTCACCCTCATTGATGGGCCAGGCATGCATGTGGCAGTAAAACGTGTTTAAAATCCCACTATAAGCTTGACACACCTATGAAGGTTGCCCGCAGTATGTTATAGTTCTGAAGTTTACACAACAGATTCTAAGCTTTCTATCTTACTTTGGTATCGAGCTTAGACGTTCCATGCAAACGCTCATAGGCTCATAGGTTTGCCGATATCATTGGATTTGACAAACATGAAGTTTAGTGGTGATCATAAGCTGATATTGTTAACTTAGAGCATAGTTTCTTGTTATTATGCTAAAGAGAGCTAACCACTGGGTCAAGTAACATATTTACTTTTTACAGTCAGGTCCACAAGTATTTGGACAATAAAGAAGAAATGATACTAATACTGACCTGGAGGAAGTCCTGGGTTGCTTTTACAGTATGCTTTCGGTTATTATCCATTTGCACTGTGAAGTGCTATCCAGCCAGCTTTCCATCATTTAGCTCATTGTGAGCAGACAGTGTGCAATTCTCTGTATTTTTTATTATCTGTACAATTCACAATTCATCCTGCTACTTACAACAAGAGTCACATGATCAGTAAATACTAATGAATCAGTTCACTTTGGAGCCATGCATACCCATGCCACAACATTACCTCCACCATGTTTGACAGATGATGTGCTATACTTCAGATCACAAGCTATTCCCTTCCTTCTCAATACTTTCCTCTTCCCATCTTTCTGGAGCAAGTTAATTGTCAGCCCCCAAATTTTATAGTTATCATTATCTTCAGAAGTGTGCAGGCTGTTAAGTTTTCTGACAAAACCTAATCAGGCCTTCCGGTTCTTTAGTGTAACATCATGATTTGTACCTGATAAACCTTGGCGGTGATTGCCTTCCTTCTTGTCATCCGCTGTCGTTATCTTCAGCGGGCCTTCAGGCCTTTTGATATTGCTGAGCTGGCCAGTGCGTTTATTCTTTTTAAGAATCTAAAATGTACCGCATTGTTGATTTGGTCACTCCTAAGGCTGATTGCTGATAGCTTTATTTTGGTGTTTCAGCCTAATGACTTCATCACATCAACATCTCGACATTGCAGTTGAACAGTGTTTCAGTGAACAGCTAGCAAATACGACTGGAACACCTGGAATGAACTGCAGATATTTTACCTGCTAAATTTGTCATGAAATAATGAGGGAATAGGACTCGCCTGTACACAAACTGCTTGTCAGTTAATTGTCCAATTATTTTTGAGCCTCAGAAAATGGGTGAGTGTACAAAAATGACTGTAATTCCTAAACAATGAATACAATACTTTTGTTTAACCTCTTGAATTAAAGCTTAAAGTCTGCACTTCAGTCGCACATTGATTGTTCAGTTTAAAATCAAATGTGGTGATGTACAGAGGTGAAATTGTGTCATTGTGCAAATACTAACGGGGACTAACTGTATGACACTAAAATTAACTTTCAGCTGTAACTCTTAGAATGAAAGCAACTCAGGTTGTTCTCCAGTCACAATACTGATTTATTTAAATGATAATGTTTAAATTTAATGCTGATATATTATTTATGGTGTTAGAAGAAGATCCAATCTTCTGTGGGGCTTAGCTGCAGTATGTGTGTAGTTGATGTTTATGTGGTTACAGATTTACAGACAAGATACATTATGAAAATCACAAAGATATGCTTTGTAAATAGTAAATGTTTGCACAAAGATTTGCAAACATTTACCTTGGTTTATTACATTTCTGAGGTTACATGACGAATATCACACAAAATGTTAGATCAATCACGCTATACGAAAGAAGAGCATACATTACAAAAATGGCCATGTCTTACTTGGGAGGTCCACGTTTACTTTGTCATCCCATCTCACTTAATTTGTCTAGTCTATTCTAGTCTATTCTATTGTCTATGTTCCCAATTATCCTCAGGTGACTTTGTTCATCCCTTGCTTCTCACCCCCACTGGAGACTTGTTAAATCTAAACTGCTCCAAAGGGACTTTCTCCTGAAAGGCTGATCACAACATCAATGAATATTCCACATGCTTGCACACGCATACTTCTGAACAGACTTTGTGGTGACAGAAATGTAGCAGAGACATGTTTGTTCTTGAAGTGAAAATGAAGCACCTCACCCAGTTTCTGTCATATTCATATATAAGGAATGGAAAGGAGCCTCCGTTTTAGGCTGATCAAAGGACAGAGGATCACCACGGGGAGTTGAGGAGAAAGGGAGAGTTTTATTTATTCTAAGTGCCTACTGTAATTCAGAAGAAATCTGGCAAGCAGGGATTCTGGAGGAAATGAATATTTCTTCATGTCCCGTCATCAAAACGACTCCATAGGTTGTTTTTTCAAGCTTGATGGGGAGCAAGTGAGGTGACATAGTTACAGAGTCACAAAGTCTTCATATAATAATAATAATAATAATATGATAATTATACCTATATTTTTCTGTGCCTTAAACCAAACCAAACTATATTGTCGCCCAGGTTGAAAGGTTGCTGTAAATCTGAGGTAGTTCTAAGCAGGGGGTGGATGAGGCTTCCTGTTTTCAGTTAATAATGTCAAAATATGACCAAATCACTGCTCAGCTAAACAAATGAATGAAACAAATAAGTGAAACACAGCTAGCCTTGAACTTGCAAACTTCTGATTTATCTTTAGACGCACAAGGAATATAGTTCTGGGAATGGCAATGTAGGTCAGGTGGTGGTAAATCCACCAGTCTGGTCCAGAGTGAAATATTGCAACAGCTATTTAATAGATTGCAATAAGATGCTATAGAAGATGAAGCTTTTAAACTGCTGAGATCTGCTTTTGTCCTTTCGAGCAGCAGAAATTGGATGGCTTTGATATTTATTTGTTTTAGTGTTTCTGTGGCATAACATTAAAGGTGGGTGTAGTAATTTTGTAAAAGCTACTGCACATTTGGTCAACATGTTGGCAGGCTTAGGAGCTGGTGTAATCCCATTATAAGTGGTCTTTATACAGCTGCTAATGTGTTTAATTGGTATATACATTATAAATGCATTTAGATATCTTATAGGTGGAGCATAAAACCAGCAGGAGGCAGAAAGTATAACTGACTGGAAATCAGAACGTGAACATTGATGATTTACAAAAACGGATGTGAATAAATCATGTTCAACACCTAAAACCACAACATTGATTATGTATGGCACAGCATACGTAATTCATACACAACAAAAAAACAAAGTATGGTTATAACCATATAATGAAAAGGAGAATTCACAATAGCCATCCATTAGTTACACAGTAAAAGTGACTTTGGCAATTAGTCTGCTTTCTTCCTGCTTCCTTTCCTGTTTGATCTTTAGATTTGTTTTCTCGCAGGAACACACTGAGCATGACTTTTATTTCATATTCACAGTCAATAATTTGTTCGAGAGGAGTCCCTCTTCCCTTCACTCTGTTATCTCCAAAAGTAATACTTTCATATCCCCCTGCAAGCAATTGAATTTCAATTTGTTTTATATGGTCAATCAATTGAGTTTGACACAGGAAGCAGCTAAAATGTAAAAGTGTCTCTTTTGAGACTCGTGGCTGTATAGAGTGGCTCAGATTGAGCTGAGCAGTTTTGCAAATTGCTTTCATATATTTTCTGATTTCAGATTGTCACATAGGAAATTTTTTTCTTATGTCCCCTAAAATAGTAATTTCTTTTAAAATGTTTAAAGGATATTTAATTAAATGTTACAGTCTCCATGGAACCTGGGACCTGTGAATCGCAATTTCCTTGTTCTCAAACTGTTCAAAAGCCGACTAGACACAATTTATTTTGTGCTAGAAAGGCCACAGGCATGAGTGTATATGACAGAGTGGGTAGGGGATTGTGGATGAAACAAAGTCCCAAATCAAACAACAGTAAAGGGGAAATGTATAATTTAGTTCAACCTATTTTAACCCGAAAGCTTATATTTCACTGTAACTGCCACCTTCATTTATTCTGAATAATCAATAAAGAAGTTAAAGGACAATAAGGTAGAATTATGCAGATGCAAAGCATGATGGAAGCAAAATGCCAAATGTTGATGGATTGATACGTATTCTGTCTGCCCATCATGATGGATCGGTGCAACGTGGGGAATAACTGTGCAACATACAATGAATTGATAAATTTAACCTCTGTACATGACAACAGGACTAAGCATGGAGGACATTTGGTGGCAACAGGTCTAAGTAATGTTCATAATTTGTCCCTTTCATTCCAAATGTTCATTTGACACAAAATGTGGTGTTTATTAAAAGTTTCTCTTTCTTTTTTTTGGTAATAATTATGCTGATCAGGTCAGGGTAACCAAGACAGGCTGATATTGGTTTTGTGACAATGAATTCTATATTTAGGATTCTGTATAACAAAACTGCTTTTAAAAATCTATACAAAGGTATATGGTGTATTGTTATTTTACTGAAAAACAGCTGAAACATGTACATGTATCCTTAAACCTGATAACCTTTAGAGTTATTGATTTTTTTCCTCCCATGTCGGATCACATCTGCAAATCCAGAGAGAGAATACTGAGCTCTAAATGTGCTACGGAGCCGAGTATGTTATTACAAAAATGTGACATAATTTTTCAAGTTGTTTACTGTTAAAACGTTGAACAAAGTAAAGCTTTTTGTCTGCTAACTGAATCCTCTTGTCCAAGAACTCTGGCCTGCACTTGCTTTCAGCTTTTTGTGCCCTCACTGGCACTCAGCATTGACCTCTACCTCTACACCTGGTATCGTTTTCTTCATCAGCTCCTAAATTTGCATCGTGTTCCTTTCCATGAGTCACCTGACTAATTTTCTTTTGCACTACAGCTCTTGTAAGGATTTACAGAGCCTGGCAGTAGCCACAGAGGCACAAACATATTTTGAGGCAACAATAGCAAGTGAAAAAAATGCTGCTGTGTGCATATGATATAATTAGTTCCCAAGTTTTGATTAACTGATGAGCATGTTTTACACAGGCACGGTTTCTAATATAATGACAATGTGTTGTAAAGATTCCTATTTTATTTACTCTTTCTCGCTTCCTTCTCTTCCTCCTCCAGCTCCTGTAAGTCAATTCTTGTCCTCATTTTCTTATCACCGACTGGCTCCTGTGTTACTTTGTCAATTAATGGAAATCACCTGGCGCAAATGATTAAAGAACTGCATTCCCTTCCACTCTCTTCATGTTAGGTGGCTTAGCTGAGCTTAGTAGTCCATGTAGTTAAAAGTGCCTTTATCTAAAAATAAAATGAGCACTGGAGCAACACTGGTGACTGTAGTCTTTACATTCTGATCAGACTGCCATGGTGATAATAACAATCACTTATTCTGAACTTCCTGTTTAACACTGTATTTGCCATACAGTGCACAGTCCCAAGTGCACCATACTATTAATGAACCTCAACTCACTCCTCTCAACTCGTCATACCTCCTTGATCCTTCTGAAAGATAAATGGCAGCTGTATTCATCTAAATTCATTAAACACAGTGTAAAAAAAATCCCTAAAAATCATAAATAATGCAAAAAACAAAAAAACCAAAACAACCCAAAAAACAAACTGTTTGCAACAAGCAAACCTCTGATGTTCTTTATATCTCTCAGTATTTCCTTTTCTGTCCATGTCTTTATATTATCAATTTACTGTCAATAAAAATAATTTTTAAAAATTGTTAAAAATCTGGTTCACACTCATTTTGTATGCACAGTGTGGTAAAATGAATTTCCCTTTTATTTAGTGTTATTCATATGATCCATTAAGATCTTTCTCAAGTCATGCTTTTGAAAATCATCAGTCATATTGCTTTTACCTTAAGTGTTCATTCAAGTCCTCTAGTTATTTATCTGAGTCATTACAAGGTGTATATTTGATAGTTTTTGCCTTTTGTTGTCTTTTCAAAACACTGACTGGGAAATTGTGAAAATGCATTCTTAACTTTAGCCGAGCAGTGTCCTTTTGACTATTAAAGAGACTGCAGCAGTTACTTTAGGTTACCTGAGGAGTAACTTTTTCTTACTGTCGCCTGACAAGTGCCTGACAGATAAAAGTATTCAATTTAAGTAGAAAACATCAAGGTATCCCCATAAGCGCTCTCAAGCGAACGCTGTCTGAGGAATCAGGCTTCCCGATGTTTCACTGCTGTTTTCAAGAGTTTCTGTTTTGCTCCCCTCCATCACTTTTAGTAATTTTAGTTGCCTGTGGAGCAGTGTTATTATTCTGGAGTCTTTGCACTTGTCTGCTGCAACTGCAAAGACTTTTGGTACCACCCACACCCTCGCTTGGTTTGTGTTAAGTACAATTTGCTAATACATAGTGCATTCATTTAAGCACCACATTTCAGTTTGCTTACTAAAATCAAAACCTCACAATGAAGTGAAAGGGGCAAAAAGAAAAACAATTAAGAAAGACGTCAATGTGACCTTATTCCAAAATTAAATCAATTTTGAGAAATATTGAAATGTCTTTCATTCACTTATTGTTAATTTTATTAGGTAATAGTCACTGAATAGCATGAAAAAAATTTAGTGACTGCACTTTCTGCTCATGTATCCAAAGAGATCTTGTTTCTCTAAGGTGTCATGTAGCACTTGTGCTCAAATAAATTTAAATGGGATTTGAGATTCTTTTGGGCTATTTGGGTTGACTATCACAGGGCTGACACAGAGAGACACCTATAGCCAATAATCAATGAACCTAAAATGCAAGTCTTTGGACTGTTGGAGGAAAGTGGAGCTAATCCATCTTGATGCAAAATGATGGTGTAAAGAAACATAAATACAAACCAAACGCGGGGAGACTGTAAAGGAAAAAAGGGGAAGAAATGAAAGAGAAAAAGATGAATCATATATGAAGTCACAAATATAAGTCAGGCAGGCTGAACGCCATGAACATTTTGATTTTTTTCCAATTCTACCCGTCAATCTTGCCATCTTTTTGTGTGGGATTGTTCATCTGTAGGTGTCTTCCTGCTTTGTGAAAATAACCAGTACTCACTCTCTTCCTCTCACAGCATGATTTTTGTTATTTGAGTGCAGTTTGGGAGTGTGTATTTCTACCAAGTTTCCTCTCCTGGAGACATCATTGACTTTCTAAGTGCATCAGTTTAACTGCCTGAAAAGTCTTGGCTCTCCCCTATGCCACAACAAAATCTGAAACTCAGTGTTAAGTGAGAGACTGATTGTTGGAGAAGATACAACTCTGTTCTCTTTTGTGTATTGGAATTAGTTTGGTGAAAAATGGATAACGAGTCGGATGCATTTTAAATAGTTTTGCTAAACATTGGAAAACATTGTCAGTCTGTTTTTATTTCTGTGTGTGTGTGTTTACACTCATTGTACAATAATGCTAGATGGATGCATGCTTGAGGAATTATGATTATGCTTAATTACAGTTTCTCTTGTTCTGGGTAGGTTCATGAATGCTCAAAGCTAATTGAGCATTCAGCTTCAAAGGAAGTGAAGATTAGCAAAGTGAGATTAGTTTACATGCCCATATTTGGTAAATGAAAAAGCAACCCCACACCATAACCTCCCCTCCACCAAACTTTACACTTGGCACAATGCAGTCAGTCAAGTACCGTTCTCCTGGCAACCATCAAACCCAGACTTGTCCATCGTGTTGCCAGATTGACAAGCGGGATTTGTCACTCCAGAGAACATATCTCTTCTACTCTAGAGTCCAGTGGCAGTGTGTTTTCCACTACTGCATCTGACAGTTTGCATTGAAATAACGCTTGGATGCAGTTGCTAAACCATGGAAACTTATTTCATGAAGCTCATTATGCACTGTTCTTGCACTAATCTGAAGGCCACATGAAGTTTGGAGGTCTATAGCGATTGATCCTGCAGAAAGTTGGTGACCTCTGCACATTATGACCCTCAGCATCCGCAGACGCCGCTCTATGATTCTATGTAGCCTATCTCTTTGCAGCTGAGTTGCTGTCATTCCTAATTCCTGTGGACTATTTAGTAAGGAATTTTCATGACTGGTCATCCTATCACAGTACCACACTGGAAATCACTGTGCTCCTGAAAGTGACCCATTCTTTCACTGTGTCTCACCAGCTGTTTTGAGTTAATACACCTGGAATCTCAGAAAAAACAAATATGGCTGTTTTGAGTTTTGCCAAAACTGGATCACTGACTTCTGAGATTTGACGGACAGACAGATACAGATCTATTCAAGGGAGACAGCAGAAAACATGAATGAATTAAAAAATGAATGGCACGGGAGATGACAAAATGCAAATGATAGAAAGGCAGTGCTGAAGGAGCTTTCTGAGCTGCAAGTTACTTTATGTTGGAAGAAATTCAGCCAGAGTGAAGATATGCATCACTGCAGAAAAAAATCTTTCCAAAAGTGATGAAGAAAGTAGTCCATTATGTTTTTTTTTTAAATGTACCCTTTTTATTTTGTTATGTAATACAAATCAGACTGTTACAAAAGTACCATATAAGCCTTGATATAATTGTATACATTATGGTTTGAGAGTAGGTGTCAACAAAAACCCTGAAAATAACATTTTATGGTTTGTCATTAGGCAAACTTTAATATGTCAGCAAAATTTAAGCACACCCACTCCACTTCTTGATAAGGTTTCTATTTCTGTGCAGATTAGTGTAAGTTACAATCAGATTATTATCATATTATTTGCCTCTTGTAACAAACTCACTGGTCACTCCACATTTTCAGGACCTAGAGTAGATATAAGCAGCTTTCTCATAGTTAAGTTATGATCAATTCAATTCAATTCAATTCAATTTTATTTATATAGCGCCAAATCACAACAAAAGTCGTCTCAAGGAGCTTTATATTGTACAGTAGATAGCACAATAATAAATACAGAGAAAAACCCAACAATCATATGATCCCCTATGAGCAAGCACTTTGGCGACAGTGGGAAGGAAAAACTCCCTTTTAACAGGAAGAAACCTCCGGCAGAACCAGGCTCAGGGAGGGGCGGCCATCTGCTGCGACCGGTTGGGGTGAAAGAAGGAAAACAGGATGAAAGGCATGCTGTGGAAGATCTATCCAACTAGATTTTTTGTGGAAAAATACTATTTTTAATTTTGATTTCAGCTGGAGTAACCAGAAATGCCTTAATTATTAGCCCGAATTGGAAACATCAATAAACAAAATATATAACATACAAGACACTAATCTGCTGAAGATCGAGCAACCAGGCAGGAGGAAAAGCAGATGATCTCAGGGGAGGTTCATGAGTGTAGTGAAAGAGGACATGCAGAGGGGTGTTGTGCCTAAAGATGATACCAGGGGTAGGGTGAGAGGCAGATGAACCCCTGTGGCAACGCCTAAAGGGAGCAACTGAAAGAAGATGAAGACAAAAGAATACATAATCTTTATTATAGTCATGTAAAAGATTTAAAAAACAGACGAACTAGAGCTAGATACAAGACAAAAGACAATTGTTGTCTTTATTTGAAGAGTTTCAGTCAGGATTCAGAATTCCTAAAGTTTAGAAACAGCACAAATGAAGGTGATGAATGGTTTTTATCGGTGAACTCGTCTCATCTCAGGTTGGCTAGCTGTGGTGAATGTTTTTTTAGTAAACTGTGCACTGTGTTGGACTGGTGCTCAGTGGCTGCGATGCTCATGGTCAGAGTTAGGTTACATCAAGTGTAGCAGACATTAATATGCATAGAAACTGATTAGGCTTCAAATGATTAACTAAACCTTTGTACCAACTTTACACTCTCTAGTATAAAGGTAATATAGTATAAAGATAGTATACTGTGGGGGATGGAAATCAGCCAAGTTAGCATATAGGTTGCTGAATTCACTTGTGTTAATCCACAGAGACCAGGTCAGCTGATCACAGCCTTTACTGGAGCTCACATTTGAAATTTTTTATTTTTTACAACAGATATTAGGGTTCCCCCAACTGCCAAATCTCACTTTAACCCTTGACTGTATTCATTTTTTTCTGTTTAGGTGTGGAGGCAAAGTCACCCTCTACAATGCAGATAAGAAAATGGTTATTTTTTAAAAGCTTGTCTTTTACTTACTTGTGCCATACATAACAGATTCGAGGTGAGATTTTGAATGTAGATGGGATTAACGTTTGCGTTCTCATGTACTAACATTATTTTATTATTATAATAATGCAATATTATTATATTATATTATATTATATTATATTATATTATATTATATTATATAAGGTTCAGTTACCTTTTCATAGAAATAGATGGTAGAATTGTCTAATTGTCTTTCAAGGACCTACTTTTTATTTACTCTTCTGTGGAACCAGTTTGGAGTCAGGAGACAGACCCTCTCTACTTGTAAGATTTGGATTCTGTTTGATAAAGGTTATAATTAAGGGTTGACCAGATGACCCTGTACCCTCACCACACACACATGCCCACCCCCACGCCCTCCCCTCGATTATGCTGCAACAGGCCTGAGCTGCTGGGGGCTTCCCATGATAAATTCAGTATTTCTTCTTCTACACCATTTTGAAGTTAATCATTACTCATTAATAAACTATGGCTCTCTTCCACAGTGTGGCTTTTGTCCTGTCTCCTACGCATAAACACCAACAAGTTACAGCACATGGCTGCCCCTCCCTGAAGCTGGTTCTTCTGGAGGTTTCTTCCCATTAAAAGTGAGATTTTTCTTGACAATGTCACCAAGTTCCTGCTCATAGAGAGTCCTCTGATTGTTGGGGTTTTCTCTCAATTTCTCTCTATTATTCCTTTACCTTGCAGGGTCTTTATCTTATAATATGATGTGACTGTTATTGTGACTGTTGTTGCTATATTAGTAAAACTGTTTGGAATTTAATGAATCTATAAACACATTTGGTTCACACATGGAATATATGTTAAACCTTTTTTAGGATTGGTGTATCATAGAAAAGGACAAACATGACTCATATCAAGACAATCGTGATGATCTTCAGTGCTCGGGAACCAGCAGAAGTCTCTGAATGTCATGTTTTGGCTTAAAGCAGACTCGGAGAACAGACTCAAACAACATTTGGCAGTTTTAAAAGGATTATTGAATGAAAGACAAGTGTTTGCAAAAAAACTGGTGAATGGCTGGTTGAGGTTGTATATTTTACAGGGCAAAGACTGGAAATCCTGCCAGAGAGGAGAGAGGATGTTAGCAACTGCCAAAGTGAGTACAGTAGAATATTGCTTAGAATTAAGTGTGTTTTCACTTGTTTGTTTCCTCAATAGGGGCTCTAGAGACGTACACAAATGGCAGGTGGGAATCCTTGAGAATGCAGGTGGAGAGTGGGCAGGCAGGTGGAGCACAGGTAAGTCCTTTCCTTGGCTGGGAATGGGAGAAACAGAATGAAGTGGGTAGATTTGGCTTGAGGTTCTTGTAAGACTCCTCAATTAGGTGGAGAGCCAGATGGACAGGTTTCAGGTTGGGTTCCAAGTGGAAAAGAAGATGGATACATGATGTTACAGACCAAAAGCCACAACCATTAGTAGTACAACCATATTCATGAGGACAGTCTGGTGGAGACTTGGTCCACCATCCAGCCTTTAAATACCAGAAACTTGATTACACATTATAGAAATAGTGTGGAAGGGATGGCTCAGGTGCACCTGCAAGACAGAGCCAGCCCAATAACCACCTAGAAAGGGTTAGAGAAGGCAAGAGAGAGAGAGAGAGAGAAATAAGGAGGAAAAAAAGAAGACCCAAACTATACTCTCTAAGGACCATATGAATGTCTACCTGTTATTAGTCTGGATAAAATGAATCATGTTGATTTTTCCCACGGTCCATTAGTGCAAATGCTCATTAGCCTGTGTCCTTGGTTATGAGATCACACTCCCAAGGAGATATAATTGAAAAAGAAAAACTGAGAAAGGATTTCATCATACAAGCAAACCTATTTGAAGTATCATCTTCCATTCATGATCATCAAGTTCAGTGGATTACACTAGGATAAAACGTGCATCCTCAACATGTGTGTGTGTGTGTGTGTGTGTGTGTGTGTGTGTGTGTGTGTGTGTGTGTGTATACACCTTCAGATAGATACACACAGAAAAAAAAGCTTTATCGGGGTAGCTGGATTACACAGGGATAAGGCTTGACTCTTGATATTGACCCAAAGACTAAACACACACACTGCATTTGCTCACCTTGTGTACACACAGCAAATACACACCCAGATATAGAAATAGGTGTGTATTCTTGTATACATTACGCAGTTCATCCAGATGCAGGTTATGTTGTATTCGATTATTCCATTGTCTCATCTGTCTGTCCTTGTCTTTTACTTTTCAGAGCTAAAACTTTCTGCACTTTTGCTACATCAGTTGTGTGCCACAGCATGCATCATAAAATAATGATGATTTGTTACATGTCTGGGTTTAAGGAAATTATTTATGTTTGGAGTTATTTGCAGTGTTCACATGTTATTAGCAAGAAGTGGGACCCACAAATGCAAAAAAAAACAAAAATACATTTTTTCAGTGTAAGGGAATTGCAGAATTTAGGACTTAAACACAAGACTCTGATGTGGTCTGTTAGGGTTAAGGACAGGCTAGGGCTCGTTCTCTGTTTTCTGTTTTTTCTCCATCTCTTGATCTTGCCCTAGCACTCTCTTTCTCCCTTTCTTTTTCACTCTAAGGTGGAGAGGTGGGTGGAGCATCTTTTTTCCCAAGCTTGCTTCTTTACACCTGCAGCTCATATCCCTCATCTGTACGTGCTACTTTAGGATCAGTTGTGGCAACTGTTCTCTCACAGATATTTGGTCACTTTAGTGTTACTCCAGCCAACCTCCTGTGACTAAGACTTCTGTAACATTCTCAAAGTAATTCCTGGTTCTCAAAGTAATTCTTTGCTTCCTGGTAATTCCTTGAAGTTTCTGACTCACTCTGTGAGAAAGAGTTAAATGCAACAACTGGACCAGCAATGCCACAGCATATATGTTTGAGGTGAACAGAGTCTAGTTCTAGGGGGAAATAAACCAACAGATACACAGACTAACCACAAAGATACACAGTCTCGCAACACTAAGGGAGGTCTGGGAATAAACCAAGGCACATGGAATGAGATAAAAAACAATCCAAAGAGACAATAGATCAAACCTTAATTATTATTATAAAAAAATAAAGAAAATGCTAAACTGAAGGATATAAATTGAGAACTTAAAATCCTGGGTCCAAACCCAAGGATGATTATACTTTTTTTAAAAAAATATGAAATTTTCTAAGTTGCAGACAACTGCCTCACCTCAGCAGGAAGAGCGTGATGTGGTGTAGCAGAAAAGGCACATGCCTTTATCTGCAGCTTGTGTGTTGCTGGTGTAAGACCAACAGGGGCTGCATATGTGTGCAATACTGATAAAACACTGTAAAAAATTCATGTGACTTGTGATTTATAATGCTGGAAATAAAGTCAAACAATTGAGATCTAACTGGACAAGCAAGGCAGGCAATGCTTGTCCAATGAAATCTAAAATTAGCTGTGAGTAAAAGTCAAAGCAATTTCTCTCCTTGTATTTCAAAATAGCATTCTGTCATAAAGCATGCATCCTTTGCATCCTTTAAATTATTGCCAATTTGTGGTTAGTGTTTCTAGAAGCATGTTAAACTCTTTACTGCTTTACTCCAATTTCACTGAAATCGGTAGCGCTTGTAATTTTGAGAGGCAAGTCCATATTCTGATAACAAAAGCAGCTCTTTTTGATTGTTTACACATGCATGTGGACCAGCTCCTTGATGGTGATGGGAACCTTCATTGCTCCGGGATCAGTTATCAGAGCCGTTTCCAAGCAAACATCTCCTTCCATGTCCAGTTTAATTAAACAGGTTAATATAAAATATATTTATGAACATGTTTATAGATTTATAAATATAGAGAATATGATGCATTACTGGTGATTAAACTGAATATTAAAAATATTTAAAATAAGCTCAGCCATAAAAATCTACACCAGTGATATAGATTCATATAACACTAACATTTTTCTAACTTTTATTTTTGATACAGTTTGCCAATTTTAAATGTGCCAATGCCAATTTTTCACGGCATGGTATTGCTACGTTAGCTAATGGTAAGTATTTTACAATTCTTCAGCCAGGAAGGAGTGGAGAAAAGTAAAGACATCCGTACAAAGAATGTGGCAAGATGCATGAAGCTGTCAGTATATATAAAAATGAATAGGGAGCACATAATTATAAAGAGGTGTGTTTTTTCTCTGGTCCAAATTCTTGTTAAGCAATGAAGGAAACTGTGGTCTACACATTTAAAGTTGACAAACCTGGATTACTGTATCACTGGATACTAGATCACTACTTTTTGCTCTGCTAACAAATAAAAAAAAATGAAAAAAATATCAATCTTGTCATCAAACTCCTTTTAAGAAATGTAAGTTTCTAAAGATATCAAACTCCTCTTTTCAAACCATGTTAGCTTTGGCTAAATTAGCACACTTTTACCGTTGCTTTACCAGTAAATAGGTGGAGACAGACCCTTCCAGGGTCAGAGTAATGGTGCAGCTCCACTGCCATTTTTTTTCTTTTTGCATTTTTGTCCTTTTATGCTTTCCATTTGTTTGCCTGTGAGCGCATGTAGGTTTGCAGTATGGGGATTACATCCATATTTGGTCTCTGAGCTGAGCAGGATGTGCATATTTGCATGAAATTGAAGGGAAGCATCAATGAGAAACATGATTTTTCACAGGTCTGCTTCTGCTTTAACCAGCATGTAAAATGCAGATATGGCAAAAAACATGCTACTCACTGAGGCATAGAAGTCTTATTAGCTTGCAAAATTGTGTTTTTAATGAAAATTTATGTGCAGCGAATATACTTTAAACTTGCCTTTTCACCCTTTTCTGTGGTTATTACTCAAGTTTTCACATCAGTAACCCAGTTTTTATATAAATATTTATAAATAAAGAAATATTGTGCAGCAGAAAATAGGAAATGCAGTACAGAACTTCAGCAATAAATAAAAAAACAAAAATTTCTTTTAATTTTAAATAATAAACAAACACTGGTTTTAATGTTTTGGCTTGGTTTGTCTTTCTTCCTTATCAGCTACATGCACTTTCATCAGACATGCAAACTTTATTTTATTAGTGTTCAGATGCATTCAGTGCAGCATTTACAATCTTGTAAATTAAGTTGAGGAATAATTATTGGAGGTCTAAATATGGCAGCGATATTAATCTGCTTTATATAACACATCGTGAGCTCACTGTGGGAAGATCCTCACCTCAGCACTCCGAATGGGATTGTGGATCGATTTCATCTCCATCTAAGATATTAAAGAGGGCTAAAGAACCCTCACCTGGGAGTGTTTTCTCATCCTAATCAGTGTCTCTAGGGAGCATGGATATCTTTATGAATATCTAATATCTTGGCTGATGCTAATACGTCCAATGATGACAGAAACTAATTAAAGGCCAGAAAAATAGTTGAATAGTTGAAGGGTAACAGGGCATGTTGTTGTGCAATAGCACCATTGTAACACAAAACTACATTTTTTGGTCTTTTGATTGTCTTTGAGTTTTCCATACAGACCTCACTGATGACGTCTCATAACAGTTTCAGTGACTCCCATCGAGTAAAATGAAATATGCTTCCCCTCACAAACCCACATTGGTAGCAAATGCATTAAAAACAACAACAACTAAATAATATAATATTAATACTACTACTAGTGGCCACAATAATTCACTTTACATGTTTTATAGTCTACAGTTCTCATACAAATCAGTGATATTTCCAGACTGGCTTTAGGTACAGTATGTTTCAGTCGTAATGTTTAGGCTATGCTGATTCTACACTTTTTAAGAATTTAAAGAGTTGAGATTTTGTGGAAAAGCTTTCTTTTCTTTTCTTTTCTTTCGGTCTGTCTCTACCTGCCTCACTCACAGACTAGCACACAGTTCTTGTGTCGTTTTCCTCAGTGACCTTCTACAAATGTATCCTTCTGCCCCCTCTCTAGGATTATCCTGAAGGCCATCCACTCCATTTTACCATTCACAGACTGGGTAAAGGAACATGTTTAATTGCCTCAGAAATAACAAAGTAGACTAGGTCAGATCTAAAGGGGCAAAGTTAGGAAGAGAAGCACCAGGAGGAGCCCAAGGAGAGGGTTTAAGGTTTTTATGGGATTTTACTGTTTAACACTCCTGTTCCCATGCCTATTAGAGAATGTGGACTTTTTCTGTCTCTCTTTTTTCCTCTAGAAATGTGAATTATGTGTATTATTAGTATTTGGGATATAGATATACACTACATAGTGTAAAGATATGTAATAAATCATGTCAAACACAAGTGTTAGTGTTACTGCTGTCATCTGAACATTGTGTAAAGTATTAGAAACTGACTTTTAAGCACACTCATGTGAAAGGAAATTTTAAAATTAAAATTAAATTATGCACAAATTCCAATTTTTTAGTATGAGGACTAGAGCGATACTGAATGACAGCAAGATCAGGAAGAAGGAACACGAGAAGCTTGAGAAGTACCAAGGGCTCAGAGAAGAGGTGGAGAGGATGTGGAGGGTGAAGGTAACAGTGGTCCTAGTATTAATCGGAGCACTAGGTGCAGTGACTCCCAAGCTAGGCAAGTGGCTCCGGCAGATCCCAGGAAGATCGGAGATCTCTGTCCAGAAGAGCGCAGTCCTAGGAACAGCTAAGATACTGCACAGGACCCTCAAGCTCCCAGGCCTCTGGTAGAGGACCCGAGCTTGAAAGATAGACCGCCCGCAGGGGTGAGAGGGGAATTTTTTTAAATTAATTTTTTTATAGAGGTTGTACAGCTTTATGAATTATCCAACAAATTCCTGGTAATTTCCCCCGCAGTTTGAGAAGACTCACCTTCTGCAGTGGCTGCTAATCAACATTCATTGCAACTGCTAGATCTCAGTTACAAGAGCTCTTTAAATGTCAGCTGCCCAGGTTGATTGAAATATGCTGAAGGAAGTGCAGGACTTTTAAATACTATGTACCCCATGTTAAGATCAAGATCAGGAAAGAATAGCTACATTACATCTAGTTTAACCATAAACACCATAAATTCAGCCAAAAATACAAAGTCAAAGAAGTAATTACAGCCACAGCCATAGCTTTAAACCTTTACTGTGCTGTGCTCCCAGTAGGTGGATGTGTTGGCAACCTTTTGAAAATGGTAATGAGTAATGCATCATGAATACTGTTTCCTTAAACTAGTGTAATATATTTGAATTTAAATAGCACCACTTCAAGTGTTTTAATCATATAATCATACAATGATCTTAAGCATTTTATCTTCCTCACATCCACAGCCAGTTTAGAATCACCAGTTACCCTAACATGCAGAGCTTTGGAGTTTGAGAGCAAGCCAGAAGGAAGGAGGAAACCCATGCAGGCAAACTTCGTATTGTGATCCAAAGCACAACCATGCCACCCAAAGTAGACCAGGCCTACATATTTGTTTGGATGAGGGGAATGAAAGTTAATGTATGCCTATGTAAAATGTAATGCAGGGTAAATTTTGCAAGGGCAAAATGATATTCTTCTATGACAATTCAAATCATTCCCATAGAAAATCCATCCATCCATCCATCCATCCATCCATCCATCCATCGCCTACTTGCTTATTTAGGGTTGCCAGGGGGCTGGAGGCTATCCCAGCTGTCACTGGGCAAGAGTACACCCTGTACAGGTTGCCAGTCTGTTGTAGGGCAAGAAAATTATAGTGTGAGCAGTATTTCTGTAGGAAATGCAACAGTTGAAGAGTACTTTGTGACTCTGTTTATAAACAAACAGAGCTCAAAGGGTTAGTCATTCATGTTTCAGTAAAGATGACAAAAAGTCAGAAGTCTGACATATAAGTAAATAAGTAAAATACTGAACTTGTGTACATTTTTCTCTTCATATCTGAAGTCAGATTTGAAAAAAAAAGCATAATTTCAAAATACAAAACCTAACAGCTTAAATTACTAAGCTAAGCACTAAACCATTCAAAGAAGCTAATAGCAGAGCAATAATAGTTCTTTACTTTGTATTACAAGTGCACACCAGCAGAGAATTTGCTCCTTCCTTTACCTTTTTCTGAGAAGTCAAGACTTGTTGAATTGCTATGTGCTGCACACTATTTTAATTTCCCAACTATCTAAAAGGGTGGTGATAGTGGAGGTAGATGGGGTGATGAGAGGTAAAAACTCTTTGAGGAATTAACTAATTACAGTATGATTGGTTGGTTGATTAACCAACTGCTGTTTAACTGATTAATTAACCTGATATTGGATTCACTGACTGAATAACAGATGGAACAACTAGCTGATAAAATGATCCTGCTGTCAATTTATCCAATCACATCTCATCAGCACATTAATCATCCAATTTGTTTTCTGCACCAAACAAGCTATGAAACTACATGCATCTAATTAGACACACAAATGCTACCTAAAGTGTCTTAATAAAGACTGATGAACATCTCATCTCCTAATGCATGCATAAAGTCTGACTGAATGTCTGTTATTAACACTAGGCAGAATCATATCATCAGTGTTTACTGACATACACTGTAAAAAAAAAAATTGTAATATAAAAGTATTGTACTGTGTATTTTACAGTTTTGTACTGTTTTTCTAGAATATCATTAAATTTACATAAATAGGCTGTGATTTCACATTTCAAATGTAAAATAACATAAAATCACTGTAAATGTAATAAAACATAATTTTCTTGTTTTTTAAATATATTTGTCTGTACATATGCATATTTAGATTGTTAAAATACATTCACAAATGTATCATAATTTCATAAATATTTGTCCGTTATTTGAAAGATTGAACTGTTAAATTCAAATGTAATCCTATGGAAAAATATATAAAATGATTCTTATAAACTTTTGTTACATCAAATACTTAGGGCGATCGTGGCTCAAGAGTTGGCAGTTCGTCTTGTAATCAGAAGGTTGCCGGTTCGAGCCCCGGCTCGGACAGTCTCGGTCGTTGTGTCCTTGGGCAAGACACTTCACCTACCACCTACTGGTGATGGCCAGAGGGGCCGATGGGATGATATGGCAGCCTCGCTTCTGTCAGCCTGCCCCAGGGCAGCTGTGGCTACAACTGTAGCTTGCCTCCACCAGTGTGAGAGTGAATGAATAGTGGAATTGTAAGGCGCTTTGAGGGTCTCGAAAAGCGCTATATAAATGCAATCCATTATTATTATTTAAACCAACTGTTAACTGTATATTTCTGTACATTTAAGTATTATTATTCATATTGCCGCATTCATTGACCTTGTTTATAGGTAATTTCATTGTTTAATCACATTAAAATGTTCCTAATTTAATGTTTAAAAGCACTTGAAAAAGGCAAAATCCCATGTAAAATTAGGGCAACAAACTGTATTGTCATTACTGAAAATAACCATATTTTTATGAGAAAGTTATTTTCTGTTATTTACTGGTATTATTTTGGCACCCCAGCTGCTGGAATATTACTGTTTTTTTAGGATTTTTTTTTTTAACAGTGTAGTATAATATATATAATACATACGTACTGCTTTTACTTCAGGTATATGTCATTAGATACGACACTTTCTTTTTAACTAGCCATATGTTAGCCATAATTAGAAAGACAACGTGATTCACAAGTATTTTTTTTTTTACTATTCACATGTAAAGAGCAGTAGATTATAGAAGTAGTCCTCTACATGTGGAGATTCCTAAAGCATAGTAGAATATCATCTTATATTCCAATTTTCTTTTTGTTTTGTTTATGCATATGCTTGGAGAGCCATCTAGTTCGTGCTTTAGGTGTTTAATTGTTCCCAATGTAAAAGCTGGCCTGTAGCAAAGCACGCAAGCCATAATTACATATAAAATGACACACAATGCAGAATTGTACACAACAGTTTAAATAAAAAATGAGAGCAGCCGAGAGCTAAAGATGTGTTTGCATGTGTCTGTGTTCTGTTTAGCCTAACCTTTTGTATTTCGCTGTGCTGATTTCCTACTTAACTCAGAAACACGAGTACCCCCATGTCCCTAAAGCACTTCACTGTGAGAGCTAACACACAGACACACATAGACACACAGCAGACAAAATGTCCTGTCCCAGGAGTGTAGGTTTCCTGTTGAGTGGGATTATACAAGGCGGTAACCATACTTCCATATTAATCTCTCTCTCTCTCTTTCGCACGCACACACACACGCGGGCATGCACACACACACATACAATATTATTCACTGAATATTCATTGCAAGCTGTTTCACCCGTGGTCTGTCCAAATGTGTGTCAGTTCGTGTGTGCGTGTAGACCCTAAATGAATAAATAAACAGGTAAGCCCCTTTCGCCAGATTCTCAAACCTACCCGTTTAATTGTCTTTTGTTTTATTATTCTCTTTTTGCTTCATGTACACAAACAACACACAAACACACACTGGGATAATTAAGACAGAGGGCTAAGCTCCCGCATGTATGTTTTACTGTGTAAAACACAGAAAAAGGCAAAACCATGAGCTCTGTCCTGCTGTGTTTTCTTTTCTTTTTCGGTCTTTTTGGCTGTCTGTCTCTGTCTTTTTATACACATGCACGTATACACAGACAAATATCACACAGCTGACCCTGTGCGTATCCAGGGACCTAAGACGCATACAAATACAAACTGTCAGCAGAGATTAAACGAGAGGAAAACTGCGGTGTCTTTGTCTGACATTCTACTGTATATGATGTACATCACTGAGTTTGTGTGTGCGTTTGAGTCTATCCCTATGTGTATGGCTTGAGACAGTCCAGTTGGCTTCAGGTGGCAGACTGCCTGCCGCAGCTGTAGTGGTTTAACGGCTCTTACTGGAGGATTAGCGGCTCAGTCTGAGCCAGGCTAGCGGCCTTGTCAGCAGCAAACGTTTCACGACAGCAGGCAGATGACAGAACGGTCTGTTTTACTCCAGTAAGCACTCTCTAAAAAACAAAAACAAACAAAAAAGATAAGTTCGCCTATGGATTAGTGCAAAAGTTTAACCAACTTCTCTGACTTATTGTCAGAAGCCAACAAAAGGGCAAAAGAGATTGAGTACATAAATTAACAATATTTTAGTTAATTTATTTTAATGTTGCTTCTAAGGAATATCCACCTGAATACTGACTAGATATACGTAGGCGACACACTTCTAATAATGTTTGAAATAATTAACAGTTTAATCAGCTTTGAATGATTAAGTGTGTCTTGGCAGCTAGAAATTCAGCATTTTGTTATGAGGAAATGTCAGTTGAATATTAACAAGGTCATGGTTTAGCAACTTTTCTGGCCTTTTTTATTGAGGCTGAAAAGATCCAGTGTTTCTGCTATGTGAGGAACATTTTACTGCCTTAACTTAGATCCACTGTTCCCTTAGATGCACAAAGAAGAGATGTAATGCTTGCAGCACTGTTGTTGATTTTGTAGTATAGCTGTCAGCTGTCTATGTGACAATTTATCTATTATTGCTCATTTATTGAACAATAATATGCAGAAACCAAGGACAGATTAGCACACAGCACACACATTAGACCAATATAAACTCCAATTTAAACCAAAAATAATTATATATTAAAAATGTGTTTCAATTGTCTTGAACAAATTGTTCTGATTTATGTATGCTAGCCTGAAAATATTATTTAGGCAGTCAATGCATAAAGTGCTAATGACTGTTAGTACTCTCTGAATTTTTCTCACATTAAAATTGCAGTAACTGTGGAGGTCCAAACAAAAGTTTGTTTCACAAGGACTCAAAGAATGAGGTGCTTATTTTTGAGTTAATGTCCTGTTTTGATACTGTCCCTTTTTGTGCAATTTCTGGATTACTGGTTTGACAATATTTCATTAAAAAATATTCCTGTTTGATTAGGTTTAATTAAAATAAGTATTTGTTTAGGGTTTCATAATCTGGACTAAAATAAACCTTTTTCACAAAATTACCAGCATAAATGCTGACTACAAGCATGGCTGCTATTAAAATCTAGTTTTAAACATTGATGGTCATAATGACTGAATTGATCAGTTATCCTGTTATGGTCATCTAGTTACATTTCACATGTTAATTTAATTTTTTAAGTAAGCTTTTTATTGGGAATAACTGAAGTGTGGATGAATTTTTCTTACAGTAAACCCAAACTATTCTGATGCGCATACAAAAAAATAGGCCACTGCAAAAAAGGTTAAATCAATCACTTTTTCATGGCATAGAAAAAAAAACCTAACTTGAAAAATAATTACTTTATTAAAAAAAATAACATAAGGTCAAGTCCAATAAGTGCTGCAGGAAGGCATGGTAAAGAATCAATATCAGTAACTGCAGGGCATTGAATGTAGCCATCATTATTACCTGTGTTTTTCCTGCTTTGATGTACGAAAATGCCTGCAGTAAAAAACTGAAGAATTTGTTCAAAATAATTCACATTTTACCCAACTTTTTCAATTACCAAAGTATGAAAAAATCCAAATAAAGTCTAGGTGATAAAAACAGAAAAATAAGCAACACAAGACAAAAACTGAAACTAACGGAACATCTGGTGCCCGTTACCTTGTTTTGTATGGCTGCCTGATGAGGCGCAACCAGACGCCAAGGTAACGACAGACACCAACACCTCGTTAGGCCCTCGTTAAGCTCGTTAAGACCCCACTCGTTATGTTTCCCTGATAATGAGGCTGCTTGGAGGTGACTGAGCTGTGAAGGGATGTGGGAATGTATCGGGTGGCTCGCTAATGCAACAAGCTTACACATGGCCTTGAATAGAGAAGGAAAGCAATAAGGAAGGGGGACTCACGAGGCAGACAGAAGGGAGATCAAGTTAGAGTTCCAGTTCCAGTTGCACATCTAAACTAAACTGTCTTTTACTCTTGAGCTTAATCTTTTTGGTGGTGCTTAATTTCACCAAAACTGAAATTCCACATCAATCCACAAGTCCTAATGAGTATGCTGCATTGCTCCGCCCCAGATTTGCCCATAGCAGCGGTTTATAGTTTATAGTTAAAAAACATCCATGTATGTGGCCATAGTCATGGTCCCTGGTCCTGTTTTGCTTATATTTCGTGTAGCTTCTTTATGATTTATAGTCCAATGCTGTGTTTTGAGTCTTCTGTTTAAGTTACTTTGACTTTCTGGTTTTATTTAGGTTGTATCAAGTTAATCCCTTTCCCCTCTTTAGTTATATTTTTTCCCCAGTTTTATTTTAGTAGCCTTTTGTGCCTTGCCCTTTGTATTTAATTAAACTTCCCTTGTCTCATCATCTTTGATTAGTTTAACCCGTGTTAGTTCCCCACCTGTTCGCACTTAGCAGTATGTCTCCTAAACCTGTATGTCCTGTGTGCTTTATATTTTTTTCTTTATTGAATTCTTGATTCATTGGGTTCCCTGGTTTGATCTTTTTCTTTCTTTCTTTTTACTCAGAGATGTTAAGAAAACTACCTTTTCTCTTGATATAAGAACTTTCATTTTCCCACCAGAATTAAGTGTTTTCCTAGAAAATTCTTGGGGCTCATAATCTAAGTAGGGAGTAAGTGCAATCTTTTTTTCATTTCTGTCCTATTATGAATAGCATAATTGGCATAATAACCTTATCATAATAATTATATCACATGGGGCATTAATGCTCTGTTGCATGGGTTTCAAAAATATCAACCCTAATAAATTAATCCACATATACCTGTTTTCATCTTGGTGAAGGAAAGAAAGATTGAATTTTCATAGTTCCTTGGTTGATAATTGTGTGCTTCTATCATTTCAGTTAACTTGTTGGCTTGTGTTATGTGTCTGAAATACATATAATTGTTTCAACATGATCCATTTTACATAATTGGGCAAATGGGAATATACGTACACGCAGTGGTGTCCTTTGGAATGACTTGCAGGGTTTAGGGTATAAAGTCTCCTTTATACTTTTTTAAATTATTTTTACAGTGCTGTGGTGTATTTTCTGCTGCTGGAACATTTTTATGGAAAATAGCCATTTTATTGTGTTTGTGTTTTTCTTCACAGATAAAAGTGAGGTAGAGACAGTCTGTTGCCTCATAGGTTATTCTTTTTATTTTGGCTAGTGTGGAGAGGTTTAAGTGTCCCCCTGTAAGTCACAGATGCATTCAATTATAAAGGCAAAAAGCAAACAAACAAACAAACACATCTTGAACAGACTACAAACAAAAGATTTTATGCCAGTGAAAAATCACTGCAGCTCGAGTAAACCAAACAGATGTCCTCTTCCAGGACTCACTGATTATACATGCTTAAGCAGGATGGTTACTTGGAAGTGAAAAAAAAGGCAAAAAAACAAAAGCTTAACACCCATTGTATCTTTAATATAAATGTTGTTTTAATTTCTCAAATATTGGCTAATAGCATTTATTACGGTGGTGCACAGAGCCATAGAAGGAGTGTAGTCAGCTGACTCAGATGTCAACAAAGCCTCCTGTCACTGCTTGGAAACAGTTCTCACATGTGATTGACATTTCTATTATTAGCCCTTATAGATAGGATTTATTTTAGGACTAGTGTTTAAATCTAGAAAACAAACATACTTTGTGTAATAAGAATGAATTCTTTAGAAAATAGTTTTAAAAAATACCTATTAAAATTTCTAGATCCACATGTTTATTTTGCTTCGTAAATTTAGACCAGTTGGGCCACAAATATATATCTATATATAGATACAGTTTATATAGATAAGGGTTATAGCATCCCACCATAACCCTGGATTAGAAAAATGGAAGACATGGATTGATGGATTCCCATATACAAAAGAAATAGGAAAAGAAAAAACAAATCTCTGCATTCTCTCTCAAGCGAATCCCATTCTGCTTCAAAAATGTTGAGATCCTGGCTCTGGAAAGGCCAATCCACCAGTGTTTTTCTATGTAAGTATACTTTACTGCATTAGCAGTCTGTTTGGGATCCTTGTCTTTCTGAAAAGTAAAGCCATAGCCAATCAGATGCTTTCCAGATGGTATTGCACTCTGGATCAAAGCCTGATGATATTTGTCTGTGGTCATAATACTATCAGTTTTGACAGGATCCCCCAACACCACTCTGTGAAATCCAGCCCCAAACTGTGACAGAGCTTCCACCGTATTTTACAAATAGCTGTAGATACTGTTGTAACTCTCCCCCTGACCTTTTATTTTTTAAGACCCGGTGGACTGATTTTTGCTCCAGTTCTTGTGTAAATTGCCAAACCTCAACCCTTGTTTCGCTTCCTTAAGAATGCCTTGTTGACCAACCTTCAAATGAAAATTTCTGATGAGGCTTTTTTGGACAGTTGATGGATCAACATGGTCGGGTACAAGGACTGGAATGAAAATGAATGAAAAAGCACTGATATTCAAAGAAAAAAGATGTTCAGAAAGCCTGAAGAATTACTGGTCAAGACCACTTTAAAAATATGAAAAAAGTTGGCTCCCTGGAGGCAAAATATGAAGAAATAAGAGGTGAGTCAGCACTGCAGTTTATGTTCATAATGAGCCTTGGAGAAATATGAATCAGTTAAATATTATGTTGTATGAGAGAAATTCATGAGCAAATTGTAGTATAAAATATGTCTCCCTGCTTGTGTATGTTAAACATCCATCCGTCCGTCCATTCCAAAAATCCACCCAATCCATCCAAAATTTCAAAACATATTTAGCTTTTAACAAAAAAAAAAAAAAAAAAAAAAAAGCAAAAGCAAAACAAAAACAGAAGATAAAAGGTTTGTGTTATTCAGTTGTCATCCTGCACTTTTGGACAGTGTGGCAATTCAGTTGAGTAGTGCATAGTACATTTGTGATAAGAGTGTTTTCAGTGCAGGTCTCACTTTGGGCCTCGGCATAAGTATTAATGTGAGTTTCTGTGTATTTGCCTGTGCCACTCTGTGGCATTGCAAACTGTTTTCATTGGTGTTTAATGTGTATATAAGTGTCTTTTTTCTGTGTGCATGCCTATGTGTGGGTGAAGCTGAACAAACAAAGCTCGTTTCCTCTTTGATTGTGTTCACAGTGTCAAGCACTCAGTCTGTAATTAGCACACAGACAGCCATCTGTCCAAACAACCAGCTCAACAATTTCTGTCCTGCTTACTTTCACTGATATCACAGCATCCATCCATCCCAAACTCTCTCTTATTTGCTCACTCTTCTCTCCATCTGCCTGTCTGCCTCACTCACTATACCTTCATCTCTCAGTTTCCTTGTCCCTCTACCTTGTTGTTGTTTGTTCGCTTTATAATTCCATCTGTATGTCTTCTTTTTCTAATTTCCAATCTTTACCAATCTTCCATTTGGATTAAAGAGAGCGAGAGAGAGAACTTTATCCAAAACATTAAATCAAACTTAATAGATTGATCCTTTGCTGCTCTACAGACTCTTTTCTCAACAGACTCTTCTCTGTATGAGGTTGCCGTCTTACAGCGAAGCTAAAAATCTGAAGAAAATCTAATTTATATTCAAGCTTAGCAATCTGAAAAATCACTGATATATTTCTTTCCAACCTTCTACATCAAACAACCTGCTTTGCACATTTAGAATTTCTGTGGCCTATGTAGATAGGAAATCAACAAAGACATAAAACATCTATTTTATCTAAGAGGTATTCTTGACTTTTGTTTTTTCAGAATGAAATGTTACATCTGTGGGGCTTATTTTAAAGGCACTTTGGAAAATGCTGTCAGCCCAATGCAAACTCTGTTCTTACTGCTGAAGGTAATCACTACATTCCCAGCTTGCCTTTATCTTTGTTTTGCATTGTTTTTGCATTTGTGGACACTGCTGTGGTTTAGTTAAATCAAAACTACTCTGTTAGTCTTCAACCTGGACTTCTTTTTTGTATTATCTTTTCCTAAAGAAAACTGTTACAAGTTGTTTTGTTGTTGTTGTTGTTGTTAAAGGGACAGTTGAGGCTGAATATTTATCTCTCCGATCTAGGCAGTTTCATTTTACAGTGATTTCATTGTTTGAGCTGCAATTTTACACTTTTTGTTCGCTCTCCATGCTCTCCTTCAAAGGTCATTTTACACAGATTAAAATGACATAGCTCAAGTTCATGGTTTAGAAATGTATAGTAAAATTAACAAGCTCAACTCACATTGGTTTTATTTATATAGTGCCAGTGATCTCAAGAAACCTTACCTTACCTATAATGTAAAGACCCTACAATATCCCCATGATGCTGCAGTTCAAAATCACTTTTTGAATGTTTTTTAAATAGACTGCTCTGAACTCTTTGCTTTGTAGAACTCTTCTCTTAGTACTCTGCCTCCAAAACACTGATCATAAACTAAAGCAAATTATAACCAGTGTGTAAAAAGAAGAAGAAAAAGCTTCATATATCAATGCAATCTTGAAAACTAGTTTTCAAAAAGTAACATATTATAATAAATTGCAGTACTTTGTGAAATTACTTTGGGAATGATACTATAAAATGTACTTTTAACTTTGAATCAAAGATTTAAATAACCAGATAAAAACTATAGAAACTAATTTCCCTGCAATCTTCCTCACTGTGTTACTCTAATGACTTTAAATTAGAAGACAACCTTTGTTTAAATTTGCTCGACAAGCTTTTTTCATTTTTGTCTTAATTATGAGATATATTATCATTCTGTGATTGCTGCACCAATTTAGGACATCTGTTGTCAGCATATTCTCTACAGCAAGTCAATGTATATCATTGTGGAGGAAACTTTGAGAGATTTGTATAAAATGTGAAATAAATCACAGCAAACAGAAGGCAAAAAAAAAATCTGGCCGAATAATGTTGTGCCGATGCAGTTAGTAATTGCAGCTTTGGGTTCCTATTGCATACAAGAGTGCAAGCTCGCATAGAAACACACACAAATGCACACACTCATAGGGGAAATGATCCAATATGACAATAATGTGTTAGTCTGTGTTTCTGTGCTCCTGTGGGAGACAATCACAGCGAAATGAGTGTAATTAAGTTGCCAGTCGCTGTGTGCTTCTGTTGAGAATTAATATTTACTGGCCATGTTTGTGTGTGTGCTGTGTGTGCATGTGTGTGTTGGTGCGTATGTGTGCAGGTAAAAATTCATATTAGCATCTTCCCGATGAGTCACCTCCCACTCCCTCTCAGGTGGCAAACATCGGCGGCCTCCTGGGTAATCTGCCCAGCAAATTGGATGTTTGAATCACTATCCAGTTCAGGACACTGTGTGCCTGCGTGTGTGCGTTTGTGTGTGTTTGTTCAGATAAGTGAAAGCTTTCCAGCAGAATGTGTACATCTGTGATACATTGAAATTTGTGGTACCTTTCTCTCAGACTGATTTTCTCTTTTTGGTTCTTAACCCTTTTTTCATGCGTCTGGATCTATTTATGTGTAAGACTTTAATTGTGCGCCCGTGTTGTGTGCTTAAAAATCAATAGAGTGCTATTTACTAACACTGAGAGAAAGCAGTCATTATTAAAGTTATTTACTACTGTTTTTACAGAGCCACTGCCTCGTACAAGATAAAGTCAAACTTTATACAGACTTTTGTTGTTTAGTGTCCAAGACACCCACATTATTGACTATCAATAGGATTTCCTTTAATATAAATGGTACAAAACTTTGCCTAACTACTAACATCTTGGTAGCTCGATTTTCACTATAAATAACTACAATATTTAACTATCTAAAAACAAACTTTTGAGAATAAGTTATATGGTAACAGTTACTTGGCAACTTTAGATTCATAATAAAAATATACACTACAGTTCTCATTATAAATTATGGGTTAAGCACTTTCAGCAGAACATAGAGAAATTGAAATGACCTTTTCCAGTTCCAACAGCATACAGATGTATTTAATAATGCATGAATAATCATGATCCCAGCTCTCGCAGGGCGAAAGGCAGGATACACCCTGGACAGGTTGCCAGTCTATTGCAGGACTAACAAAGAAACAGATCACAATTCACGTTCAGATACCTTTTGCCAGTTTAGAATCACCAAGTAACCTAACAAGCATGTCTTTGGACTGTGAGAGGAATACTTGGAAAAAAACTCATGCAGGCACAGGGAGGATATGCAAACTCCACACAGAAAGAGCCCAGCCAGCCAGTGGATTGAAACTCCACCAACACCTTCTTTGTTTAGATTAGTTTAGATTAGATTTGTTTGGAAGTTTTTATGTTAGTAGAGAGTGGAAGTAAATTTATTCACTTTCACTGATATCACAGCACCCATCCCAAACCGGGAATAAAATGCAGTGGTTTACACTGTGCAACAGAATTCCACTCTCCTTTCACTCAAATCAATAAAAAAAAATCTATATTATCTATATCTTTATCTATATTTTCTTTTGTTTATCCATTTTATTCATATTTAGTTTGATAAGAGACACAGAGCAATCCTAATAATCCTAATATATTGCTACTTTTGGATATGGTGTTTTCATAGAGTCACAAGTATGAAGCGTTCACTTAGAGGTCAGGGAAGGAAAATAAACCATCAATCCTTTTTTGCGGTATCTATTTAAAATGGCATTCATCGCAGGCCAAGTGGAGTTGAAGGACACTAATTTCTAAGGTTTTAAAAGGCCACTCAGCACAAGTTGTGCAAAAGCTTGAAAATAGAAACTAAATCCCAATATTTAGTGAATTTACTTGTATACATAGAATCAGATGGCTGCAAAACATAACAGTAATTTATGTATTCATAGATGAGTAAAAACAACTTAAAAACACTGATTCTTCAATGAAGAGTGTTGTTACAGATTTCTGTTATTCTTTCAGTAAACAATATCAGCATGAGCATATACTACATGAAACATGCAGAGCTTAGGATGGCATAAAGAGAAATATTTAGAAAACCTTCTATGATATTGCTCTAAATCTCTTGCCCACCAAATGCACATTCGTGAAGTACTTCACACACACACACACACACACATACACAAACAGGCTTTCATTCAAAGAGTCGGGCCAACAGAGAGAATAGTGTAAAGACAGACAGACAGACACAGATTGAAATCAAAAACCCGCAATGGTGAATATCAACATTTGCTGACAGCAGGGCCTGGGAGCATTTTCTAAGGCTTTAAGCACAGAAATATCCTTAAAATGATATTGTGAATCTGGAGGGATTGCTCATTGAAGTGGTGAAAAGCCTCTCATAGTGGCTCCTCTCTGTGGTGCAGTCAAAATCTGGTGTCAAGATCTGAAAAAAAAAAGCAGGAAGAAGACTTGGTGCATGTAAACTGCACCACACTGCACACAGTCTGAGACCTGTGTTTTAAAAGACTGGGGTTCTGGTGTTACGGGTACCTGCCATATGTTGATTTATTAACCACTTAGTAAATTTAGTAAATTTATTTTAATACTCTTTCACACTCCCGAGGCACTTCCATGAATTCTATATATATATTGTTACAGTGTTATTATGTATTAAGCCTGACTTGCGGCTGATTGGTTAGTTTTTGTGCTAAAAAGGATGGCATAATTTACATCTTTATAAATATTAAGGTGTGGGAGTTTGACAAATCTAAATGTTTGTGCTGAAACATGAGAGAAGAGGAAACAAAACTAATGTTAAGTATAAAAGCTTTTCATCAATTTCCTCAGAGCAAATGAAACCATCAGAGGAGCAGAACAGAGCATCTTAGTGAGTCATTTGAAGATTAACAGACAAATAAGTCTTTTATGCAATAAAGACATTTAAAATGAATGTATCGGAAAACATATCAGTGGGATTGTCATCTTGAATCAGCAACCACTTGAGTGTATCAGGCACTGTATAATGGTTTGTAAAAATAGCACCACTCAATAAAGACTTTCAGAGCCTGTTATATACGATGGAGATAGGTTTGAGGAACATTTTGAGAATTTAACCTTAATTCTGTACTGATAAAGTGTGTTGTAATATAAAGTATATAAAAATATAAAGCAGTCTGTTTGGAAGAATGCAGATCTCCAACACTTTAGCCATGACTTCGTGATACAGTAGCTATCAGTGCTGGTCAGCTGGACTCTTTCTTTGTGGTGTTTGCTTGTTTTCTATGTACCTAGCTAGGACATGAAGGTAAAATAAACTAGGAGTTCATGAGGTTCTGGCATGCTTGCAACATATTTGTTTAAACATTTATTTTATTATCCTGAAATTTATTATCTGGCAACCTAGTTTATAGAATACCAAATCATCACAGTGGAATAGGATATAATGTAATTGCATGCATACATGGATATAACTGAGAATAACATACAGAAATTGTAGATTATTAATAAAATAGAAAACAGAGGTAGTCCTATAGTATGACCTTGATTCACAGCTCAACATCTTCTGCCTGAGGAGAAAACCCCTCTTTTGTGCACTAGCACTCAACATGCTTTTGTTTGCTTGGTCGGGATGCACTTTCCTGATAACATAAAGTGTCTATTGAAACCTAGAAAGATAGAACGAAAAGCCGAGGTAGTATTACCCTTGTTTTTCCTTTTCTTTTTTCCATACCTCAGTTCACAGATCTTGGTCAGATAACTTGTCCTCAGTTTTGGCCTCTTATGCACAGGTAGTAAATCTATCTCTCACTTTGGCGGTAATCTGCTGTCTCTCATCTTGTTACTCCCCTCTACTCTCCAGCTCTTTCTTCCCACCTATCACTTTCTCTCCTCCATTCCCAGCCTCCTCCTCATTCCCTCCCCATCATCCTTACCTCCCTCCTTTTCCTGCACTCTAGTCTCACTTACAGTAATTGATAGTGCCTGGTGCTGTTATTTCATCCAAAGGGCCCTGTAAACAAAATCGTCACTGACAGAACCAATATGGAAATCGTGGGCAGTGAGACCACGAGTTATGGCCCGCATCATGGCGTGTGTGTGTGTGTGTGTCAATGTTAGCGTGTGCATGACACAGGAAGAAGAGTTGTTTTGTGCTTTTATGTTCATGAGTGTGAGTGTGTGTCTGTGTGTGCTTGCCAGTGACACTGAAGGGTAGTTCTTAGTTCTGCGTAATAAACTCTAGTGCAGGGAGTCATCAAGCAAGCGTGTATGTGTGTGTGTATGCTTTTGTGTGTGTGATGGGGAGGGGTCAAGGCCAAATTGACATCAAGTGGTCTAAATTAGCCCCACTTGTCTTCATTGATTTACGGTGGGTGAGTAAATTGCATCTGTAGTGGGAGAGAGAAAGTGGGGAGGAGCTCGGGGTTTCTTTGTAATTGATCTTGCCGTGTGTTTGTGGTGACAGACGCTGTACAGGAGACACAAGTGTTCCATTCTGTCATCATGGCCACAACACTCACATCTAACCTTTTGCTTGCTTGGAACATATACTTGGACAGGGGTTAAGGGATCTCTAAAGCAATTTAATTTATTACCAGTCGCAGTAGCAAGTAGCAAAAAGGCTGGTATTGTTTTCACCTTGTGAGTGTGTGAGTCTGAGTTTGCACAATCATAGCAAAATGTGGATTTGAGGACACCTTAAGCAATGGGAAAATGTATCTGTTGAAATTATCTTCAAGACAATAAAAAAAAAAAATCCACCCTCAGCACTTTACAGGTGTGTAGCTGGAATGTAATTGTTTGAATTTTGAACAAGACTGGCCCATGGGTACTAATTAAAGAGCTCAGTGGGATAGCAGAAATAAACATGGTTAAAGCTTGGTTTCCATCAGTAATTTTTCCTTTTTATGACAACTGCACGACCACAAGTGTATAACATTCCAATTTAAGTTGTATTAAGGCCCAAACTAAAGCATTATTAGACCTATGGTCACTAGCTGTCCTCTAAGCATCACCTCAGTTAATTCAAGCTGCTGAACCAGACTAGTGTAGGTACCATAGGGTGAGAAGCAGGGTACACCCTGGACAGGTTGCCAGACTGTCACAGAGCCAACACAGAGACACAGACAATCATTTACACTCACATTAACACCTATGGGCAATTTAGAATGACCACTTAACCTAACCTAACCTAACTTAACCTAACCCCACTAACTGCAACTCTTTGGACTGTGGGAGGAAGCTGGAGCCCCCACAGAGAAACCACGCAGACACGGGTGGTTGCAAACTCCAGGAACTCCGGACTTGCTTTGAGGCAACGGTGCTAACCACTGTGCCACCGTGCTGCCCTAGTATATATTTATATACCATGTTTATAAACTGTATATATAGTATTATAGATACACTACTAACATGCAATGGCTGGCACCGCATCCATCTTTGAATGTGTCTTCAGTTGTAATCAGCACAGTTTTGTGAGTGTTTCTTGCATGGTTGTAACAAATAACTCTAATGAAAGACAGACATACACCTGCCAATGTACAAAAAGCACTTGATCCAGCTACAGCAGCAATCTCACTGATCACATTTTGCTGTGATTTAACGCATGCAATCACACAAAGTGAAAACAATACCCACAACTGGTAGCAGATGTTTATGAAGTTTTTTGTTAAAATCTGGAAAGGTACAATTAATGTTCCCTCTTCACAGTAAATGATATGCTACTGAACTGCTGAAGTGTACAAATGATCTTACTACACAAAGAATTATGTAGCCATTTAAAAGATATATTGCAGTAGACAGATCCTTTGTGTGAACATGTGTACCTTTACTATATTAAAGCAAATTACTTTTGACAAGTGCACAGATTTTGGCCCCCTTTTCTTAAAATCCACAAACATTTACAAAGACAGTTTAGCAACATAAACCATGTCTTTCCAATATAATTAATGTATTTTGTTTAAATAAGAAAACTATATTGTTATAGGGAAGGTGTTCTAAAGAATAATCTACAACCAATGACTATTGTTACTCCCCTCGAGTCTTAATAAAGCTCAACTTGTTCTTTGGTTTTAAACTGACATTTATTTCGGACAGGAGGATTCTTCGACATGCCTTAACATGTAATGACGTCCAACCACAGCCGATACAATGCCGTCAGAACTAAAAAGGAATACAAACTTAAATGAATATTCTTAATAAAGTCCTTAAGCATTATATAAAACAAAACATTCCAACAAAACGATCAATAAAATACACATTACACTTCACACTGCGGTAATTGCACTAGAATATCACGCAATACTAGCGTATTTACATACAGCGATAATAAACAAAAGAAAACATTTACCTCATTGGCCTCACTCAAAGGGAATAAAAACTTTAATCCTCACGTCGTGGGGTAGTCCAAAACACTCTTCACAACTTTCTGTAGACGTGCAAACCTCGTGGCTCGTCTCTTAATTAGCTTGCTGAGTGTGCCCACCAAGAAAAATGCCCTCTCAGCAACAACAGACGGAACGATAGAAAAGGTTCCTATCTAATTGCACAGTTAGCACAAATACACATTTAAACATATAAATCTAATGAACAGAACATGAATTACTATTTATTTATTATTTCTTACTATTTCAACTACTAATTGTTTCAACATTAAATCCAATAAAATGAACTTAAATGTGAGAGTTGCTTTTGACGGCAGCTACACTCCCACCAAATCACTTGTGATTTTCACCCATGAACTTATGAAATGTACACTAATCTGCTTCTAATAGTGTCACAGTCTTGTGTATAGGTCTGTCAAGTAGAACTGGTTTACTCAGTCTCTTTCCCTGGTCATCTAACAATGAGTCACTCATTAACAGTTGCACTTTGCGTATACATCCATCTTCACTCGGGTGTATGGCAACAACTTTGGCCAACTTCCAGTCGTTTCTTGATGCTTGGTCATCTTGTACGATCACTATGTCATTGACCTTTGCATTTCTGTTTGTTTTGTGCCACTTTTGTCTTTGTTGTAGGCTCAATAAGTATTCTTTCACAAATCTGAGAAGTCTTGCCATAGCTTTGACCAACCTTGACCAACTGGAGAATTTCAGAAAACGTTCTGCCAAAGAATCTGTTTCCGTAGTTGTATGGAGTACACCAGCTTTGCGTACTTCTGGATCCTCTGCATCAAGTTTTCCCACCTCGACTTCTCCGTGGGGAAGTTTCTTTTGCCAAAGAAAACTTGGACCGCTAAACCAGTTGGAGGTAATGCGGTCTTTGGCCTTCAGTCCGCGCGACGCATGGTCAGCTGGATTGAGATCTGATGCCACAAACTTCCATTGCATCGGTTGAGTGCTTTCCTTACTACGCTGAATGCGATTTGCAACGAAAACATGGAAACGTCTTGCATCGTTGTTGATATATCCCAAGACAACTTGAGAATCTGTCCAGAAGAATTCTTGAGCATCTTCTAGCTCCAACTCTGCTTTGAGCATGTCACTAATCCGCACTGCTACAACTGCTGCAGACAGCTCCAATCTTGGCACCGTAGTAACCTTTGTGGGTGCTACTCTGGACTTAGCAAAGACAAGAGAGCAGTGGACTTGTCCTGCTTCACTGACAGCTCTCAGGTACGTACAAACACCATACCCTGAAACACTTGCGTCTGAGAAATGGTGAAGCTCGTACTTCTGAACTGTTTGAAAATCTCTTGGCACGTAACATCTGTCAATTTTGACATCTGCTAGATTTTTTAGATCCAACAACCAGGACTCCCACCGTGACTTCAGATCGCTTGTGAGTGGTTCGTCCCAATCTGCTTTCTCACGACACATCTGCTGTAGTATCTGCTTCCCAAGTAGAACAAAAGGTGCCACAAAGCCAAGTGGATCGTAAATAGAGGCTACCGTGGACAACACTCCTCTTCTGGAAAGTGGCTGCTCGTTCACAACTACTCGAAACTGGAAATGATCCGAGTCGATGCACCATTTGACACCTAGGGCTCTTTCAATTTGTTGCTCGCCCAGTGACAAGTCTTTCCTTACTGTTTCTGCACAATCTTCTTCCGGCAGCGAATTAAGCACTTGCTTACTGTTTGAAACGAACTTGTGAAGTCGCAAGCCTCCTGTTCTGCAAAGCTCCTTGGCTTCCTTCACCAAACGAATTGCCTCTTCTTCTGAGTGGAAACTGATAAGACCATCGTCCACATAAAAATTTCGCTCAATGAATCTTATGGTAGCTTCACTGAACTGGCCTTGACCTTGTGCAGCAATATACTTGAGACCAAAGTTCGCACAGGCAGGGGAAGAAGCAGCTCCAAACAGGTGTACGCGCATGCGATAGACAGATGGAGCAGAGTTGAAGTCCCCATTGTCCCACCACAAGGAGCGAAAGTAATCTTGATCTTCTTCTCTGACTCTGAATTGATGAAACATGCGCTCAATGTCGCACATCACTGCAACTGGACCTTTCCGAAATCGACACAGGACCCCCACCAGAGAGTTGGTTAACTCTGGCCCTGTAAGCAGGTAGTCGTTCAAGGACACTCCTTCGTACTTCGCTGAACAATCAAACACCACTCTTATTTTGCCAGGCTTTTGTGGATGATACACTCCATGGTGTGGAATGTACCAGGCAGGGCTTTTGTCCAGGTCTACAGAGGGAACTCTTTCTGCATCACCACGCTCTATAGTCTCTTTCATGAACTCTGTGTAGTCTTTGTGGTATTGGTTGTCCTTCTCAAATCTCCTCTTCAAAGATTTGAGTCTGTGTTCTGCACAGCTCCGGTTGTTTGCCAGACTTGGTCTGTCTTCCTTAAATGGCAAAGGTAACTCACAGTGTCCATCTGCTTTCATCTTCACTCCTTCTTCCATTATGGAGATGAACCTTAAATCTTCTTGTGAGAAGTGTGAGTCTTCCACCTTTCTTTCATTGAAGTCGGACTCGAGCACTTTAATTACATCTGCTGATGTGACCGCCTCTTTGACTTGTGTGCGACAGATGTATTGCACTTCTTTGACCAACTGTTCAGCTGACTGACTGGGTGTCACTTCCTTGACAATGATTTTGTGGCTACATCCTATGGCATCCCATAGTCAACACATGGATTAGTTCCTCCAACTATTGTCCAGCCAAGGTCTGTTCTTTGGGCAAAAGGTTCATTATCTTTTCCTGCCACAACTTCTCTGGGTACCAACACTTGTGAGCAATTGTAACCAATGAGCAGGCCTACTTCACATTCAATCAGTGGAGCAATTTCTTCAGCCAGGTGCTCTAAGTGTGGCCACGCTCTTGCTGTCCTTTGTGTGGGAATATGACTCAAATTCGCAGGAATAAACTCTCTTGTGTATGTCACAGGAAGAGGAATTCTCCTTGAAGAATAGAAACCTCTGACCTGTAATCCAGACAACCTTTGACTTGGTACTAAAGTATCTTTAGACGACATTGTCGAGAGCTTTAACTGCACACATTTCTTCTCTGCATCCAGAGCATCTGCCTTTTCTTTCAAGACGAATGTCGTGTCACTTTGGCTGTCAAGAAGAGCATAGAGAAGAATCTCATGTTCAGGATTGCTTGTTGTAGATAACCAAACTGGAATGATCGTAGATGTGAGATTACTTCTGTCACTTTGAATCACACGGTTTGATATTGCTTCACTTGGTGCTTCCTTGGGTTTGGTTTCTCTACTCTCTTTACTGTCTTCCATCTCTTTTATTTGTGGTTCCTTGACACTTTCTTTCTCTTTCCTTGTCCTTGAGGATTTGTCTCGTTCTTCATGCAAACATGTCGGGTGTTTCCCTTTACATGTGTCACACATCTTTCTCTTTTCACATTTCTTTGATTGGTGTCCAAAGCCTAGACATCCAAAGCACAATCCCTTGGTTTGCACAAACTTGACTCTTTCACTCAAGACCTTGTCCATAAACTTCCTACATGTGTGAATGCTATGATTTGAGTTTTCACAAAACACACATTTTTTTGTGTTGGACGTCTCTTCTGCTGCACTCACTAGCACCTTTGCTCCAACACTTCTTGTCTTGGAAGATTTCGTTTTCTCTGAGTCACCTGCTTTGAGTGCATGAAGCGATGTTACTGGATTGCACGCAATCTTGGCCTCTCTCGCAATGAAGTCAACAAAGTGGCTAAATGTTGGGAAAGAACCATCTTGCTCTTCAATTTCAATGACCTTTCGATTCCATCTCGCTGACAACCAATCAGGTAGCTTGCTTAGCATTCTCTGATTCTCATTGCAGTCGTTCAAAACTTCAAGACCTTTAACCTGAAGCATGGCTGCTTCACATCCTCTGAGAAAATCTGAAAATTCGCGAAGTTCAACGCTATCCTTGTTACCAATCCTTGGCCATGATGTCAACTTATCTCTGAAAGCTTTGGTGATTACAAATGAACTTCCATATCTTTCCTCCAAAGTGTTCCATGCTGAGTAATAAGCACGCTCGGTTCCCAACAGAAAATAACTCTCAACAGCCTTTCTCGCCGGTCCTCCAACATACTTGCGAAGATAGTAAATCTTTTCATTCACTGGGATGTTCTTTCTGTCTATCAGCATTTGAAACGACAATTTCCAATCCTTGTACTTGAGAGGATCTCCGTTGAAGACTGTAGGTTCTGGTACTGGTAGGCGACTTATGTGAATGGACTCAGCTAGAGCTTGGGCCAATGTTGTGGTACTATCTTCATGTTTGCTTTCTCTTGGTTGTGACCTTGTGATGGCTTGTGGCATATCAAACGGCATTGCATTTGCATTAAGTTGCGAATGTGCAAACTGACTCATCGGTTTGGATGTGACAT
Organism: Oreochromis niloticus; assembly: GCF_001858045.2. Classification (NCBI taxonomy): domain Eukaryota; kingdom Metazoa; phylum Chordata; class Actinopteri; order Cichliformes; family Cichlidae; genus Oreochromis; species Oreochromis niloticus. The sequence continues at coordinate 27,729,181 of NC_031977.2, forward strand.
TTCTCCGTTTACTCCTTTCGTGCAGAAGGTCTGATATTTCTTCATCTGAGATTCCTTCTTCATTGTACACTTTCAGACGTGCTTTAGCAGCATTCATTTTCTTTACTGTTTCTAGCCTTTCAAGCTCTCTTCGCTTTTGCTCTAAGGCCTTCTGTTTCTCAGCATTCTCTGCTTCAAGGATTTCAAGTGCCTTTCTTTCACTTTCCATTTCCTCCATAATCTTTAGAGTTGCTTCAGTAGCCGCAAGCTCTGCAGCTGCTTCTTGCCTCTTTACAGACAACTTACTTGAGCATCTTGATTGCCTGCTATTTGAACTCTTAGATCTTTGCGAGGTTGCAGAATTGAATGCTGATCCTACATCACTCCAGTGAACTAATCTCCCAGAAAGTTCTTCGTCTTCTTCTGCTGCTAATTTTTCTTGAGTTAGCCTTATCATCTTCTGAGAAACAGCATCACAGGTGTCCACTCTGCGGCGAGTGTCTGCATCAGGAGTTTCATGATTGCGCAGTTCATCATAAACTTGTTTCACTTCTGCCGAAGTATGTTCAACTCGGTCAATAAGCTCTTTAAGTTTTGCACTAACAGGTTCTTCAAGTGCTTTTTTGCCTTGTTTTGCCACAACTTTCCACCTTTCATAACTGACTTTAAAGCGAGCTTGAAGCTTGTTCACCTTTTCATCATGTAGTGCTTGGCCCCTTTCAGTGAACTTCTTAACTCTTTGACTTTTCCTCAAACTTCCTTCTTTAGGAGCTTTACTTGTGCATGGTTCTTGCAAACTTTCTTGCTCTTCAAAAGCTTCTTGCTGCTCCACAGCTTCAGTGTCACAGCCTTCTTGCTCCATGTCACAGACAGTCAAAGGTGTTATACTACACTCAAGTCACCTAGGTCCACTTAAATACGTGAATGGTCACCTTATGAAGCACCTAGGAACTTAAATTGCTTTACTTTTAAAGAGTCAACTTAAATATAGGTCACCATCACTTAAACCAAAATAATAAATTGTTCTTCACTTGTAGTTAAACAGAAAATAACCTTCAATGTCAAACAAAATACTATAATGTGACCTTTAAATATCTAATGCAGTCTTAAAAATAAGCAAACCCTTATAATCAACTTAAACGTACCTTAATTGCAGTTACTTAGCATAAACAACTAATAACATGAACTTAAACTTTTACTCCAAAACCACCACACTTCCCCTTTCATTGCTTGACAGAGTCCCTTTAAGATGAGCTAAGGAAATCTACTCTCCACATTTAACTTGTATAAACGTGTTACTTATTTGTAGCTTAAGCAAGCTGCACCACTGGACTCTGGTTGCCTTATGGGATGTCTGTGTGTGTGTTTGGGTGTCTTTGATGCTTGAGAGAGACGCGAGCTTAACCACGTGACCCCGCGCGCTGTCGGCTCAGCTCCGCTCCGCTCTCTCGGCTGTCGGCTCGGCTCCGCTGCCACTCGGCCCCGTTCGCTCGGCTGTCGGCTCGGCTCCGCTGCGGCAGACCTCTTTCTCCTTCTCTCTCCTCCAGCACGAAGCAGGCTGAGTTCTGACTGTTACTCCCCTCGAGTCTTAATAAAGCTCAACTTGTTCTTTGGTTTTAAACTGACATTTATTTCGGACAGGAGGATTCTTCGACATGCCTTAACATGTAATGACGTCCAACCACAGCCGATACAATGCCGTCAGAACTAAAAAGGAATACAAACTTAAATGAATATTCTTAATAAAGTCCTTAAGCATTATATAAAACAAAACATTCCAACAAAACGATCAATAAAATACACATTACACTTCACACTGCGGTAATTGCACTAGAATATCACGCAATACTAGCGTATTTACATACAGCGATAATAAACAAAAGAAAACATTTACCTCATTGGCCTCACTCAAAGGGAATAAAAACTTTAATCCTCACGTCGTGGGGTAGTCCAAAACACTCTTCACAACTTTCTGTAGACGTGCAAACCTCGTGGCTCGTCTCTTAATTAGCTTGCTGAGTGTGCCCACCAAGAAAAATGCCCTCTCAGCAACAACAGACGGAACGATAGAAAAGGTTCCTATCTAATTGCACAGTTAGCACAAATACACATTTAAACATATAAATCTAATGAACAGAACATGAATTACTATTTATTTATTATTTCTTACTATTTCAACTACTAATTGTTTCAACATTAAATCCAATAAAATGAACTTAAATGTGAGAGTTGCTTTTGACGGCAGCTACAACTATTATGTCGTTTTTCAATTTGTTGTGTACCATTTCTTTTTGTAGGGTCTTCTTCATAAAGTCCATAAGAAGAAAAGCTAGTCAGAGTAGCTGTGCAAAGGAAAATGAACAAGGAAAATAGGATACTTTATATATGTATATTTGTAAAAGTAGAGTAAGAAAGTAGAAAAAATTAACTTATGGTGAGACTATTCATGGCATGAAAGTATGCAGATAATGTGTTAGATTTGTGTTAGATGTTTCTAGCATGAATCAGTGCCAAATACCACATTACTTGAGCAACTTTACAATGTGCTTTAAAATGCATAAATTTAAATAAGATACAAATGATAAAATGGAGACGTCAACAATACATAAATAGTACAAAACGGCAAACTTGAAATACAGGACAGCACAAACAGCACATAACAACAAATTTTCTAATAATAGTGCAATAAAATATCATTAAATATCAAACACTAGATATATGTGGAAGAAGTTCACTTTGTTATATATACTGGCTCAGAAATAAGTGCACTCATGCCTATATAACTGACAGTTTTTAGGCACTGGATGGTGAACCTAGAAAAAGGTATTTTTAAATTAAAATTAAGACAAAAATTATATGACTAACATAGGAAATGATCTGTGAAACGATCTTTCCCTAGTCTCAACCTTAAATACTGTAAGTCCAGATTACCATGGAAGAAATAAAGTATAGCAATAGCCATTACAAGCTGATACAATCAGATATTTTCACCAAAATAAAATAATAAAAAAAAAGTTGTGTCACTTATGGGTTTAGTATCTATATATTTGCGACCTTCCAAATACATTAACTAAGACATTTTCTTCATTTTGTTGCTATGAAACTTGATCTGCAATTAACTTGCAGCATTTTTAGCTACAGTTTAATTGAAAATAAAAATAACTCTTGGGAGATAGGATCACTGTAACCTCTGCACAGTTGTTAGTAAACTTTTCAGTTTATTCTTTGCGTGTTTTATTTTCCACATTTCAGGAGGCCACTTTTGTGCATGTGTATCGTGTATGTGTACAACTCTGTCCCATTTCAAAATGAACATGAGCGTTATGTCATGCATCACAGAGTTATTGATTTCTTACAGCACACACGTCTGAGCATGCTCAGACACATTACTGCTCTGATTTACCATGCCTGAAAGTCATCTTCCTAGGCATAAACGGAGCAATAGAAACTGGATGAGCTGAGACAGAAAGACATTCTAGGTGTCTATTAGTGCACCATGACAAGACACATATTAGCAACATACACAAATACACATACTCATTCCTCACCCCATCATCTCATCTCTTCCCCGACCTTACCTGAATAAAAGAAAAAAAACAAACAACAGCGAAAAAAATGTAAATTTCCAACACACTTCCTCACACTTTGTCTGAGCCTAAGCTATCACCACATATAGGCCCATGAGCTTACAAACACACACAGAGACACACACATGGCTGCACAACTCTAAGCTTGAACAATTCTCTTCACCAGCTTTAATTGGATTCTAATGTATTCAGTTTGGTCCAATGAGCAAAGTGATGGCTATGGTTTTCTGACTGGAGAGAGAGAGAGCAAGAGAGAGGAAAGGAGAAAGTGAGGATATTAGAAGTAAATAGGAAGCTTTGTCAGTTGTGGTCATCTTCCTCCACCCGCCAAGTGGAGTGTATCGTCTGAACAAGCTGTCGACAGGATTTCTACAAGAGCCATTTGACCTGAGAAAGAAGAGCACTCTCTGTATCAATCTCCTTTCTCTCATTGTCTCTGTCAGCCATTGAATAAAAGGAGGCAGGTTATGTCTACTACAACAAACAAACCACCTTTACTGATACGCTCTAAAAAATACATTATTCTAACCCAAGATCAGCATATCGATTATAATATGAGCATCTCCTCTTATTCTCAGTGCTTATTTATGTCTTTCGATTTGCTTTTAAGTAAATGGACTAGAGTTTGCACAATCTGGCCATTTGGTTCATAGAATAGTTTTAACTATTAACTGCAGAAAGAATTTTTCTTATAACACATCTATATAAATTGTATTTGGGCTAACAGTTAAAGATTATAAGGGATGTGGCTGCTTTGACTAACATGTGTGTAGCAGCACAGGTGGCTATAAATGAAAGCTGTCTACCATTAGTAGTTGCCTGTTGTATCTCACCTTTACCATCTTTGTGATGTTGGTGCCTTGTGGAGCATTTTAAATGTAACTATAATAATATGGCTTACTATGTAGTTTCACAGATCATAAGTTGGAGAGGCCCAGCTATTTAACCCATGCTTGTAAGGGGTTGTCCCCTTTTGGAGATCATCCTGAGGGTCATTGACCTGCCATTGATCATGTGAGTCATCACAAGAGCCAAGGTGTTGACCCGCACTCAACCTTGTCTTGACCTCAGCAGGTTACATTGCAAGGTCTCCCACTGTTTCCATCCCTAAACCTCGGTGACGGCAATTACCCACAACTATTTTCACACCTTGCGTCATGTGATGACTCACATAAAAGGCTCTTGGATGAGAGGAGGAATGTATTTATTACAAACTTTAAGAAGTCTAGATGCCTTCTTTTTCTCAAGCTCATAAAGCAATACATGCTTCTTTTGGCTACTAGTATCATGTGCCTCTATCTTACCCTATCCTTAGCATCCTGTTCTGTCACACCAACTCTCTGCATGTCCTTGTCAGGGACCAAGCAGTAAGGCATAAAGGACACAGGTGTTTAATTAAAAAAAGGGGGGTTTATTGTACGGTTGCCCTGAGAGGCTAAACAGACTGCAACTTAAAAAACCACCAGCAATAAGAAAAACGCTGCAAAAGCACACAAAACACAACGGAAAGAGGAAAAACGAAAACAGAAAACAGAAATAGGAAAAAACTGATTTCCAAAAGCACAAGGGAAGTGTTTCTGGGGAGACAATAACCCGACGGACCAGTTGCAGAACCAAAATATGCTAAGAATTGCGCTGGGAGACACTTGAAAGAAGTGGAGGATCTATCGGTTTTGTGAGGAAAGAAATTATGAGAGGTAAGTGTGTTAGCCCAAGTATTAGCCTAAAAATCCATCATCAGTATTATATGAATCATGATAAAACATGCCTACCATTGTTTTGGGTTCCTGCAACTGGTCCGTCAGGTTATTGTCTTCCCAGAAACACTTCCCTTGTGTTTTTTCCTATTTCTGTTTTCTTTTTTCCTATTTCTGCTTTGGTTTTTCCTATTTCCGTTGTGTTTTGTGTGCTTTTGCAGCGTTTTTCTTATTGCTGGTGTTTTCTTAAGTATTCTTAAGTTCTTAAGTAGCAGTCCGTTTGGCCTCTCAGGGCCACCGTATTATTGACCCAAAAATATAAAAGATAATTAACAAAGCCAAAAAACTTAAACAGGCAGACCAATAAAAGAGGTCAACTCAATAAACTAAACTCAAGATAACAATTAACGAAACCTCAAACAAACATAAGACAAACTGACCTCCTGGAGGGAACTTAAAATACTGGCTTAGCTAAACCAAATGACACACAAGGGGGAAAACAAAATGGCTGCCATATAACCAACTAATACAAAACAATTAAACAAACTTGAAACACCCCCCCAGGCAGTGAATGATGTGGTTTCATCCAATTAGGCTGTCAGCAGTACTTCAGCTCTCCCAGCCCTTTGCCACACCTTTTACCAGCCAGGAAGGAGAAGCCAAACCCCAGGTAACTCAAACAAACATAAAACAGAACTTTGACCTTGCAGTGTTAATATGTGTGCACGCCATATAAACATTGGAAGGTGTAATAAAAAATAAATAAATTTAATAAAGAAACAATATTGGACAATAAGTAGAATATATTTAAAGTAGTGACTGCAAAGCAAACTAAAGTGAAGCAACTAATGGTGAGGTGTGGCGGTTACCCTGTGTGGCTTCCATCACAGTCCTTCTTAATTATGTCTTGATGCACGCTTAATAATCCAGGTAAGGAAATCCCTGAATGCTGATTCTATTCATCTGGACATAAGTGGTTGAAGGGATCCCAGTGGTTTCTTTAGTCACAGGCTTAAGAAGTCAGTTGGATAAGTGATGAAACGCTTCCCTCACTAAAGACATTATGTCCAGATGAAAAGAATCAACTGTGTGGGTCCTCCTTCACGCCATCCATCAATCTTCCATTATCCCTCCTCTATACATTACCGAACCCTCTCAGACTTAATAAAATACATTACCATTTCTAAATCCTGCAGTTATTTGTAACCCATGTTACATACAGGGCTGCTAATCCCCTTATTATTATTTATAGTTATTGCTTATTATTGTCTATCTCTTCCTGGTAAGATCTGTCCCAGTAATGGGTCAAGTGTGTTGCAGCAAGACAAAGATATCCATTCAGTGCTACAAACCAGAAAATGTTGTGCATTGTTTTTACTTATCTTGTTGTTCCTTGTAGTGTAACATAAGTGTTTAAAACGTTGTAGTGACATTTGTAATACTAGATGCGATGCTAGCTGCTACCCTTACATACTTGGTTATACATGATGGATAATAGTGAATTTTATCCTTTTGGAGGAAAAGAAGTTGATCATCTCATGTTGAGAGCAGAAGATAGAATAAAAGTTCATTGTTCTGCACTGTTTGTGTAGATTGGTTTTTTTGAACCACTAGAAAGGATTCTGGATTACCACTGATGCCGAGCCCAGCCTAATGAGATTCTGGATGATTGTGAAATGGTGTGGTCAGCCATGCAATCGGATTATGGGAAATCTCTATAAAACTGAATCAAGCCATTTTTGGGATTTTGGATAAACCTGTGCACTGTTAGTCCTACCCGGGTAGTAGACAAAAAGGACTGCACATTGACAATTTCTTTTCAAATACAGCTGTTTGGGTCTCAACAAACAATAAAGGACAATTCAGACTGGGATTTTCTTATTTCAAGACAAGAAATGTCATGGTGAAAGGCAAATGTCCTGTGTATAGCCTCAGTATCTGCATATGGGTGGGAATGTAGGTCCACAAGTTGGCAGTGGACGAGTTAAATATCTATTTTGAGAAAAGCTGTTAGTGTAGCATATTCGTGCTATTGATTCGGATATTAGTAGCATATCTGCAATATTATAGATAACAACCATGACTAAGAAAGACACTGACCTCACTGGTGCTAAGTGGCTGATGGAGATTGACAAGAAAAACTTCCTTTTAAAAAGAAGAAACATCTGGCACAACCGGGCTCAGGGAGGGGCAGCCATCTGCCATGACAATTTGGGGGTGATGGGAGGAAGACAAGACAAAAGACACAGTATGAGAAAAGAGTCAGAGATTATTAATAACTAGTGATTAAATACAAAGAATAAACACAGAGAGTGAAAAGAGGTGAGGGAAGAAGAAATAGTGTATCATGGAAAGCGCCCAGCAGCCTGTCAAGTGTTGGGGTGATATGACACTATGAAATCTTACGATAAGATGGGACCTGGTTATTCAAGGTCTTTTATATGAAGCGAATATTTTAAATTTGATTCTAGATAAAACAGAGAGTCACAGATGATGACTCGGTGCTAAGATAGAAACTGATTTCACTTTTTGCCCAAAAAGTGATTTTACATTGTAGTACCGGATTAATTATCAGGGTCTGTATAAATAAAATTGAATTGAATTAAATTTAATGGATTGAACTTTGATATTGGCCCTTCAGTTCTAACAATAATCTTTAGTAGATATATACTGTATTGCCAATTATTCACTCGTCCGCTTTCACATGCATATGAGCTTGAGTGCCATCCTATTCTTAAACAATGGGGTTTAATATGATGCAGGCTGACCCTTTGCACCATCGAATGGCTTCAGCTCTTCTGGGAAGGCTTTCCACACGGCTTTTGTTTTTTGGAATTCTTAACTGAATTCTTAACAAGTGCACCAGGAGTGCATTGTTAGGTCAGATGCCAGTGTTGGACGAGAAGTCCTGGCTCCCACAATCCCAGTTCTAATTCATCCCAAAGGTGTTCTTTCAAATTGAGGTCAGGACTCTGTCCGGGCTAGTCAAGTTCGTCCAAACCAAACTCATTCATCCATGTCTTTATGGACCTTGCTTTGTGTACTGCTGAATAGTAACTTTGAAACAGGAAAGGACCATCTAAATTGTTCCCACAAAGTTTGGAATATTACATTTTACAAAATGTCTTGGTATACTGAAGCATTAAGAGTTCCTTTAACTGGAACTAAGAGGTCAAGCCCAGCACCTAAAAGGGAACCTCACACCATACCTCCCCTCCACCAAACTTTACACTTGGCACAATTCAGTCAGACAAACCCTTCTCGTGGCAGCTGCAAAACTCAGACTTGTCCATCACATTGCCAGATTTAGAAACAGAATTTGTCACTCTAGAGAACACATCTCCTCTGCTCTAGAGTCCAGTGGCAGTGTGTTTTACATCACTGCATCTGACGGTTTGCATTGCAAACAAGGCTTGGGTGCACTTGCTCAGCCATGGAAACCATATGAAATTTGGAGGTCTGTAACATTGACTCTGCAGAAAGTTGATGACCGCTCTCATTATACAGCTCAGCATCTGCTGACCCCGCTCTGTTTGGGTCAGTGTCATTACAGTCACTTTCATTTTGTTTTAGTATCACTAACAGTGGACTTTGGAATATTTAGTAGTGAGGAAAGTTCACTGGACTTTTTGCACAGGTGTCATCCTATCACAGTACCAAGCTGAAATTCACTGCACTCCTGAGAGTGGCCTGTTCTTTCAAAAGTATTTGTAGAAGCAGTCTGCTTGTCTAGGTATTGATTTTATATATGTATGGCCAGGGAAGTGATTGGAATACCTGCATTTAATTATTTGGATGGGTAAGTGAATACTTTTGGCAATATACTGTATATATTGTAAATCCATTGAATGGAAAAAAAAAGTTTAGGATTAAATGTGGGACTTCTATAATCCACAATGCAGGAACTCCAGCAACACTTTAGGGAAGAGGAACAACTTTATTGACTGACCAATGCGTTTCGGCTTGTGGCCTTCATCAGGGTCATAGTAAAACATTGTAGAAATTTGCTTAAATAAAAGACAGGAAACAGAAAAAAAAAATCAAATTAACTCATCACATCTTCATAGATAGACCAGCTGATATATAACAGGTTGGTATTGGTAAATTGGTTAAGTCACGCCCAAGTAAATACTGGACTAGATCATTAATGATGGGGAAGACATAATCCTCACCTGTCTCAAAATAACACATGCGTGAAATACATAAAAAGAATATTGTGAAAATACAAAAAAACCCCAAAAAACAACAACCCCAAAACAAAAAAACAAACAAACGACCAAACAAAAAAACATAAAATGATTACAAAGGACAGCATTTAATTAATTAATTAATTTTTTAAAAAGAAGGTTGGTGCAGCAGTTACATTAAAAACAATAGGACATCATAAGATGGAAACACATTTGTGGAAAGGTCCTCATTGCTGGAGTTCCTCAATTGTGAATTGTTTCATCCTCTCCATGCACCTTGGAAGTAGGTGAAGTTGTGCCAGAAATTTTTGCAGTGATTTCTGGACTTCTATAATCTAGAAATTTGACTGAGTGAGATGCCTCATAAAAAAAAAGCATGCTAATTTTGAATTTTATCCTGGATTCACAAGGGTTGCGACAGCAGCAACCATAGTCCATTTTACTTCTGTATTGCAAAAACTCTTATGTTAATGAAACTGTAATAGTGAGCAAACCAATTGCTGTACTTTTGAAAGCAAAACCTTTCCCGTGCTTGATACAAAGTTTAATCTGCTCAACAGTACATTGCCTGTTTGGATCTCTTTGTTTCATAATGCACCAAATGGCTGAAGGGTCTTGGCATCTGAACTCTGTTGCTGTAATATGTGCAGAATTTGAGCCGACTTTGTCTTGTTGAAATAAGCAAACCCTGTCACGATAAAGGCAATGAACCTTGTTCACTACAGCATCCTGCCATACTTCCATTTTTGTATATGAGATAACTCATTTACCTAACCCAAAAGTATAAGAGGAGGACGCCAGAAAAGGCATACCCTTTAAAGTATTTCCTCAGGACACCAGTTTAGAAAAACTCTTTTAAAAATACTGGTTTAATTTGCTTAATTTGAATTAGCAGTCCACGATCTCCACCAATAATTTCAAATTTGAGTTAAGTCAAAACCAGTATTGTCAAAACATGATTATTTTAATAATATGATAACTTTATTTTTGAGATATCTCTTTTGTGGTGGAGCACTTCTCTATGATCTTTCATTTATATACATGGAAAGCGGTTGGGAGATGAGCAGCGAGACCCCCAGCATAAAAAAGATCTATCATCAACACCAAAAGAAACATGATAGAAAGGAAGAGTTACAGATGAGGTGGGTTGCAAAGTGGCTTGCAGATGGAGAGAAACTGTAGGTAAGGCTAAAGCCGCTTAGTACAGTGCTACCTAACAACCTGAAGACAACAGTCATTAGTACTCATCTACTGTACTGGCCATGATTTGTAAATTTACATGAAGAAATAGTTCTTAAAATGATGAGCAAATTTTTAACCATCCTTCATATCAGTAAAATTCAGTCCTATATATGTATATGTATATATATGTATGTATGTGTATATGTATATATGTATGTATGTATGTATATATGTATATATATATATATAATTGTACTGTTTAGGTGGTTTGCAAATCATTGCATTGTTTTACTATAGTACCACATTTTTGCAAACAGCAGTTGAAGTATAGTTAGTTAGTAATTACCCTTAATAATTACAGTGCAGTCTTGGTGATGAATGCCTTCCTTTTAGTGAATATTTCCTTCTCTTCCTAGATTTTATTTGTAATAGTGACAACTGAAATGAAGGAGAAGAGAAAAGTATTAATTTGCTCTCAAATTGCCCTGTGTGGGTGCTTTTTTTAATCAGAACACACTAAGATGATCCATCTTTCGTTATTTCTACAGAATGATCTTTTTAAACAGATTTTCTAAATTCTATATATTTCTTGTCACATCTGAATTTATTATTCAGTATCAAATTTACTTTCTACAACCAGTGGGGGCCTCACTGGTATCCAGACATTGCATTTGTAACAATATTACTTGTTTCTACCATATGCTTGCTGGGCTAATTATTTGCTTTAGCTGTAGCCCCAAGATGAATAGTTTAGCTGGAAAAAAAACAAACATAACTTGACACTATAACAGTAATTTAAAATGCACTGATTCAGTTCTGCACTATAATGTAGCTTGGTTGGCAGTTGCTTGAATGCTGTGGATGTTACTGCCTTGTGACTGAGAGGCCAGAAAAATGTGTTTGGTTAAAGTGAGGGAGCAAGGAAAAGGACAAGTGGAAAAAGAGCATGTCGGATCAATGAAGCACACATGGGTAAGCACTGTGAAAGGAACAGACAGAAGTGACAGAGCGATATTTTACATCAGCAGCAGGGCTTCTTCAGTGATGATCACATGTAGGCCCACTGCTAATTAAAGACAGGTTAATGATGAATGGACAGCGGGGTCTTCCACTTGGACTTTCTTCTTTAAATGCGACACTAGGGGGGGCTGTCGCTCCTTCTTAGCGTATTGGCGTGTCGCTGGACAGACAAGCAGATAGACGGGCAGAGAGGCAGTAAGGCTCACGTAGGACTATCTCCGTCTCCGGAAATCCTCCCATCCTCTCCCTGACTGATTTGCAATTCAATAAGTCACAATGTCATCTCTTTAGCTTTTACACGTTTAGCTGACAAAGGGAACCAGGGATGCTGCCGTATGAAATATCATCTCGGACTCAAAGAAGACCCTAATGTTCTTTCTCTTCTCACTTGTTCATCCCTCCGTCCCACCCGCCACACACACACACACACACACACACACACACACACACACACACACACACACATAGTGGTCCTATCAATATAAAGTGAATGAGTTTTATCACAAGGTGCTTGATGGATCACATTCTGCAGTTGTACAAGCTGCCAGTTAAAGAGGTTGGTGCGCGCGCGTGCGTGCGTATAGGTGGGCGCTCGTGCGAAGTTGTCTTCTATCGATTACGGAGAGAACAGGTGTAGCGTGTGTCTTTGTATGAATAATGCAGGGAGAGACTTTGTGCACGCACTTGGCTGACACCAATACACACAAACAACGCGGAGAAATAGGCCTCTTCTTATGGGACATATTCATATTGTAAACTTTTTTTTCTTAGTCTCGTTAACATCAAAAGCTCCATTACTCTTGGATATAGCCTTAACCTGTTTCCTCCACACTGATGTGTTATTGTAGCTCACTTGCAGCTAGTTTTCCCGTGTTTTCATTATTATTGTAAGAGCAGCAAAATCTATGATCTTAAAGAGTTCCTGTGGTTGCAATGTGGGTATTTGTTCTTTACCACAATGACCCAGTATTAAGAAAATAAAGAAAAAACAGATCAATGCATCTTATAAAACAGTTCAGCAAAAAAATCTAAATAAAGTTCTATACACTCGATTGGTTACTTTACTGTCATTCAAATCTCCAAATCCCGCCCTTATCCCTCACCCTCCTCTGCCCCAGTCGCTGTTAGCCCCCCTTCTCCTCCTCTTCCTCCTCCTACCTCTGCCGGCTGGTGGAAGCTTCAGACCTCCTCTTCTGTCCTCTCCTCACTCCATCCCACGGACGAGTGTACACAGACTCTCAAGTTGAACCCAGACGCGCACACACAGACAACACTTACAGCAAGAGGACGATAGTCGGAGGAAAGGCAGAGAGGGAAAAGGAGAGCGGACGGAGCTGCTGCCGAGCGAGCAGAATTTGGATTTTAATTTAATAAGAGAACCCTAAATGACAGAGTTGTCTTTGCTTTTTACTGTTTCAAAGTCGACTGTGAAGTGCACTTTTTTTATTTTTTTTCGGGACTTCGTGTGACCCTCTGGTGATTTTTTTTAAAAAACTTTGCAAGACAGAAAACTGCGAAAAAGGCAAAGAGAGCAGCGCTTTAACCCTCAGCTTTAACCGTCCCGTTTGGATAAATAAGGCAGAGAAGCGCACTGGTGGAAAAAAGATCACTACGGGGAATTTCATTCATTCATCGGTTCTGGCTTGAAGGAGAGAGTTTTTTGGGGGAGGCGGATTAAAAAAGAAGCCAGCTTGCATCGGAATTGCCCATTGGGGTGTTCCTCTTTATTACTGACTGAAGAAGGATTTATAGTTTACTCCAAATCTCATCTGCTCGGTGTCTTAGGTCAAGCACAGCGGGAGCGCAGTTTGGTGAAAATGAGATTGATGGCACCAATGCGATAGTAATCTTTCTGCGGGAACAAAAGGAGAAAGAAATATAGAAATTAAAATATTGCCCTGTGAATCCTTATTGAGAACAGTCGCGGGGGTTTTTTATCGACTGGAGGGATGGAGACGATCGGGAGAAAGGGAGGCGCGCCGTTGGGGTGTCGCCTCTGGAAGACGCTGCTTCTTCTTCTGCTGTGGAAAGGTAAGAAATGGAAGTGCGAACAAAAACTTGTTGCCAGCTTTACTTACTGTCATTTCATTGTTCTGGGCTGGAAAACGGAATTTCCCGCTCGCTATTATTTACCTAGATATTTTATTTGTGGTCTCATCTTTGAAATACGACATTATAGGCAAAACAGCTAACTTTTTGTAGTATTTACAACAAAGGCATACATTATAATTGTATTTATATGAACTCTTTTTGTTAAAATGTTTCCTAGGGCGAGTAGATACCCTGAAGACGGTTAGAAATTGAGCTATAACAGTGAGGTGAAGTGAAACCAAACACAAAACTTAGTTACCCAGCTTTCTATCCTGCAAGGAAACAATATTAATAATAACTTAAGTATATTACAAGAGTCACACTGGACCAAGTTAAAGTAATTCACACCATTTTTTGCTTTTTTACTGAGATGGTAACCAACGACAGGGGGGTTATAGCAACATCACGATACTTGCCTAAAAATTTCCTGAAAAGGCAATTTCTCCTCTCCTAAATAACAACCGAATAGCCAATATTCACCTTGACGCCTCATGTATCCGCGCATGTGTGTAGAATAATAAGTAATTGAGTCCAAGCTCAAATGACAGATGCATTCTAACTGGTGCCACCTGAGACACGCGAACCCTGGCTAGTTGCTGACTTGCTCATGTGCCAGTTTGAGTTCTCTGAGAGGAAAGACCTGATGACTGAGTGTTTCCTGGACATAACTATACTTGCTTTTCTATACTGGGGGGCGGGCGGGATCAGCACTGACTGTTTGCAAACATTTTCTGCTGCACACTTGAAACAAGTTGTAGAGGTTGTCCCTTGTTAAAAAAAAAAAAAAGAAAGAAAAAAGATCTAAAGGTTTTTTAATGACACGAAGTCCCTCAAACGGAAAGAAAATCAACCCCTCTGCCTCTTATAAAATGTACCCGAGTGTCGACGAACAGAGAAAACGACTGGTAATTGCCTTACTCGCCTATGTTAAGTAATTGAAGTAAAAAGAGGCTATAATAAGATTCTGTCTTTGTCGGGAATTGGACACATTAAGAAAGAAGAGAGCAGTTAATATTTCCATTATCCAGTTAAGTGAATAACTGACTTATTTGCAGAACTCTTAAAAGCCCCTTTTTATAAATCTGACCTGACTCATAAATACCACGACACCCCACTTTAACTGGTCTTATAAGATCAACTGAATCCACATCGGAGGGTTCTTATCCACAGCGCCCGAAGTGCGCAAAGGATTTTCACTCTCGTGCTCAAGAGCACTTGTAAAATAGAGCTGAGGTATTATTAATTTCGCTCAGGTAACACCACCTGACTCAGAGGAGGGAAAAAAGGCAAGAAGCACAATCGGAACGATGCTTTAGAATATTTTGCATTTAAAGCGTGGGCGCGATTTTACGCCTCCGTTTTAAAGACAAATGACAACTCATCGGCATTAGTATCACGTTTCCTCTGAGTGTCTTCTGTGTTTGTGCGCGCGGTCGTATCTGTGTGTTTTAATCAGCTCCGATCACTCACGGCTCACTTAGCAGTTAACAGTGACTGCGTTGTGCGCTCCCGAGCACGGTGGTCGCTGTGCTCGCGGCGCAAGGCGCACGGACTGGAGATGGCGAGCAGGGTCGACGCGCCGGAAAACAGCTGTGTCCCGCAAAACGGCTGAGTAACCAAACACTGAAATTATCTTAAAATTTTCTCCCCTCTTCTCCTGTAACATTCTCCCTTCTTCTCTTAGGGGAATGAAACGCAAAATAGTGTAGGGACAGGGACTGTCTGTGACTTTTGTCTGACAGTGCACGTTGCTCTTTGACTGCTTTTTAGTAGCTCTGTTGCTGGTTTGGATGGTCGTCAGTATTGCTCCCCCTCCCTCTCTCCCTTTCTCTCTCACTCTCTCTGTACAGGTTAAGGTCCACTGCAGCTCGGCTGTGGTTAAACAGTTTTCATTGGGCACATGGGGAAATCTGGCTCTAATGGTGTAATAACACACCTAAGGCTGTTTAAAAAGCAAAAGATTAACCTTGCCTTCACTCTATCTCTTTCTGCCAGTGCATTCTGCAGTTTCAGTACACAGTCAAAGTGGTTCCTTGGTGCAAGTGTTCCCTGTTCATTTGTTGCTACATTGGCTGTGTCAGCCTATGCTCGCATTTACAGTAGGTGTATGTCTGTGCCCTCCATTAGTCACATAGGCCCTGAGTCATCTGCATTTGTGTGTATGCCGCTGTCTGTCATACAGTAGCTGTGATCTGTAATACTTCACAATTTTCCACCTCCTCACTTCAGTCCCAGAATTAACAACTTTAAAAGACATTTTGCTCAGATGTGAGATAGTTTTCTGTTTTGTTCTAAGCACTACATGTCACATCACCTCCTAATTAGGGATATTTATTGTACCCAGATCTTCCAATATATCACCGTTTGTGTCACCCTTATGACTGGCATTTCTATTTTCATGTCACTCAGTTTCACTGTAATTACATCATTGTGGTATTTCATCATCCAGGTCATCTCTAGGATGACATTGTAGGTTTGTTCAAACACCAAGGATCTGACAAGTGCCAGTTCAGAGGCAAACAGTTAGTTTGTTCTGGAAGATTCAGAGGCTGAAAAGTCACTGGGGGTAATGTCTCAGGTCTGTAATCTTAGCAGGAGGTCATGGGTGGGTGGTTTAGAAGCCTTACACCCTCTCATGCAGTGAGATATGGCTGATATTTTCTTTTTTTGGTACTTAGTTTGATGGGGTTTTTTTTAAATTTAGCTGCAAAAGCGACTGACGCTTGCATATAGTTTCACTGAATTAGCTTATGGTTTGTCGTAACTGTTTGGTGTAAAACTGAAACAGCTATGACAGCTGAGCTGAGAAAAACATTCAACTCCTAATACCACTTTCATATGAAATAACAGAAATCTTTTTTTTTCTTTAATTACTCTTCCTATGCACTGTGCATGAGTTTGGGACGTCAAATCCAAAACTCCTTTAAAAAAATTATTATAATTTGGTTTTGTGGTCTACTTCCTTACTGACTGAAATTTGTACTCAAATAGGTTTACTGTAGATGTAATGTATCATACAAATGCACAATTATTATTACACTGAGTTTGTAACTGCCCCACACTAATAAAAATAAAAAGAATTTATTAAATCTAAATATTTTACTTGGTCTTTTTGAAACTCTTCAATATCAGTATATGCATGGGCCCTGGGTTATACTCTTGATGCGTATTGAAGGAATATGCTTGTTTCTAATTGCCAGGCTGGGGCCATTTAAAAAGTGTAAATCAGGAAATCTCATCAGTCTCGCTCCACAGTTTCACTGACGTTAATGACAGCGAACTGCTCCTTTTCAGCACTAGTCGCTGGAATAGCTATGTGGCAGATTGTACTTTATTTGTCAAAGATGGGAGAAGGGGGGGCACTGTTCAGTATATATATGTGTGTGTGTATGTATGTGTGTGTGTGTGTGTTTTGCCCAGTGTGTTTCACCCTGTGTACTTGAGTGTGTTTCGTGCTACACCGTTAACCTGTAGCAGAGTGTCAGCACTACGCACCATTACTCATGGAATACGGAGCATCAATAATTACTGACATAAAATCACTGACACATACGCACACCTACATGCACAAACACATTTGTTTTACTATCCCTATGGGAACTCTAATTCCCCAGCATTCCCTGCCACCTTAATTCTAACCCCAACCTAACCACAAGGTAAAACTACACCTTAAACCATTGAAACGCAGAATGGACCAGTCTGTCACAGAAGACACCAACACTGAGGTCCCCATAGTGACTCAGAGTCTGCATGGTTTGGTGTGCAGTCAGTGTAAAGACCCCACTTGCATATAAAAAACAGTCACGGGACTTCTCACCTTGGCCTTTCTATATGCTGCCTGGGTTCTTTGTGTCTCATTGTTGGTTTCATTCACTGACTGAATCATTCAGGCACGCACTCGCATCACTCTTTGCTGTGCACACAGAGACACTGTCACGCATATACAGCACATTCAAACACACCCGCACACAGAGGCTGCTTATTCTGTGAAAAATAAGCGACAGAGAAGATTGTAAATCAGACAAGGGGCATTTCAGAGATAGGAAATGTGAACTTGTAACATTTACTCATGAAAGCAAAAGGGTATATGTGGAAGGAAAAGAATGCGTGAGATGTGAGTGCTACTTCTAAACGCCACATTGTTAGAAAATCATGCCACTTCAGTTTGAGCCTTTTTCACTTTGCCTCTCTGTCATACACATATGCACATGCTCACATAGCCTTTTTGTCATGGTGACAGTGAGAGGGTAGAGCACACACATACAGAGAGAGAGAGCGCAGAGAAGGTCACACAGACACTGAAAAACAAAAAAGGGGTGTATTCGATGGAGTGGACACGAGACACTCTCCACTGACTGCCTCCTTTTTCTCAGCATTCATGAATTTAACTTTTTGGAGCTTTTTTTTTGGAGGTGTCTTGCATGCTACAGATTTACTGAATCACTGCAGGGCTGCTGGTGTTGTTCACTTGCCTGTCATCCAGAAAGTACAGAATCAGTTAATATAACAACATATAGGATTTAATATATATATTTTTTGCACTAGGAGAAAAGATTGTAGGGCTGAACATTAATCAAATGCCAGTTTATGAAGCTGCTGAAACTTCAGATATACTGGGTGAAGGTTTTATTAATTCACTGTTTTGTTTCTTGAGTTGTCAGCAAAGACGTGTCACTACTATCTACATTTTATTTTCACCTTCTATTAGTTGTGAATATTTCTTACAATATATTGGGCCAACAATATTCAACACCACACAAAAAATAGACAGACTTCTGCCAGCTGGCAGGTTCAAGTGTTATTTGTCTTGTCATGTTTCCAGCATGAAACAAAAGCGAAAAGCTTAAGAATATTTGAATACTTGATGCCCTTTAAGCTTATTTTACTTTTACTTTTTGAACCCGATTTTATCACCGTTCATTCATATTTTGTTAATTATCCAAAGCCTAGAATGTTACTGAAGTGTGTGGGTTTGTTTTGTTTTCCTGTTTTCATCTTTGTCTTTCACAAAAGTCTTTCATTTGTTGGAGTTCGAGAGCATCCTCTCTGTGACAGACAGGGAGATAGGATCTTACCTTGTGAGTGTATTCACCTTTTATGTCACTTCATTCTGTATCAGCAAATCTCACCAAGAAGGATGCTGTTCTCTGCAAAGGGTATAGATATTTACACCTATCACTTACATGCACATGGCCACACACAATAAGACACACAATGTTTTTACGTTAGGCTTCTTGGTTACAGTATCTACCGGTCCGGTTCTCTTGAACTTCAGATTTGGGAGAACTGTTTAATAGGACCAGAAGAACAGACTGATTTCTCAGAGATACAAGCGGTCAAAGGGTTTGAAAACACAATATATGAAGAATAATGTGAAAAAACAACACTTAATAGGATAACTAATGAAATTAGAATATTTTATATCCAAAAGGGAGTAATTAGAGTTTCTTTCTAATGTACACAGATCCAACAGAATGTCTTATTACAAATAGAGTATCGCTGCCAAGATCAGCACTAGAAAATACCTTAAATACAATTTCTTCCTCAGTGTAACTCACAGCATCATCTCTCTTCACATTAATATTTGTGTATGTGTCAGAGATGTCATACTTTGGTAGGCTGTAGAGAGAACGATGAAATTACTAAGACTAATTAGTGTCATAGCTTAGAAGGAAATTCTTAGAGCATGTTATTTCAGTTATTTGAATCAATTTACATTTATAATTAAATTTACAGCCTCTTAGTTTTTAGTTTCATGCATTAATGTCAGAAAGAGTATAGTGCAATCTCGTTGCTAGTATATTCATCTTTTTTTGCAGCTTGTCTATTTTAATGTGAATGATAAGTAAATGTAATTCAACACAGAGACTGATGAATGCCGGAGTTTTGCTGATTGTATTTCACAAAACTCTTGCTGGGGTCAAAAAAAGCTTCAAAACTGCTTGAATTCAATCAGGATCAGTGCTTTTAGTTCAACTTTGGGAGACAGACACACACTCTACTTTTAAGATTATGCTTGAAAATGTTGTTTTTGATAAAGTGTATAGTTAGAGCAGAATTGTGTGACTCTGGAACATCCTTTAGTTATGCCACTGTTGGATAAGGCTGCTGGGGAACACCATGAATTTTTTTCTTTCTTTTACTTCCTTTTTTTAAATCCTCATGTAATTATATGCCAACACTGCATGTCATTAACTTTCATTTACTCTCTTCCATAGTTTGTGTAGTGTTTTCTCCTCTTTACTCTAATCCCCCGACTAACTGTGGCACATGGCTGCCCCTCCCTGACCCTGGTTCTACTGGAGGTTTCTGCTTGTTAAAAGGGAGTTCGTCCTTTCCATTGTAGCCAAGTGCTCACAGAGGATATTCTGATTGTTGGGTTTTAGATTGTTGGGTTTTTTTCTGTAATATTGCAGTGTCTCTATCCTACAATAAAACATCAACTGGAAGTGGCTGTTGTTGTGAATTAGTGCTGTATAAATAAAGTTGAGGCTTACATTCATTAAGGTCCTATAATTAAAAAATGGTTGAAACAAAGTTATGTAATATGTACATGTAATATGTATGTAAATACTATACTTGGCACTGGAGCAAAAATAATTTAAAAATTCTCCAGCTTTTGTTTGTTTTAAAGAATCAATTTAAAGCTCAGAAGGACCTATTGGATGGTCGAATAGTTTCTGACGCATCCCTTATTCACACCTATATTCAATATTACATCAGTTAAATCAAGAAAGAAAGATCGCTTTTCTTCTAAACGCATCTATTTCTGTTTTATCAACTGCAAAACAATTAATGCAGGTGTTCCACATGCTTTCCTCATACCTAAATGATACTGCTAGTATGTGACAGCACAACAAGTCACTCTTGGCCTCAGCATGGCTGTTTGAATCAGCTAAAATACGTTTAGCTTCCGATGTGGATGGGAAACACTTCATCAAAAGTAGTTCTTTTCTAGTGTAACCCGGCCCTTATGGTGTCAGTGTGATGACTCATACAAAACAGCAGACCATTTCAAAGGAAACACTGATGGAAATAGCTGTGTGGGAAATGAGAGAGTGAGAAGTTAAAATCCTTTGCACAATTTACTGATTGTCCCTTCAGAAAGTTGAAAAAAAGGAAAGATCAGAACCAGACCTCTTAAATCTGGCTTCTGAGATGCCTGTGTGTGTGTATACATTTAGAATGTAAACGCTGAAAGTAATACTGCTAAATCGAACTGGAGAAGGAATAAAAACTGAGGATTTGTTTAATGAAAACACACTAAGTTTTTTTTTTCTACTCATTTTTTTGTAATGATAGAATACAGATCATTGCCCATTCACCAAATCTTGAGGACTTATATAATTGATTTTATTTGGCACAAGTTTTAAGCATCCGCTCTGTAAATTCAGCTCTGTACTTTCTATCGTCATTGGTAAATTCTGCTCTGCTGTTTATATTTTTGCTATTAATAGAATCCACTCTAACACTTATTGAAAGCCAGCTAATGAGCCTAAGTAGTTTTGAATAGTCCAACTTCCTCTGCAGAGGCCAGTGTGTGCTTGGTGAGCCTGCATTTCTGTGTATGCTCTGTGACCATGAGACGGCATGGGTTTCAAAGGCCTGTCGAGAGGTTTAAGGGTCTTGCTAATGAGCAAGTCATTTTCCCTCAGATTAGCATGAATAGCTGGACTAATTTTGTGTGTGCATTCCTGTGTGCATGTCTGTTTGTGTGTATGTGTGCGACAGCTAGTGTAGGTCTGGAAGTCATGTCTTGGGGTTTAAGGTTGAACTAATCAGCAACACATTTCCCCCTGCATTAGCTTCACTTGGCTGATTAGCTGCACACTCTGAGTGTGAAAATGTGCACATAAGAGAAGCTGGCTGATCATTATCCCCATGACACAATGACTCAGAGCAATCTAACAATGGATTAACATTAGCTCTCATTTCTCTCATTGAATTTTGATTGAATGTAATTTATTGGTATGTGCTGTATGGGTATGTGTGTTTGGGGCTTTGAAGGAAATTAAGTGCTAAAGTATGATAAATACGAGCAGCTGAACAGGTAGCCTTTCATTTCTCCGTTACGCTGACTGCAGCTTGTAGAATACAATCACGGTATGAGAATTTGGGTATGTCTTGAAGTACACTGGCATTCTAGGTTCTTTTAACTGCAATGATTCAGATGTGTGGCGTGCAGAGTTTGTCCTGTGTGTGCGCGTCTTTGTAAAAATCTACTCCACAAATGTGCCTAAGAAGTGTAGCTAATGCTAGCTGATCA
This sequence comes from Oreochromis niloticus, assembly GCF_001858045.2. Classification (NCBI taxonomy): domain Eukaryota; kingdom Metazoa; phylum Chordata; class Actinopteri; order Cichliformes; family Cichlidae; genus Oreochromis; species Oreochromis niloticus. The sequence goes on from NC_031977.2 coordinate 27,751,190, forward strand.
CTGCTTAATAATTAAATGAAAACATGACTTTAATTAGTTGCTTGCTTTGACATAATCCCTATACTAGTAACATAAATAGCAGGACGTCTGATCGCTGCTAAAGATAACAAACTCCAGTGGGCTAATATCGAGGGAGCTCCTCCAGAGAGGTTTCTCACTGAGATGTCATTGCAGATCATCCATTGGTCGTTTAAGCGGGAGGGGGTTGCGGTTGCTGTGGTTGCCACATTTTGAGCCATTGCTCCGAAGTAAAGTTTTTCAGCCCTTGGGAATGCTCTAATGGCCTTCGTCTGTTGCCTGTCTTGCCTGTTAAAAAGCTGCCTGTCTAACTGTTGTGAAAGTGTAACAGAAAAAAGTTTTAACCAATGCTGGAATTCCTTGGTTCCCTCGTAAAGCACCCCCAAAGTGTGACGTAGATTGGATTGCTGAGATGTCATGAAAAGTAAAGGGTAGAGAAACACAAACAGACACATTATGATATAAATCATGTGCCATCAGAGACTTTGCTTTACCGTTTGCAATACCATCTCTGTGAGTTTTCTGGGAGCATTTGGAAATGGTAAATAACATTGCAAGTCAATAATCTGGATTTCTTATCAGTTTAATTTACTGCATGTTTTTGAATGAGGCATTGTTTAGGTAATTAACAGGCTGGATTTGACAGGTAATAGACATTTTATTGACTATGTTATAATGTTTGCTGATTTCAAATTTCATACTGTGTTAAAAGCTTCTGTGAGTAATCCTTCATGCTAGTACTTTGGAAGGCAAACTGAAATGAAAAAGTGTCGAAATTAACACCTTAACTGTGTTTTTTATGTTTGCATTCCTTCTACGTTTCTGCTTTCAATCAGAAAGCTGTATGTAGTTTTTCTTTGCAGCACTTTTGCAGCACCGTGCCACTACTAACACAACATTTACCTTAGGGAGCAATAAAGTTTTTCTAGAAATAACTTTTTTCATAAGGCAGGCAAGAAGCAGTACAATAATTTTCTGTTTTTCTCTTTTACTTTCCTTCCAACATCCAGTCTGTAAATCCATCATTCTTTCGTAGTCTCCTCTCAGTTTGTCAGATTTCTGCTTCGGCTCTGCAGTCCTCTGCTGTATTACTTATTCTAGTGATTGATTTCCTATCGCTTTTTCCTTCACTGAAGTGGTAGTATTTAGCTGGTGGTCCGCTACAGGCCCGAGTCTTTTGATGGCTAATCGTTTATTTATGTTCTTTCATCACAGCATTAATTTTCTGACAAACATCTGAGGAGCAATAATAGGAGTTTAATGGGGCAATACTTACATGAGGGGAAGAGACAAATTTCCTTGACTTCCTTGCTCTTTTTCATCTTTGCATTCTGTTTCTTCGCAGGCTTTAACGTGCAATTTTTGCTCATTTAAACATTTCCATAAGGTCATCAATCACTCTAACATTTTATCTTTTGGTTTCTTTCTATCTTTTGCTGCAGCCGTCTTAGATTTCTCCTGCCTTTGTCACATTCATCTTTTTTACTTTCTCTCTTACACTGCATTTTCCGTCATTACTGTTCTCTATTTCTTATCTTTCTCACTCCATCACATCATCTTTTGCTTCTGAGTTTTAGACATCATCTCCCCTTTTCTGCACCTTTTTCTCCCACCTTCTTTTTCACACTTTTGCACTTTTTTTTCTCGCGCTGTCTCCTGTCAATATTTTCCCTAGTGTCACCCTCTTTTTCTCCTGTTCCCTTTCTCCCTCCCTCTCCAGTTCTATATCTCCCTTTTTGAGTACCTCTTAACCAGTCCTTTGAGAGTGTGTGAGCTGCTCGGCCTAAATGATTTTCTATTACCGCCGCTTGTTAACAGTGCTCTATTTGATAAAGCTAATGAAATTGAAAACTTTCATCTAAGCCAAATTGATTTCGAACCTGAAACTGCATGTGGTGGGAAAAAAAACCCCAGAAAGTGAGAAAGCGAGTGCATTGTGTTAGTGGAGCATGACAATCACTTTAGAGAGGGCACAGAAATCAATTAGCCTGTCTGTTGTTTTACTCTTGTCCTTGGGGAGACTAAAAGACCAAAAAGCGCCATCTTCAGATGTGTGTTGTGTATGAAACCAAGTACAGTGCTGGAGGTTTGACAGAGATTGAGAGAGTGTGTTGTTTTGTGCTTAAAGGGGTAATTCAATGAGCTTAAACATATTAACTGTGCTAATATGTTTGGATTTCATTTTACTCTTTTGTGTCCCCATCCAGACAGTCGACCAAGAGGTGTTTGCTAATCCAAAGTATTCTAAACAGCAATGATTTGAAGTTGCAATTTTAATTAAAGGCATGAATGAAAATTACAGTTGTGAAACCACGATTAGATGGATCATATCCATTAGCTGGTGGTTAGCTCAATTCATTTAGGATATACAGAACCAGTTCACAACAACATCCTCATAACCCTTAAATGTTTAGAGCGCGCATGAATGCTCAACACCTGGATCAGCTACATCATAGTCATTGACAGATGAACTAAATAACGTTAATCATCTTGTTAAATGCAGTGCAATGTTCTTCATGAAAACCTGGTGATTCAGACATGTTATTTGACATGTATCACCAGTCCTCACTGTTGCAAACCAAGCCTCCTCCAGTGGCAACAGCAGTCTTCAACAAAATCAGTTTCCCACATTAGGATAATGTTCCATTAAAAAATCTTTAATAATAGAACAAAGAGCCGAAGACTTTGACTTCCAAGCTTTCCAAATCTCGCTTTGATTGAGCGTCTGAAAAAATTGCCCAAAAAAGACAGTATAACCCCCCAAACCCAAAAGCATTTGGTGAACACATCCCAGTTCTAGAAACCACAAGAGATCCCTGGAAACCCAGTGTCCACACCCTGATGGGACAGAGTTGTTTTGGCCTCTTAATGGGAACCCACTAAATAGATGTTTTCGAAAGTTATGTCTGATGGGTGCATTTTCCTTTGTGCCTATCCAGTCTCTCTTCCTGCATCACTGTGGATTATCCCTCTACATCCTCCACATAAAATGGTAAATAGCACTTTATGTGGAATGGCAAATGCCATAAGGCTGCCTCACCAGCTCGTGGGTCTGTAGCTGGCATGTCAACGGCTGTCTCAGCTGTATCGGGTGGGGAAATGTGCTCGTTAAACTGATAGATAACAGACTTACTTGAAATGGCTCTCTATAATTAGTAGTTCACCACAAATGAAAGTGTTCTTCTTACCAAATTTTCACACTAGGGGACTAATCAAGGAGATTCAAGGTTGTCACTAATCAAGGACAATCAAATTTGTATTCTTTTGTTGTAAAGAATTTCCCCTTTTACTGTAGGTCATCGTCAGAGCTAAAAAGAGCACGAGGCACAAAGTGAGTAAAATATAAAATTAGACATTCAAATGAAATGTCAATGTAAGTGATTATGTGCGTGTTTGTCTGTTTGTGCTGATAGCCTTTTGACAGCTCCTTACAGCGTGTGTGATTGCACAAACATTTTTTAATAAGTTTGTGTTCACAGGTGTTTATTTCTTTATTTGTTATTGTACGTAGAGTTAGAATGTTTGGCTCAGGGCGGCTGCAAACACTTGATGGGATTAGCTACAGTCTGAGAAAAAGGGAGGGAGAGAGAATGGAAATGGTTTGGAGGAGAGAGAAGCAAAGGGGGACATTAAAAGGCCGGGCCAGGCCACGATCTGGGCGCTGTGAAAAAATAGGACGCAGAGATGAAGAGAGTGAGTGAGAGAGAAATGAAAAGAGGATGAAAATCTAGCAGTGTGAAATAAGAGTTTTAGGGGGAAGAGAGTAAGATTGGAGTTAGATGAGGTGAGAAGAACAGAAAAGCGGTAAATAAGTGGAGAAAGAAGGAGGATTGAAGTAACAAACAAATTATGGGTCAAAGAAAAGGGGGAAAAACAGATGGAGCAGAGGTTAAAGAAACAAGGAGATGAACATACCTGGAAAACAAAGGGATAGAAGATGTGTTTGTTGAAGAAAAAGCTGTGGTTTGAGTGCAAGGGACAGCAAGATATTTAATATTTCATTCAGTGTTTCTCTTAGCCTGTAGGCCAGCATTACAGTGGAGATTTTCACTATTTACAAAACTCCCAGTGGCTTCAGGACTCCATCTGCATAATGTTTAACATGATCAACTCGGCTGCACTCTGCCTGTCAAAGAGAGACGTTGTAAGGACTTTGGGCATCAATCCCTAAGGCCTACTAAGAGACTAGGGAGAGGGATCCAGAGATGGTGTAGTGGCAAGACTACACAGAGTAATTGAATAAAAAAGCTCATAAAAGAAGTTACCCAAATGAGACTGCAGCTTTGTTTTCAAAACTGTAACCACTCGATCGTATGTACCTGTTCTTTTTAGAACATTAGCTGAACTCTGTCTTAATTTAACTATTTCTTACTGAAGTAAAAGATTACAGTTACTTGTGCATTAGCTATGATTGACAGAGCAGCCTACATGTTCATCAAGATGCAAACAAATGCCAGTGGTTTTGCTAAAAAAATCGCTGCATGAAAATTACTTAGAAGAGAACACTGACATCTCAGTGAGATTTGGCATCAGGCTGCGCTTAAGAAATGAACAATTAAAACCGCATCTGTTGAAGATCACAGTGACAGCTTAGTGATTACAGACAGTGACTCACTAAGAGAGACTATACTTAGTGAATACTACACAGTCCTAGAAAATGTCTTGTTCAGGCTTTCTGGAGAGAATTATAAACCACCAATCTGACCTTTTTCCTATTTCCTATTGTTTCAGTGTCACATGAATTTCAGTTTCCTCATCGTTTTAATTTCCTTATGTTGTTAAAGTTCAGAAATTTCTTTCTAATGCCTGTTGCTTGTTAAACTTTTCACTTTAATACGGGCTTTTCTGCCAGTCTTTTAGCATTCAGCCTTTTCTATTTGTTTGGATAAATTATGCAGTGGACTTCAAGAAAGTGACAGTGACTAAATTAAAGGGAGAACTTCAATGTCCACTCTTTTTCTCTTCAGGCTTGCGTTAATTAACAACGGGTTTTCATAGTACTGATAAAAATTAAGTCTGGGTGGCATTATATTTCCTTCTAAGTGTATTTAATCTTGTAAATTAGAGGTATACATAACTCATTTTCAGGCATTGTGGTCGATTTTTCAGGCATAAATGAGATAATGAGATAATATGAAGGAGATGGCAATAAATTATTTTTTATGTAACTGTCTTCCTCAGTCATTTCTGTATTTGGACTTGCTTTTTTGTGTGTATTCTAATCTAGGAATACAATTATAGAAAAAGGTTGACAGGCACGATTTTCTTTGAATTCTTCATGAAACGATGGGTTGGAATGCCACTCTGACCCCTCTCCCTGAAACACAGTTGAGTTTGAGCAAAATCAATTAATACGTTTCTATTGAGGGTTAGCCAAAGTAATTGTTACCAGCTTTGATTTCTTTCCTATTTTTTATTTTTAATTTTACCTAAATGGATGCCATTCGAAATGTCTGATCATTCACTCTCTACTCTACTGGTGGGCTTTGTCTTCCCTCTTTATTTGGAAATAACACTGGCTTTTGGTGTGTCTTTGGTTGTTTGGTTGTTAGGAGTTTCCTTAATACATTTTTCTAATAGAGTGACTGCCACCTTTGACCATCAAGGCCTTGTTGATCTTGTGGGAGCTTCTGTGTGTGTATGTGTGTCTATGTGTGTCTATTGTTTGCTCCTTTAAAAGCATGGATTACCTTATTTGAATCCGAAGTCCCCATAGACAGAGTGTGTGAGTGGTTTTACCCTGAGTAAACTCCTGTGTGTAAAGGAAATGTCTTCAATACACTGACCAGCTCTTTGGTCTCTTGACTACTGAGCAAATGTATGTGTGCATGTGTGCGTAGCATGTTTGGAAGGAAGTTGTGTATTTGTGAGTGTGTTTGCTTTTCAAAGCTGTGTGTATGTGTGTCGGTGTCTCTTTTAAACCAACATTGCTGTGTGCTTAGTGGGAGTCTTTTCAGGACTTTCAGACTCCACTATTTGCTCAAGAGGGAGGAAGCGATTAGCACTGCCCGTTAACAAACCTCTTAACGAACCCCACTAATGAAACCTGAGGGCAGCTCTGGGACAGCCTCGGCATACCACCGTAATTAGACTGGCAAATAAGAGCTCGTTATGCAAACGAGTTAAAGTTAATCTGCATATCTTTACCTGAGACACTTGTGTTACACTGACAAATGTTTACCCAAAGGCACCGAGGAGAAAAAGAAGAGGGAGTGAAGAGTGGTGGGAGAAAAGGTGAGAGGACACGGAGGTCACAGGGATTACATAACAAACACGTTTAATGTACAATCAAGGATATGTTGGGGGAAGCCGTTCTGGAAAACAGTGGGGGAATTGTTAAGGAGTGAACGGCGGCTGGGGAGAGGGCAGGAGTTAGGAGAAAATAAATAAGTCAGTTTTCTATACTGCCAATTTATTGCCTATCTCCAGTAATGAACTGTTTATACAAAAGGTTGCACATGCATCCTTGTACAAAGATCGCTTGTGATTAATAGCTTGCTCAAATTCCCAAAAGAGCAGTTGTGTGGTTCTAGGTGACCAAATAATAAATGGCCATACAACTTTACATAAATTTCACACATTATGCAGCACTGTATTACATAAGCTTGGACTGAAACTTAGTTCAGACTCCATCCTGTCCTGCATTGGGTTGACCTATGGTGTGCTTTGAGGCATGCAAGACTTGTTGTGATTGGTTCTTGGCTGAAGTGCGCATTGTCCTGGCAGCGGTCTCTGGGGTTGATGGGTTTGACCTCTGCATGGCAGCAGGGTTCCTGATGGATCACTCGCTAAAGCCAATGCACACAAGACTGCTGTGGATTAGACACACTATATAATGTTCCATGAGTGTGGCCATCTGCTTCTGCGTATGGAAGTTTGAGTTAACTGAGAGTGTGTTCATGTCATCTGATACAAGATATATTTGAGGCCGTTTTTGTGAAATAATTTAGTCTATTCCAACAGGTCAGAGAATAAACAGTGAGGACCATGGTGCGTGAGATAGTATGATAGGCGCACATTTCTGCCCATTTGTGTGTATTTGTGTGTCCAAGTGTGTGTATTTGTGCATTTGCTCATTAGTGCAGTGGTTCAGAGGCGATTACTTATCGTCATGTTTCCCAGCCTGCTGAGTTGTGGCACAGTCAGCAGCCATCTTTATTCCTCTCTCTGTCTCCACACACACACACACACACACACACACACACACACACACACACACACACACACACACACACCAAGCTACAGGACTTGTAGAAGTTATTACATGTCCCCCTGTGCTTTGTACACACAAAAACACAGTCACATGAACGCACCTTTATACCTTATCTTAAACCCCTTATGCCTTAACACAAACACACTGGCATGAACACACTGACCATTGCACACAAAGCACACATCTCTCCAACCAGCACACACAGATACACGCGTTCTCTGGCTGTCTCTTCCTCTCCTCTACCCCTGACTTTGTCCTTGTGACCTTGGGCGAACGTTGCCAGTGGCTGCTGCTGAGATTTCTGCATAGGGGGTTGGAGGGCGGATGGAGAAAGGCTTGGCCAGGGATCACACAACTTTCATCCCTCTATCCATCCGTTCGTGTGGCTGATGAATGGGAGAAAAGTTTTCCCTCCTCTGTTGACAGATGGCTGTGGAGTTTTTGGGGACTCATGAGGAGTTCATTTATAATGAAGCTCCTCTTTGGATTCCAGCCCCATCAACAACATCATTTATTTTCAAATTGTGCGTAAATGCAGTTTTCAAATAGTGACTATGACTGATTGCATACAAAGCAATTGTCGGTGTTCCAATTTTTGCTACAGTGCTGCTGAACTCCTACTGTGTTTAAGCACTGCCCAAAAGACGATTCAACTTTTCTCACTTTTTAGCTTTGTCGCTGCAGTGAATAATCTGGTAACTAGATAGTCATTAGTGGGCCGTAATCAGAGAAGTGGAGGGTAATGGCAAATGAAAACAATATTCACAAAGGCTGCACATCACAAAAGGAAAACCACTTGCCATATGTTTGTTATATGCCATATAACTAATGTTGTTATTAGGTATATGGCATTTGTAATTTGCCATAATTTTTACATTACTTTCAGATCAAAATGGTTTAAAATACCAATAGGGAGAAGTTTTTGAAATATATTTAAAATATATATATTTGATAAAATATATTTGAAATTTTTGGTTTGGGGAAAAGCCTTTTAAATGCCTGTTCAGTGAAACATTGGGCCAGGTTTAGCCAAGTAAAGCTAAGTCATTCTCATTCTGATGGTATCAAGTACTACAGTCTGTCTCATTAAAATTCACTGCTGACTTTATAGCACAAATATGCACAGATATGACACGCAAATCTTTACAAAATAACAATGTGTTTTTTAACTTAACTAAGTATTTTTGGTGCGTAAAAGCAAACAGCAAATGGAAAAAATGAATAAAATATACACAAAAGAAGTGAAAACAAAGCAGAACACAGTGAAAAGTCCAGAGCTCTCAAAAATGGACAAGACCTGCTGTCTCCTAAAATAAAATAAAATAAAAATGAGAAGTAATTTATGCCAGAGTTACCCTTCTCTCACCTTATGCAGAGTTTACCTCTCTTTCAAGCACAAATATTAACTGTTGACATCTAATATTGCCATGGCCAATGTGCCAAGCCGCAGAGGACACCGTGTGCCTGTGTCCAATGCCAGCAGAGTGTAAGAGAACGGCAGGGATGATAACACGTTGGTTAAGACAGAACATGTATCACTTTTTATTATTTTATCATTTATTCTTTGTTTGCAACCCTTACTGACCTAATGAATCTGTTACAATATGAAGAAGGGGCAGCTGCTGACAGTCTCAGTGAGACATTTTTTTCCACTAATAAGGAAATGTTAGTGGAAACCAACAACCCCCAGTTGACAGCCAACATTTTTGAATAAGTCTAAGATGGCACGAACTGCAGAATCTGTGTCAAAATAGTTTGTTTTATTTTACTCTGCTAATCACATCGAAAGTTTAAGCCAGTGTACTCCTATTGCTGGTCACAAGCCTGGATAAATAGAGAGTGTTGTGTCAGGAAGGGCATGTGTAAAATCTTGGCCGAATATAAACATGCTGATTATAAAGAAAGTAATTTCCATACTGGATCGGTCAGGTCCCGAGTTAACAATGGCTGCTTCCAGTGCTGTTGGCTAACAGGGTGCCGTTGGAAACTGTGATAGTGTTGGCTGAAGATAAAAGAAAAGGGGAAGGCATGTTAGAAGGTCAGGAGAGGGAGCGAAAGGCAGGAGTTGGTGGGTGAGAGTAGGAACTTAAATGTAGGGATTATGACTGGTAAAGGGAGAGAACTAGCTGATATGGGCAGGATGCACAAGAGTAGAAATGAGTACATCAGAGGGACAGCTCATGTTGAGCGTTTTAAAGACAAAGTTACAAAGGAAAAGCTGAGATGATTTGGACATGTGCACAGGTGGGATAGAGGATAAATTCGACAAAGGATGCTGAATATGGAGCTGCTAGACAGGATGAAAAAAGAAGTCCACAGAGAAGATTTGTGCATGTAGTGAAGGTGGACATGCAGAGGGTTGGTGTGACAGAGGATGCTAGAGATAGACTGAGATGGAGGCAGATGATCTACTGTGGTGACCCCTTAAGGGTGCTGTCAAAAGAGGAACTCATCAAAACTGGTGGTAGTAGATGGAAAAAGTGCACTGTAAAGAAAAAGATGACGATTTTGTGTACAATAAAGGAACACCTAACCATCCCCATTGCAAGCAAGAAATTTTGATCATGTTATTGCAATTAAGAGAAGACGTCATTGTTGTCTTTTAATACAGCGAAATTTGATTGGGAAGTCTAACCTTTACCATTGAGGTTATGTTTTTGGTGCCGTTTGTGTGCGTGTGTGTGAGTCTTTGTATAAAAATGACAGCTCGAAAAGTTTTTAATGGATTTTGATAAAACTTTGTGGGCAGATGTTAACGGTCCATTAAAAATTTGGCTTACATCCACCAAGGTCTTCAAGGGCAGCTCAATAATTTATTGGTTGAAAACTGACAAAAAGCCTTATGACTTCAAAACTATGATTCTTACAGGTGTGGTGTGTATGGCCAACATAAAGCAAGTACCACATAAATGTTTAAAATATCATGTCATATTTGACCTCTGAGCTCTCTAAGGTTATAGGGTGATCTGAAGGTCAGCACGATAATAATGCTATATAGAGCTATTTGTTAATATATAAGGAATAATATATGTCTATCCTAAATATCGTGTCCCTTTGGACCTCTGGCCTCTTCTTCAAGGTCAAATACTTTCATAAAAATGTCTTTTTTAGACAGCTGCTCAACATAACCAAACTAGGTAGTATTATTATTCATAAAATATAAACAGCATGTTTATGTCATTGCTGTGTATACATATTTGCATATGTAAAGTCTGCCTCATGTGTTGCATGGTGAATTTACTTACTTGCCATGCCAACTCTATGCCCCCTGACGTCTGCATTACTGACCTGCTGAATGGGCTGTTACCGCACTGATCAGTTAGTTATGAAGTCAGGGCCTCAAGAGCAAGAAGTAGGGTGGTATACTAACTTTTCATATTTCTTACTCTTCTCACAAGTGTCATTATTTTGTTTCACTTTGTTCTAACAAAGAGGATAATATATGCCATCATTAACCACTTGTGTCATGCAAGCTTTTGCTCTGTTCATGTGAAATAATTTGCCTAATATTTCAATATGGAAGATTTTTATGCCACAAGCCTCATAGTATTTGGTTCCCTCTGTGCTCAGTTTAACATGGAGACGATTCATTGAAGTAAATATGCGACGCTACACATACACCAACTCAAACTGATATGCTGCCCGTATGTCTGGCAGCATCAGTCCACAGCCACAGCCTTATAGCCCACACAGCTGCTGGCTGCCATTTTGAGGAACAGCTGACATTTGCCTTCTCTCTCCATCAGATACATTACTGGGCATGGGCCTCTGACATTTCTGACTGTGTGTGTCTGTGTGTATGCACATGTATGTGTGTGTGATGAGTTACTTGGGCATGGCCCACTGACATTTTATTGGATGCTAATGGCATTCATCGTCGTGGCAGCTGGAGGGGAGGCGGGCACGGCTGTCCGTGTGTAAATGGCGCTTGTCGCTCACCTGTAGGAGTTGTGTGTTTGTTGTTAAATGTGTGTGTTTTTGTTCAGTCGTGGGGGAGGGCGCCGTGAGAAACGGATGGTACTGGATAGAGTCAGCATTTAGTGTATGTTTATGTGAATACGGGTTGTGTCTGTTGACAGGGCAATGTCTGTTTGCTTGTGTTTGTACCTTTGGGTGTGTAGTTATGTGCCCATGTGTGCTTGTGTGGGCAGTTAGTGGTGTGTGTGTGTGTGTGTGTGTGTGTGTGTGTGTGTCTGGAGGGCGGGGAGATAAAGGCGTCTGCTTTTTTCTGATAAGGACTCCCACCTCCACCTCTCTATCACTCTACTGTTCTACCTTTCTCCTCTCCATCCTTTCACAATTCTTCTCTATCTGCAGCTGTGGAGACATCACCACCTCTCTCTCACTTTGTGCACCTCTTCTATCTGTTGGCATACGTCTCTTCCAATACTCTAAACATGCATGAATGAAATGAAGAAACATCCACCCAGGAAAAAAAAAACGTAGCTGATTGGCAGAAATCAGAATGAATTTTATTGGTGCACCCACGTTTGCCACAAACCTCCAAATAAAATAATTTATGCAAGCTATGCGTGGTTTAAAATTCCAGCTTTTTAAAAGCTTCCACTTTGTAGAATTAGTTTTATAATAACATTAAGTTATGATGGTGAATACCGAGAGGCAGGTTTTATAAAGCTGAGCTAACTGTCTTAAAAATGTACCATCTGGTTTTCTGTTTCTCTTTTCTCTCTTCTCTCAGAGGTCAGGATCAGATGTAGTAATAGCTGATAAGGATTCAGCTGGAGATCTAAGTCAAGCAGGAGGGGTTGAACTCTGGCCCTCCTCTTTAAAAAAACAAAACAAAATCCAAAACCCTTCCTGTTCGCCCTTCCTTCCTTCAAGTTAATGACTCTAAATCTGACATACATATAGATAGACCACTGAAGGATTATGTTGTAAGTGTTGCTCTGCGGGGCACCAGACTGAGCCTGTGGTTCTACTGTCTGATCTCATGCTTTCTGCTTAGTTTAAGGTGAAAGTATCTCATTGCCCTTCTGCTTAGTTTAAAATGTTACGTTAAAGCCCAGAAAGAAACGCATACGTTGGCTGTAATGTGTTTTCTGAGAACATGATTCATCAGTTTTTTTTTCACAGGTTGGTGTAATTGAAATAAGCGCATTAAAAATATCTGTTTTTCTTGCTCATCCTGAGTAACACACTTAACAGCTCACTGCCTCTCTCTTTGCATCGTTATACATTTTCTCCCCTCTCCTCTGCCGGGCATCTGTTCATTCCCTGCTCATTGCTGGAGGAGAGGAGGATCCCTCCATATGCACCTCCTTTCTTCCCTCCTCACTCTCCTGCCCTACATACAGAATTTTTCTTCTCCCTCAGTTTGTCCACTGTTTCAACTTTTATATTCCTTTTCATTTATGTACTCATCCTCACTCAAGCCACAGGCTTTCCCTCATTTTGACTTGTCCCTTTTTTCTTTGATCATCTTATTGGCTGGATTTGTACCCATTTTATTTCTCTTTCTCTAGTTTCTTTCTTTCTTTCTTTCTTGCTATTGTTTATATTCCCATATCCCTTTCTCAGTCTTTCTTTCTGTCTCCCAGCTGGCTGTTTAAGAACTGTTTGCCATCTGATGTTCCTGTGAGAGGTAATTAAAGCCTGAATCACAGACTGTATGTGTGTATGTACGGCTGTGTTTGTGGGTAGATATGAATTAATTTAATAAGTTTTCTCCAGGCTGGCTGCAAAACTTTTGGGACAACCCACCCCCCCAAAACCCCACTACATCACACATCCATACCATCAAGGGCTTTTCAGGTGTCACATCATACCTGAATTAATCATTATCCTTTTAAATTAAGCTGTACTTCATCTGCTTATTTAATTGTTCTTCTAAATTGTGTTAGTATGTTTATCAAATATATATCTTGAGCTAAAAATTACCCTAATATTACTAGTTCTTCTTACTAATCTTCTGTTTTTAAGTTGTTTTTTACTTGACAGAAGTTGCCCTTAAATAATCACTTTTTTAACCAGTTGACTTTCCATCCGGGGCTTTTTGAGCGGCATCATCTCTTACAGTACATGTAGAATAATTAAATGTGTTGACAGTGGAAATGAAACAGTGTGAATCTAAATTTGAATTCTATTATGGCACTGCATGCAAAATGTAAACAAAGCTCCAGAGACTTCTTTTGGACGTCTTTTAGACGTGAATTTATTTAGATATAATTTTAATATTTCTAAAATTGAGAAATGAATTTTCATGCTGCTCTGCGAAACCAGAACTTACATTACATTAAATTAACATGACTACATTTGCAATATTTGCGAGTTTGAGTTGCACTGCCTAAATAATAAAAATGTAGGAACCACAGCAGAATAGTTGAATGTATTGCTGTAAAGAGAGCTGTATTGATCTATATATTGGTATACTGGAGGTATACCAGTGTATAGAGGTCTAAGTGAATGAGAACAGAGATAAGCTTTTTTATTTTAGTTGCAGATGTTGGTAGAACTTACTGTCTTCTTGACTGGCATTATGCATAGTTTTGTTAGGTGAGTAATGACTACACTGAAGTACATTTGCATGCCCATGACACAAGCGTTTACTTTGAGTTTTGGACTCTTTTTATTATTTGCTTTTGTGCTTGTGTTTTCTAAATGGATGGCTTATGAAGACCAGACAGTTAGTATGTTTCAATAACGGGGGCCAAGACTTAATTCAGGACTTAACACTTAATTTAAAATTGTTAACCATGAACATGAATGGGATTATTTTTATCTATTTGAACTGAACTGGCTGAACTTGATGACACTGGCTGTCATTAATTTTTTTGTGTCTGACTGTTTCTATTCATCTCTGCCTCTCGTCATCTTTATTTCTTTGTATCTCCTAATCTCTGTTGCTGTCTCATCTCCCACATGTTTTCTTGTTTTCTCAGTTGCTTGTCTTTCTGTCATTAGTTCCATTTCAGCCACACCCACATAGCCGCTTTCCTCATCCATCACTCCTTGGCATTGGTTTTCTCCCTGAGTGTGTGTGTGTGTGTGTGTGTGAGAGAGAGACAATGAGTCAGAGGAGGATAGGCTGAGACAGAATGTGTCTGTGTTTTGTGATTCATCTGTTTGATGGCCGCTTTAGGTTTACTTTGAGATGAGAGTGAGTGAGGAAGAGAAACAGAGACAGTCATTTGAAGTGCGGGTTCCCCCATAGGATTATCTGATGGACTTCAAATGTGAAACTAATTTCACTTCTACATCACTGTATTTGCTAAACATGAATTAACAAGCTAATTAATGGCTGTTTTTCACCACCACTTTTAATCTTGTCCTTTATTTATCACCCTTATTGTTGACTGAGCATTTTGAGCAATGCCGCGCTTCACATTCATCCAATTACACATGTTCACACCTGGGAGCTGCCCACAAGAACCATCGTGTCTGACTGTTCAACACAGAGCAGCTCCACTGGAACAACTGGTGTTAATTGCTCTAGTCAAGGATTTATCACTGGTAATTGTGCAGAGAGTTAAAGAGTCAGTCTCTTTCTCCCTTCAGTTATTTTTCAGCTGCTCTAGGTTTCAAACCAGCCAGCTTCAAGTCACGAGCTTGCTTTTAATGACTGATCTGTTTTATCTAAATTAAAAAACAAACAAAACAAGTACTGTCATTTTGTCAGAAGGCATAGAGATCACAGAGTGACCACCAGCTATGTCAATTATGGGTGTCAAGATCTAACAGGCATTTTTTAAAGAGTGACAAAGTTAACATAAAGAGGCACAAGATGTGGTGGTGGGGCAAATCACAAGTTTGGCCACCAGAAAACTGACATCTCTCTATAACCAGTGGCTTTGCCGGAACGGGAATTGACCAATCCAACAGAACACCTAAGCAATTAATGTACCATGAACCAAGAATGCAGATCACTGATTAACTAAAATTTTGCTTCAAATAAATATGTTAAATCACTGGTGTCAAGTTATTTTTTCACTGCACGAAAAACTCCAAACTCCAAACTGCAGCCAAGTGTCTGCTGTTGTTTTGCCAAGCCATTAATGTGCTATTCAGTCTTAGCCACAATACATGTCTTAGTGCCCAATGTTTCCTTTCTACACCCAAGCAAACAAAACAAAACAATACAATACAGACATAACTCAGATAAAAGACACTGCGTATGCCAAAGAGCCAGGATGTGTAGACGTACCTGTACAGTATAGAAGGGACACATGGAGAGTGGGTGACACTTCCGTTGCACACTTTGATTGGGTTTTAAGTATGCGTGGTGATGAAAAGATGTTGCTGGAGGCTTTTCTCCACTGCAATATCAATCTATGTTGAAAGATTATATCCCTCTAAAATATTAGTATGAAAAATATTTAGAGATTTACAAAACTGTTGCAATTCCCAACTGCCGTTTGTTGAACCCTAGATGGAATCATTTTAGAGTCACTGACGATTGGAAAAGTAAGCAAAGACGAGAGAAGTCATGTAGAGAGGGAGACATAAAGAAGGAGAAATGAAAGAGGGATATGACTATTGAGATTTTAAGTGAAAAAAGAAGCTTGAGTATCAAGTGTCAAGGATTGAGGAAAGTAGGGGATAAGAGACAAGTAGAGGTGAATGGAAATATTCATAGTTTATTAATGTGATGTTCCTGCATTTGTTGGGAATATTTGAAGACCAAATAGCTTCTTTGACTACAAGGTTAGATGGATATAAAGCTGCCAACTTTTCAACATCATGATATGAGAGTGGAAACATTCAACAGAGGAGAAATGGGTGATGGGAAGAAAAAGAAATGCAAAAACACAGGGGCTTGATTGACGAAGGGACTAGATAACGATAGACTATATACTATATACTGTATGAAGAAATAGAAATAAAAGCCTGACTTTCTTTTCTTTTTTTTACAAAAAGCACATAAGTACATCTATTCAAACATAAAACGTCCATCAGAGAGTCGACTACTGCAGACAAGTATCAGCACCATGGACAGCTCCAGGATCCCGGAACCTTCAGGGATAAAGGCCTTATAATGCTTTAACATTATTATAGGCCAATATTGTTCTGAAAGCATTTGACCTACATTGTGTAAATGCATTGCCTTTTTTCTATGCTTGAATGGAACAAAAAACAAGACAAAACAAACAAAGAAAATCCGTCTGAAATGGTCAGGTTCAAGAACTGGACTAAAAATAGATGAAAAATCAGCCAGTGTCCAAAGAAAACTTTCAAAGACCTTCAGAAAGCCTAGAGAACTATTGCTCAACTTCAAATAAATAAATAAAAATAATAGAAACTCTGGCTCAGTAGAAGTAAAATGTAAAGAAATGAAAGTTGTCTCAAAACCTTTGCACATTTATATATAGTTCTTTGAATGTATGTGGGTTACATTTTGTAGATAAGAAACAGTTTGGATGCTCGTGTACAACGTGTTTAATATAATTGTTGAGAGGATCTGAAACTGCAGGAGACTCAGGCAGGGGAGGATGAAGAAAGGAGAAAGCAAAGGGAAGAAGCAATACAAAGAACAGAAGGTAGGGAGAATGAGATTAAGTGAGAGAGAAAAAAAATCTAGAGATACACTCAAGAACTGAGCGGGTGATATTAGCCATGGGTGAAAGTGAGGACAAGTACTTTTTCTCTCTACCCTTCTGTCGTTTACTTGGCAGAGCAGCTCCTCTGATTGTTCCAGTTTGGCAGTATCACTTTGTACTCAACCTCTCTTTTTCACTCTATCTCCAAGTTAATGTGGAAAAATAAAAGAGCACTTAGTGTTTGAAATTTATGACCAGACGAGAAAACACTTTATTTTTTTGGTTGCATTCGGCTCATGTGCACAGTAAGAGACTGGTGCCAGCAGGGATAGTGTTACATAATCAATGTGATAAATGTCAGACAACCAATGTCTGTTATTATGTTGATTATCTTTAATGTGTCTTTGGCACATTTTATGTGTGTGCTTTTGAAAACATTTCATTTCTTTAATTACTTCTTATTTTTCCCTTGCAGGACAGTAAAAAAACAACTGTTCCTTCACGGGCACACATATGTTGATGTATAGCATTATTGTAAATATGCTGAATTTTTAAAACATACATAATTTTATTTCAGCCCATTTAAATTGAGGTCCTGCAAATAACACATTTTCTGACTTAATTCTCTCATTGTAAGTGGCCTCATCTGCTATTCAGTCTCCTATGTGTTTTCATAAAATTCAGTTGACTGTTACAACATTTTCAAAGAGCTCCATGTCAAAGTCAACTGATCAAACCCACAGAAGTAACACAAGGTCAAACGTTGCTTTAGTATCACACACGGGAAAATGACTGCAGGCTATGACTTTTTGTAGATTCTTTTTTAATGGAGAGTATTTACTGTACATGTTTATGACAGTATGTGTTTGTACTTTTGACCTCTCCAGTGATTAACATGTTGGGCCTGTACTCTCAGTGGGGTGGAGAGATT
The DNA here is from genome assembly GCF_001858045.2 of Oreochromis niloticus. Taxonomy (NCBI): domain Eukaryota; kingdom Metazoa; phylum Chordata; class Actinopteri; order Cichliformes; family Cichlidae; genus Oreochromis; species Oreochromis niloticus. The sequence continues at coordinate 27,768,846 of NC_031977.2, forward strand.
GTGTGCGGATATGTGTGTAGTAAAGTACAACTGCAGGGAGCTGTGTTGAGGGAGCAGCTGTCAAGGAAGGATTGTGGGTAATGATGGCCATGCATCACTGTGTGTGTTCTATGTATGTATGTGTGTGCACATGAAAGAATCAGAGTGTGATGGCTTGGAAACGTTGTCTGCTCATACGTCATTCTTCCATGTATGCGTGTAAGCTGCTGGGTGCCTCCGGTTGTGTGTGGGCTTTGTGTCTGTGTGTATGTGTGCCTTTGTTTGTGTGTTTGTGAACCTTGAGTCTGACAGTCTGTCAGAAAAGCTTTCTAATTGTGGTTAAAAGATGGCAGGCCAGAGTCAGCCTAATTTATCATTCACCTAGTACACACAGACCTGCACACACAGATGCACACACACCAAAGTAGGTTATATGATTTGGCAGGTTTTTAAGCTGTTATCAGGCAGCACACTGGTGTCAGAGGTGACTGACTTAGAGAAACACGCTATATGCATGTAAATTACCATTTATGGATCGAAATTTTTAGTCAGTTTAGATTTTTTCTGCAAGACGAGAGGGTTAAGACAGACAGAGTGAGAGGAAAATAGAAATGGAAGAAATGGAAAAGGAGAGGAGAAGGCAATAAGAAATGGGGAATTGAAAAGAGGGTAAAGTTGATAGACTGGACAGAGTGAACTGAGAAATTAAAGCCTATAACTGGGAGAGAGAAAAAGACAGAAAGTATGAGTGGAAAACAAGACTATTAAGTAAAGAGAGTGAGAAAGAAAGTAAAGAGGCAAGGGAAACAGGAAAAAAGGAAGAAATCATGGAAGAAGAGGTAGGACTGAAATGACATTTAGAAACAATAAAGAGGTAGAGAGGAGGAAACATGGTGTGAAGATGGAGGAAAGATAAGAAAGCAAGAAAAGAAAAAAGAGGGTGAAGAAGGGAAGAACAGGAATGAGAAGGAGTGTTAATTTGTGATGACAGTCTGAAAGCCCAAAGGAAAAAAAAAGTCTGTTTCTGACCCTTTCTTTTACTCTTTTGTCCTGCTACCCTTCTTCCATTTCAATGATTTGTTCCCTTATTTCTCCTCCAGTTTTCAGGCCTGTTGCTTTCTTTTTGTATATTTATACATTAATTTCTTCCGGGATCTGTCCATGCATTTAGTTCCTATATGTTTGCCTGTCTGGGTTTTTGTGCTTTTTCATGTTTGTCCCTGCATTTTCATTATTTTTTATGCATGTGCATGTTTCCACTGGTGAAAGCTCTATGCGAGACAATTGAATTTCAGCACCTTACATTCACACTCTGTCTGCATCCAGATCACTGAGTTCCCTGCATAAAATGGGTCACATCAACTGAACACATGCATAAGTTCAAAGTTAGAGATAGCCAGTTTGTGTCTCTAGGTCACCACTACAGCATGGGTCAAGATTAAAGACTTCATGCTGGTGAGAGTTGTTCATCCCTGTGGCAGGGAAGAGAAGAGAGCAAGAAAGTTGTATGGCAGAGTTACTTTAGTCCTGACAATGGAGACATCCACAGGTCTGACTGGATACCTGCTGGGGACAACAAACTAATGGCACTATCTGTCTTTCTTTATCAGAGAGCAATAGAAAGTTACACCGGATACAGAACAACGTGTTTGCTGTCTGCATCTTATAATTACAGGTTCCCTCTCCCTAGATAGTTTTGGCTTTATTTGTCTAGGTTGTCAGATATTTATGTCCTAGATTTCTGCCTTGCCTCCAATAAAGTGGAGCTAAATGGAGTTTGCTTGCGGTGCTCAGGGCACTGAAAAATGACATTTGTAAAACGAAATGCACAGTCTCTTTCTAGCAGTGTGCTTGTAACTCTGGATAATTTACTAATAACAATTTTCATTGCGAGTGTAGGCATTGATGGATTATGTAGTAACACTGGGACGTTGTTATATGGTGGTGTTTAATTATTTCTATTGCATGCTTTCATTTCTGCCAAAGAAACAGTTCATTTAAAGTGACATTAAATAAGTTTTTTTGCATTAACTTATAATTGTGAGGTATAAAAGTTGATTGCACCATGTAATTGCTGTAGAATAATGACGTTGTTGTCCTTATGATTGGTTCGCTACAAGCCCAACTTTCACTCTGCAGTTCTACCTGCCCCCAGGTAAGAGGCCTTCTGGGATAAAGACACAAATAAATGAGTGTCCTCTGTTGGCACTGGAGATGTTTACAGCATATGTTCAGTCAGCTGATATGAACATGCATCTCCCATCATTTAAAACTCTGAAGAATGCAGAAAACATGACGCGACATAGGTTTTCTGAAAACACACAAAGCATCTCTCCCATTGAGACAAATACAGCATGTGAATTTGCAGAATCTGTAGGCAAGAGACAAGACTTTTGGTGTTGGAATCATTCCAATTTCGATTTGTAGTCCACGTGTAGTGCATTTAATATTGACCAGTCACAACTGAGCCGACTCTTCATACATACAGGTGCACAGTCCCTGTGGAGTGCAACAGAGGGAAACTGTTGTTGCTACTGCTATTTTTTTTAAGCTCTTACATATTTTTCTTCATTGACTATCCAGATATTCTAACTACACTGCAACCCCCAAAACATTGATTGTGTTCCCCAGAGCTAAGTTATCAGATGGTATTGTATGGATTTTTTAACTTTCACTAACCCCTGCTGCAATCACATATTTTCATTTTACAGCTATTGTAAAACCATTTTATGTGTATAAGAGTGTTTCCTATTTTTATCATTTTTGGGCTTCAAACCTCATTGGAACAGGTGCAGCTATCATTTTGACAGAAAAACAGAGCCACCAGATACAGAACCGAAGAGAATTAGCTTTATTCTTGCCTTATTCAGATTCTCACAGTTGGACTGTTGTGTGTTGCCACTAGAGGAGGTCAGCTAATCCCCCGAGTGTGTGTGTGCGTGCTCCTTGTTTGTGTGTGTAAGATTTACCTGCCAAACTCTTGTCGTTATCCTTCTGTAGCAAAAAAGAAAATGACTAAATATATGGACAAAAAGAGGATGTTCACTGAAAAAGTGTGTGAGAGGCAAAATGCCCACAGTGAGACAGCAGAGATCTGGAAAAACAACAAGAGGAGTGAAGTGAATAGAGATGGATGGTAATAGAAGAGGAAAATGTGTTGATGTCAGTTATAAAGGGAATGCCCTGAGGTTGAAAAGGGGGTAGGTGGATAGGGAGAGAGCTTTAAGTGTCTGTGCTGACCACATGGGCTCAAAATGTCTGTCAAACTGTTTTTTTTCCCTAAAATGTGTAGTTGTGTGTGTCAGGGGTTAGTGGTGCTAGCGCAATCAGACTCGGATGCTATAGTGTGTTTACACATGTGTGTACTTGTGTGCAGATTGCTACAATCGCGGAGAGCTGCTGGACATGCCAGTGGACTGTTGTACATTGCTGCTAGATGAGGTTAACTAAACCCACACACGCGTGTGTAGGCTTGTGTGTGTAAGACAGGCAGCACTGTAGGGCATCACCTTGGCAGAGGTATTAAATCTTTTTCATCCTTGCCACAGGCTGTGGGGAGAACTTGGAGACGGATTTGCTCACACATAAACACACACATGCACATAATTGCTTTGTAGAACACATGCACACATGCTGAAACAGACTGAAACGTTTTGCGTACTATGAGACAAACAAGCTTACTCACATGCCCAGTGACATTATTACAGTCACACAGAGACACTGTCTAACAGTCTTATGCTTTCAAACATAACATGCTTCCTAAGCTGTCACTATGTCAATGAGTCATCCACTCTGACTCACACAGCCAGTTGCTAGAATCCAGCCTTCCCTGTGTATCATTTGCAGTATGAGACATGGGGATCTGGTTAAAAGAAAAAAAAAAGTCTAAGTCTTATGTGGTTCTCCCTCAGATTTTATTAGCCTGCCTCTGGTTATTTGTGCTCATCAGTGTTGTAAACAGATCCACAGATGTTGTCATCATTGGAAGTGAAGATACTGAATGCTGCTTTACTATAAGAATAACTGTGTTGTTGTTTTCAGTTTATTCAGTTGTAAAAGTTTACAAGAGCCGGTCTGGTATTCTGTTTAAAAATAGTAGTTTTGATTGTCTTCATTAGTGCACATTGCTTACAGGTACAACTATGGTGCATTCTGAACCTGACGAAGGCAACATATTTCAATTATGCTCAGTCGTGCATTTTATGTTGTGTAATAAGAGATAACTAGAAAATACTGCACATCGATTAAAAAAAATGTATATGGAATGATCCCGCTGGGTTGGGGGAAAGAAGCTGCCTCGAAGGAAGCCAGTTCAAGTATTTGGTGTGATGGGATGGTGGAGCGGTATACTGGTACGGTGTCAGCAGCAATGCAGGCGTTGTACCAGATTGTTGTGGTGAAGAGAGAGCTGAGCCGAAAGGCAAAGCTTTTAATTTGCCAAACCCATCTACGTTCCAAACCTCACCTGTGGTCATGAAATGTGGGTAATGACTGAGGAAGTAAGGTTATGAATACAAGTGGTCATAATGAGTGGGCTCAATCTCAGACTTCTGGAGGAATCGCAGAGTTTGACCGCTGCTTCTGCATGTCAAAAGGAGCCAGTTGAGGTGGTTCAGACATCTGGTTAGGAAGCCTCTCTGGCGCCTCCCTTTGGAGGTGTTCCTGGCATGCCTAAACAGGAAGAGACCCAGGGCTAGAGCTAGAACATGCTCAAAAGAGTATGGTTCTTCTCTGGGCTGGGAATGCCTCGTTCCTTAAGGAGTAACTGGAAAGTGTGGTTGGGGAGGAGGATTCCTGGAATACCCTTCTTAGCCTGCTGCCACTAGAGCCTGACTTCAGCCAATTGGAAGTTGATGGATGGATGGATGCACGGATGTTTAAAAATACATTTATATAACAATGTGCACACTTACGTGTTACATCCTATCAGGTCAGCATGGATTACTTCATATAAATAAATGAGAGCTCCATAGAAATTAATTAATTTGTGTTTTTGACATTCTTGGGATCACCTTAGTTACTCACAATGGGTGTTTTCTGGTTTTTCATATGGTTGTTGGGAAGAAGGTACTACTAACAAAGAAATGATGGCTATGTAAAATATCAGCGTTTGTAACAAGACGGTAGAAAAACTGTGTTGCTCAAAGGACTCACCAACATTCTCGGCAAAACCCCATTGCTCCAGTATTGTGTCATTTCTTGGATTACTGCTGAAGCTATGTGTGTGAATGACAGCAAGATGACATGACATTGCAAAGAAGCTTAGGCAGAGATTATGTCTCATATCCCCACACATCAAGATTATTCCCAGATATACAAAGTCATGTTATCTCCAGGTGCTGGCAGATCTTTTGTAGAAGTTTTTCTGCAAAAAAAGAAAAAACATTTAAAAACTAAATCGAAAACTTTAAAACAAGTTTGAATCCTCTCTCCTATTCTGTTTTCTTTAACTATTTGTGCACATAAATCAGAACTGAATGATCAGCTTCTAGCCTGAAGCAGTGGTTAAAGTCTAACACTGAGGAAATACACAGCTTACTGCTGGATCCATTGGAATCATTTAACTGTTTAAATTCTTCCATTCAAACCAACTGCAAGGAAGAGCACCAATAGCTTGGCTTGGGTGCAACGGTATTTTTATTTCTTTATCATGTAATACATTAATAAGATAAATATTTCAAAGTAAGCTGAGGGTAAAGTTGTATTGTCTGTCATACAAAATGAAGTTTAAACCCAAATGTGATCCAGCAGTCATGACAAACAATCAAAACTTTCACTCTGCTTTAATCCTTTTCTCTGTTTTCACTATGCATATTAAAGACTGTTTAATGAGACAAACATTATGAGTGTCAAGTTTACACAGCTGTGCTAATAAATGCTGGATAAAGGCTTAGGATTTGGACGTTTACTGAGGATCCGCTAGGTCTTTAGCCAAATTTCTGTTAATTTGAGATAAAAATGCACATTTGTATTGGGGGGGGAAAAAGAATTAATTTATTTCTGGGTATTTTCATATTAGTTTATTTATTAGTGTCCTGGTTAGCTGTCATGAAGCAATGGAATATATTAATATATTTTAGATGTTATTTGGAAAGAATGAGCTTGTTAGGATTTCTCAAATATGCATGCACACTCACATCCTGAATCCCTAGATATAGGATGTGGGTGCTGAGCTCACCAAACTGAAACAGAATGTCTCTCACCCTCTCTCTCACCCCATGTCTCTCTCTCTCACGCACACACACACACACACACACACACACGCAAACAAACACACAGTCTCAAGAGCCAAAACACTGATGGATTTTAAGGATTTTCCATCAACTGAGCTTCCTGAGCTTCCTCCTACGCCTAGATGCTACTGTGTTTGTGTACGCTTGTGTGAAGCTTGACAGTTTGTTGGTATTATTTGGAGCAGTAGTGGAACCGAGTCGCATTGTTGCAGGGTCCCTTAGGAATGCATGTCCCTACCAGCACGCACATGCACATGCTCACACGCGTTCACACAGCGTCCTTGCTAACTGTCCCTGCTAACTGAAATGGCATCAAGAAAATTAAGAGACTGTTGAAATAATGAGAGATATTAATACAGTGACAGTAATCATTCTTTGGGGTCGTTTGGGCACTGTACACCACCGCAGTAGATTTTAAATCAAACCTTAATCATGTCAAACTGTGACGTGATTGAAGTATTTTAAAAAGTATTAGATTAACTATTTGTGAATTTCAACAATTTTATACATATTTCCACATTTTCAGCGGCTCAAAGTAATTGGATAATTGAATGAAAAGTGATGTATGCACATATAAAAATATGGAGTTGATTCCAAGTTTTAATGTGCATTTGGTAGCTGTGCAGTCCTCAATTTGAAGCCCAAAGACATGTTGATGCAAGTGAAGAAAGCTGAAAAACAAAAAACAAAACAAACCTATCAGAGAGATAACACAAACATTTGGGTTCCTTACTTTTGGCCAAATCAAGAATCTAGTGCATTCTAAAAAAGGAGAAATGTGCAGTGCAATGAAAGTGGATGTTTGCAAACTCTTTTCATTCATTAAGTAGTCCAGATTTGACTTTGCCAGAAAATATGTAAAAGAGCCCGCACAGTTCTGAAAACAACCAACCAACCAGACAACCAACCAACCAACCAACCAGACAAACAGACAAACAGACAAACAGACAGGAAGACATTCATTGACTGAATTTTTGTTTTTGGTTCGTCTAGTTACTAATGAGCCTCTAAAACTGGGAGACTACATCTAAAGTTTTGTTAAAGTCTTGAAAAATTCAGTCTGTACTTCAATCTCATTGTGATTGTTTGATTTATAATCCACTGTGGTGGTGGTGTCTTCCTCTTTTGGCTGCTCCCCTTATTAGTGGCCATGGTGGATCATCAAACCTCCGTCTCACCCTGTCCATATCCATCCTCCTCTGTCACATCTACCCTCTACACATCCTTCTTCACTACATCCATGAATCTCCTCTGTGGGATTTTATTTTCTCGCCTCGTGTTGCTGAAAATCTTTTTCTCTTTTTCTTAATGCCCTTTGCCTCAGTCCAAGTTTCAGCATGCTAACAAGTGGGGGGGTTGAGAAAGATTAAAAGGTGATTAAGACAACATTGCAGATAGTTTCTACCTGCTGGGTCTCCTCCTGTGTTATCAGAACTCACCTTCTTGTCTCCGCCTTTCCTCTCTGTTGCTATTTTTTCTCTTAGCACCTTTTTTTTCTTGCCTAATGTCTTCTTCCTCCACTTTTTTCTCATTTTCTTTCATCTCCACTTCCCTTTAGTCCCTCTTTTCATTTATTCTCATTTCCTCTTTTCTTGTCGCCTCCTGTCATATGCTTTACTTAACTTTTTTCTCTCCTTTTTATATTCTACCTCCCTATCATAATTTCCTCTCACGCAAAGGCAGTGGTTAAAAAGGGAGGAGACACCACCTTTGTATATTTTAGTATGCTGAGCTGCTGTTGATGCTGCTGAGATTTTCTCTGATGCTTGTGGATGCTGGAAATAAGAAGAAGCCAGGAGATCCTGTTACGTACAAAAAGAAAAAATGGCAACGGTTGGTTTCAAACTACCAGTGAGCCTTTGACACTGTGATGGCACTGGCAGTAAACACTGTTAGAAACACTGTTAAATGTTAAAAAAGTCAGGTCACAAATTACAAAGTGTCCTAGTTAAGCACTCATTTAAATGAATTGCACACACGTTGAACAGGGTAACCATTTTATTAATGAGTTTGCATCTTTAGTAGTTGGCCTTTTACTACTTGTTGTATTGCTAGCTTTTGCTCAGGAGGTCTGAAAGAAATGTGACAACGAGAGAAAATCAGATAGAAATGAGAGCCAACAGGAAGATAATCCCAGTAACAGACAACGGTGAATTAAATTATTACTACCTGTGCTACCTTTGTGTAAAAATTAAAAAAGGCAAATTAATGCAACTTACAAAAAAGAATTTTACCAAGGTTAGTATGAAGTGGCTGACCCAAGCTCATGGATATACAGTGCAATATTTAGCTGCCCTTCACATCTCTGCTTTCACTGCATGTTGAATATCTCTTTGTTTGGACTACACCTGGCAGCTATAGAATTCTGATGGTTCTTTTCTATTTTTAAGTATTTATAGGGAATATATATAACATTGGGTACTCATCAGAAAATTTAGAGATGTATAAGGTTACAACAGCCGCTGGCTAAGGTGCTACTTTGTTTGTTTATGAGAATATTTGTAGTAGTTCTTTGGATGAACAGTGAGGAAAGACAGCTTCTGAGAAAACTGACTGACAAACTCCATGAGATGCTGAGAAGAGATTATGAGTGAAAGGGGAACTTAGTCCTGAGAGAGGCAGATATGTGGATGCAAACACCGAACAACTTATCTCCGAGCAGAAGGAGATAGGGACAGGAAGACAGACAGTGGGTGAGAGACACAATCAGATTGCTGGAAAGAAAAAGGGGAGACAAATCCTGATGAGGGCAGTCAGAGCAATATAAAACAGATTTAGAAAGACAGAACTATAAGAGGCTGTGATGAATGAAAAGGAGCGGAGCTAACCAGTGAGGCATGTTGCTAATGTGTCCTGTGTTTTAGTGGTGTGCAGCAGTGTTCATGTGTGTATATTTGCTCCCACATGCATGTGTGCTCATGTATATTTTTAGCACTGATGATGAAGCTCAGTGCATCTGGTACCCCTAGCCCTAGGGAGGCCAGAGGAGCTCCACACACTCTCTCACACATACTGTTTTACTTTATTTCTCTCACTTTGAGTCTTACAATTGCAATTATGACAAACACACACACGCATACATCCACCAGTGTCTAGCCTACATGTACACTATATACACTTAGATGGTTACAAACACATTTGCAAATAATACAATCATGTAGGCGAGCCATGCTTGCTCACACATGCAGCAGTATTCACAAAGTGCACAAAAAATACAAAATACAAACACACACAGAGACAGTAACCCAGATTCACCAAGACAAAACATTCTAAAGGTGGAACAATATCGCTTTGTTCTCACTACTTTTGGTGGCCTTGTTGTCTTTTCTGGCCAACATAAGTTCTTTTTCTCTCTTTCTGAGAAATTCTTTGACCACAAGAAAACAACTTTTACAGGTTGGCTTCAAGGTCATCCTCAGTATCAGTAAAAAGCAGTGACTTTGGGCTTTAATGCTATGTTAAAATATTTCTGTTGACTAAAGTTATAATTAATATGACTTTCAGTATAACCCCTACCTGACTGGCTCTTTTGGATGGGTAAGCCAACCACCCGGAGTTGGTTTGTAGCCGAGCATCTCTCTGCTGCACTTATATTTCCTTGCACAACACTTGCAACATCTAGCTGATCATTATGCAGGTTCGTTGTCGGAGGGAATTTATGGCTTAGTAAGTGTCTGCTGCTTTGTAGACACATACGTCGCCTCCTGTGATCTGTAAGACAAGCTGGCTAAAAAACAAGAATGGAAACAATTAGCATCTGTAGCAGCCACCACATGCTGTTGCAAAACAAGAGCAACCCCTTCTAGAATAAGGTGTTCTACACGCTGAACCTTAAAACACTCACAAAGTGACGTTCAGAAATAGTTCCAGCTCATGATATTTTGATTTTATTTTGAAACAGGAAAGCTAAACATCACACAAAACTTTTGTTCTACAGTTTCTGAAGAACTTGCCATTCAAAAAGAATCTGTGACACACGAATATCTATGTCTGTCTCCACTTTGTCTAGGCCTTTTTCCACAGGAGTCATTCCGTATTCCTCTTTTCCTGTTTCATTTTCCTTTGCTCTTCAGATTCAAAAATTAAAAATCTGTACAGTTTTGGACTCTCTGCTACAGAATATTGCAAAAATAGCTACATTACATATCGTACATTCATCATTGCAAGGATGAAAACATATTTAGGAAAGAAATTAATATTACTGCTCATTGTTTTACAGTTTATTCTGAAACTGCAATATGTGACAGCGAGGGGGATCGGCTCTCACACTACAGAAAATGTACTTGTCTCGTCAGCAAATTAGAAGCGCCGCACGCTTTCTCTTAGTTTCTCTAAAAGTGTCTCCTTTGCTTCACTTTTCCTCTGCTCTTCTGTCCCGAGTTGTTCCACCTTCACCCCGGCTTCTCTCACTTTTAGCTGTTAGCGTCATCCCAAAGGAGGCAGTGAGAGAGAAACGGGAAGAAGTGGCGGTTGTAGAGAGTGTTGGTGTAAAAAGCAAACTGTCCCCGAGTGGTCCACACATGCACACACACACACACACACAAACATGAACACATGCACTCGATATTGTATGTGTGCTTATTGCACTCTTTTCCCTTTGTGCTTTCGGTTCACTTGGGCTTTGAACATAGCAATGCTGTGACCTTCACACTGCAGCTTTTTAACTAAAAATTACAATGGGCCCTGGACCTTTTGTAAGGAACCCAAAATAGAGTGTTTTTTGAATGGTCTTAGAAAAACGGTTATGTTGGTGACTCTTAAGAATACACAGTTGATCTATAGGCTATCAGACATTTATGCTAGTCAGTGCCCACAATCAGGCAAAATAATGGCCAAAGCCCTAACTGCTGATTTATATGACTGAAGTTTTAGAAGTATTTAGACATTTTGGATAAAACACCAATTACCTGAGCTTATCACTTCAGTATCCATCCATGCATCTACCAAGCAGTGTTGGCTCATTAAAAACGCTGGTCTATGGGGCTTCAGTGATCCACTTTTATGTTCACTGAAGTACAATTTGTTGTTAAGCCAGCAAACCACCTACAGACTGTGGTTTGGCAATTCCGGCTCATTAAACTCTTTCAGTTCTATGCCACAAAATTAACTCTGCAGGACAGCTCTGCTTCATGTAATCAACACAGACTACCACTCTTCTTTTCACATATAAATTTCTACGTTCCAATCACTTTGTTTTTGTGACTTTGTCTTTGTGTGTGTGCCTTACCAGCATTTTTTCACTTGTCTGTAATGGTTTTGTGCTAGAGAGTGCTTACTGAATGAACAAACCCTTTAGGTTCATTTCATTCAGGTGTGTAATATCTCTAGATTGTTGTTTGTTTGTTCCAGTTTCCAAAGTGAACATATAATCTTTTTCAAGAACATCCTGAAAACCCTATACTCACATTTTCATACCTTGTGTTACTGCATTTGTTTGAGCAAATTTTAGTTACCTTAAAGTCTTGGCAGGCACACTGTTGGAGCAACTATAGCACATTAGGGTCAAATACTGCCCTTGGGTCAGATTCCACATGTGTCACTGGCATACTCAAAAGGAGTCATTTGGGTGCAACAGCAGAAGCACTAGATGCCGAGAAATAACAAAACTCTTTAAAGAGTGATAAAGTGGCTGGAGGGCTGACAGGTTTGTCAGCCAGGGGACTATGATCCATGTCAGGTTTAGGCACCAAAAAATATTTGATAAGGTTTAGGAAAAGATTTGGTTTGGGTTGTAATATGCCCCTTTTCGGCAATAATCCCGCACACTGCAACATTAGTGTGTTTAAATGGGATGCTAGAGGGTCCTTTTAAGCCTTCTGTGTGTGCGTCTCAGCAGACAGACCAAAGGACACTTTGTGTGTATTTCTTAGGCACCAGCAGCTTTGACAAAACACTAGTATTTGACGTCCTGGGAATGAAGACGGGCTCGTAATTGACAAAGAAACAAATCTAATCTTGATATGTGACAGAATTCAATGATTCAATGTAGATTATCCATATGCATGTACTTGATACTTGTGCGTGCAAGAACGAGTTTATCCAGACATTTACTTCCAGTTTCTCTCAGTCTGTATCAGTATTGCTCCATGTCTCAGTGTGCCTGTGTGTTCACGTTTGTCAGTCTGTCTGTTTAGATGGATGTCTCAGCTGGCATAGCAGCGCAACATCACGGATGAGTCAGACAGGGCTGAGCGTCATTTTGACAGAGGGAGATGGATGAGGGTGGGGAGGGAGAAAAATTGTTGAACAGGACGCTGCCCTAAAAATGAAATCATTAGTACTACTGTGTGATTTTAAAAGATGATTAGAACTCTGAGGTGTCATATTAACAAATAGTATGTTATTGAATGATGCAAAATATATATTTTTAAAATATTATTAATGACACTACTGCAAGCTACACATCGTCACACATTTTAGCAGCCTTAGAAATATGACTTAATGCTGCATCTTTGCTCAGCTCCTGCTGCACTTTAGTCTCATCCCTCAGAGGATGTACTTGGAAAAGTAATTTTTGCTTCTTCTCTGCTGTCACAAGTTATAAAATAATATCCAGTAACTACCTTGTGCTTACAAGGATTTCTTTTTAAAATATACCATCCTCCTTTGCAGCCTAATGTTTAAAACAGTCTTGTCTGCACTAGTAGAAGGTAGATGATAGATGCACATGATAAATGCAAGCGACCTCTACAGTGACTACCACTTAAAGAGAAGGACTTAAATTTCTCCTCAGGGGTTAAATGAATGTACATTTAAGTAACAAAGTATGTAAATAAAAATTGCCAAGAGTATTTGCTCGCTGAGGTCAAAACTGTGCATTAGTACTATATTTAGCAGTTTCTCATTTAAGTGCTGATTTCTATGCAACAAAAGAAAAAAAAATGTTACTAAAAGCAAGGAAAATGCTTGAGAGTGAAGGGCAAAAAAGCTTTGTAGTGTTCACTGAGCTCACTGGGGAATCCATTTACAAAACCTAACATATACACTGACAACACGTACTGAGTTCAAATTTCCCAAACACACATGCGGTTTTCCCTCTGAGCTCTACCCTCCTTATCCCAGTGTTCCTCCTCCCCACCCATACATTACATCAGCTCTGGGAGGAGTGCCTGGTCCAATCTGGACCTCATATGGTGTGTGTGTGTGTTTGTGTGTGTGTGTGTGTGTGTGTCTGTTTGTGAGTATGACTGTGAAAATAGAAGAGGTGAGAGGAAGAAAGGAGAGGCTAAGAGCCAGATTTTAACACAACAGAGTGGATCTTTTGGAAGGTATTCTTTTACTTTGCAACATTACTGCAAGACTAGCTGGAGCTTCAGATCACACAAACATATTACTATGGCATTACAAATATGCACATCCAGAAGTAATAGTTTTTCTTTCTGACACGCTACTGCTCTTGGGCTTAATGCCCGAGAGGTTCAAAGACTTCCCTGGTTGTTAAAAAAAAAATAACAAAAATATGTTTGTATACAAATGAACAGGACAAATGCATGAACGAGGACTACAGCGAACGCCCACAGAGTAAATGCTGAAAGAGCAGTGGGGCCCTGCTTGTAATGATATAGTAGATTCTGATATATTTTTCCAGCACGGGTGTCTTGTAAGCCTGTTTCAGCGATGCACTCTTAAAGCTAATATTTCCAGAGGGGGCTCTTTGGAAGTTTAAATGGAATAAATGCGTCTCATGGATCACTGAGGAATTGTTAGGGCCCAGGCTTATTTAAAAATGGGGACCAAGGGACTGCTCTGGAGTTCATAGTGAAAATCTGATAACAGCTTCTCACAGTTAACTGCGCCAAGCTGGTTTCTATTGTAAAATACTGGTACCAGTGGTATTACTGTTTACTTAAAAATTTGCTCTGTGAAAATATGATCTTTGTTTACAGTGTACTGTACAGCAGTGGATACAGTGATTCCACCGTGATTTAAATGAATGTAAGTGCAGTGTTTCTCAACCCAACAGCATTGCATTTGTTCTTATTTTTCTTAAAACTGTTTAGGTTTACTAAAAGTAGGGCCAGTGTGCTGTTATAGCTTGTAACAGCAGTCTGGTGAGGAGGAAGCGGCTAGCAGGTCCAGCGGGCATGTGGTGTGGAGGTTAGCCGGACAACTCGGAGGCCAATCGGTTAAATAGAACAACAGACCTTTATTTGTCGTTAGCTGCACAAGACCATACCAGCCAGGTGTCCACGGCTCTACTCTGTCCGTACATACGATCGTGGCTCAAAAGTTGGGAGTTCGCCTTGTAATCGGAAGGTTGCCGGTTCGAGCCCCGGCTTGGACAGTCTTGGTCGTTGTGTCCTTGGGCAAGACACTTCACCCGTTGCCTACTGGTGGTGGCCAGAGGGCCCGGTGGCGCCAGTGTTCGGCAGCCTCGCCTCTGTCAGTGCGCCCCAGGGTGGCTGTGGCTACATGTAGCTTGCCATCACCAGTGTGTGAATGTGTGTGTGAATGGGTGGATGACTGGATGTGTAAAGCGCTTTGGGGTCTTTAGGGACTAGTAAAGCGCTATACAAATACAGGCCATTTTTTACCATTTTACATACATGTGCAGGGTTAGGCAGTCGCCGGCGCCAGCCCGTTACAATGGTACGGTTTCTCTCAGAACAGATACACGAACATCATGTAAAGGCTGCCACTATACTCATGACTCAGCGATGCTATACCACAATATTAAGGGCTGTTACAAGCTCACCTGTTTAAGCTTTATTACAGGTTTTGCAGGAGCCTGCGTTTAAGTCTGCCCCAAACCATTTCCAGTCTTTTTCTTAACTGTCTTATCAAAAAAAAAGCTAGAACTGCCCTGAAAAACTTTTATTAAAAAAAAATAGAGAACCAAAAGTATTAACTCACTGTTACAAAAGTCATTTTATCTCCCTTCGTTACTGTGATTCAAAGCTTATGAATTTTTTGTTGTAGTAACAGAGCTAAGATGCTAAAGTTGTGTTGCTTAATAAGCAAAGAGTGTTCTAAAAGTGTTCTATTAGATTCAAGTCAGGGGAGATATTCAGCCAGGTCACAGTTTGTACTGTTTGTTTCTTTGGAAAATCTATACTCCTCTTCTGCCAGGCTTCTGGAGACTGGGAATCATTACGTCAGCCAGTATTTTGGTGTATTCACAGGCATTTATGGTCCCATCTGTAAATGTCATCTCTCCACAACACCTTTTGCACTTAGCCCCACATCGTCACACTCCACCTCCATGCTTCACCGTTTTTTTTTCCCCTTGGCCAACATCCACAGAGGTCCTTCACACTGTCTGAGCTGTCACAAGAAACTCAGATTTCCATTGATAACCCCTGTGCCAAGTCTGAAGCACTTGCCTGTCTGCTTTCCAGTGTTATATTGTGCAATTGTCTGTGGCATCATTCTGGGAGGACATTCTTTGATTATAGAAACTATAGCTCATCCCGTACCTCCCGATTACAGCTGTGTTTTCATTCATGCGTTTTGGTAAAGTCTCAGTGACTTTTTAAAAATTTTTCTGGCAATGTCCATATGGCATATGACCAGATGGTATATGCACATATACAGACACTACAACTGAGAACGTTTTAGTTTGGTTCTTCACATCTCATTTTAAAAGAGTTCACTTGGGATTAGGATAACTTGAAATGTATGTATACTTCGTTTTGTTTCCGTAATGACAGACTTTCCAACTTGTGTTTTACTGACTATATTATATATATATCATTCTACTTATCAAGAGCTCATACCATTTTGAATCGTTTTATTTCAGTGACAGGGGTGTACTCACTTCCTTTGACTTGTTCTTCCCCCAAATGTAAATGTGACTCAAAAGTCCTCACTGATGTCACTTGTGAATTATAACCCACATTATCACAGTTATATATGCTGCCTTTCCGCTAACCCTCCCAAAACTATTAAAAAAACACATAAATACTGTGTAGGTATGAATCTGAGATAAACCACCTTAAGAGCACGTCTCCAGATACAAAATAAGCTTGAGCCAAACAAATTTCCTCTTACTCGAAACCTAGAATTTGACCCCAAACAGGGTGATTCCAGGGTGCAAGTGAGCTCAGTATACTCATGTGAACACCTATAGTGTGAATTACTTTTTTACAGTGAGGAACCGAGCCGTGGTATTGACAGAGAGGAAATAGAGTGCAGAGAAGGCCTTATACTGTCTCAGCATTATTTATGCATTCCACTTCTTTCACTGGGAGAGAAATATCTTCTCACATGTAAAGGCACATGTCATATGATGCAGTTTTATGTATGATGCTCATTTTTCAGATCATTATAAATAAAACTAAGGCTATATAACTCTAAAAGGTGAGGTACTGACCTGCGTGTCATTTGCTTTTTAGTATTTAACATACCTATAAATTGGATTGATAGCGTATGTGCGTGTGTGTGTGCGCGCGTGTGTGTCTGATACATTGATGATGAGCTATAATTGGATAGAGTGTTTGATTTGTGGTGGCTGGGTGTTTCAGAGGAAGTCCCTTTCATCTTTTCATCACTCATCTAGCACATCTCTCTCCTCTTATATTGTCTGTCACTCTTTTGTTTTCCTTTCACTTTGTTTCTCCCCTTTCTATCACCCCCTCCCTCTCTCCCATCTCTCTCTCTCTCTCTCTTGCTGTCCCTTATGCTCTTTCTCTCTTCTTCCTTCCTCTCCCTCTCATTCACTCCTCTCCTCATTCCCCCACCTCCATCTCTCTCCTTCTCTCCCTCTCTCTTTGCAGCTTGCCTATGTGGGCGCGATCCTGTCAAAACCTACTGTGTGTTTGTGTGTTTATGCGTGTGTGTTTGAACAAATGTGTCAGCATGCCTTTTTGCTTTACGTGTGCATCTGTGTATTTGTGTTTGTTCTGTTTGCTGTGCATGTGCAATTTGATTTTGGTGATCTTTGCGTTTGTTCTCTGTAAGTATGTCAGCGTGCATTTATTCTCAGGTTTGGTTTGTCTGTTGCTGCTTATTAAATGTATGTCTGTGGGTGAGTGTACATATTTATAGGAAAAGAAGATGAGGAAAAAAAGCAATCTATATATGCACTTTTTTCTTTTTCAGTTTCTGTACTCCACCTGATTTAAAAAATTATAATCAAAAACTTATTTTCTCAAAAATATATATCTTTTTTTTTTTTATCTTTATCTGGGAAAGAGGGAAAAGGAAAATAAAGGTGGCTTTTCTGATCAGTTTTTCTCTCAAAGCTTTGACTTCACTACACATAATCAGTGGATTCTTACATGCTTGTGCTTACTGACACACACAGAAGAATACACAAAAACAGCTTTGAGATTTTCTTAGCTGCAGGTTCAGCTTTTCAAACAGAGACAAGTCAAGAGTGTGCCATCAAGTGCTTCTCACCCCACTCCCAACTGTTCCCTCCTCCTCTTCACTGTGGTGGAAAACTTTCTAAGAAGCACTTTTCACTTGGCATAAGAGTGCTTTGCCCTTAAAAGAAAGCTTTGTAGGAATTGTATTATTTTTTTTATGTGTGGTTTTTAACAGAGTGTCTCCTGTGTTTCAAAACACCCTCTTTCAACCTTTACAGCCCTAAAAATTACAGGAGAGCTATGCCCAATGGGGTCATATCATGCACATTTGCAGGCCTATTTCTTTTAGAGCTCTCGCCTCATATCTTTAAAAAATCTTGTCCATAATGAAGCTCTACGGTTCAACATCTGTGTGAAACAGGTTGGTTTAACTACAGCCTCTTAACTCCTTCTGCTCTTAAAGTCACTGTGTTAAGACCAAGCTGTGTCTTCTACGTACAAAATGCAGCTAAAATTCATCATTCTTGGGGGATTTTAAAGTCACACTGTACCTGTGGGATGAGGATAAAGTGAATTGTTTCATTTCAGATTTCTCACAGCTGTCCTATATCCTGAAAACCCAAGGTCGTTCTTTTCAGCCTTACAGCTTTGCAGCTGTTACTGGTTAAATTTTCAATCTCTGTTTTTTCTTTCTTTCCCGGTGGTGTAAAACACAAATACATAAATAAATAATAATGAAATAAAAAATAAGTAATGATAACAAAGTACCTGGTGTTTAAAGGCTGGAGCTTGATCTTTTCTGATTAGCCAGTGCATGGAAGCTGCTCCTTATAAGACTTCCATTAGTTATGACTATGGTATTTGATTTATTATTCTTGTTTTTACTTGAAATGCCAAATTAAATAAATATTTTATAGTAAAAACCTGATGTTAAATATACAATGTTCTGCTCTCAGCTGCCATCTTTAATAAGGACTCCAGTTGTTCAAACATATCTGCCTGTCAGTATCACTCAGCGTAGGCACGTACATGCAGCCGGCAAACCAGACCACCATCTAACACTTTCCTAACTGTTTACAAATCAGCTCTTTCTGCTCTGCTCCTTATGACCAAGTCAACATAAATGAAACATTTTCTCTGTATTGTCATAGTAACTTTATAAGTTTAGCTTGTGAGTGTAGTAAAATCACCAAGTGGGTTACAACTTTCATATGCTTAAACTCTTGTGTAAACAGTTGTTTTAATACTTTTTTACCTCTGAGTAACATCAGCAACAATCATCAGTGTGGCTGAAAAGTCCTATAGTAATATTACAAGGTAATAACAGTGACACAAATATTACTGCATTACTTCAGTATCTGATGTGATGAGGGAACTCCAAACTCCAAGAATACAAAAGAAAAGAAAGAAATCAGACCATTTTACCTTAACTCTTAATTCTAAATTGTTTTGTAAATCCTGCTTATCGAGACGGTATCCTAGAGTTATGCATTCATGCTGAACTTCAGTTCAGTTTCTCAGCAACATGTGTGATAGTAAAACTGCTCCACTATGCCAACTGTAGTAATATTTTAGATAATAAATGCTGTAAAACTAGTAAATGCCTGAGGGCTATATTATTTAGTTTCTTTTTTATTGGGACAAGTTTACAGTTCCCATCCCCAGTTGAGCTATTATAAGGGTGTGACTGGAAAATGGGGCTCTGTAACATGTGGTTAATGTTGGTAAAGGCCTATTTTGAGAATGATAATCTTTTCCTGAACTTAATTGAATAGTTTAAGGTAAGTAAGTCAAATCGTTTCAAATTTAACAACAGAAGGGGGTGGGACACTTCAGTATTATATGCAGATTGCTTGGTAATAAAACTACTTATCAAGTGAAAATGAAACAAAAGATGAAAATAATATAAAATAAGCCTAAAAAACTGCCACCAGGCTAGACTCTGTGTGTCTTTATATCTTTGATGAGAAAGAAAGTCTGTGACACTGACACAGGCTAACATAGAAGATGAATTTTATGCATCTCCCAATTTTATAACCTTATCATGAAAAAGTGAAAGTAGTGTGGGAATAGTGTTGAAACTGTAGTGATAAAACACTACTTCCACCTGTTTGCTTTTACTCAAAGAGAGACAGAGCGAGAGAGCTAATCACTAACCATGTGTTAGTAATAATGTGGTAATAGTTGGGTAATGTCTTGGATTTTATCAAACTGTACTACCAATCGGCAAGTAGTTAGCGAGTATTTGCAGACAAAAGGCAATCCTGGCAGTCTTCTAAACCAGGAGCAGCACTTTGTTTCGCAACCAATTTGCAACCTCCTGGAACAGGGAATATACATGTTTTCCTTTGTGTGTGTGCGTGTTGCAATAAAATGCAATCTACCACAGTACCATCACTAACATAATGGCCATTTTATATTACAGAATAGATAATTAAGACACTTAAACAAAAGTTGTGTAATCAGAATAAAGCTAAGTCAAGTGAAGTAGCTTTCATTACTCAGCACTTAGATTCTTTTGGTCTTTTTTCTGATTACTCCCCATGTTATTTTACTCCTTACATACAATGCAATGATTTAATTCGCCTAATTCAGACAATGTTAAGTGTGAAGACCAATTTTGGGTAAACAGGGCAAAATGATCCATTGTTTTATCCATCCATCCATCCGTCCATCCCCTTAATCTTGTATCCAATTCCAGGTAGTGGGGGCTGTAGCCTATCACAGCTGTCACAGGAGGAGAGGTGGCCAATTTACAATCACAAGTAACCTAAGCAAACCATGAATCTTATTTGTTGTAGTCAACCTTCATTTATATTAATATTTCAGCATACAGTATGTTGCGTCATGCTGCAATGTCACATGGTCATACAGAAAAAGCGATCAGGGGGCGAAAGGGAGAAAATCTGGTGGGATATGATTTTAATCCAGTGAGAATACAGAAGCTACTTCAGCTACAATCTTTAGGCACAGAAGTCTCATTTTTAAGAGTATTCAAAACTGCTACACCCACTACACATAGCCTCATCCAGAAGATAGGTTGTTCGGAAAGCTCAGGTTGTGCTCTTTTGAACTGCTACAAAAAAATGGATGTGGTTACTAGTGAATATTCTAAAGTACATCCTGAAATTATAATTACTTAGCTCTCCTCCATGTCCTTTCCTTCCCTGGCTGAATAAGTGGCTGAGCTCTTACATTAAAGCGTGCAGTGAGAGGATTCATTTCGCAAACAAAAAACCTCGTGACCTTCTCTCCACCTCTCACCATGCCTTCCTCTGTCACTGCACCATTCAGACTCTCATCCCTCCTTCCCCTCTTCTACTCTCATCTGGCTCGTATTCTGTCTATTTGTCTCACTCTCTTCCTTTTTTCGTGCTCTTGGATAATGTCACTTAAGCGGCCATGAATCAGTTATCTCTGTTTTATTCAACTGTGAGTGACCACTCATTTTGCTGAATGTGTTTGTGTATGCAGTACATATGTTTTTATGTATGTTAACATATTGCACATGTTGAATGAACTTCTAATTTGAGCAAAGAAACTGACAGACTGCTTTCTAAAGGAAAAGGCGAAGCTAAAAGTAGATATATATGCTGCATCATTTTGTTTTTAATGCCACAGAAATTATTTTAGCAAAATGTGTTTAGCTCATCAGGACAAAGGTATATTTAGGAACTATTTATATAAAAATGATCCGAAAGAACTTGTGTTTGGATTGTAAATGATATGCACACAGCTACTTAGAGATAATTTCAAGAATACTCAGAAATCATAATAAACATAATCCTGCCAGTCTTACACACTATATGGACAAAAGTACTGAGCCACCTGCACATTACATGTATAGCATCCGTTCGGCAATGGAAACACTTAGCATGAAGCTCCCAGTGCACAGTTTTTGTGCGGATGTTAATGCCAGAGAGGGAACTCTGCAGTTACTGAGACAGCAGAGCACTGGGAACTTACACACTATGAGCTTCAGCATTTTCTGTAAATTCAAATACTTTGTCACTGTCCGTCTAATGCTTTCACTTTGCAATAATACCATTTACTACCTGACTTGTTGCAACGATAGCATCCTGTTACAGTACCCCGCTCAAGCCCCTGAGAGCCATTCTGTCACAAATGTTTGTAAAAGCAGACTGCGTGACTAGGTTCTTCATTTTCAGCTGAGGCAATGGTTCTGAAAAGACCTGAATTTAAAGATTAAGACATGTGGTGCAATACTTTTATCCATACTGTGTATGCACATTTAACATGTAACAATAAATAAATAAAGGGTCCAAAACAGTGAGAGAGAATGGAAAGAGAAATAGGCAAATAGTGAGACAGAATAAGGGGGAAAAGACATTTTTTTCTAGAGAACATAGAGATGAGAAGGATGGCCACTTGTGAAAAATAAGAACTGACAAAGATTCATTTTTAAACAGTGGCATAAAATGAAAGGAAAAGAGAGTGAGACCTTAAAATTAATATTTATTTTATAAGGACAAAAAAACGAGGGGGAGACAGGAGGTGCAAAAGGGGCTCCATGAACGATGTGACACACAGAAACTGGAATGAATCCAATTATATGGGATTGAGTGCAGGTTTATCAAATCAAGCAATTGATTTAGATAAGTGTGGAAGTGGTGGTTTTCACATAGGAGGGGGTGGGTGGTTGGGAGTCGATACAGAGAGTGAAAACTGTGAAAGGGGGAAAGGAGAGGAATAAGAGTGAATACCATAAGAGGAGCTAAAGCCATGCATAAACCACACCATTGTGACTTTAGAACTAAAGGATTTCTTTTAATATGTTTGTTACTTTTTTACACTTGCAATCACAATCATTTTTTTAAAAACACATACATTTCTGACAATATCAGAAGAATCGTGTACCTGTGCAAGAATCAATCATTTCCCACGCTTGCTGTTTTCCGTCCCTTTCTGCTATAGGTTAAGGAGAGAGTGCTCACATGCCAATTTCTGGACATCACACAGACAGCACGAGGGAACTAGCAGGTTGACAAAAAAAGAGCTTAATTAAGTCATAACTTTATTAAAGATTCTCACATGCATCATTTTGCTGCCCATGCTATTGCATAAGTTGCATAAGTTCTGTATTTTAGATGAGTCAATTATATGTAATTTCCTTAAAAAAAGGCAACATATGATAAAAACCCTACAAGGATATGCCAGCATGAGGAAATAAAGAGAACTGGTAAATTAATCCGTGAAACTAACATAAATGACAGATGGGAAGTAGAAATGAAGCAGCATCATTTACAAAGATTATGGATGTGTTGCTGGTATGATTTGATTATGTAATCCTATTGCACTACACTTAAATTTGCATAAAAGCAATTCAAGAAAACACGGCACTGATTCACTCTTTCTCTATTGCCAGCTGTTCAAAATGTTGCTAAAATTTTTCCACAATCTTGGATGGCAACATGACAAAACTCAGCAAGGAGGTGAGAGCCAGAAAGGGAATGAGACGCAGTAACCGAGAAGTGAAGTGGGAGGTAATTCTGTATAAATTTACTCTTGTAGAAAAAAGAGAGATCCTTCAAGAAAAAAGAGAGGGAATAGAGAAACTGATTAAACCCATTTTAGAGCTAACGACAGTATGACAAAGAATCTGTCTGAGATATACAAGAATCTGACATGAGAAACTAGTGACAGCAAGATCATTTATACGGATCTGTGGAGAAAAAAGTGGAAAAGTTGGGAAAAGTAATAATATGGAATGAATAAAAGTGATGATTTCTTCAGAGAAACCTATGTTGAATTGACTTGTTGGCCTTCTTAACTGCTTGTTCCTATACAACATTTCTATTATTAAAAAAATGTTTACTGTCTGCTTTAACTTAAACCGCTATTACTTTGCATGCACAGTGTGGACTGTCTGCTCTTGAGTGTTACTATTACAGTGTAATGTTCAAGAAGCAACATGAATAGTATTGTAAGTTTCCCCAGCTTTGCAAGTAACAAAAAAAGAGAAGTGTAGGATCACGCTGAAGAGTCAACACACATTCTTAAAAACCCAGGGATGTGTTCTTGCCACTTCTCTCCCAAAGCATTTGTTGCCTTTATTCAAATACAGATCACAGCTTACAGGTGCCACAAATTATAAGCTAAATCTATATATACTTTTAAAAACTAAAATTAAATGGTTTTCTTACGTTTTTCACAAGAAATTACAATAACCTTAGCTAGTTAGTGAGATATGCTCTAAAACTGTTATCAAAGACAGCAGACTGGATGCTCTCCTGCTAGGATGTGAACAACCTGCTGATAATCCACAACTTCATCCAGTTCAGTTTTAAGTCTACTATTTTGTCCTACTTAGGTTACACTTGGGCTCAGATTGAAAAGGCTGAGCAGGAGACATGCCTCGCTGTAGGGTATCAAGATTGGGACCAAGACTGTTGCAAACATTTGACATCACTACCTAGATAGCATTATGGCATAAACAAGTGCAGTCAACAAGTGAGATGGTGCTAGCTCTTTCTGCACAGCTTAGTAATAATGTGGTAATAGCTGGGTAATGAGGTGGAAACAATATGGATGTGACAAGGTATCAACAATGATTAAAGCTGAGTAACATTACACTGAAATATGTGTAGCTCAGTAATGACGATCCAGAAAATATTTGTAATAACAACTGTATGCCCATGAGGCAAAACCTATTAGTGATAATGGTAGCAGTATATAAAATAGTAAAAATGTTTATAAACACACTTTAAAGAGATAGTAACCTGTTGATAATAAGGTGATGGTGGGTAACGCTTAAGCATATTTGGATCGTGTTACCATAGTATAATGTGGAACTTATTCTTATGTTCCCATGATTCTGCTTTGTTTGCAGGTACAGAAAAACTCCCATCTAGGATATATAATCATATCACATTTAACCATACAAGTATTCAAAGTTGTAGTACCTTCTAACAAGTAATCGGGCAGTGAACCTAAAGAAAAAATAAAGTAAAATAAAGAGAAGCCTCAAGGTCTCCATCAAAGACAACCTCCTGCTTAGAATGTAATATTACTGTAGTGTATTAACACAAACCTAAAAATTCTACATTACATAGTTTACCATTTATATTTCTCTTCGCTCTGCTATTAAGCATTCATGAGGCTGCTTGAAGCTTGCGTGTCACATTGAGTATTTTCATATCTTGCAAACGGGGACAGTTGCTTGTCAGATTATGTCATACACTGATTGATGTATGAATGTGTTTGCTGCTGATTCTCCACTTTTAGCTGAGCAAGAGGTCTTTACGGTTCATGGAAAGAACTATTATCACTGAACCTGTGTAAATTCAATTGCACAATGACTTTACTTGATATTTCAAAGGTTAGATACACAGCATTTATGTGGTCAGTATAAATCAGAACGTGATTTATGTAAATAGAGATTGCTGAATACTTAGAGGAATGTGCAAACTGCCCAAAGCCCCACGAACGCAACTCCTGCCCTTGTCATGGAATTGTAATGCTTTCTTTTGTTAGGCACAACAGTTTAAAAAAATTAGTGTCAACACTGTTACATTTATTATTATCCTGCCGTGATGCCGGGAAGTCAGGACTCAAAACTCAGACTAAGGAAAATTGCTCAGCAGTTAACAGAAAGTTTATTTAACAATGTGACAGTCAGAAAAAAACAAGGAAACTCAGGGTCTGGTTGGGGATTCTGGAAAGAAGGAGAAAAGAAAGTTAATAGGGGTGTTCCAAGCTGTAGGTAAAGATGGAGGATGACACAGTTACTTTTTTCAGTGCCGGCGGGGAGGGGGGCATTTACCTGTTCTCATTCCAGAGAACAGGTACATGGCAATGGTGGAGAGTGGGCAGTCAAGATGTGATTTGAAGATGACGGATTTACAGGATCCAAAATAGGGCTGAAGCAGTTTGCGCAGGAGGCAGTGCAGACGCTCAACGGAGGAGACAAACTGGAGGCGTGGAACTGAGCTGGCAGCAGGTGAGATGAACCGGAGAAGAAAAGGAATTATTCACAGAACAGGAACTAAAAAAAACAGCTGTTAACAGAGAGGCCTGATTACCGCCGCAGGGGTGAAGACGATCTGGCAGATATCTGCTGCGTACACTGCCCTTAAAAACAGCCAGCTTGACAAAGCAATGCAGGCCAGGTGTGAGGGGAAGTGATCAAGCCTGAACTCCGCCCAAAAAGTGGACCCACTGTTGCCAACTTAAGGAAAAAAAAATGCTGGCCATGACATATCCTCTAGATCACGCAGGGTTAATAATGACTCACTATGGTGACTGCTTTTAGTTGACATGGTTGCATTCAAAAGACAGTATTTTAGGTTAGGATATATTGTCTAATTTGTCCCTACATATATTTTTCTACAAATCATCACTCTGTTGTATATTACTTCTGATTTGCTACAGGCCCATGCTGCCTTACGTCTGATTGACAGGCTATAGGCTGGAGGCGAGTGTTACGTCTAATCGTTGTAGATGACTACAGGCTCTTGATGGATGTCACTCTGAATTATTGCACCCAAGGTGATGCAGCAGGGCCAAGATATAGTAGAGAGGCAGCATAGTGAAAGCACTGA